>NC_135534.1:187490482-188090482 GCF_045843805.1 Urocitellus parryii
ATGTCTCTTCTAACCTCAAAAAAATATTTTGTAATAATCCTAAATTATAGGAGTTGAAAAAAAAATTCAAGCTATCCCTATTTGCTTAAACCCAATAGGATATTAACTATAATATAAACTAGTAGAGTTAAGTAGGGTTAAAAAAACAAAAAAAAAAATAGACAAATTTCTATCTAGACTTTCAACGCCCTGAGGATAGTTAAGGCATAGAAGCTCTTTTCAAACACACACACACACACACACACACACACACACACACACACAATTATTTTGCAGTGTTATATTTGCTTCTGCACCAGCTACATTGTTTTCAAATACTAATTTTAGTATTTATTTATTTATTTTTTAGTTTTAGATGGACACAATACCTTTGTTTATTTATCCATTTTTATGTGGTGCTATAAGGATCGAATCCAGTGCCCCACATGTGAGGCAAGCGCTCTGACACTGAGCCACAACCCCAGCCTTTGATTTTCAATATTAAATGCCGGTTTTCTTTTTAAAATAAACTAATTAAGTATATGCCATTTTTTAAATCTGGGGGTTTGCTTAATCATTTGCACTTCCCCTACACCAACAACCATACCCACTGTTACTTCTACATCCCAAACATGGGCACTTTACTCTCTATCTCTTCATTGCCAGTTCTCTCTTCTGATACTCACCATCTGTTCTTCTTGATAATCTTTCACATAAATTCTCTCTCCTCTCTATTCATTTTATTTTTCTGTGAGTTTAAACCTGTATTCTCCAATAGAGTTAGCCACATGTTGCCATTGAACACTTGAAATATGGCCTGTCTGAACTAAGATGTGCTGTGTGTGTAAAATACACACCAGGCTTTAAAGACTTAGGCTGACAGGAATACTTCAAAAAGATTCTATAGTTACATGTTGATTATATGTTGAAATGATAATATTTGGGATATACTAGATTAAATATAATATAAAATTTCACAATTTTCTTTTTAAAAATATGACCACTTAAAATTTTTAATTACGTGTATGCCTTGAATCATATTTCTACTGGACAAGTCCAAGCTAGGCTGGCTGAAACCAGCCTGCCTTTTTCATTGACTAAATTATTGCATTATTTTCTAAGTGACATACTTGTATAGGCAGTTCTAGGAAAACGGAAAACTGCACTTAACAAAATGTCTTTAAAATCCCCACCTGCAGAATATATCTTTTAGCATTTTTTCATCATTACTGCACCAGTGCCTAGCCTACTGCCCAGCAAACAGAAGATGGCCAAGGAGTATTTAGTGGTTGAACAGATGAACAGATGAATGTTTTTTTGTCTCACACGAAACATTGACCTGTTATAAGAACTTTCAGCTGTAAAAATTACCCTTCTTTGTGACTAGGGAACTGGGTATAATTTTATGTGGGGCATAATTTACCATTCTTTTATTTTCTCATTTGCCATTGTTTTCCCTCTATTTCTGAAGTTAGAATTATTAGGACACTTGATGATTCTAGAAAAATATCCTTTTTGATAAATGATTTTTTGTTACTATAATCTCCGCTTTTCATACCTTGCATTTCATTCAAAACTATAAATTTCTATAGAATGATCTCTATAAACAAATTGCTCTGGTCCTCAAAACATCTCCTGGGTTACATGACCGATGTTAAAATGCTATCAGCCAGAAGACAGGAATTGGTCATTCCCAAAATGGATCTTAGGACCAGTGCCCAGCTCAGTTACCCCCTGTATCTTTCCCAAACACATGGTATGTTTTCATCTAGGTAGAAAGTGTATTAAAATTTTTAATTTATAGAAAATGAATCCAACAAAACCTAGCAAATTAGACCTTAATTTGACTTCTGACCTTAGATTAGGGTTTATTAATCACAAATTCTGTTACCCATCCTCTCAAATCCTCAAACCCAACACAAATATTCAGAGTATGGGCCACATGTAGATTGCTACCAAGAATAACAACTCTGAACAAAGTCTAATATCCTAACCTTTTTCTTTAGGGAAGGAAAGTAGCTGCCGTAGGCAACAAGAACACAATCTAGATTCTATATAAAAAAAAAGTCTGAAATGTACATAATTCTACTTACCACTGGCTTTGGAAGTGAAAGGTAGCCATACTTCTCTCCTACAAATAACATATATAACTTAAAAATTTGTTTCTAATAATACATTTATATTATACACATTTAACTTTTACCAAAGATTAAATGAACAAGAATGTTAGTACATTCATTTTGATAGCCTATTAATTACATGTCATTCAGAAATCAGATCATAATTTGGTAGGCAAAGGTGAAGACTGCAAACACCTGCATCCCTTAAGGCACTGGAGATGTCTGGTCTCTCCCAACTCAAAAGGGAGAAAAGCAAAATGCCTGACCACATTGACTTTCACTTGCAATTAGCTCCATTCATTCAGTGCTCCTCTTACCACAGCCTGCCTCTACTGAAACCAAAGTCCTCTTTTAGTAGCACCAGTATCAGTACTTCTTCCTTTTCTGCAAGTACCAGATCAAATCATTTACAACTAACCTCATAATGTATTCTCAGTCAGGGAAGAAGACAACCTCAGTGTACAAGACAGAAAGATGATTTTTTTTTTTTTTTTTTTTTTTTTTTTTGGTGCTGGACATTGAACCCAGGGCATTGTTCATGCTAAGCAAATGCTCTACCATTGAGCCACATCCCCAGCCCAGGAAAATGAAATAAAGCAAACAATAGAGTTTTTTGGCTGTGAATTGACATATGGCATGAAGCATAATAACTCAGGAAAGGAAGGAAACAGGCAATGTCCTCTTCATCATGGTCTTATCATTTTCTAGCTCCCAGATCATGTACAGACTTGGTTACAATAAATAATAAATGATTTTTCAAAACTAGTTTGTGGTTTCTGGTGTAAGAATTTAAGATGAAATTTGAATAGTATTGCTTTTTGAAGGAAAACAAGTGTGTTCAGCTATAATATATCAAGTTGAGCCAAATTAAAGTGTTATCATGTACAAACACTTGGAAACTACAAAACAAATTTCATATAGTCTAACCTTATAAAAGAAAACATAAGAGCCCTTAATCATTCATTTTCTTATAGAATGACTATTATATGAACAAGGCACACCTGTTGGTCTCAGAATAGTTTATACAAATACTAAAAGTTTCATTTAGTATTGCCCTAGTGAGTATGGAATCAACTAGCCACAAGTGACTATGGAGCACTTGAAACATGGCTAGTCTGAATTGATATGTGCTGTAAATGTAAAATACCAGATTTTAAAGACAGTACAAAGGGGGAAGAAGGATGTAAAATATCTTCTTACTAATTTTAAAATATTGATTATGCACTGAAATAATACTTTGAAAATACTAAGTTAAATAAAACCTATTATTAAAACAAATTTCACCTGTTTTTTTATTTTTCTTGTGTTTTCTTGAAATTTTTAAATAATATATGTGGGCTGCATTCTATTTTTATTGGACAGAGCTGATCTACAAAATGAATTATTGCATGGCATATATACACAATGGAGTTTTATTCAGCTATAAGAGGAATGAAATTATGTCATTTGCAGGAAAATGGATGGAACTTGAGAACATTATGTTAAGTAAAATAAGCCAAACTCAAAGTAACTGGTCATGTTTTCTCTTACAAGTGAAAGCTAGAGAGGAAAAAGGAAAAGAAAGGTATATGTGTGTAGGTGGTGTCATGAAAATCAAAAGGAGATCAGTAAAGGAAAGGGACCAGGGAGAGGGAGAAGGGGAGGGACAGGGGACATACTGAGGATTGGTATTCATGAAATTTTATTGGTATATGTGTGTAAGTATGAGTATATAATAACAAATCCCCTTGTATACAACTATAATGCACCAATAAGAAATATGGAAAAGAAAAAAATGAATTATTGCTAAGGGTCAGCCAGTGGTATTTCAAAATAATTTGATTTAAATAATTTCTCTGTAATATCAGAATTGTAAGAGAACTTTATTAGTAGTTTTTTGAACTCAGAATTGTTAAGGGATCCAGGTGTGGTGGCACACCACATGGTGGCTTGGGAGGCTGAGACAGGAGGATCAAGATTTCAAAGCTAGCCTCAGCAAAAGTGAGGTGCTAAACAACTCAGTGAGACCCTGTCTCTAAATAAAATACAAAATAGGACTGGGGATGTGGCTCAGTGGTTGAATGCCCCTGAGTTCAATCCCTGGTACCAGGAAAAAAAAAAAAAAAGAATTGTTAAGGGAAAACCCCTTAAATGGGAGGCTATTTTCATGTCTTATAGCCAGGTTCTAATATAAAAAGTGCCTGACTTAGCTGCATGAAGACTAACAGAAAATAATGTTCAGGTCACTTCAAATGTCAAAATTTACCACCTAGCTAATTCAAAGTCTGAATATTATCCATAAGATCTCTAAAATGGGGCCTTAATAAGCTATGAAAAGGAGGACACAATCATTACTTAAGGATAACTAGCTCAGGCAAGGAATCTTGTATTATCTAAGCTTGATGTTCCATAATGCCCAGACCATGAAATGGTCACATCTATTCTCCAAAAGGGGAGGCAATTATATAATCTGGCTAGCTACCATTACCACCAGCTAGTCATATTTATCACAGGGAAGTTCCAATCCCTGTAGTCTGCTTTTAAGTACCTGTTTGTTTTGCCCTCTATTCCTATCCAGCTTAAAAGTAAAAGAAACCACAGTGAACATGTGGTCCAAAACAAGCACAAGATTCTCCTGTTTCAGTTCTGTTCTATCCACAGTGAATGGTAGAGTACTGTGTGGAGAAAGAACGGGGGTCCATGTAATAACCTCAGTGTGAGAAAAATTCAAGACCAATCTGCAGTATTTGTCATGGGACAAGAATGAGGAGTGGCACTCATTCTGTACACACTCGTGCTATACATCTGCCTACTCTGATCTAGTCTAATGCCCTTATTATTTGAATATAGAGGATTGAACCCAGGGTGCTTAACTACCAAGTTACATCACCAGCACTTTTTATTTTTTGAGACAGGGTCTCACTAAGTTGTTCAGGGCCTTGCTAAATTGCCGAGGCTGGGGGCTGGGGATGTGGCTCAAGCGGTAGTGAGCTAGCCTGGCATGCGTGCAGCCTGGGTTCGATCCTCAGCACCACATACAAATAAAGATGTTGTGTCTGAGTGGCAGGATATAAAATCAACACGCATAAATCAAAGGCATTCCTGTATATCAGCGACAAATCCTCTGAAACGGAAATGAGGACAACTACTCCATTCACAATATCCCCCCAAAAAATAAAATACTTGGGAATCAACCTAACAAAAGAGGTGAAAGATTTATACAATGAAAATTACAAAACCCTAAAGAAAGACATAGAAGAAGACCTTAGAAGATGGAAAAATATACCCTGCTCATGGATAGGCAGATCCAACATCATCAAAATGGCGATATTACCAAAAGTTCTCTATAAGTTCAATGCAATGCCAATCAAAATCCCAGCTGCATTTCTTGTAGAAATAGATAAAAGAATCATGAAATTCATATGGAATAATAAAAGACCCAGAATAGCAAAAACAATACTAAGCAGGAAGTGTGAATCAGGCGGTATAGCGATACCAGACTTCAAACTATACTACAGAGCAATAGTAACGAAAACAGCATGGTACTGGTACCAAAACAGGCGGGTGGACCAATGGTATAGAATAGAGGACACAGTAACCAATCCACAAAACTACAACTATCTTATATTTGATAAAGGGGCTAAAAGCATGCAATGGAGGAAGGATAGCATCTTCAACAAATGGTGCTGGGAAAACTGGAAATCCATTTGCATCAAAATGAATCTGAATCCCTATCTCTCGCCTTGCACAAAAGTTAACTCAAAATGGATCAAGGAGCTTGATATTAAATCAGAGACACGGCATCTGATAGAAGAAAAAGTTGGTTATGATCTACATACTGTGGGAGCAGGCTCCAAATTCCTCAATAGGACACCCATAGCGCAAGAGTTAACAACTAGAATCAACAAATGGGACTTACTCAAACTAAAAAGTTTTTTCTCAGCAAAAGAAACAATAAGAGAGATAAACAGGGAGCCTACATCCTGGGAACAAATCTTTACTCCACACACTTCAGATAGAGCCCTAATAACCAGAATATATAAAGAACTCAAAAAATTAGACAATAAGACAACAAGTAACCCAATCAATAAATGGGCAAAGGACCTGAACAGACACTTCTCAGAAGAGGACATACAATCAATCAATAAGTACATGAAAAAATGCTCACCATCGCTAGCAGTCAGAGAAATGCAAATCAAAACTACCCTAAGATACCATCTCACTCCAGTAAGATTGGCAGCCATTAGGAAGTCAAACAACAATAAGTGCTGGAGAGGATGTGGGGAAAAGGGCACTCTTGTTCATTGCTGGTGGGACTGCAAATTGGTGCAGCCAATTTGGAAAGCAGTATGGAGATTTCTTGGAAAGCTGGGAATGGAACCACCATTTGACCCAGCTATTCCCCTTCTCGGTCTATTCTCTAAAGACCTAATAAGAGCATGCTACAGGGACACTGCTACATCGATGTTCATAGCAGCACAATTCACGATAGCAAGATTGTGGAATCAGCCTAGATGCCCTTCAATAGATGAATGGATTAAAAAAATGTGGCATTTATACACAATGGAGTATTACTCTGCATTTAAAAATGACAAAATCATAGAATTTGGAGGGAAATGGATGGCATTAGAGCAGATTATGCTAAGTGAAGCTAGTCAATCTTTAAAAAACAAATACCAAATGACTCCTCTGATATAAGGGGAGGAAACAAGGACAGGGTAGGGACGAAGAGCTTGAGACGAAGATTTTCATTAACAGGGTTGAGAGGTGGGAGGGAAAGGAAACGAGAAGGGGAATCGCATGGAAATGGAAGGCGATCCTCAGGGTTATACAAAATGACATATAAGAGGAAAGGAGGGGTAAGACAAGATAATTCAAATGGAAGAAGTGATTTACAGTAGAAGGGGTAGAGAGAGAAAAGGGGAGGGGAGGGGAGGGGAGGGGGGATAGTAGAGAATAATATAGACAGCAGAATACATCAGACACTAGAAAGGCAATATGTCAATCAATGGAAGGGTAACTGATGTGATGCAGCAATCTGTATACGGGATAAAATTGGGAGTTCATAACTCATTTGAATCAAACTGTGAAATATGATGTATGAGGAACTATGTAATGTTTTGAACAACCAACAATTAAAAAAATATATATATATAAAAAAAAAAATTTTTCCCTTCTGATTTCTTCTATGACCTATTGTTCATTTAGTAGTGTGTTGCTCAATCTCCATGTGTTTGTGTAATTTCTGCAGTTATTTCTAGTTTCTTTTCATTGTGATCAGATAAAATCCAAAAAAGTATTTCATTTAAAAAAATTTGGTATGACTTGCTCCATGGCCTAATATATGGTCTATTTTGGAAAACATTTTTTTGTGTATGCTGAAGAAAATAAGTATATTTTGCAATTGTTGCATGGAATATTTTGTAGATGTTTGTTTAATCCATTCAGTCTATAGTACAATGGAAATCTGATGTTTCTTTGCTGATTTTTAAAAAAATCTGGATGATATATTTATTGTGGCCTATGTTTCTATTTCTCTCTAATTATGTTGTTTTTAAAAATTGATTGCTCCAAGATATTGCTTATGTATTTATAATAATTATGTCTTTGTGATGAATTGTTCCCTTGATCAATGTATACTGATCTTTTTTTCTCTTCTAAAAAAAAAAAAAAAAAAAAAAAAGAAATACATAAAAAAAAAAGATGTTGTGTCTGCTAAAAAAAAAAAAAAAATTAAAAAAATTCTCTCTCTCTTTAAAAAAAAAATTAAAATAAATAAATAAATAAATTGCAGAAGCTGGCCTTGAACTTGCAATCCTCCTGCCTCAGCCTCCAGAGTCACTGAGATTACAGGTGAATGCCATCATACTCAGCTAAGGCCCTTAAAGATGGGAACCTGAGAAACAGAGGTTAAAGGACTTCTTTGAGGTCACCTAATGGTAAAAACAGAAGAACACATTACTTACCATTTATATATTGCAAGTACCATGACAAATTATTTCATTTATGGCCATAAAGAAACTGAAAATAAGGCTGGGATCATGACTCAGTAGTACAGCACTTGCCTAGCACATGTGAGGCACTGGATTCAAGTCTCAGCACCAAATAAACAAATAAATAGATAGATAGATAAATAAATGTATTGTGTCCATCTATAATTAAAAAAAAGAAAAGAAAAAAACTAAAAATCAAAGGGCCAGGTAATGTGCCTAGGCTGCCATTACTAATATACTATATACCCAATCATATCTTCTATAATTTAGACGGCCCCATCATCAGCTAATAAGTAGCAGACTAAAACAAAGATCCAGTCTTCTGGCCCTCAACTGCTTGCTCCTTGCTCTTCAGAGCAAGGGCTATAACATCATCTTTGGGATCTCCCAGCCATTTCTGGAAAAAATTCAAAGACAAGAGTAAAACCCTGCATGGCAGTTGTGAGCATTTTTCACAGAATCAGTTCATTTCCATCAGAATACCTCAGTGATAAGAGTGGATGAGTGGCTGATAATATTTATCTTTGGCTTCATTTAGATAAAGCACAACTCCCAGGCCTCTGTAGCTTCTTCACTGTGGAACACTGACATTACTTCTTCAAACCTCAGTATTATCATAAATAAAATATGGAAATATAATCTTATAGAGTCACTGAGAAGATGAAATTAGATAATGCATGTCTAGCACTTATCAAAGAACCTGGCACACAGTAATTTCTCAGTATTTCATTTGTATGTTTATATTATTATGATTTATATGCCTCCAAATATAAATATAAATATCATATTTATAATGTTACCCACACAGACACTAGTAGCCTGTGGTTTTATTTTTCATGGAATCTCATTCGCCCAAAGCTCAAAAGGACATCAACTTCATGGAGTGCTCACAAAAGACTTTTAGAATTGGCAGAGCTTCTGAAACCACTCAGCTGATGGCCTTCGTCACTGAGCTGAGGACACTCACAGCCAGGGCAAGGAGTGCTTGCCTGAGTCCAGCTAGAGAAGGAGCTGAGCCTAGCAGGTGCTCTGGCTCTCCCAGACCAGGTGTCCTTTCACCACACCAAGCCACTTCTCTTCATTTCCTAGCAATCCCTACGGCTAAGTGATACTTCCTTAAATGTGGACCTAACCTTTTAACATACAAAACTTGCCTCACATAAAGATCCCTGTAACTATAAATCCTTTAGCAAAGCTTCAAAGTGATATACCATCCACACTAGCTATTGCAGAAATCTTTAAATATAGAAGCACAGTAAATATTTATTATACTTTACAAATTATGTTATAACTAGAAGGTCTATCATTCCCTGATTTCTAAGCAAATAACATTCATTCTGAATGGGTTTTTCTAATGAGGTGTTTAAATATTCATCTTCAGTGAAAGTAAACATGTAATTTGGATATTATAACTTTAAATGACATTTTATTTTTTTAAATCATGCTTTGACACTAACAGAAATCATTCAAAGGGAAAAAAATATATGTATATATACATAAAAATGCATAAACAAATAACAGAACACACAACACAATGGAAAAATAAAATTCCCAGTAGTTATGAAAATAATGAGCAAAAATGATGCCTTCCTATACAATGTATGGTACTAGTCTATATGTTGTAGAAATACCAATGAACTTACCCACCACAGGCAATATTCCAAGTTTATGTAGTCATCAAGGAAAGAGGTTCCATCCAAGTGGAAGGAAAGCAATTCAAAAATCAAATAACTACATTCATTTCATTATGAAATTAGTAGAATTAAATCAGAAAATCTCTGTATTATAGAAGAGCTTTTGTACTAAAATTAAAAATGATTTAGAAGAAATTTTAAAAATAATATTTCAATAGGAAAGCTAGAATGTTAATTCAGAGAAACCTACTATGTTATACCACAAATGGTACTGTTTAGATACTAAAAATAAAGACAAAATATTTTTATCATTTTTTGTGGCAGATATTCAAGAAATTATTCAGCTGGGTTATAACATGATAATTCATTTTGCATCTGAGGCTTCCAATTAAAAAACTTATGGAGTTATATTAAAATAATAAAACATAAAGGAGAAAAAATCATAAAATATGTGGACAGTTTCTCACCTCGTCTTCCTTCAAACACATCATTGATTTCTCTCAGCAGTGTTGACATGTCACTAATCTGAGATTCCCAAGCTTCACAAAATACATCAAGGTTTTCTTTAGCAATTTTACTAGATGGATGCAATGTCAGTGTTTCGGCAGCAGAAATTATCTAAAGAAACACAACATACACAGGCATGGATTTTTAAATCTTAGCCCTCAGAATCACATTGGAGACCAAACTTAAGTCTGTACTGTTCAATTCAATTCAAAAAACAACTATTAAATAATTTCTACAAGCCCTATGTTTAGTAATATAGAGATACACAATAGAATAAGACCTGGTGTTTCTTAAATCCGACTTACAGATAAACAGTATACATTACTGCCCCTACATTCAAGGGGCAATTATCTTTATTCAAGGAAGACTATTTCAACAAAGTTATTTCTGTAGCACAATTCAAAGACATACACTCTGACTACAAATAGTGTACTGTATATGGTAGTAGAAGAGAAAGTAATAGTGGTGAAGCAGCAGGAGTAATGGTAGGTAGACCGTAGTACTGGTAGTAGTAACATGTACACACATCTGTGAGTACATAGTAGATAATAACATGCTCGAAACACTGTGTCTTATAAATGTTTGATGTACATTAATCCTCAAAAACACACAAAATATTACCCTTCTCAAATAAGCATTATTCCCATTTTATAGCTAAAGAAACTGAAACTCAGAGATGCCAAGTAACTTTTCCAAGGACCTGTATCTAGCATATGCCGAGCTGATGAGTAAACTCAGATCTACCTGACCCACAGTCCAGACTCTTTCCACCACATCATCCTGCCTCTCACAAAACAGTAAAATGGGCAAGAATCTGCCTCATACTTTTACATACCACCATATGGGCTAAATAAATGTGTGAATAATTTAAAGAATTATTGTAGAGACAGTTATGTTTTCATCAAAATCTTGTCACCACCCTGCTCCCGACACAAAGCAAGATTATATTTCCCAGGCTCCCTGATAGAGGGGTATCATGAGCAAGCTGTATCATTAACAGAGACCAAACGTGTGTCTTTCCACAATGTCACAATTTCTTGAATAACAATAAATTCATTTTCATTAATGGATGAATACTTGCAGGTCACCTGATAGTCATAAACTGGGCAAACACAAGTTCTGTTATTCCAGCCTTAATTTCTTTTTTACTTTTTTTTTTTTAAGAGAGAGTGAGAGAGAGAGAGAGAGGAGAGAGAATTTTTTTAATATTTATTTTTTAGTTCTCGGCGGACACAACATCTTTGTTGGTATGTGGTGCTGAGGATCGAACCCGGGCCGCACGCATGCCAGGCGAGCGCGCTACCGCTTGAGCCACATCCCCAGCCCTCCAGCCTTAATTTCAAACAGCTAATACATTCAAGTCACATATCACACCTTACACAATTATATGTATAATTTACATAAAGGCTAAGAAAAGGTTAAGAAAGCCACAGGGGTTCAAGAGGCTGAACTGAGAGCAGCAAACAGAAAGGCAACGAGTCACTGTATGTGGTCAGATGAGATTGGGAACCAGACAAAAAGCTTGTTCAGGGGACAGAGCTATCAAAGCATAGGATTTTATTTTAGGTCAAGATCCTGCAAGAGGATAAGTTTCAGAGTGTCAGCTAGGAATGGTCTTTGCATGGTCATAACAGGCAGGAGAAACTACCCTCTGCTGAAGTCCAAGGAAGAGATTTGGAAGTTCACTGCTGTGGAGATTTTCTTGGGCAAGAGTCACAACAAGTGATTTTTTTTTTTTTATTAATAGTTGTTCAAAACATTACATAGCTCTTACATATCATATTTCATACATTTGATTCAAGTGGATTATGAACTTCCATTTTTA
Organism: Urocitellus parryii; assembly: GCF_045843805.1. Lineage (NCBI taxonomy): Eukaryota > Metazoa > Chordata > Mammalia > Rodentia > Sciuridae > Urocitellus > Urocitellus parryii. The sequence goes on from NC_135534.1 coordinate 187,502,520, forward strand.
CCCCGTATACAGATTGCAGAATCACACTGGTTACACATCCACTTTTTTACATACTGCCAAACTAGTGTATGTTGTATTCTGCTGCCTTTCCTATCCTCTACTATCCCCCCTCCCCTCCCCTCCCCTCCCCTCCCATCTTCTCTCTCTACCCCATCTACTTTAATTCATTTCTCTCTCTTGTTTTTTTTTTTCCCTTTCCCTTCACTGATTCTTGAAGTCACAGTGTGGCTGTGTCTAGTGTGAGGAAGTCAGAGTGTGGCTGTGTCTAGACTTGGGGTGCTCCTCCTTTTATGGGTCTCAAGCAAAGGGATAGCTTCATTTGGTGGTTTAAAATGTTCAATGGGCTCATGGGCCTAGTTTTTCCAGTATGAGTGTGATACACCCATGCATTCATGTGCTTCTGACTAATTCAATAAGTCACAGGTGGTCACTTTTGTTACCACAATTAATTTATTTAACAGTTTGTGCCTTATCATTGTACTAAGCAGATGGTAGTTGTTTACTTGTCAAAATTAAGTATAGAGTCACTCCACCACAGCAGTGAACTTCCAAATCTCTTCCTTGGACTTCAGCAGAGGGTAGTTTCTCCTGTCTGTTATAACCATACAAAGACCACTCCACCTCACACTTAAAACTCAAAATGGCTTATGGTAAAATTACTGCTTTATAAAATGGAGTAACATAGATTTAGGCACAGTCTGAGAACACAGTCTGGTCTATACATCGTGGAGTAACTCAGCAGGATAGCCTGCTCTCCACAAGGGGTATGGCCATTGACTAAATTCTGTTCACTTTAGCCTGGGCCACCACTTCCATGCCTGGCCCATTCAAACCTCTCTCATGCGCCTCAGTGCTCTCTCCCTGCCCCATATGAAGGTTCAGTGCACTGGACCCAGCAGGGAGTCTGAGGTCCTGCAGGCTAGCAAGTCACAAGATGAAGCCTAGGTTGCCAAGAGGAGGAAAGCCATGCCACCAATCAGGACTATCAATAAGGGAGCAGCCAATTGCTTTAAGCCACTGTTATTTGGGTATTTCATGTTTGATCTTGTATTAGTTGCTACATGAATGAATTAATGAAACAGCTAATATTTTATCTTTCATGTAATAATCACTCTCTAAACAAAGTACTTAAGAAATGCTATTTGTAACATAGGCAGAAAACGGATGGCAAATAAAGCCTGAGGATAGGAACAAGAACTGATTGCACATGGCAAGAAAGCCAAACACTCCAGTTCAAAAATATATTAGTTACCAAGGCAAGTGGGCTGACCCTCATGTGTACAGACAGATATTAAAGCCTTGGTTTCACCCGCTAAGCAGAGATGCCCTGTTTGTAATAGTATTCTGCATATATATGATCATTACGGAAGCTGACTAAGGTAGCTCCCACTTCTATGATAAGCTTTTGACACAGATCTCTAGAGGAGGCATGTAATCTCCCTCTAGCCTCCAACATGCTAAAGGACTACAACTTAACTGTCTCTAGGTTACTTTTACTGTTATTGGATATAACTCAAATATTCAGGAACTTGACATCCATCATTCAAAATTGCAATTTAAGAGCAAGTTCTTTCAGTTGACCATGATAAATTAAATAAGAACATCTGGAAAACTATTTTAGAGCTTGGGCTCAAAAAAAAAGAATAATTTTTTTTTTGTCTTTAGGTTATAAAATTTGACAGAGACAATATTAAATGGAATATCTGGCTGAGTGCAGTGGCACATGCCTGTAATCCCAGTGATTTTGGAAGGTTGAGGCAAGAGGATCACAAGTTCAAAGCCAGCTTGGCAACTTAGCAAGATCCTAAGTAACTTAGTGTGACTCTGTCTCAAAATAAAATATAAGGAGTCTGGTGATATAGCTCAGTTGGTAGAGTGTCTGCCTTGCATGCACAAGACCCTGAGTTCAATCCCCAGCAGCACAAAAAATAAATAAATAAATAAAATATAAAAAGGGCTGGGGATATGGCTCAGTGGTTGAGTGCTCCTGAGTTCAAGCCCAAGTATAAACAAATGGGATATCAGTTTTAAAAAGGCTTTTTAAATTATAAAGAATAAGTAACACTAATAGAAAATTTAGAAAAATAACTCATAATCTAAATAGGCAGAATTTTAACTTCTGCATATTCCCATGTAATCATTTTCACGGGTATGTACATTTTGTATAGTAGCAATTATAGAATATACACAAATCTGTGTACCACTTCTTTTAACTTTGTAACAAAATATTTTGATGTTGCTAATTCTGATTATCATATTATTATTTTAACATTATAATATATTACAATTTCATATTTTCAAATATTTTGCCTAATTTAAGAATAGTTTTTGTTTCAATTGAATTTTATTATAAATAATGTAACAAGAATTGTTTTGTTTTTTAAATCCCCCTATACCTTTAGGAATTATTAGGTTGAAATGTGAGATTATTCTTATGGTTCGTTACATAATGGTAGTTTACTTCCAAACATGTTAAAGCATTATAAACAGCTTCATTTAAAATAGTTATAAACTAGAATTTCAGGGTGCCAATCTCCAATTTGACAGACAACTATATAATCCAATGGAATGTCAGCCATATTTCCAGCATATTACCAATGAAGAGTCCATTATCTTGCTTTCTCTTAGTAGATCTGGCCTCCAGTTATGCAGAACCATTTACACCTTCCTTCCTCAAAATTCTTATAGCAATCAGATAAGACATAATATGGAGGAAAGAATCTGCTATTAAGCCTACCTGTTGGCCAGTCACTTGAAATGTCTCCTCTGCATGTATACAGGTTATTTCAAGAGGTTCTGTCCCAGATACATGTCTCAATAATCGACAGGTCTACAAGAAAACAAGTCTATAGTTCAACTTCCATACTCACATCCTTCACAATTACACTTCATAATTATTACTTCATAATTATAAAGAAAGTTAAATTTTACAAATAAAATTTATTAAAATCTATAAGAATACATTTGCATATTACCAAAATTATTAAAAAGCTATATTGTTCACCAACAGACTCTCTAGGGTCAAAGTGGGAACAAATAAAAGCATAGCATATTATCTCTACTTCCAATCTGATCAGGACTTTAACCAAAAACTGTACTCAACATTTTCTCCTGTTTAGCTGTTGTATCATAAACTACAATTTCTTTAGCAAGCAAACCTATTACTCACCTCAACAAGCTGTTCTTTCTGTTCAGAGAGTTTACAGGCATATTCAGCCAAAGCTTCTAAATTTCCTTCTACTCCAGTAAGTTTTAATGCTTTTAAAACCACGTGGTCAGCATGGTATTTTAACAGATCTGCTGCCAGCTGCATTGCTGTACTGTGAAGCTGCAGATGTTGGGTGTGAAGGGCAATGAAGGAAAGAAAAAAAAATACATTTTGTCACCAATCACCTGACAAGCACTTAGAACTACAGAACAAAAGCCTCAAAGCAGTCCCATTTGATGGGCTGATGTAACAGAAGTTGTGGAGCCCTGGAGAGTGTAGTCCCTCCCAAGGACCAGGTGAGGTCTTTTCCTCTTGCATCTCCTGGGGCTGGTGATACTGCTGTCTGGGGAAAGTGACCTGGCCATCCAGTGCAGAGCAGCCAGGGCTCTTTCATCCTATAATCAATCAGCTCTTTCCCACACAGCTTCTCTCTTGGTCAACAGTGTTTTTGCTACTCTTAGAGTTAGTGAGGAATTCACAGTATTGAAAGTATTATATGGTGCTAAGAGGAAAAATCAAATGGCAGTTCATGATCACTAAGAAGTCTTTTAGCACACTTTTGAAGAAGTGTCAATGTGAGATTCAATTAAATATTTAATGAAATGTTATTAAATACCCATATTGTGGCAGGCACTGCCCTAGAGGCTAGACATGCATGACAAGTAGGACCCAGTCCCTGCTCTCAGTGGTGTACAGTCAATGATGGTTGCTATCCAGAACTTTACTCTCTTCTCTAATAATAAAGTGGATCCCGATGGAAATAACAGATACAAAGGTATCCCAAACCCTAAAGCAATGATTGACTTTGTGGGGGAATGGATTTTAAGCATGGCTCACTATCTGAATATTTCTGAACACTATTAACTCTAAAAATGTTTTCTTCTTATCTTACCTCTTTTTTAAAATAATGTAACAGGTGATTTGTTGTCCTGAAAGAGATTATTTTTCATAAAAACATCATTCTAAGGAAAATTCGACTTGAATTAAGCCTATTTAAATGAAGCAATTTCTTTTTTCCTGGAAATAATCCAATGTTAATTCAAATTACAGGACTTTCTGCAAAATTAACAATAGGATTGTCTGCATTCAGCAACCAAGTGAGAATAATAATAGCCAGAAACAAAGACATTAAGAACTGTTTTCCTTTAAAAACTAAAGCCATGTAAGAATTGTATAAGGTTTTGTTTAACCAGCTTCAGAGAAGCCTTTATTTTGCCAACCCTTTATTTTTCTGACTATGAAACAGGTCCATAGAGATTGAGTTACTTGCCAAGGTCACATAACTCTTACAAATGGTTCTGGGGACAAGCCATTAACAACCATAGGGAAGAAAAAGAAAAAGAGACAAACATGCTCTGTGCCATGTCCTGAAAGCAGCTTTATATACTTCAGCTCCCTTAATCCTTATAGGTTGATGTGGTTATGTCCATCTAAGAGCTAAGAAAATGAAACCTATGAAAAGTCCCTCAGTCTATCACCAAAGGATTTCACGCTGCATTGAGAGTACAGGATTTCAACAATAGTTTAGCTAAAATTGAATAGGATGAAATAGTATGGGTAGGCTTTGTTTTAAGGCATAGAAAACCATGACCTTCTTCTAAGTTCAATGGCGGGTTTGAATGGAGGTTTCAACAGAGGTGTCAGAACCAAGTTGAGATGTGAAACAGATCATCATGCACATAATTTACAAAAGAAACATCCAAAACCCAATTTAAGCCTTTGACTCACTTCAAAAAACATAAAAGAATTATGAAAACAGAGATAAGGGAGAAATTTTTATGAGGAGGATCTCTCTGAAGAGCTTAAGTGCTTATTATGAGGCCCTCTTCAAGCACCCTTCAGAGTAGAGAGAGTAATAAGACTTGGCAGTTATAGTGTTGAGGAGAACCTCTGAGGGACACACACAAGCATCCATGAGACAGAGTCTGCTTCAAGGGTCTACTAAGGCCAAAGCCGTCTTACAGGGGAACTAGTCCTTAAGAACTTTCCACCCCATCTTTCTCTTTTCTCTCCCTGTGCCACAACCTGCGAAAATCAGTAACAGCAGCTACACTGTGGAGGATGAGGGGAGTGGAAAAGAGAAGAGAACACATCTCTCCCAAAAGCTCTGCCAGGGGCTGGGAGCAGCAGAGAAGTCCTACCACTGAATGAAGACTGGAGTGAACCTTCTGATTTCTGAACTGAGATTGTGCTTTAACACTGAAAGTAAGGATTGGCACACATTTTCTATAAATGGGCAGACAGTAACTATTTTAGGCTTTACAGGCCACACAGGCTTCATTTCACTCTCTACTGTGCTATTACAGAAAGAAAATAGTAGATAGCCTGCACACAAAGTGGGCAGAATTTTGTCCCAAAACACTACTTAGGAAAACAGACAATCCAGAGGTAGTTTGTGAACAAACCCCTGTCTTAAAGTAACCACAGAACTTCCAATTACCTGAGTGATCCAATAAGTCATGAGATGACCAAGTTTTTATTTAAGAACAGGGAAATCTCTAGTGAGGTTAATTTAAATATATCCAACTTAAAGGTACAGTTTTATGAGTTTTTTTATTTTTAAATTATTTTTTTCGTTGTTATGGACCTTTATTTTATTCATATGTAGTGCTAAGAATCAAACCCAGCCCCACATATGCTAGGCAAGCACTCTACCACTGAGCCACAACTCCAACCCAGTTTTATAAGTTTTGCAAACACATAAGCCATATAACCCTACTATAACCAATATTATATTATTAGTTTATTACTCTATAGAGGCTTCCTATGCCCCTTTGTAGTAAATATCCCCCAGTTTCTTTTCTTTTCTGTTTTGTTTTTGTTGTATGTTGTAGTAGTACTGGGAATTGAACACATGGGCCCTTAGCCAATGAGCTACATCCCCTAGCCTTTATGTATTTTGACTTTTTTTTTTTTTTTTTTACTTTGAGATGGGGTCTACTAAGTTACCAAAGCTGATCTTGAACTTGAGATCCTCCTGCCTCACCTCCCAAATCACTGGGATTAGTCTTGCACCATTGCATCGGTTAACATCCCTCAATTTCTGACTTCAGGCAGCCACTAATCTGATTTCTGTCATTAAAAAATAGTTTTTCCTTGTCTAGAACTTTTTTTCACAATGTAAACAAACACACACACACACACACACGCACGCACACACACACATATTTTGTGCCTGGCTCTTCTTCCCTTTAGTATAGTGTTTTAGTGATTCATCCAGATTGCTACATACTATTCCTTTAAGTTGCCAAGTACTACTTGGTAGAGTTACAGAAAAAGTCATTTATCAATTCCCTTGTTGTGGAAATTTAGGTTGCTTCCAGTTTGGGGCCATTAAAAATGAAGTTGCTGTGAGTATTCATGTATAAGCTTTGAGAATGATAACACAAATAAATGGTGGCTTCAAACTATGACAAAGGGAAAAATTTTATCCATTTTCTAGTCACACATTAATACACATGGATTTCATTCATACTGAAAATTAAAAGAGGCTAAATTTCAAACCATACTTACTTCTTTCTTAAGTTCATTGAGACTGTGACTGATTTTCAAAACAGTGAGTTCCAATTCTTCAGCAATACTTTTTGTTTTGATGCTTTGCTAAAAATTTTAAGAAGTACATATATATAATGTTATGTCATCTTTTAAATCTAGTATTCAAATTTCATTTAAATTGTAAATTATAATAATTTATATCTTTTGATATAATAAAGTATATTGTTAAAACGTACCTGCTTATGGTTAAAGTGGAAAATAAAATCTTAGTTATTTTTCCATACTAATTATAAACACATGAATTTTTAAAAACTCATTTTCTTTAATAAACTCATGCCTAAACTAATCTCTTTCATTTTCTATCTGGAATGTTCATCCCCTTCACTCTTAACCTAGTTAAAAATCAAAGTACTATAAGACCTTACATAAATGTCACTTTCTCAAAAAGCCTTCTCAGGTTATTTCCCAATCTAGACATGAACCTCTTTCAAACACACTCTAAATTTTTCTCTAAGAAATCATTCCAGTTCACAATTATATATTTCATTTTTAGTTTATATTTGTTTGTTTAAAGGCTCTCTTCACCATTAGGCTTATAAAAGTTCCACAAAGACTAAGATCACCACTGAATCCATAGTACCTGGCACAGTACATGGCAGGTCTGAGGTGTTCAATTCTTTAAATAAGTAATCAAAGTCAAATGTCAGTGCTTTCATGAAGTCTTCTTGATTCCTCTTGCTAAGCACAAACTTATCCTATTGAAAACCCTCTCAACACATGTTCTTACAAAAATTTTTTTTTGGGGGTATCTTATTCTTCTTTAAGTTTCTGGTGCCTGGCATATAAAAGGCACTCAGTAAGAACTGCTTAAAAAAAAAAAAGTATATCTGGTACAGAATTAAAGCTCTGAGTGCTTGTGAAATATGTGAAGGGTGTTAATTGCAAATGTAAGAATTGGTAGAATCAGGCTTCTAACAGAGCATTTCAACACAAGAAGCTCTTTATAATGTTTAATTTAAAATTTAACAGTAATCTACAGTGTTAAATGTCACATAGATAATTCAAACTAAATACAAAATATTGCTTAAGTCTTTTATACCACTCTACGGTAAGATTCCTCCTTAATGAGTATTTGCTCTGTTGTGATGCCAATAAAATATCTGAGAAATCTGTAATTCATATCTACTCTTCATTAATAAATCAATTCAGTTACCATAAAGTAGATGGCTGCTTTGTTTTTCATGATCTCAACCATATTCACCTTCCTTCATCTTTACAGCCAAAGCTTTTGTTTGTGACTCTGGATTAGTTCTATTTCTGCTGTGTGTTATATGTCATGTGAAATACTTTTCTGACATAGCCTAGATCTAAGAAAAAACATATAAATGGTGCCAACGACATGCCTCAGGCCTGTCCCTCCATTTTGCAATCCACTGCTAAGAAAGATGGAGAACACACTTGCTGTTCTCTTTACCAGTCATGCCCAAAGAGCCTCCCATATTTTAAGCACACTAATAACCTATTTGAGGTCCACTAAACAGCTGCCAATGGATTTAGACCAGGAATCTGTCCAAGAATGAAAGATTTTTACTTGCTAGAGGGATCTACCCTTGTCTTCATTGCATCTAAACCTCAGCAAATGTCTTATAGCACTGTGTCTATCAATCAGCTGTCCTCAGAGTTAAGAACTGTACACATATGCATGGCTCCAGCAGTAAGAGTCAGATACCAAGAACCTCTAGGTAGGAATCTACCCCTCTGTGCTTCACTCTGAAGAAGCATTCTGGGAAGAAATTTTGTAGAGGTGAGTTTGGTGGAAGAGTGGAAACAACAGGGCAAACTAAACATGGTGACAGTAGCAGAGTCCGGACTGGCCTGGAAAATGTCACATACTGTGAATGCTGGATGGGAAAGATGTTTTGGCAAACTAGGAGGGAGAAAAGAGATGGGACATCCTCATTTCATGTTGACCAAATTCATCTTCCTGGTGATTATGTTAGCTTCCACATGTCTCAAAACATTACTGAAAAGCTACTATATAAGATTTACTTTGATGGAAAAAAGTTCTTACAGCTTGAATCCACACAGAAATGAACTGCTGCAGTTCCATTCTCGCCTGAGTTGACAGTTCCAAGATGCGTTCCCTATGCTCATGGCTGGTGTAAGCAGAATCCGTGAAATCCTCCGTGCGCTCCAAGATGACTTCCAATGTTGCAGAAAGGTTCTCTTTGGACTGAAAATAAGGGTTCTCCCGTACAGCTTCAATATTCATCTGAGAATAAAAAGAATATACATTCCTGTGAATCAATATTCCCACCTGATAAAAATGGGCTAAACACTATCAATTTCTTTCCCAGCTGAGAGGAAATATAGCCTACAATGATAACTATACTTTTCACTACCCCAGGAGAACACATTCTTCAAGAGTCATCAGGGACATGCATAGCCTCATTCCTAGAGTTGTTAATATAATGACATTCCCAGGAGATCAGTAACTGCTAAGACAAAAAGAGCAGCATCACATAGCAACTGGCAGGAAAAAAATGAAACAGCCTCCACTTTAAAGTCTGTCACAAATATTGCAAGTTAATCCTACGTAAGACCCATTTTAACATGAACCATGAAAATACGAAAGTTTGGGAAAATCAAGAGATTATACGGGAGTACCAAAATTCAGTAAATCATTCCATCCTAGGTATACAGGATTTTTTCTTTTAAGCTAAGAAAGAACATGGATTATAGTGAGGTATGGAATCAATCGTGAGCTTCTGAATTTAAGAACTTAACTAATTAAAACTTAACTAATTTACATCTGAGAAAATGCCTAAGCAAAGTTCTGTAAGATATGTTACACCCAAACATGAATATGTACTGAGCCCGGGGGATAGGTGTGGAGGGTCAGAGAGACTGGGAAAAACATCAATTTTCCTTTATTAATTCATAAAAAAACTTTCCTAGTCATCTAATTGGTCTCCCTACATTTTGTTTTATGTCTCCAATAGACCTCAATGATTCAGATAACCTCAATCAGAGGGGCTACATAATCTTTCCAAAACATAAGCCCTCTTCTATTGCCATATAACCTATAATTAGCTCTTTCCCATCTACAAAATCAAGCCCAGACTTCTATGATATAGCACAAAATCCTCTGTGGTCTTGTCTTTATAAACCTCTCTAACAGTCTCTCATCTCCCAAACCCCCCAAAAACTTCAGTCATCCTATGTCCGGAGTTGCCTGACTGTATGAACACAGGCTCATTTGTGCAATCTCTCTCTCTCTTAGTTTTTTGGGGTTTTTTTTTTTTTTTTAATATTTATTTTCTAGTTCTTGGCAGACACAACATCTTTGTTGGTATGTGGTGCTGAGGATCGAACCTGGGAACCTGGGCTGCACGCATGCCAGGCAAGCGCGCTACTGCTTGAGCCACATCACCAGCCCTCTCTTAGCTTTTGAAGACACACTATGCCACTTTAACTTTTAGTCCATACGAAAGTTTGAAATATGAAATATGTCACAGAGATAACTTGGGGGGGCCAACAGGAAAAAAGGAGTGTGGCGATGATGAACATGCTGATAAGGATGGCTTACATTTGCTATGCACTTTAAAGTCCTGTCACAAATATTGCAAGTTAACCCTACCTATGACCCATTTTAACATGAACCATGAATATACAAAAGTTTGGGAAAATCAAGAGGTTATATGGGAGTACCAAAATTCAGTAAATCACTCATTCTTAGGTTTACAGGATTTTTTTCTTTTAAGCTAAGAAAGAACATGGATTATAGTGAGATATAGAATCAACTGTGAGCATCAGAATTTAAGAACTTAACTAAAACATAAAAAATAGTCATGTTGATCTCACATCGTTTATAATAAGGTTGTTACTTTCCTTTTCAAGAGAACATGTATGTTTTTAGACAGCAACTTAGTAGAGTTTGGTAGAACTTTTTGAAGGCTAGTGATTTGTGTTTCCATAAGATTTGTCCATTTATACATAATACCAAATACAGAAAAGAACCCAATTTCCCTGTACAGATTATATTCCCCATCAGGAAAAAAAAAAATGCCAAAAGGAAGCCACTGACAATGAGCCTCTGCCCTCTGAAGTGCCTCATCCTGAAAGGGTCAGCAGCAAGGGCGGTCAGCAGCAGAGGCAGGCAAGCACTGTTCCGGCTTACTCTAAAACCAGAAACGAAGAAGCAAGGCTTAGATCTGCTTCTAAGCCCACTTGTTTCCCTAGTTAGCCTTCGATGCTTGGCAACAGATCTCCTCCCTCAGCACTTGTAAGAGGAGGGAATCAGAAAACTAATCTCTCAGATTCGGAAACAACATTTCTAACTGGTCCTTGCAGCTTCTGTCCCCTCAGGAAGAGATGCAGGAGTAGGACTGGCATCAGAGAAAGAAAGAAACCTAGAGGTGTAAGCTGAAAGGTCAGATTTGAGAACTAGAGTATCCTGGGATCTACAGAAGGTCCCACTTCCCTTCTTTACCATTCATTAGCTTTCTTCCTAAAAAAGGGGGTGGGGACATAAATACATCCACCCAAAAAAGGCAGTGGGGGATTAAATACAATATTTATAAAGAACATGGCCTCTGCTGGGCATGGTGGTTCATGCCAATAATCCCAGCAGCTAGGGAAATTGAGGCAGGAGGATCATGAGTTCAAAGCCAGCCATAACAACTTAGTGAGGCCCTAAGCAACTCAGCAAGATCCTGTCTCTAAGTAAAGTATAAAAAAAGGGTTGGGGATATGGCTCAGTGGTTAAGCATCCCTGGGTTCAATCCTAAATACCAAATAAATAAATAAATAAATAAATAAATAAATAAATAAATAATTCTGCTACTTTCTCTACTTCATACAATTTTAAGTATAGTAAGCTAGAAAGAACACCATTCCTGTCTCAGCCCTGTTTATGAGGGGTGGGGTAACTCTCAGCATGTTGGAAAACTTCTCAGGGCCTTGGTTTTTGCATCTGCTAAATGAGAGCACTGTACTAGATGTATTCCTGGGGCCCTCCTGGCTCAGACACTGCCCATACCCAGAGAACACCTTTATCTTTCAGACTTTCCACAAGAAGTCAGACTGCCTGGAACCACACTTCCTAGCTTCAAATCCCAACTCTAGTACTTTCTAGCTAGTTAGTTAATCTCATCTGTGTCTAAGTATCCTCAGCCATACAATGGGGACAATGACAACAGTTCCTGTGATGCATATAAGTTCACACATTTAAAGCACTCAGACCAGGACTGGCACAGAGTAAGAACTCAATAACTTTTAGTATTATTGCTTATTTTAAATTTTAATTGTTAATACTATTATAATATTACAGTCTCAAATATTAGCCTTACAAGGAAGAGCAGAGATCCTAGCAGAAATGATTTGCTGACTGTTATCACCATGGATGGTATGGAATTGCTCAAAAAAAGGGGGGAAAGATCATTCTTCTAAACAGGAGGCTATGACTAAATCATACAGCTCAACAGGGCCAGAGCAGCTACTATAAGCAAAGACCATTATCTTTTGTAAATAAAATACTAAGCCAAATGTTACTGAATATTAGGTTTGTATATAGTAATGCTGCTATAAAGAAATAAATTTGCTTTTGTGAAGCATCACTGTAAATCTTTACACAAAAATATGGTACCTTACATAACAATACTTCCTTAAAATGAAAGGAAAAAAATATACTTTCTTTATTCTTACCTTGAATTCTTTAATTCCAGTAAAAATACTGATAGATGAAATATCAGACTCTCCATTTGGTTTACAGTCAGTCACAATTTCAACGACCTTATCCAATGCCACTTTCATTCGGTCAAACACTCCTTCTTTGTTTTTATGAGCTGATTCGCAGTTGGGATGCCTGAGACATGTCTTCAAATAATAGAAAATCTTAATATGTGACCCATTCATGACCCACAAAATCTTACAGAGAACATGTCATGCTAATAAAAATGGTTCTTTACCCAAGTCTCCTGGGTCCCTGGCTCCCCCAGCTGCCTCTCCTCACTAGAGTGGAAGCAGGATGAGTAAAAAGCGATAGCAAGGTTAAGTGAAAAACGCAGAGTGCAAAACTGTATCTGTACACTTCAACAATAAGCTTGCCTGAAATTCTTTGGGGGAAATAAAACTATTTCTGCATTATGATTAAAACCATTTTTTAAATGTTGCCTTACACATGCAAGAACTAAAAAAGAATGAAAAAAAATAAACAAGATGATACATGACTACAGCTACAACTTGGACTTTCAAAAAATGATGTATGTGAAAAAGTACTCAAGGGCCTAAATATGAATGGAGCTGTCTGGATGGGCTTCATTAAGTCTCTGTTTTTGTGGCCTCACTGATCCCAGCATAGAGTAAGTACTCTAGCAGAGAGGTGGTGCTAAAAAAAAACTGCTAATGAGACACTTGCTAGTTCATTCTTGAATTGTACCAATTTGCGGGCCAACTGCTATTTGGAAATACAAGCTCCTGATTGTTAATTTTGTGAAAAGGAGATAAAGGAATTAGAGGTATGAATTTACAGAATAAACAAACTAAGGGCCCATTCACATTGCACTGTTACTTAACCAATCCTAACTTGCCCAGCGTTTTTCTAGAGCACATGGGCTGGCTCCCTGCAGGAGCAAGCATGTCTGGCAGCCCTTGACTCACAGCAGCCTCTCCACCTAGCTGCTCCTCCAAGGCTGACACGCAGATTAATCACTGTTTGGAGCTGGAGCAGAAAGTCAGCATTCTTGCAAATAACTGAGATTTGACTATTCAAGGCCTAATTTTTAAGTCACCACTTTAATCTTTATAAAGGCATGAAATAGATAAATTAGATGTACTTAATGGGTTTTCTGACTACAATTTATAACAGAGTAAAACAAAAACCTTCTTACCTTTGAAGCTGTGAGAAGCATCATTGTACACTTTTCAAGAACTGCCCTAGCTGCTGCCATTTTTGCCTTTTTCTTTTCATCTTTCAAATCCTAAAGATGAAATAATATCACTGAACCGTTTAAGATCATATAAACAAACCAATTTCTGAAAAGTCATTTATTCAACATTACTTAAAAATTCAGTAACATTGTGGGGGGGGGCGGGGGAAGAAACAAAGAAAGAAAAAGAACCCAGGACAAAGTTTTATGAACTGTTACGGTCTCCTTCTAAACACAGTAGTCCCCACACCCATATCCACAGTTCCATTCTCCAAGGTTTTAGTTAATAGTTGTCAATTTTTGTTTTACCGTCTCTTCCCATTCTCACTAAAATGTAAGCTCCAAAAATAATAATAAATAATGAAGAGAACGTGGATAAAAAAGAACACACTTACACTGTTGGTGGGACTGTAAATTGGTACAACCACTATAGAAATCAGTATGGAGGTTCCTCAAAAGACCAGGCATGGAACTACCATGTGACTCCTTGATACTTATCCTGAAGAATTAAAATCACCATACTATAGCAATATAGGCCATGTTTATAGCAAGCACAATTCACAATAGTTAAACTATGGAACCAACCTAGTTGTCCATCAACAGATGAATGGATAAAGAAAAGGTGGTAGGTGTTTACACACACACACACACACACACACACACACACACACACACACATTGTAAAGTTTTATTCAGCCAAAAGAAAAAGGAGGGGCTGGGGATATGGCTTGAGTGAGGCACTAGGTTCGATCCTCAGCCCACATAAAAATAAAATAAAGATATTGAACCCACCTAAAACTAAAAAATAAATTAAAAATAAACTAAAAAAATAGAAAAATGAAATTATGTTATCTATAAGAAAATAGATGGAACTTGAGACAATTATGTTAAGCAAAATAAGCCAAACTCAGAAGGTCAAGGGTCGTATGTTTTCTCTCACAGATGGAAGCTAGAGAAGAAAAAGGGAAAAAAAAAAGTTGGGGGAGGGGTGATTTCATGAACATCAATGGGCAATCCATGGGGAAGGGAGGAAAGAAGAAAAAGGAGAAATATTGGGGAATGATATTGGCCAAATTATATTGTTACAGTATGTGTAATGAATGAATATGGAATGACAAATCCTATCATTATGTGCAACAATAAAAAATATGGGGGAAAATAATTGACTTTAATAAACTAATTTTTTGTAAAAAAAATAAAAATAAAAATAAAATAAAATCTAAGCTCTGTGAGGGAAGAGGGTTTTTTTTAATCTCTTTTATTTACTATTGTATCCCCAATACCTAAACTAAAACCTGATTCAGAGTAAGCAGCTAATGAATACCTGCTAAGTGAATTGAATGAATGAATCTGACCAACATCTATTTTCAACATATTCTAACTATACTAAGGGAGAAAGCATTTTTACCCTGGACATATTCCATGAAAGTGATCCAGAGATAACACTTATCAATCACAAAGATGCCAAAATTTCTGCTAGTAAGTTTTAGGGGTCCCGCATCTGAAGAGTTAAATTTTAAAACAGATAACTTCAGTTAAAGCCCTCGACCCTTTTAAAACATTGGATCATATTCTTAATAGTCTTAGAAAAAAATATACATTCTCCATACCAAATTTCTAACTACAAATTAAAATATGGTTAGTTTTCCATATACATCCAGATGCCAAAGAGGATCCAGCAGAAAGCATAACTGAAGAGAGGTGGCTTTGAAACCTAAAAATCACACCATGCTTGCATCGAGAAAATGTTAGATAATATATAATTATCATAACAATACTCATGCTAATAATTTTATAGGGGAAGAGGAAGATAAAGAAGATGGAGAGAGAGAAAAAGAAATAAAAGCAAAAAATATTTTATAAAAACAGAGACAGAGGAACAGAAAATGAAGCAGTAAGGTACCTATATAGAGAGCTTGATTAGAGCCTAACACCACTGTCCAGCCTGCTCTTTCCAAGCCACTACTCATCTCCCAACTCTGCGGCAACCAGGAAAGTTCACATCCAAAACTAAGGAAGTGACCTATATGGCCATTCCTAGAAGCATCTCAAGAATCTGCTGACAGATGCACAAATTCCCCAACAAGGAAAAGCCAGTCCCGAATATAATATGGGTTTCCACATCCCCAAATTTAGGAGATTATGGTCTGAATTGGGAAACAAATCCATGAAAAACAGATATTATGTTGTAGTATGAGAATGACAGGCTTTAAAATCAGATTTAACTGAGTTCATCTGTCAGCAAAGAATTATCATCTCAGGTTCAGTCCCCTCCTGTGTAAGACAATAATAGCAATACCTACCTCATAAGAATGTCTTGAGAATTAAATGAGATCATGTGTATTAAGGACCAAGCATATAACAGAGCCAGTGCAAATAAATAATGGGTTATTACCATTAACCTAATGTGCTAAGAAAAACAGAAATACATAAGAAAATACTCTAAGAATATGAATGATGGCTCCGTTTGTTTATCTGAGCCCTGGTAGAGGAGTCATTAGAAAGCTTCACAAAAGAGAAAGTACTCGAGTTGGGCCTTGCAGGCACGTATGAGTGTTCCTAGTGAGAATATATTTAATGGTTACATGTGTCCAATAATGATATGCTGGCCAACTAACTACACCCTGGCTCATTTATGAGGTGTTTTTAAGACCAAGGTTATAGATTAATAAGCAAGGGATTTCGAAGACCACACCTTATCCAAACCAAAAATTATGCCTTTATCTAAAGATTCTGAAGTGTAGTAGATACCTACATTTTGTCTGTCTCCAGTTAAATGTGCAAACTCCACCATTTCATTTCCAAACTGACTGAATATCTGGACAAACTCTTGAAAGCTATTAACTTTCTCTAGTCTTTCCATAGTTGCGAGAACCTGCAAAACAGAATATTTTATTATTAGATAATAGATATAAAAGAGACTGAGACTGTCAAGGCTGAGGAGAGTGAAGAAAAAAGGAAGATTCTAAATTCTAGAGGGACGCTGAGGAGGAGGAACCAGAAAAGAAGACAGGAAAGAAAGTGCTCAGAGAAGCTGGTTCAAAGGTCATGATCTCTTAGGGAATGGCGTGGTTTGAGGATGAGGAAACTTGGGCTTACTTGAAAATTAAAAGGAAAAAATTTCTAGATGACTAGATTTACAGAGGAAAGATCATTTATGTAGCCAATAGCAAAGGCGAGAATGGGATGGACTGTGGTCGCTGCTACAGCCTGGATGTGGTTTCAGTGTGTCCTGAGCTGGAAGGACAATTTCTGGAGTGTAAGAGGTGGTGGAACCTTTAAAAGGTGGGCCTACTAGAAGGTGGTTAGGTCACTGGGGATACTTCCAGGAGAAGGGATAAATTCATTCCTCACAAGGTGCCTTGCCTTGAGAGCGGGTTGTTTTGAAGACAAGACAGGGCCCCTCCGTGGTCTCTGGCTTCCTGTCTTGCCATGTGATTCTTCTGCACATTCTTCCACCATTGTAATGCCAGCCACCAGGAAGCTCTCACCAAAGGATGAACAAATGGGTCTGCCTGATTGTGTAACTTCAGCTCCAAAACTGAGCTAAGTAAACCTCTTCTCTTTATAAAGTACCAAGCCTCAGATATTTTATTATAGTGGCAGAAAATGGACTAATACAGTAATCAAATCTGAGAACTAAGAATGTAGTGAAGATAAAAGACAACACAGAAGCTATATGGTTCACTGAACCAGAACTGGAGGAATCCCAATCATGTCAGTAAAATGGAAGGAAGGTCATCAGCAGAATGAGGAATAGAAAAGGAAGTTCAGGATTTATGAGCAGGAAAAAAGTTTAGATTAATCAAGAATTATCAATGCTAAATAAATTCATTGCCTAGAACCTTCAGAGATCAGAAGTGAATATAGACATGTGAATCTATAGCAGAGCCACAGATAATGTATTTTCTTGATGTAAGAAATGATGTAAATAGATGTGAAACATATTTTCAAATATATTTCTCTAAAATAACAGCACTGAGTTAGCTTTAGTCAGACCTAGTGAGGTTAAGAAAACACAGATATCCTGTGTTTACTTATTTTTAATGAGAATATGATGGATATTTGTCATATTAAGCTGCCCTAGCAGCTCAGGAAGCACAGGAAACTAATAGAGATAAGGAAGATTTCCACACCAAGCAGAGCCTCCAACTTTCAAAGAGAAGACAGTTGATTCTGTTCCTCTAGCACTGCTTGATCCACCTCTCCAATTTCTTATTCTCTTTAAAGTTATACTTTCTGATTTCCTCAATACTCATCAGGTGGTTTTGTCTTCAGACTGTACTGGGACAGTCCCTTCCCTGGCTGACTGCCTTCCTTCTTGGCTAGGGAACCATCCAGGGAAAGAAATTATCATACATGCCCCAGGTTCCTAGATGACCAAGAAGTATAACCATCAACTAAGACACTGGAAGAGTTTTGTAATTATTCAGGAATGTTTAGGGATGCTACACACAGAAAATTTTATTACTATGGATGATTATAGTCTCGGATGATTTAATTTTGTCTTAAGCTTATAAATTGTTACATTCTGACTTAGAAAAAACATACTAAAGAACTCAGCAACTAGGTTTTTACTAACTAGGTTTTACTACATTTTTCCAGTAATCCTTAGCAAGCAGACAATGATTTTCAGAGAAGAAACTATATTTGCATTCAAAAGTTTAGGCCTTGTGCACACATTACTTAGGAATGACAGCAAGAACAGAAGAAACAGGGCTGGGGTTGTGGCTCAGTGGTCGAGCACTTGCCTAGCATTCATGAGGCAGTGGTTTGAACCCCAGCACCACATAAAAATAAACAAATAAAATAAAGGTATTGTGTCCGTCTACAACTAAAAAAAAAATTATTTAAAAAAAAGGACAGAAGAAACACTACTCTTAAACTGTACACAATTAGTACTATTAATGATTATAATAGAAAAGTACTGCCAAATTATATGTAATTAACCCAGAGAAACACTTTTAAACAAAAGTATTGCAATATCAGAAAAGCAAGTACCTTATTTCTCGATGCTATTATCTGTTTGATAACTACTCGGTCTGCCAGCAGCAACACTTTTGTTACAGAAGAGAGAAGTAATCTTGCTGCCTTTATAACTCCTGTTTTGTCTGTAAAAATCATGATCTGGCCTTCAGATTCTGGATGATTCAAGGTGGTCACATCTGTAAGCGCTGCAATTGTTTCTCCTAAGAAAAGTGGGGGAGGAGTTACATTGGGAACGAGACACTTAAGTAAAAATCCAAACTGTTTTCTGATCTTGGATATCACGCATGACAGAGGAAAAGTTGACTCTGCAGCATTAGTTCAAGAACAAGAAATGGTTTCTCTTGATGATTGGAGAAATTATCAAATGAAGCTTTCTAATAACAAAATAACAGCACACTCTTTAGAACTGTGACAAATTTAACTGACAAACTTTTGCTTCCACCCCATTTACAAAACAGAATTTTTGTTTCTAGTAGTATGGCCAACTCTACAATCTAACAGCCTCCTCCTCTGCAAGACAGTAAAATAAGTCATACGAGACAAAAACCAAAGAACCTAAATCCAGAATAGAAAGCAGAAGCTTGGCCTGAAGTTGCTTAGGTTTGTACAGTCATCCAAGGAGAGCAGAATGACAAGGCTTTGGGCCCCAAGGGTTGATATGGTCAATGAGAAGTGAAGACTGTCTGCTCATCAGCCTGGACTTGGGGTGGGGAAAGCAAACAAAGAAACCCCCCCCCCTCCGCTCTCCCCATAAGACTTCAAATCCTGGGCTGACCCTCTCTCTCAGGCTTTCAGGTGGAGTTCACACTTCCTGTGGTGCCCAGTGCACATCACTCTACCAAACAGATATACTTCCAACCCTCTAGAAAAATTCTCTTATAGGCCAGGTGAAGTGACATAATCCTAATAAACAAAATAACAACAACAATTTTGGGAAGCAGGAGGATCCCAAGTTTGAGGCCAGCCTTAGTAACTTAGCGAGGCTCTGACTTGAAAAAAGGCCTAGGGATGAAGGTCAATAGCAAAGCACCCCTGGATTCAATCCCCAGTACCAAGAAAAAAAAGAAAAGAAAAGAAAAAAGAAAAATTGTTCATTGGTATCATCAAATAGTTTGGTTTCTATTTACTTAGTGACACAAGGATTGAAGCTAGGGGTGTTCTACCACTGAGCTACCTCCCAGCTCCCACACCATTCATTTTGGTTCTTTCTTTTTTGCTTTCGGCTTTTTGTTTTTCTGAGACAGGATCTCATTAAATTGCCCAACATGGCCTTGAACTTGCAACCCTCCTACCTCAGCCTTAATCCTCATGCCTCACTTCCAAGTCACTGGAATGACAGTCATAAACCACTATGCTTAGCTCTATTTCATTTCTATAAAGCAATATTCATCAAAAACAACACAAATGTTTGTTCTCCTCAAAGACAAAACCTAGAGTAACCTCCAAAACTTCTTGCTATTAAAGTCAACAAGATTTTTAAAATAATGAATTATCATCTTGTAGTCTTCAAGATAATTTTTAAGTTCTAAATAAACCTGTATATCTAGTGATAGACTTTCATAAACGCTCTCCTGTCAATTTTACTCCATACATACAATAATGTCTCAGCCAATAGGCTAAGGATCTTGCAAAAGTACTAGATAGAACCTTAAAGGACAGATCACAAGCATAAAACAAAGTCAGTATTTAGAAAGGCATATCTGGTGGGAGCACATAAAATGGACTGGAAGTGAGAGACTTAACACTAGACTACCACAGTAATCATGGTGGTAAGGACTTTTGAAATGACAGCCACAGGAATAGAAAGAAGATGGTTTGAGAGAGACTGAGAAAAGAAAATATAAAATTAGTACCTGGTCAGTGATAAAAAAAAGAAAGGAATAGTGAAAAATGGCTTCAAGATTGTGAACCTTAGTCATTTAAAGAAAATCAGAAGGGCATGGAAAGGAGATGATAAATTTAGTTTCAGAAAACAGTTTTAAATGATACAGGAATACACAAAACATAAGCCCCCAAATGCAGACTAGTCAGCTGATTTGAAAGTGACAGTATAATTGCAATAGCTGAAGCTTTACCAACAGATAAAGCCTATGGTAGCCAGTCTCCAACATGGCCCCCAAGGATCCCCAACTACTAGTATTTACATCCTCATGTAGCTCCCTCTCTCATCCAAGCAGGGCTGGTGTAAAAGAAATGATGGTCACTTCTGATGTTAGGCTATTAAAAAATTAGAGACAATAATCTTGTTCTCTCTCTGAGGGAAGCCAGCTGTCATATCATAAGCAGCCCTCAACACAGCAACACCTGCACAGTGAGAAACAGGCAGCAAATGCAGCCAATCCACGATCTAGTCAAGGAGCCTGGAAGCAGATCTTGCAGTCTCATGCAACTGTCCCAAATGACAACTTGATTGCAACCTGGTAAGACCAGTGACCCAAAACCCCTGCCCCACCAGAAATCCTGGATTCCTGACTCTCAGAAATTGAGGGAGAGCCACGCTTTGTGGGGCACGCCTGTAATCCCAGCAGCTCAAGAGGCTGAAGGGGGATCATGAGTTCAAAGTCAGTCTCAGCAACTAAGCAAGGCCCCAAGCAACTCAGCAGGACAGTCTCTAAATAAAATATTAAAAAGGGCTAGGGATGTGGCTCAGTGATTGAGTACCCCTGGGAGGAGAAGGAGAAGGAGGAAGAGGAAAAAGAAGAAGAAAGAAGAAGAAACTGACAGAGATGATACTATTTGCAACTTTCTGTTGCTACCTTTGAGCTAATTTGTTTTACAGCAATACAAAGTTTTTATTAAACAGTTTTTATGGCAAAATAAACAAAGCACTTAGAATCAAACCCAAATGAATACAGAAAGGGACAGGAAGAGAAGTATCAGTTTGTATACTACCAGCAATAGCTGAAAAAATAAAATCATTTCCTCTGTTTCTCTGGAAAAAATTTATCCTGTTAATCTCAATCACCAAAGATATCACGTAAGCTTACACATATGTATTATTTTAACCCTTCCTTTTTTCTGACTGAACCCCAGGTGTTTAACTCGTAAATACATGAGATAGTAACATTTGATCAACTCCCAACATAGTTAAGTACTTCCTTAATGTTGTTCAGAGTTCAGAGTAGCCTATTCAGAAATTAGTTCTCTGAAAAAGCACAAAGCTGTCTTACAGCTTCATGGTTGTGGTTTCTTTTACTATGCAACCAGTATTCTGTCTTAAAGTGAAAATCCAAAGCCACTCAAACATTTAAATTAATTGATCCTCCATATAAAATATAAACCTTGCCCGGTAGCCAAGGAAAAAGTAAAAATACAATGCAAGAGTTCAACACAGTGAAAGAATAAAAACTAATTATAATGACACTAATATTTATTGAACATTACTATGTGTCAAATGCATATATGCACTACAGTAAGATAACTCTATGAACAATAATAGCACTTTTTAATTTTTTTTCCAGTATTGGGGATTGATCGCAGATTCTTATACATTCTAGGCAAGTGTTTTACCACTGAGCTACATCCTTTGTCTTTATTTTATTATTTTATGTTATTTTATTATTTTACTTTTTCATTATTTTGAAATAGTATCTTGGTAAATTGTCAAGGCTGTCCTCAAACTTGCAATCCTCCAGCCTCAGACTCCCTAGTAGGTGCAATTATAGATGCGTAACATCACCCCCTGCTAAAAGCCCCATTTTACAGATGATGACACTAATTAGTAGCTTGTGACCCACAATGAGGGAGGCATGGGGACAATGGAGGAACTTTGATTGGGCAAATCGGGGAGGGACGGGGGTAGGAAAGATGATGGAATGAGGTGAACATCATTACCCAAGGTACATGTATGACTGCACATGTGATGTAACTCTATATCATGTTAAACCAGAGAAATGAAAAGTTGTGCTCCATTTGTGTCCAATGAATTGAAATATACTCTGCTATCATGTGTAACTAATTAAAACAAATAAAAAATCAAAAAAATTAGTAGCTTGCCCAAAGTCTCTCTGCTAGCATTGGGAAGAGTGGGATTGGCACATGGGCAATCTGACACACAGCTCTCGTGCTCTATCACCACTTTCATTATTCCCCTCAGATGAATGCTGAGTTGTCCAGAGGAGAAAATGGTTCATATGTACTAACTGGGTCAGAAACATTTCAGTGATGTAAGTCTTAAATCTATACACATTAAACAAACAAACAAAAAAAATGTGGAGGTTCCATTCTCATTCTCTTACTTGAGTGACAAAGTGACTATGAGAGAAAAGGGCACCTTGAATAAGAAGAGATGATGTGTGGCATCCATGACATCTGGTGGCTTCCAAAAGATTCCAGCTAAGCAGCTGCCTGAGCTTACAGTACTTGCAGAGAACTATACTCCACCAGAGCTTGTCACCATTTCCTGTCCTCCTTTGTGCTTGCCCTATCCTAAGCACAATGGCACACCACAAAGCCAATAAAGATAGGACTCCGGACACCCTTTCATTAAAGGGCTTCACTCCTGCTTTTATCAATAGTTGTTACAAGAAACAATATGAAGAATGGCTCTGCATTTTCTGTGCATTGTCCCCCGTCTTATGTAATGGCTTTTATAAGTGCCCACATAATAATTTAGTGCCAGGAAAAAATTCTCTCTCTCCTCTCACAAGCTGGTTTGTTTCCTTTTAGCAAACAATAAGAATTATATAACCCTTTGTTTCTCACATTTTTGTTTTGCCTTTCAGGAAGTACAAAGATAAATTTCATGCTTAATTAAAATAATCATGTTTGCCAAAGTTTCAGTTTTTTTTTTCATTATAAGCTATTTCAAATCCTTTTTTAAAGTAGGAAACATAAATTATGAATAGAATAAGTCTCTCTCTCCTGCCTCTCACATAAGACCTATTCTGTAATCCAGCAAATAGCCAGAAGCCGAGAGTCAAACCAGATCTTCCCTTTCCTTTAGTCAAAAATCTGGTTCCACCGATCCAACAACCTTCATGAGTATTTTGTGCCCTCTCCCCGCTCTTTATAACCCTATTACACTGTCTTGGTCTGGCTGTTTTTACTGTAATGTTTCCATTTTAATCTCTCTGCTTTCCTTCTCAACCCTCTCTCAATCTGTCCTCATATATGCATCTACCATCAAAAAGATTTCTAACAGTCTCTCTCATCTGGCTCAAAATTCCTCAATGACTCCCTATTACTGATAGAAGACTATATTACATCATTCATATACCATGTATGAACTGGCCCTCTATATTTACTTAATCTTATTATACCTTTCCCCTAAAGACCCTTCCAAAATACCTGCTCCTCTCTCAGGGTTGCTCACCTCAGGAACTGGCCATTCACCCAGCTGTCCATACCCCAAACCTTGCAGTATGCACATCTCCTCTTTCTGTCACATTCTATCCAAAATATCAGCAAGTCCTATCTGCTTCACCTGACAACATAGTCAGATGCTACTGCCTTGCACCACCTCAAATGCATTCACCTAACCTAGCTCACCATTATCTGTCACCTGGACCACTGCAACAGCCTTCTGACTGACTTCTCTGATTCTACCATCAGACCCCCTAAAATGTACTCTCTATATCGAAACCACCAGTTGCCTTTTAAGATACTTAAGATCTTTTTTTTGTGTGTGTGTGGTGCAGAGGATTTAATCCAGGACCTTACATGCAAGGCAAGCACTCCACCAACTGAGGTATATCCCCAACCCTATATTTACTCATATTTACAAGCTCCTTGAGGGCAGACTTTTGTACATGGATACACCCCTACAGCCTAGAATAATGCTTGGTTATTGCCAGCACTCAGTAGATAGTTATTGAAAGAATAAAGACATAAATGATAGTTTAACAAAACTGAACTATTTGTAGTCCTCAAAACACCCCGGGTTCTGAAATGCTTCTGGACTACGAGCTATATAGAGAACTATAACAATATAAGGTCTGAAGCCATGATGATTTGTCTGCCATAGAGTATGGACACACACTCATGTTGTAACATTTCTACATGGCAGGAGGTAGGCTACCCTGCTCCTTGAGGACAGAGCCCAGGCTTCACACTTTGCATCCCTCTCATCTCAATAGCTGATGGTGAGGATGACACGTCACCAGTGTGACCAGTGAAAGAGTCCTATGTTTCAGATTTAGAACTTGAGCCAAGAAAAGCTCAAAATTCCTGGAAGCTAATCCAGGTCCTCAATGTCCGGGGCGTCTATTATCAGAAGGCCCAAAATCAGTATACATTTTTACTCATAATAAAACAGTAGTCTGTCGTCATATCCAAAGCAATAAAACTGGTATAAATAGACTTCAAAATCAATATTCACATACCTGCTTGTTTAGCTTCAATACAGGCAATACTTATTTCTTCTTTCAAATCCCAGTTTTCATTGGCTATAGCTTCCCCCACTTTAACAAATCTTCCAACTGCCAGGTTGACGGCTTGTCCCACACGCTGAATTGCTTGCAAAGTTTTATCAGACTTTTTGGTGTTATCTTTATGATTAATAAGTGTGGTAATCTAAAAAGATAAATGCAACTAGCTTTAATTTTTTTTCTTTGAGACATAATATTTGTATTTATTTTTGAGATAGAGCAGAACAATTCAAGACACAGACATGAAGACCAAACCAGGCTAACAAGCATGTTTATCTCCTCAAACATCATCATTTCTATGTGACAGGTATGTTGTTAAAAGTTTATGCTTGAGACCAGACTTTTTTCTCTTTGTTCTTTTTAGTTATACATGACAATAGAATGTATTTTTCCACATACATACATACATGAAGTATAAACTTTTCCACATACATACATACATGAAGTATAAACTTCCCATTCTTGTGGTTGTACATGATGTGGAGTTACACTGGTGATATATTCACATATGAACACAGGAAAGTTACGTCTGGTTCATTCTACTGTCTTTCCTGTTTCATGACCCTCCCTTCCACCCATCCCCTTTGTCTAAAATCCAAAGTACGTCTATTATTCCCTACAACCCACCCCCCGCCACTGTGTGTTAGTATTCAAATATTAGAACATTTAGCCTTTGGTTTTGGGGGATTGGCTTATTTAGCTTAGGAAAATTGTCTCCAGTTCCATCCATTTATGGGTAAATGCCATAATTTCATTCTTCTTTATGGCTGAGCAATATTGCATTGTGCATATGTGCCATATTTTCTTTATTCATTCATCTGTTAAAGGGCACCTAGGTTGATTGTATAACTTAGCTATTGTGAATTGAGCTGCTATAAACATTGATGTGGCCTCGTCACTATAGTATGTTGACTTGAAGTCCTTGGGTATATATCCAGGGTGGGATAACTGGGTCAAACGGTGGTTCCATTCCAAGTTTTTTGAGAAATCTCCATACTGCTTTCCAGAGTGGTTACACCAATTTGCAGTCCCACCACCAATGTATGAGGAGTGTACCTTTTTCCCCACATCCTGACCAACACTTATTGTTATTTGTATTCTTAATAAATGCCATTCTGAATGGAGTGAGATGAAATCTCAATGCAGTTTTAATCTGCATTTCTCTAATTAAACTAGCTTTAATTTTATCTCAACTTTTTAAGTTGTATCACATAAGAAAATCAAGCACAGCAGTGGACTAGCCCAATAGATTAAATCAATATATTAATAATTTTCGATATTTCAACCCAGGGACAACACCAGCAAAGTATCTTGCATCATTCCTCAGGACAATACTTCCATTAATTATGATTCCAAGTGCACCTGAGGGCAATTATCTGGGGCACACAGTTCTAGCAGCTCTCCAGATCTTTCAATAAAATCTTAGGCAGGAGAAAAGGAGAGGCTAAATCATTACATTCACAGAACTCACAGAAAACCAAGTACTTCAGGTCTAGCTTCCTCTGCCATATCCTGAGCCACTGTGAAGGTGAAGCCATCTCTCCACTGCAGTCCACACCATGGCCTACCATGGTACATGGGTTGTACCAAGTAGTACACGTGTCACATGTAGTTACAGAATTAATTAAATATTTAGCATGACCAGTGTACTCTATGTTTTGTCCTCTCTCAATTTTGTTGCACCAGTCTCAAAGTAAAATAAATACCAAGGGTTTTAACACTTGGTCTCAGGTCCCCAAATTAAAAAAAAAAAAAAAAGATAAGTTCAGATCACTGAAACAAACATAATTTTTAAAAAATATTCAGAAAACTAATACATGAACTATGCTGAAGTATGAAAAATATTTATTAAAGAACATTGCATGAGGGTTGGGGGTAAAGTTCAGTGGTAGGGTATATACCTAGCATGGATAAGGCCCTGAGTTCCATCCCCAGGTACATGAAAAGAAAGGTACATGAAAAACATAGATTCTAACTAGTAAATGTATGTAG
The DNA here is from genome assembly GCF_045843805.1 of Urocitellus parryii. Classification (NCBI taxonomy): domain Eukaryota; kingdom Metazoa; phylum Chordata; class Mammalia; order Rodentia; family Sciuridae; genus Urocitellus; species Urocitellus parryii. The sequence goes on from NC_135534.1 coordinate 187,529,501, forward strand.
AATTTAACTTTGAAATTATTTATATAGCACATTAACAAAGACCACAATAGAGAATTAAGAGAAGAGAAAGGGAATCACTCTTATCCTTTGAGAAACTAGTATGTGCTTGTATGTCAGGTATTAAGAATTTAGAATAGAAAGGCCTTGATTTGAATCTTTTCTCTGCCATTATCTAAATGACCTAGCAAAATATCCTTAATCTCTTTAAATTTCCACATCTACAATGTTTTGCAACATAGTTTTAGTATCTACTAGATGCCCTGAGGGGGCATAGGTAAGACTCATAGGATCCTGCTTCCATTAGGTTTACAGTATAGAAGCCCAATAATTCCATCACACATAATGTATTTGCTGCACACTATCATATGCCAAGTAAAATTTTAGGCAATGATGAACAGTGATGAAGAAAACAGAAGCCATTGCTTTCATGGAATTGGCGTTCTAATGGGGGAGGTGGGGAGATACAATAATTACATAAAGAGGTCACCAAAAATTTTAATGCCACCGTGAGGCCCTAAGCAACTCAGTGAGACCCTGTCTCTAGGTAAAACACAAAAAAGAACTGGGGATGTGCCTCAGAATGCCCGAGTTCAATCTCCAGTATACCCCACCCCCCAAAAAAATGTATAGAGGAGGTATGTACAGACTTAAGTAGCCCAACTTCAACTTTTGAAAACATATTCATTTATTTTTAGGAAATGATTTATTTTAATAGAAATCTGTAAAATGAAATAAAAGTTGAAAAAAATAAGCTCATATGTTAAATGTTAAACCCTTTAATCCACTAAGACCAAGCTAGTAAATGCAAAGACTAAGAACAGAGAAAGCACAATCATCAGCAGTGAGCCGTAGATTGGTATCCCTTTATTGGAAAGCAAGTTGACGATTTGTGTTAAACGTGTTCATAACTCTTCACACAAAAATTCCATTTTGGAAAATATTGATAAATAAAATAATATAAAGTATGGAAATAATGGGAAATGAAAAAAACTTTAATGTAAATGCTATGGAAAATGTTTAAATAGAATAATATGATTTAAAGAATCTGTGTAGCTGCTTGAGATTGTTTGTCTTCCTTCTGTGAGGAAAAGAAATTTAAGCAGAGATCTAAATAGTAGCAGGTAGCCAGGCTGGTGAACACCAGGGAATAAAGCGTTCTAGGGAGCAGGAACAATCAGGGAATGAAGGGTAGGAATGAAGAGCAGGGGTAGGAATGAAGGTCAGAGGTGGTCAAAGCACATTGAGCAAGGAGGCAAGTTTAAAACCGATGTCCAAGACATGGGATGGTAAGAACTAGCCATGGAAGGCTGGGAATTGGAGTCAAGAATCTGTTTGATTCTATGCATCACAGGAAGCTACTGAAATGTTTTTAAGTGGTATGATCTCTGTAGTGGTATTAAAATGTCTTCATAAATTCTCTCATACTTTTCCCTTGAAAACGTGGAGCCTCATCTCTCTCCCCTAGAGTGTGGGCTCAACTCAAAGAACAGACCAGAATGGAAGAATGGGGTACTTCTGAGGGAAGGTCACAGAACACACCCCGACTTCCACCTCACCTGTCCACTCTTTAGGATCAATCACAGTAGGAAAAAAAAACAACAAAACTGCCGTCTCATGGAGGCACTCAAACAAATCCATGGAGAGCCCCACAAGGTGAGGACTTTGGACAACAGGAAGGAAAGGACTGCGGTCTCCTGCCAACAGCCAGATGAGCAAACCAGGGAGCAGATTTCCAGGCTCAGTCAAGCCTTTGAACTGCTACAGGCCCAGCCAAACATCTTTATTGCAGTTTCAGGGCAGACTTGAATCCAGAACCACCAAGTAAATAACTCCAGAATTCTTGGCCTACAGCAACTGTAAGATAATTATTATTTTGAGGCATTAAATTTGGGGGAATTTGTTTCATGTCAATATACAACTAATACAAATTTTGGAACCTGGTTTGGAGTAACTCGATAACAAAACCTAATATGTAAAAGTAGCTTTGAAATTGGTATGTGGAAGTTGAATGGACTTTAAGGAGTGAGTCAAAGCACCAAGTGTCCATGGTGGATGTAGTTCAGTAGTAGAGCACTTGTCTGGCATGCAAGAGGCCCTGGGTTTAATTCTCTGAATAATTTCTTAAAAAGCTAGAAGATTGTTGAAGAAATTTTGTAGAGCACAGTAATTTGTGCTCTACAAATCTGCACATAACAAAATATCTTACACTGGGTAATTTATGAACACCAGAAATTCATTACATAGAGTTTTGGAGGCCAAGAAGTTCAAAATTAGGGCTCCATAAGACTCAGTGTTTGGTAAGGGCCATCTCTTGGTGGATGGTGTCTTGGCATGGTAGGAGGGGGAAATAGGCTCCTTCCGCCTCTTTTATATTAGACTCATTAATGACCTAATCACCTCCCAAAAGTTGATAATAGCACCAGGGCAGTTAAGTTACAAATTATCAGTTGTGGGAAGAAACCAAATCATTGCAGACGTTATAAGAGAAAGCTTAATGAAAAGTGAGAAAAATCTCAATAGAAAACAGAAAAAAGGGGATCCTTCTTATGTAGTATAGAAAGAAGAGAATGTATCTAATGAACTCAGTGATCTAGCTAAGGAGATGTCAAAGAAGACTTGGAGGGTGCTACCAGGCTTTTTCCTATTGATTACAGTAAAATCCAAGAGAAGAGAAAAGTTAAAGGAAACACTGTGAAATAAAAGCAAGAGCTGGCTCAGAGGTAGAGCACTTGCCTACCATGTGTGAGGCACCAGGTTCAATCCTCAGCACCTTATAAAAATAAAATAAAGATATTGCAGCCACCTAAAACTAAAAAATAAATATTTTTTAAAAAGCAAGCCAGAACTTACTCATTTTGAAAATTTATAGCCAAATAGTACAACATGCTAAAATTAAGAAGGGCTTCTAGGCAAAAATCTGTCAAGAAAGCACGATCTAAAGACAAAGGTAAGGGTATAACTATAAATCTTATGCTACAATCTCAGTATGAGCCAAAGAAACAAGTTTCCTAAGACACTTAAGAGGTTTTGTTTCTAAGCAGTTCCAGCAGAAGCCCAGTTAGAGAAGAGCTTATCTCAAAGAGACTTGTGGATATGGCTTTTGTCTAATTAATACACTGAGTCCAATATGACTCAGAGACCAACATCATAAATATAATTATGTTGGCAAAAACATCATCAACTTGAATAGAAAAAAAAAAGACTGATACAAAATGAAAGGAAGCTTTTATACCCCCAAGCTTCCATGAACAAGCAGCAAGCTAAGAAAACTATCAACTGCAAACAAGGGCTACCTTTCATGAAAGAGGACAATGCCAACAGGATGGCAAAAGGAGAAGGCAATGCCAACAGTGATGAAACATTATTCTTAGGACTTGAGTCAAAACCAAGGAACTATCAGTCTGTGCCCAGGGGGATTTCAGAATGCTATAAACCAAATAGCACACCAAGCTAAAATTAAGAATGGCTTCTAGGCAAAAATACAATACCTATTCTCTCAACTTCTATTTGCCCTCTAAAAAAGAGAGAGAGAGAGTCTATAGTGGTTATCTTATAGCTGGAAGGAGTTACACTTAAGGAACAACTACATAAATAAGATGCCTCATCTCACCAAGCACAATGGTGCACACCTGTAATCCCAGCAACTCTGGAGGCTGAGGCAGGAGGTTTGCAAGTTCAAAGCCAGCCTCAGCAACTTACAAGATGCTGTTTCAAAAACAAAAAGGGCTGGGGGTGTGGCTTAGTGGTTGACTCTGTGTTCAATCCTCAGTACCAAAGAAAAAAGGAGGAGGAGGAGGAAGAGAAGGAGAGAGGTAAGGAGGAAGAAGGGAAGGGAGGAGCAGAAGAAAGAAGAGAAGCAGCAACAATAGCAGCTATCACCCCCTTGTTTGGACCAGATCTAGATGCCAATATCCTGGATTTCTAGTTGATGCCATAGCTTTGGGGAGGGCTAGGACAGGAAGAGGCAGTTAGCAGATGGGATGAAAGTAAATAATGTATAACAGAAGTTGGAGTATGGAATCTCTAAAATATGTCCAGAGTCTCATGCTCCTCTTCCTGATTGCAGGCTGAACTTAGCCACTTGTTTCTAACTAAAAGAATAAAGCAGAAGCGACAGTGTTCTCCATCCCATGAAGATCAGCCACAAAGTCACCGCAGCTCCCTTTTTGTCTCTAAAGTTATTCCCTCAGGGGAAATTAGTTCCTATGTCATCAATATACTTGACCAGCCCAAGGGGAAGGCTCCTGGTAAGGAACTGAGGTTTCTGCCAATAGCTATCAAGACTCTGACACCCCATTTAACAGACACGAGTGATCCAGAACAACCCAAATAAGCCACTCACACATTCCTAACTCACAGAAACTGAGATAACAACTGGTTGGTGTTTTAAACCATTATGTTTGGCAGGGGTTGGGGGTACTTTGTTATGCAACAGTTAACAACCAACACAATATTAAATGTAGGGTTTTTTTATTTTTTAAATTCATTTATTGGGGGGGGGTGTGTGCCTTGCGTTGAATCCAGAGGTATTTAACCACTAAGCCACATGCCAATCCTTTTTATTTTTTATTTTTGATACAGGGACTTGCTAAATTGCTTAAGCCCTTGCTAAATTGCTGAAGCTGGCTTTGAACTTGAAATCTTCCTGCCTCACCCTCCTAAACTAATGTGATTTAGGCATGCCTCACCACACCCAGCTCAAATGTGAGTGTTTTAAAAGAACTCTCTGGCTCCTAAGATTAGATTAGATTAGTTAGAAAGCTGTTGCAATAGTTCAAGCAAAAGATGATGGTAATGTGAAATAAAGTGACAATAGTCAAGGGGAAGGAAAATCGGTGAACTGGGGAATATCTTTTTTTTTTTTTAAAGAGAGAGTGAGAGAAGAGAGAGAGAATTTTTTTTTTAATATTTATTTTTTAGTTCTCGGCGGACACAACATCTTTTGTTGGTATGTGGTGCTGAGGATCGAACCCGGGCCGCACGCATACCAGGCGAGCGTGCTACCGCTTGAGCCACATCCCCAGCCCTGGGGAATATCTTGATGGATTCAATTGGTTTGTATCAAAGATGACCCCTAAATGTGTGGTATGAGAAACAGACTAGATGGAGTAACACTAACATCTCTTATGTGGCAGGCACATGAAAGTATCTAATTTAACCCTCATAATAATCTTAGGACATAGGTACTGTGTCCTTTATACAAATAAGGAAAGTGATGCTAAAATGTGCTTATTTAAAGTCACACAGTTAATAAGGGATGGAGTTGGAATTTGGAATCAGGTTGACTCCAGAGACTGTACTCTTGAACACACTACCCTGTAAAGTTGCACAATGACTCAATGAAAGGAGTACTATTATTGTCCCCACTTTACAAATGAAGAAACTGGACATCAAGGAGATTAGAAAAGTTAGGAATTATATACAGATATTCTACATGCAGAGCCCAGTTTTAACTACTGAGCTACACTCCCTTCTCTGCCTTAATGTTAACAGGATTTAATGCAGTGACGAAAGCACAGGGTATAACTTACTACCCAATGCATGGAAAGCATTCAAAGGCATACTGTGTTTTTTCTCTTTGATCCTTATATATTATTAAAGAAAACAGGCTGAGTAAAATCAAGCACTTGGCTTACACAACTAATAAGTAGACTAGAATATGAACCCAGGTTAATCTGACACCAGAACCATCCAGTACTCTTTCCTTTATTGGAGATTTTCAATTTTTATTATTAGTAGTAGTATTATTGAAATAGAATCCTTTCTTTCAAATAAACTAAGAAACAGGAAATAAAATAAAAAGTTACCTAAAAGCCCACTATGTAATCACATCAAATAAGAATTGTTACAGTTCATTTTTGTGGATGACTGTGGGTCATGGTGCTGGGAAGCAGGATACAATTACGAAACGTATTGGCACCACCTATGCCATTCTCCACACCTGGTGAGTTTTACCACCACTGACTATTTTAACCTACCACCTTGGAAGATTCTGGAGCGAAAAGGAGTGGAAGTTGTTGCTAGGACTGAATATGTCCCCTCAAAATTCACATACTGAAATCCGATGCCCCACTGCTAGGGCATTAAGAGGTGGGGGTTTGGGAGGTGATTGGGTCATGAGTATGGAGCTCTCAGGAACGGCTTTAGTGCCCTTATAAAATAGTCTCCAGAAAAAACCTTGCCCTTTGAGGACAGTGAAAAGATACCTGTCTGTGATCCAGAAAGCAGGCCTCACCAGACACAGAGTCTGCCAGCATCTTGAGATTAGACCTCTCAGAACTGTGAGAAATAAATTGCTTCAAATGGGGTAATATGTCAAGATCATTGTAATGTTTTGATCGACTAATAAAAAAATTTAAATAAATAAATAAATTGCTATTGTTTAAGATACCTAGTCTATGGTCTTTTTCTCATAGCAGCCCAAAGTATGAGAGTTCATTAAATCTTTTATTTACATAAAGTTCTAAATTTTCAATGATAAAGGAAAGATCCTGCAATCAGGCTAAAATACCAACCATTGTTCAGTTCCCAAGCACACACTTGGCTTTCACTGCAAGCATCCTCCCCAGTGCATAATTAGGTGTGGCTGTCTTCCTCTTACTCAAAGCAGTGTGGATAATGTTTGATCTAAATAAAGATATGACATTTAGGGGAGCTAAGTTGACTCAACACATTACTTATTAAAAAACTACATTTGCCAGGTGCCATAGCTCACATAGTCAATTCCACCCACTTGGAGGCTGAGGCAGGAGGATCACAAAATCAAGGCCAATCTGGGCAACTTAGCAAGACTCTGTTTCAAAATAGGAAATAAAAAGTGGTGCTGGGACTGTGGCTCAGTGGTAGAGCATTTGTATAGCATGTGCAAGGCCCTGGGTTCAATCCCAAAAACCACCAAGAAAAAAAAAATCTTATTTCCTAAAATTATTTTCAATCTTGTATAAAAAGGGAGTTTTAAAAGTTATACATGATTTCATTCAAAAGAGAAAATAAAAAATATAGGAAAACTTCAGGAAATAAAAATCACTAATAATCCTATAACATTGTGAGCATTTTGGCATAATTCTTTCCAGTCTTGTCAGTCTTGTTTTATAAATATACAAACTTAAATATATAGTTTTATAAAATTTAAATTAAACTTCAATTTCCTTAAGCAAAAAATAAAACTAGCTAATATTTATTAAGCACAACAGTACCAGGCACTAGACAATGGATTTTAAGGCTTATATCTCTAATATCTAATAGGTACATAATACTACTACCCTCATTTTACAGATAAAGAACATGAAATTTGAAGAGATTAAGAATTTGCCCAAGGTCACAAAGCCAGGAAGTTGTCTCTCTTACCTACAAGGATCAAGGGGGAAACAGCTATGAGAGTGCTTTGAAAAATCACATAAAATAAAATTTCAGCTATTACTCTTGAAAAATAGGCAGCATATTAAATTGAGAGTCACAAGTTGGAGTTTCCTGACAAATCCTAAAAATGTTCCAGAAAGAACATCTAAATGAGCTAGAAAAGAGGGCAGAGAAGGCATCCCATGGGGAAAGAAAGAGGAGCTGATGTATTAAACTTTGCAATGGAAGAAAAGAATAAGAAATAGGGCTTACTTGATACCTTCTGACAAAGTGTGTCATGAAGTACAAATTACAAGAAAGTATATGCTAGCAGTAAAAGCATGGACTCTGCCTGGGTTTGAATCCTGGCTCTGCCTCATGACCATGCAGCTAGTTCTTTCTGGGACTGTTCTCATTTTTAAAAATGGGAATACTAATAGCATCCATCCCATGAGGTTATTGTGTGGAAAAAATAAATGAATAAATGTAAAAGACTGTATTTAAAATAGTGCTTGTTATACAGTTAGCGCAACCTAATTGTTAGACATCATTATACTGGTTAGATTTCTAGAATCTCTTTTCTTTACTCATTTTTGTGACGTTTTTAATTTGTAGAAAAACTGACAGCAAATCCTAGATTTAAAAGGACTTTTTTAGTTTATTTACTTACTTGTGGGGAGGCAAGAAAGCAAATTAAGGAAAAAAAGAACAAAGCCAATTTACTGTTTGGCTTTTTTTTATCTTTGCAATTAAAAACACTTATATCTACATACATAAATTGGCAAACAGCAGAGAAGACCCCTCATCTACTCTCTGAAAAAAGGATTCTAAGTGTTTCCATGGTGATGCAGAGAGAAAAGGGAAAATGAAATGAGCTACCTTAGAAATGTAAAGGGTCTAGAAATGGTGAATGCAGGACATCTATCACAGACAGGAAAAGACCAGTAGGTAGTAGAATAACATTCCGCACTAGGGTGGAGCTCTGTGGCAGATATCCTTCTTCCCTTCCTTGGATAAAAACATTTTAAGACCTGGAATGTGAGTTTTGATAGGAATAAAGTGATTATTAAAGGAGGTGGGTAGTTGCTGTGCAGAACATATCTTTGGTTCTTAGCCTAGGGCTTTTCAAAAAGTGTTTGAATTTTAAAATATGCAACAGACAAGTATATGTAATATAAATATGCACAGTTTAAAAACATGAAAGGAAGACCCAAGTACCCACCACCTAGTTTAAGGGGGAAATGCCAATACCTCTGAGAGCCCATGTGTCTGTCCTGCAGGCTCCTCCCTGTCTATATCACTGTCCTCCCTCACCCCAGAAGATACCACCTGATGTAGCATTCATTACTCCCCTAAAACTGTTGCATATACAGTGCAGCCTTAAAGGATGTATGATTTAATTTCACCTGGCTTTGAACCCTAATTTTTTCTCACTCAACATTATTTCATCCCTATTGATAATTACAGCTGTGGTTCATTTTACTGGCACAAAGTATCCCCACTGGATGAACACTGCACGATTTACTCAGATATTTACTGTTAAAAGACATCTGGGTGGTTTCCAGTTTGGGGTTATTACAAGTAAAAATGCTATCCCTATTCCTAGAAATTTTTCTAATATGTATGCAGGGGTTTCTCTGGAGGTAAAGACTTGGAAGTGGAGTTACTGGGCCATTGGTAACACCAACTTTTATATTAAGTTTACATTTATTTTTGGTTTATTTTTTTATAGTGCTGGGAGTCAAACCCAGGACCTTACCCATGCTAAGCACACCAAGCCCACCAAGCTACATCCTCAACCTCCACCTTCAATTTTAATAGATTACACCAAAATGTTTTCCAAAATGGTTCTGACATTAATGTTTCCACCATCTCCACTTTCCCCACCAACACTTGTTCTCATTGTGGTTCATATTTCTAATGAATTTGAACTTCTTTGTAAATATCTTTTATCCATTTGTTTCCTCTTCTGTAAGAAAACTATTGCTTTTAACAGCTTTCAACATCTAATCTTTTTATTTTTGCTTCATTGGAGTATTTTATTCTGGACTACTAATCATTTCTTGGCTATCTGTGTTGCAATCATATTTTCCCACTTTATGGCTTATCTTTTCACTTTCATAACATCTCTAAGTTTTCATTTTTGAGTTACGGGGATTAAACCCAGGGCTTCAGACATGTTAGGCAAGCACTCTACCACTAAGCCTTGTCCCTCACCCTTTTTATGTTTTATTTTTAAGACAGGTCTCTCTAATTCAGTTGCCCAGACTGGCCTCAAACTTGCAATCCTCCCACCTGAGACTCCCAAATAGCTAGGATTACACAAGTGGCGTATAATGATTATACCTGGCTTATAATGTCTTTTGATAAACAGAGGTTCTTCATTTTAAAGGAATCAAATTAATTAATCTTCTCTTAGTTTGTACTTTTGGTATAGTAAGAAATCCTTTCCCATGATAACATAATAATGATATTGCCCTATTTTTCTGTTTTATAAGTCTTTACTTTCCTATTTATATACTTGGTTTTTTGGTTTTTTTTTTTTTTTTTTTGCTTTTTCTTTCTTGTTTCTTAGAATTTTTTTTTAACATAGTGCAAGACAGAGACCTAATTTCATGTATTTCTATTTAGATAAATTATCACAATCTCATTTTTTACAGTTCTTCCTTTCCTCGCTGAGCAAAAACTGTCATTTACCAAGTCTCCATGCAGGTCGAGATCTGTTCCAGGTATCTCTACTATAGTTTTTTTCTAGTTTGTCCTCTTTGTTCCTATTTTCACATTATAGCTTTATAATGTCTTGAAATCTGCTACAGCAAGTCCACCCAACTTATTTCCATTCTCACTATTCTTGGTCCTTTGTTATCTCATGTAAAATTTTAGAACTGTTTTAATCAAATTCTACCCAAAAATCCTAATAAATTTTTCATTGGGATTGCATTAAATTTGTAGGTCAGTGAAGGAAACTGAAATATGTCTATAACTTCATGTCAACCTAGTCATGAATACAGTATTTTTCTCTCATTTATTTAACTCTACTTTGGCTTTTGATAAAAGTTTTAAATTTTCTCCATGAAGTTTGATATCACTCTTTTGAGATACACATTCTTCCCCTAGGAACCTCATATTTTGTTCTGTTGTTACTATATCTGGCTTTAGAAGTATTTTTCTGTTAATTACTAATGTAGAGGAATAAAATTGATTATAGTACTCCATATTCTGTGAAGTTGCTGAACATTTCTAATTTTTATCATTTATTCATAGCCTCTTTTAAGCTTTCTATGTAGATAATAATATCACAATGACATTTTTTATTTTTCCTTTCCTATCTCTATACCTTTTATTTCTTCTCCTTGTCTTATTGTACCAGCTAGGGTTTCAAGTACAGTGTGCTAGTCAATAGTTGATTACAGTTTTAATAGAAATGTTTGTTTTAAATCTGATTGTTGCTATATTACTGTAACTTTTCTGTAGATGCTCTGTTAGGTGAAAGAAACGTTTTGTTTTTTTTCTACTAAAGCTTGTTAGGTATTCTTGATCATGATTAGAAGCTGCATATAACTAAATGCTTTGTCTGAATATTGTTAGGAACATATTTTTTTCTAGTCTGTTAAGACAGAAATTGTACACATTTTTCTAATACTGATACCATCTTGCATTTCTAGAATAAGACCTATAACTAAGAGAGTCAAAACAGTAAGACAAAACCAAAATAGAAACTCTCTATTAAACTGTACAGTGCTAATAATATTTATTTACCCCAAGATCTTGTCTCTTCCAAAGCATCGTTCCTGATACATCCATGGCTTTCTATTTTTTCTTTTGAGACAGGGTCTGGCTAAGTTGCCTAGACTGGTCTGGAACTTTTGATCCTCCTGCCTCAGCCACCACTCCACCCCTGCAGGTATCTGGGATTATTGGTGTGCACCATCACTCCCAGATATCTGTGCCTTGTCTAAGTTCTCAGAGCACTTAGCGTTTGATGATGTTCATTTGATACTTGGAATGGGATAGTCTATACATATCCTATTTACCAACTAAAATATATGCCCTTAAAGAGCAGCAACTAGTAAGTAAGCACATAATAAATCCTTGCTTACAATTACTTAAAATAGCCCGGCATAGTGGTGCATGCCTGAAATCCCAGGAGCCCGAGAGGCTAAGGCAGGAGAATCTTGAGTTCAAAGCCAGCCTCAGCAAAATCAAGGTGCTAAGCAACTCAGTGAGACCCCTGTCTCTAAATACAAAATAGGACTGGGAATGTGGCTCAGTAATCAAATGCCCCTGAGTTCAGCCCCTGGTACCCAATTTTAAAAGAAAAAAAAACAAGTACTTACAATATCCTTGTGTGAATGAGATATTTTAAAAAATAGATAATAATGCAACATCCTTAGAAATATAAAACTTCTAGATATGTTTTTCAGAGAACTGAAGTTTTAATCTCCTAACACTCACTGAAACTATCAAACTGTTCTAAATTATACTTCACACTTTCCTACTCACCTTGTTTACAGAGTTTTCTACCCATGCTTCATATATTTTTTTTTTATATTAAGTGAAACAATTTTTTCTTATTGAGGACAATTATTAGGAATATCAGTTACAGTATTGCGACAGAGAAACAGCTGTGCATAATGTGTGGGATGCAGAAACTAAGCCATTGCCCTGACTTTGACAGGAGGAGGTAAAAAAAAACAGGTATTTTTCCTCTGTGGCACTGACCTCTAATTAACTCTCAGCTGCCATTCACTTTTCCTCCTCTTTCTCCCCACCCTTTCACCCCAGAATTATACAATGTATCTCCTAGGACTCAGGTTTTTAGCAGTGATACTATAAAAAGTTATCATTTCTACAGATAATAACCTGCCCCCATTGTTTTTTTCCACTGTTGACTCTTCTCTGTACATGACAGGTGACTTCATCACTGCTTCCACTCTCTAGAGGGGACACAGCATACAGTAGTAGCTAAACACACAGCTCTGGAGTGATGCTGCCTGGGTGCAAACCTCACTGTAGCACTTGGGAGTTGACAGTCCTAATGACAAGTTACTTGATTTTGCTCTTCTTTAATTTCCTTCTCGGTATCATGAAAATATATATTTATCTACCTCACAGAATTGTTCTAAGAATGAATGTTCTAATTCCAAAGTGCTTACACCATAGCCTAGCATATAATATTATTAAATAAATGAATAACATAGTATAAACTCCATTGCTCTCCTGTCTCTTAAAACTGTTTCAGTGTTTCTCACTTCGGTTGATGATTGTCCTGGTGGTGGTGGTAGTGGTGTTTTAGGGGAAGGAAAGATACAAACACTACTAAGGACAGAAAGTAGCAGACACTACTAAGGGATCCCAGCACTTCATCCCACTGGTCAGTGCCTCCATCAGACAGGAAGGAGAGGAGGCCCAGGGAGGGTCACTGCTCCATTAGCCATGTGAAACAGGTGGAGAAAATGGGCTGCATATTTAAATAATCAGCATAACAAGAATTTAGGGACAAGGAAGACTGCTGTTTTCAAATGTTTACAAGGCTGGGATGGAGAAAGGGAGCATTTAAAATTCTACAAACAGCTTCAGTCTCCCCATCACTGAACATGGTTAATCAGGGAATACTGGTGGCCAGGTGTCAAGGATGCTGTAAAAGAGAATTTTTTTTTTTAAATGCAGAGTTGGATAATTTAATATTTCTTCTTTCTTTAAAATCTTGATAATCCTGTATGAGTCACCAAGATGTTACAATCTAGGTATGAGTCACGCATCATCAATGCGCTGCTTAAGAAGGCACATAATTCTTCAGTCCCCACAGTGCTTGGCACAGTACCTCAGATCTAAGTGAGGAATTCTAGCCCTCGGGCTATGTATACCTCAGCTCAGAGTTACAAAATCTCTAACACTAAGTGCACCAGCTAGCTGATTCCGGACTTCAGTTAGGACGGACAAATACAACAACGCATCCTTCAGTGGGATTTGGCCCAGAGGTGTGCGTCCGGATTAACTCTGAGGCAGTCCTTCCCGTCACCCTTCCAACACGCCGGACAAACGCAGGCAGAAGTGGGCAGACATGTCGAGGGGATGGGGCTGGGCGAGCCCACACACGGCAGGGGAAGGGGACAAAGGCCTCTGGAGAGCACGCTGGACTGGGAGGCTGGTAGGAAGGACCTATTTCCAGCAAACCTCCGGGGCTGTGGTCCGGCATGCAAGCTGACCACCGCAACTGGCCGCGCAACGGCCACTAACCAGGTCCTAGGGTGCAGGGGGCCCCGCGGTGGTCCTCTCTACCCGCGGGCTGGGCCGAGGGCCCGCGGGGCCGCAACCGCGAGGCGGGCCCCGGGGCACAGGCGGGGCGGCACCTGCCAGGCTCCGCACCGCGGTCCCGCAGCCTCGCTGCTCAGCGCGCTGTGCCGGGCCGCCGGACTCGGGGCCGTCGAGTCTCGGGCCGTCACGGCCTCGGCCAGCCCGCGAGCCCACTCAGGCGGTGGACCCCGGCCGCAGCGCGCGCGCGGAATGTGGGGCAGCGGCTGCCTCCCGCCCCGCCTGGTCCGCCCGGGTCGCGCGAGCTGCCGCCGCCATCGCGGACCGCGCGGGAGGGAGAAGAGGGACCGCTCCGGGCGCCGCTTTACCTGAGAAACCAGCGGGAGCAGCGTCTGCTCCACCGACCGAGTTTTGATCTCGAGTTCTGAGTCGAAGGCGAAGCCTGACGGGCCGGCGGCGTGGACTGCTCCAGTACCGGCGGGGCCGGGACAGGCAGCCATGACCCCGCGCAGGTCTTGCAGCCTGCTCTCCGCGCCGCTGCGGGCCCGCGGCCCACAGCCAGTCAGCCCACGGCTCTGCGGCCGCCGCACTGCACCCGCGCAGCCCGCGGCCCGCTCCCCGCAGGCCCCGCCCCCGGCCCGCGCCACTGCCCGGCCCGGCCCCGCCCAGCGCCCCACCTACTCCAGTCGGCTCTCCCAGCCCCGCCCCCTCGCCTGGCCCCGCCCCCTTCCCTCGGCGGCGGGTTCTCCAACTCTCCGCAAACCAGAAGCAGGACAGCTGAGAGCCTCCCAGGAGGACAAGGTCCCTGGCAAAGTTTCCCATCTTCCCAATAGATAACGTCCGAAATCAATTCCAAACCCCCGCAAAAGTTTCTGGAAGCTGCGCTGGACTGAAAAAGTCAGGGGGCGGGGCCTCTCGTCTTTGAGCCTCTAGGGAAGGTCCCTTTTCCACCCTTATTTTATGCATGTATTTCTAGTACTTGGGTTGAAAATGAAAACAGTTGATGACGCGATAGGGAATATCTGGGTACTCGGCAAGATGGTATATCTTTCGGGCTGTTTATTCTCCAAAACAAAATTATGCATGAAAAAGCGTTGTCTATTGTCCAATCCTAACACTTTTTAAACTACTTTCAAAATTAATTTTTCTCCAGGGACAGAGTAGTTTCTTAACAGGTCAATGCAAAGATTATCGTTGTGTATTTCTGACCGTAGTCACTGGCAAGGTTAAGAATCGTTCTCTGAGCCCAAATTTTACTTACACAGAGCCCAGGTAATAGGAGGGAATGTGGAACACCCCTTTTTTTCCAGAAGGAAAGCCAAACGGAGGCTGTCAAAAGCATTCACCCTGTGAAGAAGTTCTAGACTTGAGCAACTGACTTAATGAGCTGGGTACCATCAATCTGAGTGAGGTGCTGGGCGCTGTTCTCCAAGCACTGTTGAAATGTGTTTAGCAGTGCTTCCATTTTTGGTCCAGCTTCCTCTCCCAGAGCTACACAGGTATCTTAGGCATTGATGATAGCCAAGCTTAGACTTGTTCTCTTTGTTCAAAAAGTACAGTTCCTTAATTCAACTCTCTTCCAGTTCCAATTCCTACAGCTCAGCCATGCACCTCACCATTTCTTTATCACAAAACCATTTCCCCAGTGCAATGAGGGATTCGGCCACAGCTGGGGACCCTTAGCATCTTTTCAAAGTGCCCTACATCCACTCTCCAGACATACCTCCCTCATCCAAGTTGATCAAATTTCATAAAAATTCAGTGGTCACTGGTGCCAAAAAGAGAAGTTAGGATATAAGGCCTGAGAGATGGATGTAGTACAACTAAAGATCAAATTTCTCAAGAAACAAGAGGCAAAGGTTACCATTCAACAGCAGTAATTTTATTTCAAAATATAAATATTTTACATTTTACAAAGAGGTTACATCAGTAGTTGTCAGAACAAGTTAAAGCTAAGAAACAGCATTTGTGTAAGAATAAAGAATATTTATTTGTCATAATTGACTATGTTTACTTTCAAGCTCTCTCTTTTGCCTGAGAATGTGGAGATGATACATTTTCAAAGAATACATGAGTAATTACAACTATGTCCAATCTTAGTTTCACAACCAAATGGTATTTGAAATACACTCCAGTCACCTCAACAACTGGCACTGCAAAGGACAAAGAAGGGTTTTCTCTGGAATAGCCACAATGAGAGCTCACATCTGGGTCACTGCTGTACAAAAGAATTGGTATTTCATAATAAGCTAAAATGATGTTACTCTAAGATTTGCTTCCATACATTTCACTGTAAAATCTAAACTTAGAAGCATAAGTGATCAGGTGTGGAGAAAAGAACTCTGGACTTGGAGTCAGAAGTTCTGCAAATAAATTCTGGCTCCATCCTTTTGTGGTCTAAACTTAGAGGGAAATTCTAAAAAAAAAAAAAAAATCCTTTCAGAGCCTCCAGTGCCTCATCTGCAATGATTATAATACTGCCTAGCTCACAGGGTTGTTCCCAAAGGTGTCTAAAAACCATAAAGTGCCATACAAAACATTATTAAAATGTAATATCTATATGACTGTGTTTGCACATTACTTGATCCTTGAAAAACTTGCAAAATCAAACACAAATACTGATTTTACACACCATCAGTGAAAAAGAACCTCTATACTTTAAAGTATAGCTCTGAATGGCAAATATGCTTGCTTCTAGTATCTCACTAAAGTGTGAGATTTATAAATGATTGCAGGATATCACATTCACCATTCAGTATAACCACTAGGGATGTAAACTTCAACAAGAGCTGTATTTCCCAAGAGACGGTAGTCCTTTGAAATGCAATGCTCAGAGAAAAGGAGAGGAGGGGGGCACAATCTAAAGTCAAACAGTAATTGTCTCCTCTTATAAATTCACAATGTTATCATAGCATGTTAAGAACTCTTAGAAATCCCAAGGAAAAGAAGCTCAGCATTCCTCAATGTTACTTGAGCATGGTGCGCGCGCGCGCGCGCACACACACGCGCACACACACACACACACACACACACACACACTTTTTCCTCTTATAACATCAACATATCTTGGAACTATCGCTATTAAGAAAAACACTTTGCCAAAAGCTGCTTAACAATGAGAAAAAAGGAAGAGAAATAGAACATGGACTGAGAGAAACAGGAACTGTATTCCATTCTGAATTCCATGACTTGACTGTGTGTGTGCACTTTCACCCAGGCATTTGTTTCCTTCTCTAGAAAATTACAGGATCACCTAATTATATGCAACCCATTCTAGCAGAGAATTTCTATCACTCTAGTAACTAGACAGGACATCTTGAGTAACTAGACAGGACATCTTGATTTACAATTCTTTTATGTTTAAACTATCAAAAAAAAAAAAAACTGTGTAGTGGCCTCAGATACTTTCTTCAGATTCTCAATAATCAATGTTAATGAAATGAATACATTTTGATGGTAAAATGTATAAATACAACAGATTGATAAAAATAAAAAGTATGTATCCTTAACTCAAAGTAGCATTTGGAAGCATGTTGCCAGAAGCTATTTCAACTGTGAAAATGGTATTCTCAGCCCTACTGTAGTATTCTTTAAGGGTCCCGGGAGAGTTCAGAGAGGACTGAAGGTCAAGACTGGAATGTGCAGTCTTGAGCATTTTACACATAAACACTTAGGATGAAAGTTCTAGATAGCTTACCTAAATCAGTGTGCTCTAATCTAACCCCTCATGGCCTGAATTTCTGAGTAGTCTAGCCCAGCAGTGACACATTCCTGAAGTACTAACATAAGCAAGGTGGCAACTAGAGGTACTAGATAGTCCTGATAAGTCACAATGGGTTCATGTTAGGACCAAGGTTAGTCAGAAAACTTCACCTGCAAGCCCTATAGCAGGCCTTTAACTGGAATAAACAGCTGCGAATTCCAAAAGCTAAAGTTTGTTTAAATACAGGGTCTCAATATAATGTGATTTGCAAATGTTTCCACAGTTAAGAGTCAATCCACACTACTCTCTGAGACCAAGAAAAAAACTGCTCATTAACTGCCTCTCATGGAAGAGGGGGTTAGAATATCTTGCAATTTTGACAATATCCAGACTAGCATCTAAGGCAGTCAAACAGAAATTGTCCAGGAACAGAATGTGGATTCAAAAAGGATTTACAGGATGTGGAATTTATGTTGAAAATCCTATTCCCTGTTATTGCTTGGAAAGACAGGAGCATTTCTGTGTGCAGAGAGTGTATCTTCCCCAACCCCCATACCATTCAGTGTACAACTAATAGTGAACCTGAAAGTAATTTTTAATAAATCTATACAACACAAGATACTTGGACAGATTTCTGTACTCGGATTTTACTGAAGCTACATCTACTTTGTTGCTACATTGTCTATTCCTAGGGAAACTTTCTCTTTCTGTGTTAAATTCTGAAGGAGATTCTTTGGGACAAGTTATCTTTGATACCTGCCTTGTCATACCACCTGATCTCTAACTACATCCTGTGGAAATTCTATAAAACCTTCTCCCTGTACCTAAGGACACATGCTGGGGTGCTTCTCTCAGGTTCAGATTTCCCCAGCTGATGGACTGAACCAGTCCTTACGCTGTCACTATAGCAACAGAGCAGTTCAAGTTTCCTGATCAGGACTGTGAAGCTCTCTGGGGCACCTCTGCTCCTGATATTTCAGGGTGGTATTACATCACTGTTGCTAATTTTGGCAGCTTGAAACTATTCTCTCACAGCTCAGAGTTCCTCTCTAAGAACCTGATACTCATACTAATAATTATCCCAGCAACAGTCATATATTAGCTCAAGTTTAGTCTTTTGCAATATCACCTTACACAGCTAAAAGCATTTTGAAGGAACATAATTTGTATACACACATTTATTCACTGTGTATAGTATTTCCCTCTTATGAACGTGTGCTAATTATACCTATAAACTTACCAGTATATAGTTAAGGAAAACAAACTTGATTTCCTTTTTTAACCCTTTTAATACAAACTTTTTTAATTTAATATTACACATGATCTGGCTAAGATTTAAGGTGACAGCGCTTCTTTATGAGTCATCACACCACCCTGTACAGTCCCTGGCATGGAACCTAGAGTTAGCAAACTCTTGAAAAATGTGCTAATGAACAAATGCATCACTGAATAAATGACTAAAGAAGAGAATAAGCTATTTAGTGGTCAAATCTAACACTTAATGGAATAACACATTATAAATTTTGAAGGATTTATAATACAAATAATAGATCTACAGGTAGTCTACTATAGAACAACAGTTGAAAAACATCTTGGGCTGGGGATGTGGCTCAGGCGGTAGCATGCTTGCCTGGTATGCGCGGGGCGCTGGGTTCGATCCTCAACACCACATAAAAAGATAAAATAAAAAATAAAGATATTATGCCCACCTAAAAAACTAAAAAAATAAATATTTTAAAAAAAAAGAAAGACATCTTGGTAACCTTTTCTAGATGGGTTTTTTTGTTTAAGTAGTATAAGAATAAAGTTAAGCAAATAAATTATCAATTTTTAGTGAGATGTTTTAGGAAAAAAAAAACTTCTACTTTTAAATGTTTTCTAAAAAAGTAAACCTTCAACATTATAAACTCCTTCTACTCTATATTCCTTTGAGAGCAAAGGATGGGACTGATGATTATTCTAAAAGGTAGAAAGGGTACAAAGCACAGGGCAGGGCTTCAGTCCCAGCACTGTGATTAACGGCAGAGCAAGTCTGCAGACATAACAAATGCCAGCACCCATTCTGGCTCACAAGACTGGGGAACCTGCAAAAGATAGAGAAAGAACACTCCCTAGTACAACAGAGTATGCAGACCTAAGGAGTCAGAAAGAGCTGAGGCCAAATCTCACTAAACTATGTGACTACAGTGGTCACTTTTCAGAACCTTACCTTCCCCATCAGTGTAAAATGTTGTAAAATAATAAAAAGCTACATGAATGCTAATGTGAAGTGGTTGTGAAATAATATGTGTAAAAGGACTGTATAAAATGTAAAGCACTATGCTGGTTAATGTAATATCTGAGATATTTAAGAAGTTACAATTCAGTTCAGCAAGCATTCATTCATCTAGAGTCATTATGTGCAAGGCACTGTGCTAAGTGACAAGATATAAATAAAAAATTATACTGCTAAATAACTACCTGGCAGAGTTCCAAATAATAGGGAATACATTTAGAAATCAGTACCGCTACACCTGAGTTTTCACTTAAGCATTTAAAAGAAAAAACTTAATGAGCATGAATTCCTTCATATTGTTTAACATTCATAGCAGCTTCATATGTATTTAAATTTAATGTGGGCAGCCAAGTTTTATTTTGGTAACACTGTAATGACGGACAGAGGGAGAAGGAAGAGCCTCAGACTTTCTGGATCTCCTCTGGTTGCAACATTCAGCAGAACATCAAATACGCTTCCCTACCCATGCACTTAAGATTTGTTCTTTTCTCAAAGAGGAAACAGTACATTGTTCAAGAAGGGTAATCTTGCTCACATAACTACATACTCAAAAGTGAAAGCCCTCTTCACTGAAAAGTGACTGTCATAGAAAAGTTTATGAACTGATTTCTTAAAATAAGAGAAAATGTCATTGTATGTATTTTTAACAGCAGGTAGTTTCAAATTCTTAAAATGAATTTATAAATACATATTACTATAATCAAAGTGGGAAAAATTCAAGCCACGGTGTCAGTGTATAAACAGAAACTTCAAGCCATCTTAGCAACAGTTAAGTGAGCAAACACATTTCTGAAGTCTCAACTCTATGTTTTAAAATGCAAAGCAGCCCTCAGTTGAGTTTCTCTTGTCCAGGTGTTCTGTATGGAAGGCCAGGAGGCTTCTTTTCTTGTCTCTGCCTTCTAGGCACAGCTGAAAGGACACAAGGCCTCAGCTCAGCTGAACTCACTGTCAAGGTGAAATTTCCTAGAGAAACCACTGCAGTGAAACCAAGTCAGTCTACTGAAGATTTCAAATCTTCAGAGATGTCACGAAAAGTCCTAAAAGAAGAAAAGACAGAATGTTTAGTTTTGCTTTTGGAAAAGAGGGTGGAGGCAACAAAGTCACATTGGAGGAAGCATCTAAACAGTCACCAGACAACAGTACTTTATAAACTTGAGAGCCTTGATGAGATTATACAGCCACTATTTTTTTCTTAACATTTTCACTGAAATTGTTCAAAGTCTGTTTGTTGTCCCTCATTCTTTACTAACAAGAATCCAGTTTCTTGATGAGTCTTTTATCTCCCATTCAAAAGACTATTTCCCCAGATTTCCTCGAGACTACACACGACTGACCACCTGACCAAGTTTTGACTCATGGGATGTAAGTCGAAGTG
The DNA here is from genome assembly GCF_045843805.1 of Urocitellus parryii. Lineage (NCBI taxonomy): Eukaryota > Metazoa > Chordata > Mammalia > Rodentia > Sciuridae > Urocitellus > Urocitellus parryii. The sequence goes on from NC_135534.1 coordinate 187,550,447, forward strand.
TTATGCCACTTGGGGTGTTACAACAATTTTTTAAAAGAGAAGAAAAATCTCCCTCAACTCCTTGACCTTTTTACTTGCTGGAAAGAGAATATGATAACACTGAAGAGAAAAACAGAGATAAAAGATTAAACACTGAATGGATAAGTTTTATTAGAAAACAGTAAAGTGATCCAACAGAATCCAAGCTCTGAAGGATGAGGTTCAGGAATGGGGCAAACCTTTTAATCCAATGATTTGTACAGCTTCTGACCACATCAGACGTGTTAAGTGAATGCTGCTAACTGGAAGGCAATATCTGGACAGGATGGAGGTGGTCTTCTGTATACATCAGCCTTCGGTAAGCTGACTTTTGTTGTTATTGTTACTGGAGCTTGAACCCAGGGGTTCAAGCTACCACTGAGCTATATCCCAGACCTTTTTTTTTTGGGGGGGGGGGGCAGGGATCAGGGATTGAGCTCAGGGACAGTAGACTTTATTTACAGACAGGGTCTCAGTGAGTTGCTTAGTGCCTCGCCATTGCTGATGCTGGCTTTGAACTCTCCATCCTCCTGCCTCAGCCTCCCAAGTCACTGGTACTACAGGCATGTACCACCACTGCACCAGCTCTGCTAACTTGCCTTTAATACAAAATTTACATGTCTAAGCTGTAAATGTCACCCAGTCAGATTTCTATCTGTATTGACAGCCTAATGGCCAGGCCAGGGTTTATCAAAAAACATAGAGCCTCAAGTCACAACTGGCAGCACTTCAGAATGAAGAGAAGCTGGGCCCAGATGTTTACAAAATAGTCATACTGGCCCTGGACTCCCCTCTGGACATTTTACCCCAGCAAGATATGAGTATTTTAGCTGAAGTCACTGGTACTTTGCGTTCCACTGATAGTGGGTTGGTTTGGGGGTTACGTACAAGCAAATCTCTTACGTGATATAGTCATGAAGGACAGTTTATTCCCATCCTTTTACATAAAATTTCTTTGCTCCTTTATTAACAATACCACCAATTAGGAGTGTAAAAAAGAATAACCTTAAAATGCCTACACTTTTTCAAAAGAATTTTAATGTCTTCTAATTATATTGGTTTGTGGCCACATCACTATAGCATGTTGTTCATTTTTAGATTTTTTTTCCCTAATAGTCAAATAAAGCTAATATTATTTTCATACCAATAACCAAGTATTGATTATTAAAAACAAACTGCTCAACATTTTCATTAAAAATAAAGCTGAAGTAGAAGACAAGGTTAAGCATTCCACCTTCAGGGAATGGCTCACAACTGCAGAAATAAGAGTCGGCAAACATTTTTCATTAGATACAATCACCTAAAAACTTACAGAGCAGGGCCTGAGGTTGTGGCTCAGCGGTAGAGTGCTTGCCTACCATGTGCAAGGCCCTGGGTTCTATCCTCAGTATCCTCAGAACCACATAAAAGTAAATAAATAAAGTAAAGGTATGGTGTCCAACTACAACTAAAAAAAAAAAAAAATCATAGAGCAAATTATCTGAACTTCAAATACAATTCTGCAATCATGCTACCTCCCTGACTCCTTTTGTCTTCTTGATTTTCAGTCCAACAAACAGGGTTAGACAGGCAAGCCAGAGATAAACAGAAGACTAAACTTTTAACACAAAGGAGAAAGTACTTCAAGGTCAAGAGGAACACAAGTAAAATGTCACAAAAGAGAAAGCACATTCAAGGATGCTCAGTTACCCCAAGGCTCTTTCAAGGACTGCGACCTAAGCTCTTGCACCTCTGAAGCATGACTCTCAGTGGCGGAGCTCTTCTTAAAAGAACAGCCTTAAGAAACAGGTAGGCTTCCTGGCTATGCCTCCTGAGCTTTGAAAGGGCTTTTATGACATAACTAAACTCACCATGTTAAAAAAGTATGCTGACAGGTCTAAGAATTGGAATGAATGTTGTTTCCTTAAATATTTTCATGTTCTGAAAAGAATGTCCAAAAATAAAGATTTACACATACATGAACATTATATGTATTCCTTCTATCTATCTACCTATCGTTTTTTAATAGTGACACTGTTGATATCTTTGTGCCATACAGGATGTTTGAAAGGCAGCACTGCTAGCCTCTATCCAGAGTTCTAACAATGTCTCCAGACATGGCCAGATGTCTAAGGGAAAACTCACCCCTCCCCCCACCCCCACCAGAATCATTGCTCTAGATTCCTATTTGTATGTCTAATTTTCAGTTTCATCCAAATTTGTGTTTTTACACTTCTATATGCAAATCTGACAGCAAGCTCTTTCTGACAATAGGAATTTCAGGTAGCACTCAATGCTGTGAAGACCTGGAAAATTTTTTACAATCAATAACCCAAAGCTGGCCAATAACATGAAGCATTTTCCAATACCCAGTAAGTTTCTTAAGTCATCCTTCTACATCTTTTAAAAATTCTAAGATATCTGGAAGCTTGAGTCGTAAGTACTCATTTCCTCTAAATTATGAATGAAAATTTCTGCCTCTGGGCAAAGATGCATGAAATAAGATTAAGACTGTGGTTATCCTAGTGACTGCTTTCTGTTGACAAGAAGGCTTAGCTGTAACCCTGAAATTCATACCTACTATTCAGAGCTGCCTCCAGGCCAAGAAAGCCTGGAGAAGCATTCAAAAGAAAAAAAAAAAAAAAAAAAAAAGTGAAACAAGCTTAGAAAATAGATAATAAACATTTTCCATCTCAATGTAATCTCTGGTATATAGGGTGTCGTGTTGATCGTGGGGGGCATATAAAATCCAACTGAGGTAACACTGATCTTGAGCAAACCTCAAATTATACAGGAAGACAAAATCTATAACCTACTTGTTTCTGGCCTATCCAAGAGGTATTGCTTTAATCGGCAAGGTCTAAAAAACTGTAACTTTCTGGATTAGGAAGAAACAAAGGGATAAGCACTGCATTGATGCTATTTCTAAAAACACTGGGCTGGGGATGTGCTCAGAGGTAGACAGCTTGCCTAGCACGCAAGAGGCCTGAGTTCAATACCTTGCACTATAATGTCCTATCTAGACCCTCTACATACAGCATTCTTTTCCAAACCATAAGGATTATTGTGCTCCTAAGAACCACAGTTGTATGATTCCTCATCTGAAAACGAGCAGTCCAGAACAGGACCATATGTGGCTAGGGATTTGAGCAGAGGAATGTTAACATTTTATACCTCCTCTAAGAGCAACAGGGATTTTGCCCTGTAATTTCTCACCATCTCTTGCTCTTTGAAAACATTTCAAGAATTGTTTCCTTTTAAGTTTCAATGAGACTTCTACAAATTCCTCTCCCACGGAAATGTTTAAATCTTTTCTGATTTAACAACAAGATTTGTTGATTCCCAGTCTCCCAGAAATGCAGAGAGAAATTTAAACATATAAAAATAAAAAGCTTTAACAGACTAACTTAACTTAGTTGTTTCTGCACAGCCAAGGGTACAACCCTTGTGACAGAGCATCACAGTTATTCATATCCCTTGCCTTCCAAATACTTGGAATGAAGTTCTAAAGTTGGGCTTTATTATATCTCATCCTTTTTTTTTTTTTTTTTTTAAATCAGGCTTAAGGTCACATTGCAAAAATCTTTTTTTTATCTGATCTGTTTTTGGTTTCATGAGTCTATTAATTAGACTTTCAAAAGTGAGGCAGGCCTGGGCCAGCTCACACAGGGCAGCTCTGAGAACCACATCAGGCATGTTATCTTTCTCCTAAAACCACTGAAGCCATTTTTGGTAAGACAATTTCGTGATTAGACATGCTCGCATTTTGAAAAGACCACATTAGCCATAGTATGAAAAACAAACTAAAGAACAGTTAGAATAGTCACTGAGAGATGAGCCAGGAGACCAACGGGGCTGCAACAGATCCATAAGAAGCACCAGCTCAGAACAGTGGTGGCAATGGGGGACAAGGCACAAGGGCAAACTTGAGGTAATACTGGCAGGATGGAGTAAAGACAGTGAATGAGGACATAGGAAGTAATAAGGACAACCAAACATGACATAGGAAAGTGAGGGGACAGTTACTGAGCTAGTAAACCGGAGAATACTGCATTTCTCCTGGTACCCCAAAGTGTTTAGGGAAGGAAAGGCAGAAAAACAGCAGAAGCTGAAATACACCAGCCTGTGGGCTTCCCAGGGGTGTGAATGCAGCCAAGATACCCTCTCCAAACCTGATTTCCTCATCTACAAACATGGCATACAAAAATACTGCATAGACTAAGAAAAATAAGACAATCCGTGTAAAATTTTTATCACAAAACTTAGCACACAGTAAGTTCCAATGTTAGAAAAGTTATGCTTGTTACTATTTAAGAAGTCATTCAAACTTCCTATTAACTTTGAAGGAAAAAAAAAAAAAAACACACAATGAAGGCTATGTGGTCCTCACACTGCCTTCTTCAAACCCCCATGCCAGCTGCTTACTTTCAGAAGAGGAAGTAGGGAACAGGTCTTTTGCTTTTTGAACTATTCATATTAGTTTCTTCTGCTTCAGCTAAAAATTAATTATTGCTGTACTAACTTAGAATCATTAACAAGCTTTTTCAAATGTAACAGCAAAACACTAATGAATGTTGCTTTTTTATACTTGTTCAGTAAGCCCAAAGAATAGGTATCAACTTAGCAAGGGCTCTCTGTTACTTTCAATTTACAGTCTGTTGGCATCTCTGGTTCCCAAGAAAGCCTTTGTTCTCAGAGGTAAAGGCAGAAAAAGATATCCTAGTGTCATCACATCCCAAGTGGTAAGGTCTTTGTCAAAACCTCGTAGGTCCCCCTCTATCTATTCTTGCTGAGGAAGCCAATTTTTCCTTGTTACCTTGTGAGAGTACTGCATTAGCTCAAATGGACCTCTGACCAACCAACTCTAACTCAGAAACTACTTCACTTATTCAGAGTTAAAAGGATCATGTCTTGCCAAGTATGGAGGTATACAACTGTAATCCCAATGACTTGGGAGGCTGAGGCAGGACGATTGCAAGTTCAAGGCCAGCCTCAGCAACTTAGCAAGAAACTGTCTCAAAAAATAAAAAAGGCTGGGGTGTAGCTCAATGGTAGAGCACCCCAGGACTCAATCCCCAGTATCAAAAAATAAAATTTAAAAAAAAAAAAGACCATGTCTCTTTAACACTTAGAAGAAGTATATATACAAGAATTATATACAAGAATTGTATATAATAATATAAAATGGTTATTAAGTACATGGTCAGAAGCAACTTGTCAATGACTCCTCAATTACACTAGAATAACCCAAGGCAGAGAAACTGTGTTTTCCAGTTGAGGATAATAAGAATGATGCAATAAAGACTCTGGAAAGTTACAATCTATTCTTACACTGTCCCTCTTACTTTTGTTGTTATGAATGTAATTTTTGGTATTCCACATAGAAAATTGTTTTGCAAGAGTCTATTAACATTAAACCAGATGTATACCCAGATGTTCCACTTTGTCAGAGCATCTCGATTTATAACAGCTATTAATGGAAATTACCAAATGCCTGTCAATACTACACTGAATAAATGAGATTGTAGTATATTCATATACTCGAATCCTAGATAACAGTGGGAAAAAATGAACAATGGGGAAAAAAGTGCAACAAGAATGGTAAACCCCAGAGACAGAATGTACATCAAAAGAGGTCTCCCTTAAGAGTTTACACATTGATGACGTTCAAACACAGAACTAAAGTGACTCAGTCAGAATATTAGCAGGCAGAGGGGCCTAACTGAAGAAGCATATGGAAGGCGTCCAGAATAATGGGAACGTTCTGTATCTTGATATGGGTGGTAGTTACGTGAATATAAATATATAACAAAGATCATTAGCATAAGTCTTAATATATTGAGGATTTGTATATCACCGTAAGATATGCCTAAATAAAATATTATAACAAAATTATGAAATAATTGGGAAATATTTTAAACATTATAATTTACTTTATGAAATTCTGGTGATAACAGATGAGAACAATTATTATTTTAATACCTGTACTGTGTATGTAGAAATATTTAACAACAAACTATAATGCAACAATGAAAACTTGGGTTGGGGGGGTGGGGGGGCCAGGAATCCATAAGACTTCATCTAGATTCACCAGTGTTTTATTACAGTCCTTTCTCTTTCCTTCTCCCTCCCTCCTCGCCCCCCACTCTGTTTTGGCTGAACTGTCTGAAAATAAGTTTTTAAAAATCATGGCATGTTATCCCTAAAGGACATTCCCCCATATAGCCAAAAGAAACCATCATCAAATCTAAGAAATTTAACAGTGACTATATATTATGGAAAACACAGTCCTTGGTTAATCTTCCCTATTGTTCCATAAATGTTCTTTATAAGTTCTGCTCATCCCCAATCCAGAAACCTACCATGGATTCATGTGCTGCATTTGGTTGTCCAATTTCTTGAGTCTCCCCCTACAATCTCTCTTAAATTTACTTATTTTTGGTCTTTTATGACATTAACAATTCTGATCTAATATAGTTTTAAATTTTTCCTGCCATAAGAAACCCAATCTGAAAACAATTTGTTTCTTTAGAGTCTTTTTCACAGCATTAGTATTCAAACACCTTTATCCTGACAAGCCTGGATAATTTATTTACCAAATACAGAGACAAGACAGTTCAATGTTCACATGTGGTTTATGATCATTCTGCATGAACTCACCGCTGAGTCTGAGTAGGCCATGGGGTCTGGTTTGGCGTGGGTACTGAATTCGTGGGACTCACTAGCATGGCACTATAGATATTGGAAGCAACCACAAGGATGCAGAGAAGTATGGGCCCAATGATTGCCCCTTCCAGGCCAAGGTAGTAAGCACCACCAGCTACTGCCAAGCCTGTCAGGTAAGGATGGCCACCTCTGGAAAAAAGAGCACGGGGATTAGCTTGTGAATGAACAAACAAACCTCACACAACTCTGAAAAATCTTTCTAACCCAATGTTCATTCTTCAGTACACTGGGCTTTTTAATCTATTGCAGGCTTTCTTTAAATTCCTCCATGAAGATAACTGATCACTGATGGTAAGAAAATCAAGATATAAGACTTTACTTGCCCATGCACCAGTGTGTGACATCTGCCTCTTTACAACTGAAATAGCACTGTTAACAGATATTCTGTACCCAGTGCAGGTGGGTCCCTGCAGATTAATGCTGACTTAGAACTGTTTACCTTAATATAAAATATATAGCAAAGTTTAAATAAATGAAAACACTTATTCCTAGTGTTCAAAACTCATCTATTAAACTAGTTACCCACACCCTGATGTTCTCCTTTAATTTTCTCTCTCAAATTTTAGGCATACCAGTTCCCTAAGGCTGGCTTATAGAGTTGCTTGTCTCTTTTTGCTCTGGAACTTTGGGACTTCAGAGTTCTTATACATAAGTTATTTTCTACTCTAATTTACTAAAAAGAGAAAACAAGTTAGTATTCAATTACTCTCTACATAATTTAACTGAAGAGTACTACTTCTGGAAACACTGACCCTGTCTACTCTACCTTTTATTTTATTTAAAAATTCAGTGTACTAAACAGTTTGAGTAGGCCATAAACTTTTGGTCACAACCTAAATTCTAATAAGCAATGTGAATCTGAATATATGACTAAATGACAATTGGCTTGATTTACTTAATGCAATTCTTACAAAGTTATCAAAACCAAAAAAAAAAAATGGCTGGCACAGAAACCACACATCCGCAATCCCAACAATTAAGAAAAGGAGGACTGAAAGTTTGAAGCCTGTCTTAGCAATTTAGTGAGGCCCTAATAAGCAACTTACTGAGACCCTGTCTCAAAATAAAAAATTAAAAAGGATTGGAGAGATAGTTCAGTGGTAGGCATCCCTGGATTCAAACCCAGTACCAAACAACAACAACAACAAAAAAGCAAAATGAAAAGATACTTGTTATATGACCAAGGTTTTGATTCTGTCTTAAATTTAACCTGTATTCATCACTGAATCATACTGTCTTCTGTGTGTGTATGTGTGGTACTGGGGACTGAACCCAAGGGTGCTCAAACACTGAGCCATATCCTTTTTGTCTTTGTTTTTGAGATAAAATGTACCTTACAAAATATAAAATATATAACATACCTTATAAACAATGTTATTTTAAAATTTAAAAGACTACTTTATTGAAAATTCCTTTTATCAGCTCTTTCCCCAAACCCCATTCCCCTCAAAATACAAAACTGCTTCAAAAAACCAATACATACTGCTCGATCATTCACCAGTAATTTCGGACTACTCACCCTGAAATATCAGAATAAATTGCAGTATCTACAAAGTATGTTGGCAAGAGATGAAAAACCAACAACAAAATGGCCTTGCATCCTAAGCCTTGTGTCAGCCACAGGTCTAGAACCGCGGGTATTGCTGCCCAATATGTCCCAAGGAATGGCACTGCTCCAAGTATTGCTGCTAAGGCTAATAAAACACAAAAAAAGAAAAGATATTCAAGGTTCTCACAAAATAATCACAATGCAGCAAAAACTAATCTCTCCCTATTTAAAAATATCCACCAAAACTCACAAACTCTAATTTTAAGAGACTGATAAGCCCTATTTAACTGAATTTTTCAGTTAAATAAGAGTCTAATACCTTAAAACTTGTCATTAAAAATCTTTATAATGTGTGTGTCTACTTTGTAAATCTGTTCGTCAGTGATAAAATCTTAGTGTTCTGCAGGTATTACTCTGAATGGGTAATTAAAATACAGTCCTATAAAAGGGTAGCACATTTATCAACATTCTTATTGAGTGCAAAAGCTAATTAGTCTCTAGGCCTGGGGTGTGGCTCAGTGGTAGAAGGCCCTGAATTCCATCCCCGGTACAAGGTACAAGGCCCTGAATTCCATCCCCGGCTCAGAAAGAGAGAGGAGGGAAAAGAAATCAGTTTCTAATACCCAGATATAAATGTATATTCTTTACTTTGCTTCAAATAAAAATGAAATGTAGTCAGGCACAGTAGCACATGCCTATAATCCCAGCAGCTCCGGAGGCTGAGGCAGGAGGATCTTGAGTTCAAAGCCAGCCTCAGCAAAAGAAAGGCACTAAGCAAATCAATGAGGAATGGTACTGCTCTAAAGGAGGAATGGCTCCTATCTCTAAATAACATACAAAATAGGCCTGGGGATGTGGCTCAGTGGTCGGTCGGTCGGTGTGTCTGTCTTTCTCTCTCTGGCACCATTAAACACATGTGTGACCTTGGGAAACCTTGGTTTCTCATCTAGACAACATGAACATCACCACTCTGACTGCCTCTCAGGGTGATTATGGAATAAGAACCCTCACATGTTCTCAGAGTGCTTGTACATCACAGTGTGGGTTTGTGGACACCAAGAAGGAAAGAAGGTAAAGAAGGAGGGGAGAGAGAAAAGTGGAAGAGATGAAGATAGAGGTAATGTGGAATGCAGAAATATTTAGGAAAACAGGGAGTAACAGAAATAAAGGAAGAAAAAGCCAAAGGACAGGAACAGAGATTACATAAAGGAAAAAAGCACAAAAAGGTCATTAAACCACCTAGTACTTATGGAATGAGACATTACCAGAACAGATCATGACAGGTTTAGATTCAGCCTATGTGCTCCCAGATGCAGTCATCCTCTCCCTGGGGCAGGACAAAGCTATTTTGGGTTAGTTGATATACTGAGCACCAGTTACATGCTAGGTGTGTGATAAGTGCTAACACGTGCTGGGTGTGGTTCTAGCCACTGGGAAAATAGTAACAAAAAAAAAAAGGATAATACAAGCCATATTTCTGCTCCTAATCTGAACTAAATTAGGTCTCAAATTACAAAATTTATTCTAAACTTAAAGAAAATGACATTTCCTAACATATGTCAAATAGTCTAACTTTTCTTAGAGGGCAGTGGAAGTGACGATATGGTTGTTACCTGATGGTATGAAGACAATATTGATGCCAAATATAGTATGAGTCAGCCAGGTATACAATCCATAAAAGGCAGCCATTTTGAGGGAAGCATCAAATACCCCTCTAGAATGTCCAAAGATAAAAAGAAAAAGTAAATAAATACAGCATCATGCAGGGGTTCTGAAAAATTAATACTTCTAGGCTTCTGGTCACTTCATTCCAAATCTGGTCAAAGTTTCAATTTTTATACTAACCTGAGAATGTTGTTTCATTTTATTGCAAAGAAATACAAAGACTTTATATTTTAAAATCCTAACATGTTTATAGAGCTGTTGTTTAAATTTCTCTCTGATGAAAAGATCAACAGAACACTAAAATACCCTACCCACTTTACACTTTACACTTTCATCAACTTTACACTTCTGAAGCAGATAACTCATTTGCAATGACTATTTCCTGACTATATTTCCTAAGTGTGAATACCATGAGTCCAAGGTTAGAAACCCATCTATGGCCAGCCCTTCTCTTCAGAAAAAGCAAATGAGCCAGGCATGGTGTCCCACACCTATGAATCCCAGCAATTTGGGAGGCTGAGACAGGGCGATTGCAAGTTCATTAAAAATAAAAAAGGGTTGGGAATGTGGCTCAGATGATTAAATAACCCTGGGTTCAATCACTGGTAAAAAAAAAAAAAAAAAAAAAAAAAAAGAAAGAAAGAAAGAAAGAAAGAAAGAAAGAAAGAAAAAAGAAAAGGAAAGGAAAGGAAAGAAGGAAGAAAAGAAGCAAATTAGGCTGGGCATATATTTCAGTGAGCACATGCTTAGCATGCTCTAGACCCTGGATACAATCCCAACCTTCATCAATCTTTCTTTTCTTGTTAACAAATTTCCCCATTGTTCTTTAACTGAGCAACCAAGTCTACAAAGTAACTTCTGCTATAAGGGTTATCAATAAGGCAGGTCATGGGGGTTTGGGGGGGAATGAACAACGACAAAATTAGCCCCAAAGTAAAATCAGAGAGCAAAACACAAGGAAGCTAAAACACACACATATTTAGTGATTAATATAGGAATTTAGCACATGAATTTCTGTTTATAGAGCTGTTCTTTCAATTTCTCTCTAATGAAAAGAGAGTATCAGGCACTTTCTTTTTGCATTTTGGTTGGAAGATTAGTAACACAAGACTGCGTAAAGAGAGGGAAAACCTGACTAGAGACAGCACAAAAGCAGAAACCTGAAATAATCTCAAGAGTATCACAAACTATAAAAGCCTGGGCTTTGCGGGGAACAAGGGAGCACTGATGTATTCATGAAGTGGGAAAGCTGTAACTGAAAAAGCAGAGGCAGCAAAGGGGAAAGTGTACACACAAGGAAACTGTTCTGCAAAGGGAACCACAAGGTGTACTCTCCAAGGAAGTCAGGCTCTGAAATCTGGTGATTCAGCCACCTAACAGGGCTCTGAGGCATGGATTTTGTAACACAGTGGCTCCCCAAGTGTACAAACCTGTCATTCTTACCAAAAGCTTTCACGTGAGAATATCTTAAAGGTGTCATGAGACGCTGACAACAAGGATCCAGACTAAAGCAGCATCAAAAAGACCAAAAAGGGGAGAGACTCTGCAGGAAATAGAATCTGAAAAGTAACTGAATAGAGGAGTCAGAGGAAAGAGAAAATGGCAGAGCTTCAGACCTTAACCCTAAGGAAAAGAGTGGCAGTGTCTCAAAGATGTGGAGAAGGACACAATGGAAGAGGAATAGAAGAAAAGGGATTAAGTTTAGTTTGGGCAATGGTAAGTCAGGAAATGGAAGCCAGGTCACAAACACCTGTAATCCCAGCAACTAGAAAGGCTGAGACAGCAGAATCACAAGTTCAAGGCCAGGCTCAGCAACTTAGTGAGAACTTATCTCACAATAAAAACAGGCCAGGTATGTGGTTCAGTGGTAAAGTGCCTCTGTGTTCAGTCTCTTAGAACCACAAAACAAAATGGCCTGTGGAAACATCCTAAAGGAAGCTGAAATGAGAGGTGAGGTTTAATGAGAGCTTAGAACAAGAGATCTGAGGTGCTTCAGAGTAGACTATTATAGGAGAGGACAAGATATTCCTGAGAGGCGAGTGTAGAGGAAACCAAGCAATTGGCTATGCTCTCATAAGGGACCTAAGGACAAAGACATACCAGCCAGAGGGAATGAAAGTATTTCTGTAATGGGAGCAAAATTAACAGAGTGCCATATTCCCAGAGAGCACAAAAGAAGGAAGCTATTGAGAGGGAGGGAATAACAACGTTGAGAGAGAAAGAATGGAATTTGCCTAGAATTAGAGAAACATCAAGGTGAAAAGATACTGATGTGATCTTACCTTACATATGTAGAAATGTCTAAGACAAATATAAGTTGACACCAAGTTACAACAAAATATTACGAATGAGGGCTGGAGTTGTGGCTCAGTGGTAGAGTGCTCACCTAGCATGGGTGAGGCACTGGGCTCGATAAACCACAGAAAAATAAGTAAATTAAAATAAAGACATTGTGTCCACCTATAACTAAAAAAAAGGTTTTTTTAAAACAATATTGCAAATGAATCACCCCTCTGGTAGTAAGCAAGCGAAGCTCATTCCAAAAGGAACCACAAGTAGGAAGTAACACACTGTCTCCTTTCTTCTACATCTGGGAATGCTGATTGTGATATTCTTGTTAAGGCAACTTTTAAATAATTCTGTGGATCCTAAATGCACTATATATTGTTTGTAGCTACTAAACATATTCATGGAACCTGATGAGGGGTGAAAAAACAATATATTCCCCTTTACTGCATTACTTAGGATCTTATGCACAACCTTTAGAAAACAGCAAAGTAAAATCCTAGGAGATTGAATTTTCAACACCCTCAAATTCCTAACCATGTTTTCTTCTCTTTTTGTGCTTTAGTGAACGATAATTTACAAATAATAAACTTGCCAACTTTAAGTGTGCAATTAAGTTTTGACTTAAGTTACACAACACTATATTTAGAATGTTTCCATCACCAAAAAGTTTCCTCATATGCTTTGTAGTCAGTCCCTCCCAGCCCCTGACCTCTAACAGCCATTAGATACGCTTTCTTTCATTATAAATTTTACCTTTTCTAGAATTTCATATAAACAGAATCATACGTTATATAGCATTTTTTAAAAAAGTGGTAAAATAGGAATAATATAACATTTGTCATCTTAATCATTTTAAGTGTGTAATTCAGCAGTACATTACATTGATTGATATTATGTGGCTTTTGGTGTTTGGTTTCTTTCACCTAATGCTTTTGGGCTTCATCTACATTGTTGAGTGCAATAGTAGTCCGTCATTTGACTGCTGGGTAGTGTTCCATTATATAGATAAACCAAAATTTGTTTATCTACTTACCAGATGATGAGCATTTGGTCAGTTTCCAGTTTTAAAGCTATCATGAATAAAGCTGCTATGAATATTCAAGTATATATCTTTGTGTAAACATACACTGTCAACATTTTTCTTTGATAAATATCTAGGAGTGGACCCTGGGTTACACAATGTCTATTTATTTACCTTTATAAAAGAAGCACTAACAATTATTCTGATCTCCCAATTCAGAAAAAATCTGCAGTCCATGGACATCATCCCAGAAGTCAACACCTCCACCACAAGGTATCTCCTCAAAGTGTGATATCAAAATTCATACTGAACAGCTTTATGGGAGTTGATACTGGCAGAAAAAGCAATTCAGCTCATGAAAAGCTAAAAGGCAGTGCACCTAAAGCGTCTAGTAACTGACCCCATGCACAGCAGGTGCTCACCAGACAGCAGCTATTACTGACGTATTCTGATCAGAGTTTGTAAGATGTGTATACTTGACCAACACCTAAGGGATTCTGATGAAAACTCTAGAAGTGTGAACTCCCAGAGCCTTGCATACTAGAAAAGGGAAGTTCAAGAGAAATTAACATTTACTTTTAAGTATACATGTGGTAACATGAACAATGGCCCCACAATAATATCTACATCTTTTCCCCAGAACCTGTGATACTGTCACCTCACAAGACAGAGGTACTTGATAAATGTGATTAAGAATCTTGAATTACCTAGTTATACCAATATAATTACTAAAATCCTAAAGAATGACATGGAGCTTTATTTTCATATCATATATAAAAATCAACTCAAAATAGATTTAAGACTTAAATCTTAAGACATGAAACTATAAAATTACAAGAAGAAAACAGAGGGAAAAACTCCCTGACCTTGGTGTAAGCTATGAGTTTTTAACATATGACCCACACCCCCAAAACACAGGCTGCAAAAATAGTCAAAATGGCATTTCATCTAACTAAAAAGCTTCTGCAAAGGTAAATATCCACAGAATGAAAAGACAATCTCAGTCTAGGAGAAAATATTTGCAAAACATGTAACTGATACAGGTTTATATCCAAATAAGTCAGTAGGATAAAATAACTCAATTTAAAAATGGACAAAGGGGGACTGATGATATAGCTCAGTTGGTAGCATGCTTGCCTTGCATGCACACAGCCCTGGGTTCAATCCCCAGCACCATCAAAAAAAAAAAGGCAAAGTTGGTGAGTATGTAGACAAAGGGAACTGCTGGGGGAAATGTAAATTAGTAGAGTCAAATGGAAAATAATGGCATTTATAGAGTTTTCTCAAAAAACTAGCAATCCCACCTCTGGGTATATATCCAATCCAAATGAACTGAAACGATTACTTCCATGATTTCTGGTTTTGTTTGCAGTGCTGGAGATCACACCCAAGGGCTCATACATGCTTTACCACTGAGCTTCACGCCCAGCCCTATGTTCCTAATGCAGCACCATTCACAACAGCCAAGATACACAACCAACCTAGGTTTCCATCAACAGATGAGTGGATAAAAAAAATGTGAAGACACACGTTCAAGGCCACATTATTTAGTATCAAAAAGGAAGGAAATTCTATCATTTTCAACAACATGGACAAAGCTGAAAGACATTATGCTAAGTGAAATATGCCAGGCACAGAAAGCCAAATGCCACATGATCTCACTCATGTGGAATACAAAAACTGAACTCAAAGAAGCAGAAAGCAGAAAGGTGGTTGCCAGAGGCTGGGAGTAGGGGGTTAGAGAGTTGGTCAAAAGGTCAAATATGTAGGTACAGGATGAGGAAGTCCAGATGATTTACTGTACAGCATGGTGGCTATTCTTAATAATAATGTACACATGAAATTTGCTGAAAGAGTAGATCTTAAGTGTTCTCACAACAAAACTAACAAATGTATGAGATGACCGATATATTAGCTTGATTTAATCACTTCACAATTTATGCACTATATCAAAACATTTAATTATACACAGAAAATATATATTTTTATCAACTGTACATTATTTTTTAAAAAAAGAAAAATGTTTTTTTAAAAGTCCTTATATAGTGAGTAAGGCGGTGTAGAATTAGTGGCACTGGTTGTACAAACTGTGAATGAACTACAAACCTTTGAATTACATATATACTTTAAAGTAGTTAAAATATTGAGTTTAATATGGATTTTATCTCAATTAAAAAAAAATTCCAGGAGTGGTGGCATATGCCTGCAATCCCAGCAGCTCGGGAGTCTGCTGAAGCAGGAAAATCATGAGTTCAAAGTGAGCCTCAGCAACTTAGCAAGGCTGTAAGCAACTCAGTGAGACCATGCCTCTAAAAAATTTTTTAAAAGGACTACGGATGTGGCTTAGTGGTTGAGTGGCCCTGGGTTCAACCCCTGGTACCAAAACAAAAAACAAAACAAAAAAAATTAACATGAAGAGGGAGGCACAGAGTGAGAGTCAGGGAATGAGACATTAGGACAGAAGTAGAGCTCAGACAGGGAGATCAGAAATCCCACGCTGCTGGCCTTGAAGCTGGAGGGAGGAGCCATAATTCAAGGTATGAAGGAAGCCTCTAGAAACTAGAAAAGACAAAACAAATTCTCCCCTACATCCTACAGAAAAAGCACAACCCTCCTGATTTTTAGGACTTCTAACCTCCCAACTAAAAAAATAAAAAGTATATGTTATTAAAGCCACTAAGTTTTTGCCAACTTATTATAGCAGCAATGGGAAACTAATACAATGCAAGTAGCATGCCAGCAAGTTTTGTTTAGCTGAACAATATACAGATGAAGCTATAAAAGCAATAACCTATAATACTCATCTCTGGGTTCTCTGGAACCTAAAATTCAGGGACTGGAAGCTGGGGATATAGCTCAGTGGTAGACTGAATGCTTGCCTACCACATGCGAGGCCCTAGTTTGATAATCAGAATCATGCACATACTAAAAAAAAATCGTTTTTATGTGCCTATAATTAATGACCTGTGGTACTCACCAATGAATAGACAAACCATAAGATAAAAGAATACAAAGTCCAGAAGTAAAACAAATTGTATGTGGACATTTAATATAAAATAAAGCATGCATTTCAAACCACAGGTACAAAGATGGACTTTTTGCGGGGAGTACGGGATACAGCTCAGTGGCATAGCACCTGCCAGTATGGGCAAGGCTCTGGGTTAGAGACTGCAAAATCATTGGGGAAATGCAAAATAAAATCAATAAGAGATATCACCTAACACCCATTAAATTTACGCTCAGAGTCAACTAAAACTTTATCTGGCATATAACTAACAATGTGCATAATATAGTTTAAAGGGATTACCAGAAATTATTAATCAATGCAAGAATATTTCTTACAATCATACCAATGAAAGACAATTCCTTCATTTCATTCACTCGTTGGTATCAACTGATTAATCAACACTTTTTTGGATATTCAAATTCAGTGAGAACTTTCCCTGCCTTGCTGTCAACAAAAAACATGACACACTTTGTCAAATCTCTTGCAAAAATCCCAGTAGAGTCAGAACTTGTGGCATTCCCTCTGGGTGGCTGTGTGAATTTGTGGTGCCATGAAGCATTGCCCTTTCCCCCTTTACAACTGCTAACAACCATATGATCAAGCACATACTGTAGAATCAGACTGAAAACCTAAATCAGGTTCATCACTCCAATGTTTATATAACATATGATCCTATTCCACCCTCGACCCTTTCTTTGGGGGGTGGGAGAAAGAGCATTGACTATGTTCTGACTTATGGGTCCCTTCTTTTTTTTTAAATATTTTTTTTTATTGCAGATGGACACAATACCTTTATTTTATTTTTATGTGGTGCTGAGGATCAAACCCAGTGCCTTCCACATGCAAGGCAAGCACTCTACCACTGAGCAACAACCCCAGCCCTTTGGATCCCTTCTTTACAAGTGATTCTTCAAAGATGACTGACAGTTGTTCTTTAACCACATCTTTAAGCTCTCCAGTAATCAGCAACTGATGAGAATCAAATTCAGAATATTCTGGAAACTCTTTCTCTCCTCTCTTTTGGTAGCTCAGCAGGACTGATTTAGCACAACAGAAGAAAAAACTGACATTAGCCACCGAGCTGGAGGCTCCCCCTTTTCAACAAGGCCACTTCCTCACACAGAGACCTCCCATTATTACACATATATTCCCTTGTCCCACACTGTGGTAGACCATTCCAGGGAAGGGCACCTCTCTAATAGAAGGCAGGCCATAGTGCTCCAATCCAGCAATGCCTCACCTAAGGTAAGAATTGGATCAGAAGACCTGCTTTTCATGAAATGAGATTCTGAAGCAAGTCCTGGGGTTGGGAGAATTACAATCAGTCAAGAACCTCTGCGCATTTGGAAGTACACAAGGCCATACATTGTGGCCACATAAGAAGCACATGTCTAAGGAAGAATCAGCAAGGAAGCGAAGAGTCCAAAAATCACATTCTGTCTACTCTACAATATTTCTGTACACTGGTCCCACCCTAAAGCAGACAGACTACTAGATTCTCATTTCCCAGGACAACCAACAGCTATCAATATCAGCCTTACCAGTATTCTCCCAGCACTGCAACAGTGTGTCTCAAGCAAGAGGTGAGCTATCAAAGGAAAACAGTGAGCTCTCAGAGACATTGCATATAAAACTCCAATTGGGAATAGTACCCTCCTGCTCCCTTTATTATACTTTGCTTCATTGCACTTTAGATATTGTAAAGCAATTTTTTTTAACAAATTGAACATTTGTGTCAACTATGTTGAGTAAGTCTATGAAACCCATTTTTCCAACAGCTCAGATAATTATTAGCCTTTTTCAGCAATAAGATACTTTTAAATTAAGTTACAAAAGTTTTTTCAGATAGAATGCTATTACCCACTTAATAGGTTATAGTATTGGGTACACATAATTTTTATGTGCAATGGAAAACCAAAAAAAATTCACATAACTCACTTTATTGCAATGATCTAAAACTAAACCTGCATTATCTCCAGGGTTTGTCTGTACACCTAACCTCTCCTGAGAAAGTACATCCCTCTTTCCCATTCGTGGCTCATTTGGCCCAGAGACTCAGCTCCACAGTACAAAGCACTGAAACCTGGTTGACAATGGATTCTCAGTGTAAGCGGAATGGTCATGATGTGCACTCAGGCCCAGAAAACTGGCTGAGGGGTACAGGAAAGAGCCATTTGTACAGAAAGCTTCCATTCCCACAAAAACGGTTCTGAGTCTGTCACAGGCAGAAGCACACAACACTGTCATTCAGTAAATCATCTGGAGATGCTGGCAGTAGCAATATTAATTATTTTTATACCACTAATACATGTTTTGTGTCCTTAACAATGCCTGTAGATCATGGAAGCTTACTCTATGCTAAAAATATAACAACAGGTTGTTTCAATTACCAAGACAAATTGTAAACATTCATATCTCAAAACTAGTTCTATTACAAGCCCATTAAAATAAATGTAGCAATTTCTAAACCATCACAGTGAGAAATTACACATAAGACAAAGATTTTTAGGTGACTTTCATTGGAAATTTAAAAAAAGATAAAGGTTCAGGTATTTCAGACCCAATCTTTAATCAAGTAGGTTAAAAGGCAGGTATTTATTGTCTTGATTATTTTTTAATAACTCCAGCTCATTTAAATTTCTCATATATGCAGAATCAATTCTCCCTCTTTAATTCAATGTTAGGAGATCGCAAATAAATGAAAATACTTTTTTAAAGCTTTAAACTCTTCCTTATACAATTTAAACAAATGCTATTCATACCCTTAAATGCATGAAAGTTTCTTTCCAATGCTTATTTAATTTGCTCAAAGTAAAAAACAGAAATGCTGATTTAAAAAATTCTCCAAAACTGGGGTGTCAAAGTGGAAGTATGTTCACTTTCCAACTCAAAGTCTTACAGTACACACATTCTCCCATCTAATTCACCAGTAGGACTTCCACCCACCAGCATTCAAAGTTGTAATACCAGCAAGCAAGAGCCATACCCGTGTGCATGCACTCATGTGAAAATATCACACACACTAAATTGCATTGAGGCCGTGACAACATGCAACTTAGTAATGTGCAATATCTCCACCAGAGCAAGCAGAATGGGAGCATCGGGGAAGAAGGGTGTGATGTGTACATTCAGGAGACAACATGCTGCTAAAGGGAGGAAAATGGTCTAGGGATAAAGGATGCATGCCACTAACTCAAAAATCCATGAAATGAAAACCTAACCACAAAAGTGTTCAATTTAGGAGAATACTGATTCAGTAATAATTAAGGTTCAAAAATTCAATGGCACAGTGATCATACAGGAGACACATAAATCAGAAGGCAAAGCTTCAGGAACAGATACTTTCACTGTCTGGTCATGCAGTTAGCCTCCAGTTTCATTCCACTTTTAACACATTAACAGATCAAATAAAACAAGTTTAATGACTTCCACTTAACTACAACACTGATGATGATTAATGACTGCTGCTTATGAAACTTGTTATCACTGAAAATTTACAGACCAAGCTGCACTTTAAAAACAATATTTTCATAATCATTTGTATGTTTTCCCTCTTAAAAATCTCTCAATGAAGAAATATTCCTACTTGAACACAATCCTTCAGAATGAAAAAATCTAACAAGAGTTCTTAGAAATAGCTCACTGTTATCCTAAAGGCTCTTGAGAGGAATCCATTGTAAGACTTACACAGAATTTGACCTAATAAAGAAATAACCCAAAGTACACAGACTGCAAAAAATCATCTTGAATTACAATCTTTACATAACTTGATATAGCTTTGATCCGAAAGACAGCTCAAGTATTAACACTTTTTCTAGTCTATACAGATTTATCAGACTCACAAAAATCAATCAGTTTTGAGTACCAACAGTTGGGTACTGAAAACTGTTGAATTTTTATTCTGTATTAAAAATGGTATGATAAAAAATGAAATGGTTTTTGTCTTAATATACTTTGGAACCACTCATGGGCTACTGGCATACTGCATAATTAGTGTACAGCAAGAAAAGGCCAAACTAATTTGTAAAAAAACACATTTCTTCATATATCTGAAGATTACAGCACTCTTCCTAATCTCAAAGTCTCCCTGAGCTAAAGGCCCGAATACAGCTGCCAGCTGCATGTGTCTACATAAATGGTCTAAACAATACTGCAAATTTAATTCATGATCTTCTACCCCAACCAGCTTCTTCTGGAAGACGGTATCATGGAATAACAGGATACGCACTTTTGATCAATTGGATACAGGTGCAAATTACAGCTGTACTTACCATGACCACAGATCTATTAGCAGCCAAGACTTAAAAACTTAAATTCCAAACAAAGGAGGCAGCAATATTTGATGTCCAAAAGATAAAAATAAGAAAAAAAAAAGGGTGACTCCATAACAGACATTTTAGAGGACAGCTAGAAAGTGGTATACTTTAAGAAAGTAAGAGAAAACTCAAGAATTGTGATTTGAAAACAGAAAAAAACTTTTGTGAAGAGTCAGTTACTTTAGGGAAATGAAGTACCATCTTTCTTAAAGCTCTTTATGGGCAAGGTACATGTTCCTCTGTATGGCTTGCTAAGTCACATGGACAGGAGGACTGCTGCCAGTCTCTGATATGGCTGGGTCAACATCCTTTTCCTTTTGGAAAGAAAGAAATACTCCATTTGGTAGAGTATTTGCATATGCTTTTTTTTTTAATTAAGAAAAATATCTGAGATAAACAACAAACAAAAACCCTACTGTTGCAATTTCCATTATTTACCCAAAGGTAAGGACGATGCCCCAGGCTCACATAGACTTAGGTGGGATACTAAAGCTAATAATACATTCTTAAAGACAGCATCACTCTGCCAGCTCCTGTTGGATAACACACTCCCACATCTGGAATCTTTACATGGATGAACCCATGTAGATACTCCAGGGCACCATATGAGTACTAAGAGCTTTTTTTTTTTTTTTTTTTTTTTTTTTAAATCTCACTAGTATCTGTGAAGATTTTACCCATGCCTTGTTAGCAGGACTAACAAGAAAACCTAGAAACTGAGGAAGTTTCCAGAAATGATATATTCTCCCTACCTGTTACATGGAAAAGTAAGCTAAGATTAGTGAGTCAGGTCAAATCAAGATTTCTGTGGTGGCTAATTCCAACAATACTTTGTGGTTGATTCATCGGTATTTTTGTTTTTGTTTATGGTACTGGAGATTAAACCCAGGACCTCAAAAATACAAATGTTAGACAAGTGCAGCAAGCACCACAGAGCCACATTCCCAGCCCTTTCTATTTTATTTTTTTGATAGGTTCTCACCAAGTTGCCAAGGCTGGCCTAAAACTTGCAATCCTCATGAATAGCTGGGAATAGCTGAATAGCACAACCACATCCAGCCAAATATTGCTATTTTTAAAATGTATATGGAAAACAGAAATGCCTAAGATTTACTATTCAACAAAGCTTAAGACCACCTGACTAATAACTTACTAGAGTTACTAGTAACTAGAAAGAAGAATTACTAGAAAGAAGAGTTCTAATGGATGATATTAGGGTTTAACTTGAGTAAAAAATATAGAGTCACATTAATAAGTAATAAGAGGAAGTGAGTGGGGGATGAGTTGAGAGAGATCTATACGGCAAAAAGCGTCTCCCTACTAGGCATGGGGAAGAGAAGAAAGAAATGGGGTCTAGAAGCCAGTGGCTTTGAAAGAGCTATGGAGTGTACAAGTTGAAAAAGAACCTCATTCGAAGAGCAAGCCTGCCATACAAGGACCTCAGAGGCATGAGGGAATTTTCTGGACAGAACCTACTATGCACACAGAGCTTCTGACTTGAACTAAAGACTGCATTTCCAGTATCCAACCTGTCCCTGCAGAGGGCACAGCCTGGCTGCAGTGGGAGACAGAAAGAAACATGAAGGCCATCTACTGCCCTCCCAGATCTAAGCTAGAATTCCTGAGAACAGAAGAAGGTTCTGAGGAAGTGAAGTGGTGGAAGAAGGGGGTTCTCCCATGCAAGTGGCATGACAACAAGAATTAGACTATGAGCTGCTGATGGACAGCAGGCCATGGCATCTTTGGAAATCAAACTCTAGCTTTTTTTGTTTGTTTGTTATTAACATATGTACTACTTATAGCATCTTCTCAAAATGAGATGAAAATCTTGAGAATACCAGAGTCTTTCACTAATTTAGTGATGAATATTACTAGGAAGTTCAAGACAGACAAGAGGCTCTCATGGAAAGCAGTTGGTGAAGAGAACAAAAGCATAAATCTTACCCCTACCTGATAGCTTCTTCCACAGACTGGCCGATAATATTAGAAGATGGGCCTGGCTGAGATAGTGGTGTCAGGCTTATCACCCACTTCACTGGTTTGTAGTACTCATCACTGGAACTTAACAGATAAAATAGTGTGGTCAGGAAAATTATCTGCAAAAAAAAGGATAGTATCTCCTAAAAAATCACATCTGGGAAACTACCGACAGCCACAAATGCAAACAGAACCAAGAAAATGCTTCAGTGGAGAATGTGACAAGTACTTATCTAGACAGACATACCAGAGAGAGTACAAAATTGAGAAGGGCAGTGCCACTGTAGAAAAGAATGGTCAGGAGCGTGGTGACAGTGGTAAACAGCAGGCTCACATTCCGGCTCATAACTATCCACAGGGACTCCAAGATCTGTCAAGGAGGGAAAGTTGGATGTCAGAACTCATCCTCATGAAAGGAGCTGCTACAGCCATCTAGTTTGCTTTGAATACAGTGTCTTACTACCATAATCGAAAGACAAGAACTATGAGCTTCTTAAGAGGGCGGCTGGGGGGGGGGTGTCAATCAAAAACATCTACATGTTCAATGATAAGGAAAATGGTTACAAGATTATGATGAATCCACTTCAAATAATAGCAGGTAGTTATTAGAAACATTTCTATTATAATAGGAAAATGATTATAATAACACTAAGTTTTAAAAGCAGAATACAAAAAATTTATATAGTATGGTTATAACTATGTAAAAATAGAATGCACATAAAAATGTCTACAGGAGAATATGTCAGAATACATCCTGTATACATATTTATCTTGTAGGATCAAAAGTACAGGCCATGAAGTTCTAGCACTTATTGTATTATCGGCTTCATTCCATTCTTGCCATCTTAGATTCAACTACAAATATAAAAAATACCACAGGAACAACCATTAAAATCACTAGGGTCTCTTTCCTGAGATAGACCATGATTATTATATTGAGACTTACTGACTTAAGTTCATGTATTCCCTGCAAATTCACTAAAACATTATATCAAGATGATAGCTATTATATGTTAAATATGCCAAGAAATGAACAGTGTCTACAGCCCACCTCCATGCTTTTAATGCCTTGCTTTTCATGAACTTCAATTACCTATGGTAGTGTCTGCTCTATTCTTCCCAAGGAGACTATCCTCCCTCGTAATGAAAAACATGGAAGCAAAATATGTAGTCAGGAAAACACCTTCCATTAATTAACAGTTTTCAAGATATTTCTAAAAACCTCATAACAGTGCTATGAGGGAAGAAATGGAGATGATATCATCTTTGCTTTATACACTTATAAACTGAAGCTCAGGTTTTTAAAAACTTGCCCAAGGGCACAGAACTAAGGAGGAGAAACAGGGCTGGGGCAAGAACTCAGAGGGCCTGGTTGTTATTCTGGTGCCATTTCTGAAAACAGCAGATCTGTTTTTTGTCATATATTCATGTTAGACCATCTGTTCTATGAAAGGCCCATCCATTCCTTTCCTACCGCAAATATATCATTTATAAAAGCATGTTTTGTTGCCCTCAGCCTTTCTTGCAGATCTCAGCTCAATCTTCATAAGAGAACTTCAGCAGGCTGGCTTCATTTACAAAAACTCCTTATATAAAATCTTGAGAGTGTTTCACAATGCCTACAAAAATATGCATGATTGACTGTTTGACCTGGTGGGATAAAGAATGAATGAACAATGCCACTGATTCCAAGAAACAAACCAACAAGGCCTTTGTGATTTTGACAAGCCTCTTTTGGGGGCTCAGTCATTCTGGAATTTTTAATCAAAAAATATTTTTAAATAGTTTTTGGGTCACACTTATGGAAAATACCCTGTGGCAATTTTAAGAAATTAGTTGAAAATATTAATGGTACTAAAGTAATTCAAGTAACTTTTCTTATTTGAAAAAAAAAAAGGGAATATGCTGGAGAAAGCAAGAAAGGACATTCCTAGAAACTTAAGTAAATCTTAAGGTAAAAAGCAGTTCTAGTTTATATGCCAGTCTTAAACAGAGGAAATTAGTAAAGGCAGAAATAGTAACAAAGCCCCTGAACCTGAAAATGAAACAGATTTATGTAAATAAATATATCTCAGGTCAAAAGCAGAAAACGTGAGCCAGGTTTACTATTGATTTAGTCAAGGATACAAACATAATTCAAAAAATGTCAAGAACAGAGTAGTTGGTCCTCAAACACTTACAAAAAACCCAGGAGACACCTAAGCCATAAAGCAGCATATTCATGAAAGGTGGTCTCTGCTGTGGGTAAGAAATGATCAAGGAGGCCTCACCATCCTCTAGCTGTTCTGCATCCCTGCACCCCGAGTCCACTGCTCACCACATAACCTCTGATTATTCATATGACTTCCCAGCTATTTACTGAGAGTCCTTAGCACACCTTCTATGGAACTCATGAAGACTCAAAAGAAGCAATTTAGAAAAAGACTAAAACAGAACATTATAGGGATGCAGAGGTCAAAATAAAAAAAAAAAAAAATGTAGGGGAACCTCAATGTGTTCTGAAATCACTAGGAAGAGTCCACAAACAAGACTGGCTCTAAGTTGCCTATGGACTACAAGATCAGAAAGCAAATAAAAGCATAAAGGAATAAGACTATGAAAAGCAGAGTCTTCTAGAGTATGAAATATGGTTTGAAAGATATTGCAGTATTATGGCAAGTATGGTCTCTGGAACCAATGAAAGAAGAATTGAATCTGAATATCTACTGTTATTTTTAATGCCACTATCCTATCAAAATGAAAGCAATTATCTTAGATTTACAGAAGTTTTATGAAAATTAAATTTTAGAAAATATTTTAAAGAACTTAGCACAATATTTGTCATAAAATATTTTATATAAAAAACACTAAATAATCTGTTTCCTGAACTACTACTCAATATTTAAATGTGTTTAGACATAAGAATTGTGTCCTTTTTTAGGGGGGGAGAGGGACTTCATGGCTAAATTGTTTTAATTTCAAAAACCTGCCCATTTGTTTTCTTTCCATAAAAATTTATAAAATTTAAATAATTCTTTTGTATCATCTATCTTAATTTGATTCAGTAACAGCACTTCATCTGTCAGTAATAGATCCTTTAAAATTCAACTATTGCAGGCTCAAAGTAAGACAAAAAAAGGAGTCAATAACTTCTTGTTAACACACCTGAATTTTGGGGGGAAACAAACATTCAAATGTATTTATTATTAGACAATAAGTTATCTTGGATATGCACTGGCATGAAAAAATTGCCTGGAAGGTCCATAAACTGAGTAGAACCTGCTGACCCTTGGGCTTTTCTACAAGCTGACCTGGCTGAAGACCTTCAAACTGGCTGTTTCACTCTTAGAAAGCATCAAACTGCCAAGGGTCACCAGACATATATCTGAGGATAGCCTCAAAGGTGAAAGGTGAGACTCAGAACAAACAGAGGGCAACTTTTATTAGTAATATTCTCAAATAAATAACAAAGGAAGGCATGGTATATAAGAAAGAGCTGTTGGAAATTACAAGTATGATAGCAGAAATAGGAATTCAATCAAGATTTCAGAGTAAAGTTGAAGCCACTTGGGAGGGGGTGGTGGGAGTACTAAAAAGGGAAACAAAAGATGTTTATAAAATTAAGCAATCCGACACTTGACTAAAAGGCACTTTAGAAAGTGATGCTCACAATATGGCTCCTGGACAACCCACACCCCCAAGGTGCTTCTGAGGTTATGTGAAGCCAAAGCTATTTTCTTAATAATAATCAAGCCAGTACTTTACTTCACATTCGCCTCTGCATTGGTGGTATAAAGACAATCAATGATGGGCAGAGCTGCTGAGGACATGGCAGGAATCAAGGCAGTGGGCACAAGACTGTTCTAGAGTTCATTGCATTCACCGCCACACAGCTGGCACCAGCTTCACTTAAGCATATACTCTATGCAGCAGGAAAAGTCATTAATTCAATTTAGTATCCATCTTTGAATACTTGTCTTTATTTTTTTTTTAAACATTCTGTGTGAGGAAAGGGGAAGTAAGCAAAACACACTCCTGCCACTCACTGACTTAAGTTCAACAGTCCTCTGAGGAAGGGCACTTGTGTGACTGACCTGGGAACAGAACTAGCTGAACTTCTCACTGAATACCATTTTCACGTGAATTCAAAATGAATAAAGTTCATTTACAACTGAATAAAGTGTCACTTAAAAAAAAATCACCCAGTATTTGTGGTCAACAACAAAATTTGAGCTTTTGAGAAAAAAAGTTAATTTTGGAAATTTTTATCAGGTGTTGAGGCCTTGATAGCTAAAGAACATAATTTTTTAATACTACAAAGTATCAATATTTTGAAGATGTACAGATACCAGTGAATTGATATTCCAAATGATCAGTGTATACTACCAAAGCACACAAGGCTGAAACACTCCCAACCAAGATGGACCATAAGACTTTAATAAACGAGAATACAAAAAGATCACAGATACGATTTTAAATTTCACCCTGCAACTAACCTTTTAAAAGTTAATTGAGTTTTGATGTAGTATCAAAGAATAGCCACAATAAAAATCTATTAAAAGATTTCTCTCTTTTCTATCTAGACACCTGTGTGAGACTGGATGATCTTCCTATACTTCAACCAAATAAACAATCCCAACAGACTGGAGGCAGAGCAGACTTAAGAATACAGACGTTTAACAGACTGAAAAATTTAAAGAAAGCCACTCTTGCCAGTACTTCTTTTTTCATTTTAGAAAACAGTATTTTTCACAAACTAAAAGCACACTCTATATATTAACACATAATGTTGTTATTTAATAAAGAGATAAATATGCACTTTGGAATCTTTAGATCAAAAGTTTGAGAATCACTGGACTAGAGGAAACATAGAGAAAGGATTATCAAAAACATAAGCGCTTAGTGAGGTATGTCACACCTGTAGCCCCAGCTACTAGGAAGACTAAGGCAGGAGAATAGCTGGAGCCCAGGAGCTTGAGGCCAGTCTGGACAATACAAGCCCCTTTAAAAAAAAAAAAAAAAAAGACCAAAAAAACCCTATAAAATAAAAACTGAAGGACATGATTTATAGACTTAACTGTAAACTGTTACAGCAATCAGGGAGGAGTGAGAGGAAGGGAAGAGTGTGATTGCAGGTACAGGGAGCAAGAGGAGAATCATAGAAAAATCACAAGGGAGTTATTAGAAGGCATTGAAGGACTTGAAGAAGTCACATCTTTACCTTCATCTTCCATATTTGGAAGCCAAAAGATAATACCTAAAATAGCAAAAACAAAAAAGGGCAGTGTAAGCATTATTTTAGAAATCCAGAGGTAAACACCCAGGGAAAGCTGCTTCTGGAACAGAAAGTAACTCTGGAAGTTGTCTCTGGGAAGCAAAGAACAAGGCATTACTTCTTTTTAATAAAAATCTTAAAGCACTGACTTTTCAACTATATTATTACTTAGATTAAGCTTCAATTTTTAAAAATTTAAAATTATTACTTAGATAAAGCTTGAATTTTTAAAAATTTAACTTTTGTTAATTTACTGGAATCCACTAGTCTATTCACAGGAACATTCTCATCTCTGTGACTAACCACATGCCAAAACACCCCACAAAGTCTACTCCAGAATGATGCAGAGTAGACGTTAAGACTCAGCAATGCTATAAGGCTGCAGAAGTGGATGGTACATGACAGAAAAGTAGGGGGGAAGACAACAAGCTAAGTCCTCACATATTCAATTTCTGTAATGTAATGAATGAGTCATATTTCCATATGTCAAGGGCTTCGCCCACTAGAAAAACAGATCTCTCTAATGTCCAGCTGGGAACATTCTGGTCAGCCTGGGTGACGAGGATTCCTGAGAACATGGGAGCCCACAGCTTCACTCACTTGCTGCAGGATTCAGCATCTTACAAGTGCGTTTCAACAGGGCAAGGCAGGGGACGAACACCTGAAGAAAACTGCTTTTGGATATCTTTCTAGTGCAGGAAGAGTTCTCCAGCCTTGGGCTGGGTTTGTGCCTCAGTGGCAGAGGGCTTGCCTCGCATGTATGAGGCACTGGGTTCAATCCTCAGCACCACATAAAAAAGTAAATGAGCAAAATTAAGTTGTTGTGTCTATCTACAACTAAAAAAAAAAGAGTTCTCCAGCCTATAAATGTCATGGTATTAAAAACGGAGTAACTGAAGGCTTCATACTGGGTAAAGAAAACCCGGAATTAGAGTTCTGTTTTTAATCTGTAAGTCCACCATAACTATAAACACTATTCCTTACCGAAAGAAATGTCTCAATGTTCTCGTGAACAAAGGAGGCGATGTCCTGCCAGTCCAGAATGTCTCCCAGCCAGCTGTTCTGACGACTTACATGCATCTTATGTCCTTTGTGCCTTCCAGAATGTGTTACATTCTATGAGACAAAACAGTTCAAACATGAAACTTCCATCTTAACCTAGAGTGAAAGTATAAATGTCCCATTCTGCTTTAGGTCCACTGTGTACCTCAGGAAATACTCAAAGGTGAAAAACCTTTATATTATTTAAGAAATCAAGTAAAGACATCTAAAGAAATGAAATGTAACACTTTTCCATTTACATTTTAGGTAGAACTTCTTTCCTAAATACATTTTTGAAACACTCAATATATACAACAGAATTCTAAAACACCACTCACTTTCACCTTTTTCTTCTTAGTTCCTCCACCTTTTTCTTGGTCTTCTACCTTTGTTTATTCCTCCTTCCTCATCTCCGTTATTAACCTTCTATACAAAAGCCAGCACAGTAATAATGTGCCTATATCCCAGCCATCCAAGATTAGGCAGGAGGATAGCCTGAACCCAGGAGCTTGAGATCAACTGGGCAACACAGTGAGCCAGTCTCAAAAAGGAAGAAGGAAAAATGTCTTTTGTACAAGATAAAAGGAGGAGCAAAGTGACTATAACAAAGAATCAAGGATAAGGGGGAAAATGCAATTCATCTATCAGGAAGGGAACAACACTGGTAGGGATGCCACCATAATTATATTTGGAAAAAAAATGTGAATAAACAAAGTGAGGTTAAAATTCAGGGTGAAGTTCTTATATTTTGCATGTGCTTCCATTCTCTCATTTTTGCAACTAAAACATGATATTAATATCCATTACACAATGCAGAGACTCAGGTCCTGGTGAAAGAGGTTAAAAAAAAAAAGAAAGAAAGAAAGAGTATACTATTTATAGATCTATACTAAAAGGGTGAGGCATAGGAAACTCTGTTAAGAAGCCCCAGAGTTGGCAAAGGACATAGATATGACCTTTATAATTACCTGGTTCTTCAGCAATCAGAATGAATTATATGATATTCAAACTAATTTGCCATTAAAAGTCTTAACTCCCAGTCTTTGAAAGGTAAGAAAACCAGTACCATATTCCCTCAACTCATACAAAGGCAAGAGAATACATTCAAAACAGGTCAGTAAGTCACAAATTCAAGTTTAAAGACAGTTCCCCTTGCTTGCACCCCAGGTTAAGAGATTTACAGCTGCTCCTCCTTTCCTTACATCAACCTGGGAAAGAACCAATGCCTCTGCCCTTCAGTATGCAGAGCTCAGCTCCTGACAGCCACTGGACCTGGTATGGAGCACAGCTCAGCAGAACACGCTGCTTTCTAATCCATCATTTTTATACTAGGTGAAAAACTGCATTACTTTCCATCACAAATTCTGAAGTAAAAGTACATAAACAGTACACAAGGTTGATTTAAAGTAAAGGTCTCTAAACTTTTAGTACTATTTCCACTTTCTCAGAGAAAAGTTCTTAAATAGGTAGAAGTGTACTGTCCAAAACAGGAACAACTAGCCTGTGGTTACTAAAAGCTTAAAATGTAGGTAGCCCCAAAATAGATGTGCTATTTGGTATAAAATGCCCACTAAATTTCAAAAGCTTAGGATTAAAAAAAGAATATAAAATATCACATGCAGCTTGCAAGGGCTGGAGACACAGCTCAGTAGAACACATGCTTAACATTCACAAGACCTTGGGTATAATGCCTAGCACCAAACAAAAAAACTCCAAACATGTTGCTCACATTACATTTCCACTGCATAGAGTTAGTCTGGAGGACAAGATGCCATCTATAACAAGCAGAGGACAGAATAATGATACAACAGATAACCCAAGTTAACAAGTTCTGCCAGGGGACAAACCATTGACATAAGATGACTTTTAGTGACCTGAGGCTTAAGATCCTGCTATTTAAGAATTTCAATAAATGAAAAGCCAATGTGAATACAATCCTATGTAGTCAATGAATGTATAAATTACATTAAAAGGACTTCAGTTTACAATGAATATCCTTTGCTAAGATAACTTACCTTTACAAACCAAGAATGATACAGTCTGTCCCAAAGTTCTAGTACTTGCTTCTCAATTACAGCTGTATTATTCATCTTATCTCCTAGAATTTTATGAAGCTAGGAAAAAAATACAGATATAATCTGATTTAATAATTCAGGTAACAACTCAATACAGGCTGGGTCTTCATTTGTCCAAACCAAACTAAAATGTTCCAGACTATTTAGTTAAGGCTAGCCTCACTGTGTTATTTTCTTATATTCTATTTCTCAATATTCCCAGTAAATTCCCTTTCCTTTCTCATGTTTTTGCTTCTTTTTTCTTTCCTCTGTTCCCAGGTCTCGAAGAGATACATAAGAAAACGGTACAAATGAAGCCATACTTATTGACCTCTCTGGGCTCATGTACCCAGAGAAAAATCTTAACCCTATGACCCCAGTGCATATGTATCATATATATGTATGCATATGTATCATAAATATATATATATTTATACAGTGCATATGTACCACATGTTTATATAAATATTTACATATATATATACACACACATCATAATACAATGTATCATTGTATATGTAATATATACAATGTACCATATTATAATCATAGAGATACATATCTCTATTATTAAGAATTTTCACAGAAATTTAAGTAAAATTTTAGGACCTTAGCAATAAACACAAATCCTCCCTCAGTTTGTACATTGAGACAACTATGCCTCAGACAACTATGACTGATCAGACTAAAACCATATTGCAATATTAAAGACAATTTTAAAACACACTGATCTGTAATTCCATTCCCTTAATACAACTATTTGCATTTTTCCTTTTCCTCTGCAATTTTCTACTTACTTATAGACTATTCTCAGAAATCTATGTGGTCTTTTGCATCATAAACATTGCATCTTTGACATTTATCATCTTTATTTTTAATATTTTTATATTATACCATTAAGTTCTAATCATTACCCACTCATAGATCATATAGATGGCTCCCAATTTTTAATGTCATAAATAAATCTTTATATATAGCTATTTTTTTCTTACCACTAACAGTAAATAAATGAATAGGAATCAAAGAAAACAATGGCTCTGACTATGCATTGATAAACAGTCTTCTAAAAGGATTGTATCAATTAATACTTTCCAACATCATATGGATATAACAATTTCCCAGAAGTCTATGGATTAACTGAAAACTTTCAGATAATTTAGTAGGTGATCATTTTTCCATTCTGGTTTACACTGTATATTAATTCACCTTTAGTCCATTTGATGTTGGTCTCACAGATTTTGGTGCCAGTTTTTAGACATAGCTGATGTAAATATAAGCCTGATTTATTCATAAACCAGACACAAACTAGTGAATATAATAAAAGCCATCTATCTCTATGTAGCTTAAATTTACAAATGTATTTTCACCTACATCAGATGATTTTTACAACAATCCCAAGAGATAGAAAATGGTTTTGATGAGCTGGGAGAGTGTTTGCCTAGCATGCACAAGACCCTGGGTTCAATGCCCACCACCAGGAAAAGAAAAAGAGGAGGTGGGGAGTGGGGGGGTAACGAAGCTAAACAGCAGTCAGGATAAAAACTCTAACGTTATTTCAACTACAGTATATATAACCTATGAACAAAGAACACCTCCTCGAGCAAATTACTCAAAATTATTAAAATCCACAAGTGCCCATAATCTAATTTCCTTTAGTTACTTTAGTCTTGTATATATCATTACTGTCAGACACTAACTTCCTACCAATTCTCCCATCAGTTTCTGAGCTCTCCCTCACCAGAAAAACCCTAAAATTGTTAGTTGGCATCAATCTAGGTCGTGCACACACGGTGGCCTTTTACAAAGTAAAGCACTATTTTAAGCAGGCATCTCTTTATAAGTCTCACTCTCAGCACAACAGCTAAATACCACAATCATTAAAGGACAAAATGGCATAATTTTACAAACATATTATAAAACACTCTTTCCAAAATCCTGGTAATATCCACTATAGCAGAATATTATAGACCCAGAACGCTGTCCTGCTCATTTAAATACATAGTGCAAGTCACAAGGAAGACTGGGCTAGAGAACAGAGTCTGATGGACTTAACATTGCTATCCCCCGAAGAATGAATGAAGGGCACATATCGTTTGTAGTATATGACATGCTCTCTATATGTGAAAGGCAAGAAAGCATTAAAAGCCATCAGAAAATGACTTGAGAAGGCAAACATCCTCATGTCTAAAATGGGAATGATAAAGACAGGGGGCAATTCTCTGTACTCATCCGGCTTGAAATCTCAGCATTTGCCAGACTGAGGAGGTCTTTGTTGACATACCTTCTTCTCTAGGCTTCCGGGCTGCACAGGTTGCTTTCATTCTACCTCAGGACTATGCCTCAGTCCACGGGCTCCTTCTCTGACCTCCAAAACCTCAAGTGCTCCGGGAGTCTACCTGTGATCCTCTTCTATCTGCCCTCTCTACTTAGGCCATGTTATGAGCTGTACTTGTCCACACCAAAATTAACATGCTGAAGTCCTAATTCTTCAGAATGTGACTGTATTTGGGAGAGTCTCTCAAGAGGTAATGAAGTTAAAATGAGGCCATTGGCATAGGTCCTAATCCAATATATCTGGTATCCTTACAGGAAAAGATTGGGACACAGTCACACACAGGGGAAGAGGAGGTGAAGAAACAGGAAGATGATGACATCTAGAAGCCAAAGGAGAGAGGTCTCAGGAAAACCAACCCTGACCACACTTGAATCTCACTTAGCCTCTAGAACTGTGAGAAAATAAATTTCCATGGTTTACACCAACCAGTCTGTGGCACTTTGTTATGTCATCCCTTGCAAATTAATAGAAGCCACTTCATCCAATCTCATGGGTACCATCTAATAATTCTTTTTTCTTTTTTCACCTTTTGTATTTTCCTCATTCCAATTTCATAGTGACCATTAGAGTCAACGAATATAATTTTCTGGCAAAATCAAACAAAGTCCATCCATCAACCATCTAACACAGGAACTGAGTGGATTATGCCTGTATCAATAAGAGGGACATTATATATAATTTCTTGTTTCAATGCTTTTTCTAAACCAAAAATAATTTCAATTTACTAACAAACTAAAACATCAGCACAAAACTCAAAAGGAAAAAATTCAAAGAAACAATATTCTGACTTACCCAGATTATCTATTCTACGTTATTTTATTTCCTTTAGAATAATTTATTCTCCTTTGCCAAAATCAATCATGCATAACATGAATTAAATGGCTGACTTCCCCAGCAGAGTCAAAGTTCTACAAGGGCAGGGTCCACATATGTCATGTTCCATTAATCTCAGGGCCTCTGGAAAGGAATCTTTTAAATGTATCTGGTGAATCCACTTTAAAAGGTATAAACATCTACTCTTTTTGCATGAAATAAATGTGTGAATACTTTAATCAAAATGTCTGGAAGATAATATATGCAGGCTTTCTTCAACACACTTGAAGTGATCTGACTTAGCAAATGTCTTCTAACTTCAAAATTTTAATATTACATGACATAGAACATTCATCTTCATCTACTTCCCAAGACTCTGTAGTCATAATATATAGAATAAATCTTCTCAATGAATTGGTTTTCCTATAGCCTGAATACCCAACAAAGTAAAGCTTGGACCTGACATTTGGGTAGATCAGGCCTTAGGGTTCCACATTCACCCCCGGTGACACAGCAGAAGCCCCATCTGATGACTCCTAAGTTGCCATCTATTCCCTTGAACTCCAACTCTGTATGTCCACCTGCCTTCAGGGCAGTCCTATCCAGATATTTAATAGGTAACTCAAACTAACTATGCCTCAAATTTAATTACTGATCCACCCACGTCACCTAAACCCTTTTATCACCTCCACATCTTTTCCATCAGAGCTATTCTTCTAGTTAATAACCAAAACTTCCTTTCCTTACGTTCTATGTCCAATCTATGAGAAATTCCTCTTACCACAAACAAAAAAACAGAAAGAAAGAAAATCCTAAATCTGACCAATTCTTCCATTTTATATTTCTACAACCCTGGTCCAAGTAGTTAACATCTCTCAAATGGTCTATCCGAATAACCTTTCTTTTTAAATTTAATTTTTATTTTTTTTAGTTGTAGGTGGACACAATGCCTTTATTTTTATTTATTTTTTTATGTGGTGCTGAGGATCGAACACAGTGCCTCACCTGCGCTAGGCGGGTGCTCTACCACTGAGCCACAAACCTAGTTGCTATTAGAATAACCTTTTATCTGGCCTCTCTGTCTTCTCCTTTTCTTGCCCCCTTCTCCATAAAGCAGCCAAAATAAGGTCCAACATCCTAAATCAGGTCACATCCCCTTCTATGTAATTTGCATAATGCCTAAATTTATAACTAAAATAAAACCCCCACCTTCTTTGTCCTGACCTTGGCTTGCCTTGCTGCCTCAGCTTGACCCAATCTTCTACTAATCCTTTGCCAACTGACT
Organism: Urocitellus parryii; assembly: GCF_045843805.1. Taxonomy (NCBI): domain Eukaryota; kingdom Metazoa; phylum Chordata; class Mammalia; order Rodentia; family Sciuridae; genus Urocitellus; species Urocitellus parryii. Next base: position 187,585,776 of record NC_135534.1, read on the forward strand.
TCTCCTCATCATTAAGTCTTAATGGAAATGTCACCTTCTCAGAGACCTTCTCTAGAGTTCTAGCTAAAGCATCATGCTCAGTCACTCCACCACATTACTCAATAAGGCAGCACTTATTAGCACCTGAGTTTTTTCATTTGTTTGCATGCTTGATGACGGTCTCCTCTCACTGGAGTGTAATCCCTGGGAGAGTGGAAACTCTGTAATTTACCATTTCCACCTAACACCTAGCACAGTGTGGGGCCTGTTTATGGCTGACTGGAACCTTCTTCATTCTGATCATGGAAGGAGGGACAGAGTAAACATTATTTATTCTCTTGCTATCCCAGATTTTTATTAAAGACATAAAAAGTAGAAAGGGTAGTTCAAGCAAGAATGCTGAGTGAAGAAAGCCAACTGGAAGGTCCACGTATGACCCAAACAATATGAAGGGACACAGGAGATGAGGCTGACAACATAAGCTGGGGACAGGCAGACCAGACATACACCCTGAAAAACTCTTCTGGGAATGATGTTTTCCCCTATTTCAGGCCTCTCTGGACTTTAGCTCTTACAACCCAATTCTTCTTATATGATTTTTAGTTAGATAAGACTTTTAGCTCATTAGAAAATTACATCTGCAGTTTTTTAAAGATAATTTTATTGATATATAACTCACAGGACTTATAATTCATGTAAGTACCCAATTCAACGATTCTTAGTATATTCACAGCATGCAACCATTACCATATATCATTTCAAAACATTTTCATCATCCCAAAAAGAAATCCCATTCACATTAACAGTTACTCCCTCATTCTTCCCCAGCCCCACCACTCCTGGAAATCATAACTCTATTTTCTGTCTCTATAAATTTGCCTTCTCAGGACATTTCATATAAATGAAATCTTACATTCTTTTATGACTGCTTCTTTCACTTAACATAATGTTTTCAAGAATAATCCATGCTGTAACACTCATCATTACTTCATCCCTTTATATGGTTAAAATATATCCCATTTTATGAACATTCAATGTTTTTAGATATTATTCCTCAATCTTTTAAATCAAGATCACACATATTTTATAATTTTTGTGATTAAATGCCCATCATCTTCATTTTAGAAGGTTTTATACCTATTTTTCTCTAAGTAACTTGATATCTATTTCTTTAAAATCTAAGGTCCATGTCTCCGGCTACCCAAAATTCCCTCTACTTTATACTCTTCCCAGAAAGATAAGGATTCTAGAATAAAAATTTCTCCCAGATATATTAATAAAGAATAAAATGCCATGATTTAAGCAAAATAACATGTCCTAGAAAGCTGAAAATCTTCTGCAATGGCTGGATTTTCCTCTTATGACAGTTCTAAGATAAGTAAAAGATAAATTTGTGGATGCTTATCTCATATATAAAAAAATAAATATATGCATGTATACATTTTTTTTTTTTAAAGAAGGGACAGGCACAACTTTCTCTCAATTTTTTTTTTTGGGGGGTGGGGTTGGGGGGTAACAGGAATTGAAATCAGGGACTTTCAACCACTGAGCCACATCCCCAGCCCTATTTTGTATTTTATTTAGAGACAGGGTCTCACTGAGTGACTTAGAGCCTTGCTGAGGCTGGCTTTCAACTCATAATCCTCCTGTCTCAGCCTCTCAAGCCACTGGGATTACAGGTGTGCACTACAACCTGTGGCTCTCTCAACTTTTAACCAGACTTGTTTCATCTTTAGGTTAATAGATTACCATACATATATATATCTTCCATAATTCTGGGGAGGGAGGAAGAGATTTGCTTTCAAACAAGAAATCATATACTAATATAATTTTCCAGCCACTAGACTCACTGCAAAAAAACTTGTCACCATATGATTCTAATTACTTCAGTATATTAAAACTTTACTCCCATGGGCAACAGTAGGAGAGAAAAAAAGGATATCCCAAACCCATACTGAAGAAGCTAATCTCCAACTGTGACAACTGATGTCTTTCCTTCCCCTTCAGTCAAGGTCATCTCCTCAAGAACACTCCTGTCTCTGCTTCTTTGCTCACATTAACTACCCTTTCTAAAATACACTCTTCCTTGATCTGCCCTTCCTTCAAAGTTTATCTCAAGTGCCATATGAAAGCACTTTCTCCAGTTCCAGGCACACACCACTACCACACTATGGCAGAAAGAACAAGGATTTGGAGCTGGTCATTAGCCTGAAGCTGATTTCCTATATGACCAACAGGGATCTACCCAGCCTAGCTGAGTATGTTTCCTCATCTGCAAAGCAAGCAAAATAATTCAGACTCCTGTAGCTTTCTTGAAAAGATTAAATGAACCTAATCGGAAACTGCCAAGCACTGTTACAGGCAGATAAGAGGATGGCTTATTACCTTTTTCTCCTCCTTTGACCCTATTTGACCATCCAAGATTAGTGATCATTCTGTCCTAAAATATAATAACAATCAGATCCAGCTCAAGAAGAAAGTAAATGAGTAACCTCTTAGATTGTTGAGGCTACTAGCACTGTTTGGTGTGATTATCTAGAGCTTTAATTTCATTTTGTTGCTTGTCAACCTGTAGATTTAAGCTTATTTCAAAAATGGAAATCATTCCAAACAGAATCTCTATGCTTTCTCGAAGCAAGAAGTCACTACCAACGGAGACCCTGCAAAGAGAAAGCCACAGAAAGGCTCTTTCCTTACCTTGTGGGTTATCCATTCTCGCCCATATTGATAGACATTGTTAGCTGCAGAATTCAGGGCTCTTTGGACCACCTGAGCCTCAGGAAGCCAACTAATTTAAAATAAAAAATGAAAAAAAAAAAAAAGGATATTTTTAGTGTACCATTCCAAAAACACTTTAAACATGATGTGTTACTTTAGGAAGCAATAATGCCAATCAGTCATTAATACACAGATGTGCATCACAAGCAAGGATTGTTGACATCTGGGCCTGACTGGCCTAATTGTTACACTCAAAATTTCCCTTCGATCTTTCTTTAGCATTTAGACCCACTTTTCCTCCTTCATTCCACTTTGCCTTGTTTCTCTGTTCACATATAATCTGGGTCATTTGCCTATTTCAGCACCAGAAGTAGTTCTGGAACACTGGGATAGTCAAAATCTGGAACAAAGTTCTCAAAGTGCGATCCATGAACCAGCAGCACCAAAACTGCTTGAAAACCTGTTAGAAAAATGAAAATGTGGGCTGGGGATATAGCTCAGTTGGTAGAGTGCCTGCCTCGCATGCATAAGGCCCTGGGTTCATCCCCAGCACATAAAAAAAAGAAAAAGAAAAAGAAAAATGCTTGGGGCCAACCCTGGACCTACTGAAAAATCGAGACTCATTGATCTAAGGAAGTGAAAAACTGAGAAAGAATTCAGAAAATTAACAGGGTAAATAATTATTTTCAATTTATTATCCACTAAAGATCTTTTTAAGATGTAAGGAACTCCTGAGTAAACACACACACATACAGTGCATGTAAAACCAGTAAAGTCCAAAGACAATATGTTGCACCGATGCAAATTTTCTGGTTTTTTTACTGTCCTATAGTTATGGACAATGACAACACTGGAGGGGGTGGAATCAAGAGAATAGGGGACCTCCCTATACATGTCTTGCAACTTCATGTGACTTCAAAAGCTAAACCAAATAAATAAAACACCTGTCTACAACAACCTGATCTAGGGCTGCTCTGACTACTGTGCTTTCAAAATAGCAATAGAGGTGCCGCTATTACAATTCAAAACCAGTATGAAAGAACTTGGGTTTATTTGCCTTATAGAAGAATGACTGCCAAAGAATAGGAATCCTTTATAATACTGAGACTAGCCCTAGAGGACAACACCTGGGAGAAGGCTTGCCTGGATCAGGTGGCTCTTTCCTAAACCCTAATAGATGGATCATGTTGATTCCTTGCTTTCTCATTTCAAAATATTTTATGTTAAAAGAACATAAAGGGCATAGAGGACAGATGATCTCACTTCTTACCTCAAAGGCATACTGCCCTAATTTTCCACTTTCCCCATTCCAACCCACTAAACTCAAGGGTTTATATTCATATCTATTCTGATCTGCTTTCCTCAATTTGTGCTGTGGATTCATCTCCTGCTTTATCCTCAGAGACATGTCCCAAGAATTACCCCTCTCCTAATATTTTCAATTCCTTCTACCCTACCAATTTCTTCCCTTCAACAAATAAATGAGATTCCTCCATCTTAATTTTTTTAAATTTGCTCTTCACCTCCCTTCAACCATCAGCTGCTCTTTCACAGATAAACATGGGAAAGATAAGCTCACACTTACTTTCTCCACTTTCTCTCTTCCCCATAATTTAACACAAAGTAATCTAATCAGGTTCTGCTCTACTAACTGAATACACTGTAGTCACTACATCCAATCTCACTCTTACTTTTTCTGAAGCCTTTTTTGGGGGGAGGGGCAATAATGAGGACTGAACCCCAAACCTCGTTCATACTCAGCATGACTCTCTCTCTACCACTAAGCATGTGCCCCAGCCCTTCTGCAGCAATCTGACATCTGCTATCCACTACTGCTTTCTTAAAATTTTCTCTGCCCTTGGCTTTCCTCTTGTTTCTCTCATTCTCCTTTGCCACCTATGGTTTTCTTTTCAGTCTTAAAGGCCAGAGATAATCCAGAGGGCATATACCCAGGGTCCTCTGTGTGCATCACATACATTCTTTCTTAATACACTCTAATGCAACCCAGACCTCCAATTCTGGACTCACACCAACTGCTAATTCCTTCCCTATATCCTTGATTTCTCTCCTGCACTGCATACCCACCTAGCCTCCTGGATGCCTCCACCTATCCTTCCTGCAAATACCTAAAACTTAACAGGTTAAATTAAAAAAAAAAAAAAAAGTGAATTTTCCCCACCAAACCTCTCTTCCATTTCCTGTCTTACTGAATCCACCATCATATATTAATTTCTTAAGCCAGAAGCAAGTCACACTAGATTTCTTCTTCCTATATCTAGTTCACAACCAACAAATCTCCTTAAGATTGTACAACTCTATCTCTCCTGCCCACTTCCACTAGACCTGTCCACAGTCCAGGACTTTACAACCTCTTATCAGGTTTTATGATTCTCAGCTGGTCTCAAGGGCTACATCTTACATCCCACAATGCAGATGGGAAGACTGTTCTAGAATGAAATCTGATAACACTTCCACTTCTTATATCTTTTTTTCTAATATTTATTTTTTAGTTGTAGTTGGACACAAGACCTTTATTTTATTTATTTATATGTGGTGCTGAGGATCAAACCCAGGGCCTCACATGTGCTAGGCGAGCACTTTACCGATGAACCACAACCCCAGCCCCCGCTTCTTATATCTTAGTCAAGAAAATAAACATCCTTGCACCCCTCTTTCACCCACTCTGGAGCCCACCCTACCCCAATGTGTAATCCTTCTGTCACTACAAATTGCAGAGTTTGCTTTCTCTGGAAGTTTACATAAATAAAATCATACACTATATAGTCTTTTTTTTGCCTGATGTCTTTCACTCAGCATGCTCATACTGCATGTTGGTACGTGTACTATTAGTTCAATTGTATTTAACGCTGAATAATACCCCCATTGTATTGTATTTAACGCTGAATAATACCCCACTGTATAGATATGCCACAATTTTAAACTAACGAGAAGTACTGAGGACAAGTAACTTGGGTATACTCTAGGTAATATGGTAAGTCATTAGAAATACATTTTCAAAGGAATTCTTTTAAGAATATTCAAATGTGATGTTAAAGAAAGTTCAAGCAATACCAAAAGCAGGCTTTATATTAAGAAATCAAAGGAGAAAATCAACATAAATTTCAATTTATAATCCTAAAATCAGATTATTTCCTGACTTAATTAGTGACTAAAAAGGGTAATAGAGCAGGCCATGCCATTTGTAATGAAGTATAATGTAGGTAAACAGCATAACTCTGCTACCATTCCCCACAAAGACCTAAAACCCTTTTTACACAAGTTAAATTAAGCAAGTATACAGAACTCCTTGAGGTAGGAGATCAGTAAACTTTCTCTGTGCAAGGCTAAAGAATAAAAACCTTAGGCTCTGCAGATGTGGCTCTCTGTGCCACAACTACTCAACTCTGAATGCTCAAAGTCCCAAATCAGTGAGAGGCAATAAGTAAATGAATGGGCAGAGCTGTGCTTAAAAAAAAAAAAAAAAAAATTCATAAAAACAGGCAGATGGATTTGATCCTGGGCCAAGTTTGCCTATCCCCCCCCCCAAATTATTACAAATATGAAACTATTTCAAGAATTACATAGACAGTTGAGGAGTCACACATATAGTGTATGGTTCCCTTCAGCTGGATAGACACATTGGTTGTAAGTACTGATTGCCACTGGAGAATTACTATCCCAAGTTGTTAAACTATAATCCTGGTCCTTCATCTCTAAAATGAGGGTAATTTCTTCAATCTACCTCAGTCACTATGCAAACAAATGACATCAGGTAGATGAAATTATAAACATGATGTAAATATATAAATCTCAATTCAAACATAAGGTATGGAGCTGGCACAGTGGTGCATGCCTATAATTTCAGCTACTGGGGAAGCTAAGGCTGCAGGATCATGAGTTCAAGGCCAGCCTGGGCAATAAAGCAAGATCCCATCTTAAAAAAGTCATTTATCAAACATTAGTCCTAAAATTTTAAGCACTTGCCCCTCCTCTTCCCATATTACATGCCATTCTTCCGAAAAAAAAAATATTATTTATCAAAGCTTTGGCAAACCCTATCTTTTAATCTTCTAATGTAGCAGTAATGGTAAAGATCATTTCATGCCAACAGATGTTGAAATTAGGTCATCCATCACTACTTTTTTTTTCCCCCAAAACAATATTCTTACTTTGCCCACTCAGGGTGATTTGCTAGGGTTTCATTAATCAAATTACTTGTGACTTCAATCATGTGTACACTCTCTTGATGTACCTGTATTATGGATAAAGAAAAAAGAATCTCAGTAATTAATAAAACTAATTTAAAATTTAACTTTCTACTCTAACTGGAGCAATGCTTTTAGAGTCATAATTACGCATCTTGGTTTTAATTAATTTATAATATGCACTGAAAAGTTGCTTTACATGCCCTATGAAACACACTAAAAGAAATAAAAAATACATGACAGTTCCCTGTCCTCAGGAAGCTCAACAATTTACTTGAGGAAAAAAAACACAAACAGGTATGTATTTTACTTAAAATACAAGGATATGTATTTTAATACATATACAAAACGTTTAGTTTGCATATATACGTGTGTGAATACATATTGTAACTACATATGCAACATGACATTCTATTAGCTAACAATTATATTGCTAGGTGAGATGTACAGGCAAATAAGCAACTGAGGAAATACAAAAAGCCAACTGAGGGCTGGGGTTGTGGCTCAGAGGTAGAGCGTTCGCCTACCATGTGTGAGGCACTGGGTTGGACCCTCAGCACCACATAAAAATAAAATAAAGATGTTGTGTCCATCTATAACTAAAAAATAAACAAATATTTAAAAAAAAAAAAAAAAAAGGCCAACTGAAACTACACCTCTAACTTTGCCTTGCCTGATAACCAAGGAAATGAGGGGGAAAAAAAGAAATGCACCAGATGAGGAAAAGTTTATCTGTGACACCAAAACAAGGAAAGAAACAATTCAGTGCCACTTGGAATACAGTATCAGGTAAAGAAACAGAACTGTCTAGAGCACAAGAGGCCTGACAGCTCATTCCTAAGTGACTCCCACACCCAGAGCTGACAAACCCTTAAGATTCACATGTAGCACACAAATCTGCCGAAAGAAAACCAAATCCTTATCCTTTTCTGACTGAAGAGGGCAGAAGCCACAGTAGAGAAGAAACGGATAAATCACAGGAAAAAGATCAACGGTGCTGCTTCACCATACCCTCTTCTCCTCACCTCTCCCTCTCCGTGAAGTTCAAGAACATGCAAGGAACTGAAGAAACCTTGTAAAGAGGAGGGCAGTTTCCCACAGGGATGTGTATGACCTCAGCCAAGTGGCAAAAAATGCTAGAACAAATCACATGACAAAATGTGGAGCAGAACAGAGTCCACCTGCACTAACAGCCACTGAAGCAGTCACTGCAACCCACTTCCAATTCTATCAGGCCCCAGCAAAAGTGGGAAGAACACCAAAAGACAACTGTAGCTTGAAAAGGAAGACAAACTTCAAACACAGTGAGGAGAGAATCAACCCACAGAGAATGCCTGAAAAAAGCCCCAGACCAAGTAAGGCCTTATAAGTTCTTAAGAAGTGTTTAACTTTCATTTAGTGGGACTTAACGCCTAGAAGTAACATGTTACTTAAAGTTTTTAAAGTAAATCTGGATGCTGCATACAGAACAGAGTAAATAATGAAGCAGCAAGCTCTATTGGGAGGGTACTGAACTAAATCAAGGCTGGTGATAGATTTCAGCAGGGCAGTGGTGGAGAGGAAAGCAGGGACTGCATTTGGGATACAGCTTTCATTAACCGACTGTTTTGAGAGACCAAGTTTGTATTCCTGAAATGAACCTCATGGTTATAGTATATCATCCTCAATATATAGCTAGACTTAAACTCTTGTTTATTATGGATTTTTGCATCTGTTGAAATATTGATCTGTAGTTTTCTTTCCATGAATGTCTTTGACTAGTGTCTGGGCAACAACGGCCTCATAAAATGAGCTGGAAAATGGTATTTTTTCCTCTGACAGGTGAAAAGTGTTTTGTAGAACAGGTAATATCCTTCATTAAATGTTTGATAAAATTTTTAATAAAAATTTATCAGTAAAATCATCTGGGCCAAAACTCTTCTTTGTAGAAGGATTTGCAGGCAGTAATTCAATTTCTAAGTATACAACTATTCAGTTTTTCTATTTCTTTTCAATTCTGTTCCATTTCTTCCTCACAGGAATTTCTTCATTTAATCAAAATTATCAAATTTGGTGACCCAAATTTGTTCACTATATTCCCTTATTTTCTTTTTAACGTCTATGAGACATGCAGAGATATTTCCTCTTTGATACTTGTTATTGTTATCTATTTTTCCCTTGATAAATCTGGATAAAAGTCTATCAATTTTCTTTATATTTTTCAAAGAAATTGTTTGTTATCTTAATGTTTATTTCCTGTTCTATACTTCCAATTTCATTGATTTGCATTTGACCTTTATCATTTCCTTCCATTTACTTTGGATTCAATTTGCTCTTCTTTGCTACCTTCTTAAGGTAAAGCTTAGATCACCAATTTCTTATTTCCTAATTTAAGAACTTAATGCTATAAATTTCCCTCTAAGGAATGTTTTAAATGCATCTCATAAACTGAGACATGCAGCAGTTTAATTTACATCTACTTTAAAGTATTCTCCAATTTCCTTTGCAATTCCTTCTTCACTACAGATTATTTTTGTGTTGCTCAATTTCTAAGTATTTGGGGGATTTCCTAGATTTCTGTGACTGATTTCTAATTTAGCTCTGCTGTCCAAGAACATGCTCTAGAATTTTAAGATTTCCAAGTTTATTAAGTATTGTTTATCCTAGTATTTCATATTTATAAATATGAAAATAATTCTATTTGTCAATTAATGTAATAATGTAATTCTATTTGTCAATTAAGTTGAGGTTGTTGACAGTGTTTCAGAGGACTTCTAAATATCCTTACTAATTTTCTATCTCCTTATTATTATTAGGAGTATTTAATGCCAAACTAAATCATAGATTTGAGCTGGGCATGGAGGTGCATGACTATAATCCTAGTAACTTCAGAGACTGAGGCAGGAGAATGCCAAGTTCAAGGTCAGCCTCAGCAACTTCATGGGCCCCTCAGCAATTCAGTTAGAAAAAAGACTAGGGGTGTAGCTCAACGTAAAGCATTCCTGGATTCAATCCTCAGTACCAAAAAAAAAAAAACTTAAAAATTTTAAAATCATAGATGTGTCTATTTCTCCTTTTAACTATGGATGTTTTTATTTTAGAGCTCTGATATCAGGAGGATACATACTTATAACTTACTGCAACATCATATTATAAAAAGTCCTTATTTTTCTCATAATATTTCTTTTTTTAATATTTTTACAGTAGATGGACAATACCTTCATTTTTTAAAATGTTTTGTGTATATATAAATTTTTGTGTATGTATATGTGTGTGTGTGTGTGTGTGTGTATATATATTTATTTATTTGTGGTGCTGAGACTCAAACCCAGTGCCTAACACATGCTAGGCAAGTGCTGTATCAACTGAGCTATAACCCCAGCCCTAATAATATTTCTTAATGATTTTTTTAGTTATTTTACTCTCTACTTTCTATGTGACCTATCTCTACTGTTCCTTTGTTCATCCTTTACTGCCTTTTATGTTCAGCAAATATTTTTAGCTTATCATTTTAGTTTTCCTAAACTTCACACTATTTAGTGGTTGTATTTATCTAAAATGTTCACATTTAACTGATCAAAATCTACTTCAAGTTAATGACTTACATCCACAAAAATATTTACAACTTCACACCAGAATAGATCTAGTTCCCAGCTCTCTTCTTTATATTACATGTAAAAATACTACTTATAAATAGTTCATTTATATATGTTATAGAGCCCACAGTAGGGTATTACATTTTTCTAAATAATCACGTTATTTAAACAAATTAAAAGAGAGGGAAGCTGGACACAGTGGCACATGCCTGTAATCCCAGCTACTTAGGAGGCTAAGGAAGGAGGACTGCAAATTTGAGGCTAGCTCAGGCAACTCATCTCAAAAGTAAAAAATAACAAGGGCCAACAGATGTAGCTCAGTAGTCAAGCATTTGTTAAGTATGTGCAAGGCCCACCAAAAAAACCAAAGGTCCACCAAAAAAAACCAAAGGCCCACCAAAAAAACCAACAATTTCCAAAAAAAGAGAAGGAAAACTTAAGGACATATATTTACCCACATACCGACCAAGTGCTCTTTATTCCTTCCCCTGGGTCCAAATTATTTCTGAAGTATAAAGGAGTTTCTTTTGCATGCCTTAAAGCACAGGTCTACTATCAACACACTCCCTCGGTTTTGGTTTATCTAGAAATGTTTTTATTTTGTTTTTACTCAAGTTTCCCTTAATATAAAATTCTTGGTTGACAGGTTTCCTTCTCCATGACTTTAGATGTTGCTCCCATGTCTTTTGGTGTTCCCTGTTGTAAAAACTGCCATGAACTGGATTGCTGCACCCTTGTATGTAATTTGCTTGCTTCCTTTGAGCTTTTTTCTTTATCTTTGGCTCTGAGCAGTTTCACTGCAATGTGTCTGGGCATCTTTGTGTATTTTACTGAGAAGTTGTTGAAATTCTTGGATCTGTTAATATTTTTCACCAAATATAGGAAGTTTTCAACCATTTTCAGCAATTTTTTTTTCAAAATTTGTTTCTATTTTTTCTTTCTCTCCTCATCTTCTGGGATGCTAATTATATGTCTATTAGAACACCTGATATTACCCCACAAATCTCTGAAGTGCTGCTCACCTCCAATTGGCTTAGCAAAGACAAGAGCAAATAATGGCAAACAGGACCACCCCAAATTTACACATTCCCATGTATCAAAGGACACCTCCCTCAGGAAAAACTGACAGAAAAACTATGGGGTTTTGCTGCCTACACAAGGCAGCATACAAATAGCACCAAGCTATTAGCCAACCCTCCCCCAGTTGTTCCTAGATGGTTGTTTTCCAATGCCTTTATATGATGTTGCTAATAATTTTAAAGATTTTTATTCTTATTTTCTATGGAAAGAAAGACCTGACATCCTTATCCTGTTATCCCAGGATATATTAGTAAGATTGAGCCCAAAAGCATTTTCTAACAAAATACATGTGGATATAAAACAAAAAAAGTAGTCAAGGATGATCCTGAGAGTATTCTGAGCAAGCAGAAGAATGAAGTTGTCACCTACTGAAATGGGAAGACCAGATACCTGAGAGAAGGTCTAGAATTCAGTTTTTGATGTTTCGTTTGAGATCTATTAGACATTCGAGAGGATGCTGTCACTGTGTTGTGTAGAATGACATCTTTACTAGAGAGAGAATAAACTAGACAAAATAAGGCTCCCTCAAAAATTCAGTATGCATAAATCCCAAACAAGAAAGAAAGAAATTCAGTAAGACCTATTATGGGGGTTCAGGGAAGCAAAAGTACAGAATGGAAAAAAAAAGTTGAAAGAGCATAACTGAGACGGACAGGCAAGAAGACCACATGCAAAGGGAGGAGAAGCCCAATGAAAGAGCAGGAGCTGGGCCGGGGTGGTGGCTCAGTGGTACGGCGTTTGCCTAGCATGCGTGAGGCGTTGGGTTCGATCCCCGGAACCACGTAAAATTAAAAAATAAAGGTATTATGTCCATCTACAACTAAAAAATTTAAAAAAAAAATTAAAGAAAGAGCAGGAGCGAAAAGAACAATGAAATGCTCAACTGATGAAAGGTTTCTCCTAGAACTAGAAGACCGCAATAATAGCAGGTTGAGGCAAAATATGACAAAAATAAAGTCTATGAAATCTGTACAGTAAATTCAAGTGAGTATATATGATTGACACCCAAAGAACAGATAAGAACTGCACAGCTTAAACAGGAGTCCTGAGAGAGCAAGTGTCTATGAATAAATGATAGATAAATGTGAGGACATAAGAGGCTGAGAACAGGACTTGTAAGAGGACACACCACCTGACAAGAAACAATTCTTTTGGGGGGGTTTGGGGTTGTGGCTCAGTGGCAAAGGGCTTGCAGCACATGTGTGAGACACTGGGTTCGAACCTCAGCACCACATGAGATAGATAAATGAAACAAAGGTATTTGTCCATCTACAATTAAAAAAAAGAAAAACAATTCTTTAGAAAACTGCTGCTTATCAGGTTATCAGGTTAGTAACACTTACAAACATATCTCTACAAGACTGTAAGAAAAATTTTTATATTCATGATTTCATGTAAGCTTTACAATCCCTTGAAAACAACAAACCAAAATCTAGGAGTTCAGATAAAATAAAGATTAAAATGCACAGTAAAAGGGGGAGAAAAAAACCTGAAGTAAATAAAAGATATCACTGTAGAAAAAAATTTTAGCTGTGCTTTGGGAAATGGATTTCTTTGAAGAGATGAAAGGGGAGAATGGAAATACAATCTGGAAAGAAAGAAATAAAGACCTTATGGGATTTCAGCAAAAAGACCAACAAGACAAAAAAGGAAGTAGCTACTCAAGAAATTTTGAAGCCAGGTCCTGTGGTATGTGTCTGCAGTCCCAGCTAGTAGAGAGACTGAGGCAGAACTGTCTGAGCCCCGGAGTTTGGGGCCAGCCTGGGCAACACAGCAAGGCCTCATCACAACAAAGGAAAGGAGAGAAGGGAAGGAAGAAAGGAGGGAGTGAGGAAGGAAAGAATTCAGATCTAGTGAAAAGATTAGGAATCTTGAGAATAGTCCATAATTCTCCTGAAAGAGGGGGAAAAAAAAAAACAGCATTTGTTCTTCAGTATGTTATTTTTTTATCTGCATTTCCTCCTGAGGATTTTGATGATAAAATAAAATGCAGATAAAAGAGATTTAAAAAGAAAACATGCTAGGCAAATTCATTGCAAAATCATTAATATACACATCATAAATAGATTTAGTTTTTATGTATATACTTATAAGTCAAGTAACATGTTCCACGTCTCTTCTGCTGGCTTATCATCTACACCATGATTCTAACAATTATGAATTTATTAGTGAGAATAGTAATTGTTGTGCTTTACCTTTGCAGTCAGGAGAAGGGCTAAAAGAAGGGTTCCTATTACTAGCAAAAATATGATGAAAATGCTAATTATTTTATCTAACATCTTCTCCAACCAGATGATCATCTGCACAGAAACGAAAAAGAGAATTATCTTTAAAATACAACTTAATAAAAGCACTTATGTATTAAAGTATCATGAACACAAATATAAATCTCAACATTGCAAAGCAAACTATGGCACACTAATTAAAGCAATAAAAGCTGTAAGTAACTTTAGAAAGTAAACTAACTATTTCTTACTACTGTGTGTTATGGGAAGAGTACATTACAGTCATAGCTAAGAAAAGGCAGTCAACTGGCAAATAACCCCATATCTATGTTTGAATTTCATAGTGTGGTATATCTACAATTCAAATTATAATTTATCATATGGTAAATGTTCCAACAAAACAATGAAAATCCATTAGCTGACCTAAAAATCTCATGAAGTTGACTATTAATCGGGAGACATAGATGACTTTAGAAAAATTATGGTTCTTATAATACAGGTATGCCCTAAATTACACAGATAAAATAGGAGTAAAGTAAAAATCGCAGTAACATTTGAAATGTTTTTCCCTTTATTTATGGTTATAAAGATAGTAATAATAAAAAATGTAATGTTCAAGCAAAAATAAATAGCAAATTCAAGATAGCAGTTACAGGGAGTGGATAGGAGGGTTGGGAGGTAGATGCACAAATTGGTAATTATTTAGGTAGTGTTATCAAACTGGGGGTTAGGTAAATTAAGTATTCTCTAAATCTTTCTACATTTGAAAGATTTTATAATAAAGTGCTCTTAAAAGACTGTTATTCCATTTGAAGTAAATATTCTTTTGAAAACATAAGCTTTGTGACATTATAATTAATCAAATGTAAATCAATGTAATGGTCATTCCTTCATCAATAATTAAAATTATGCTCTCCCCCTAAATGCTATTTCTGATATGTTGACGATGAGTTCCCTCATCTTTCACAACCACAAATAATCCTACATGTTAAACAATTTCTGTCTGCAGAATATATAACAATTCCATAGATTTCAAAAACTCCTGCCGTGCAAAGCTACCACTTAACATTTTAAAATTTAATGAGTAACAATTACTAAGATATTACATTATACTCCTCCATCCAACATGAACTATAGCATTACTAAGAAAGTTATTATCAATTTAAATCTGAATTACATGCTCTCTGAACAGTAAGTTAAAAGAGCAAAGAATATTTGCTAAAAAATCACCACGTCTCCTACATTTATTTTCTACACCATGCTTATAAGCTGGTTGTCCTCTTATCTGTTATTTCATGAAAGACACTGTCATTAAGTGATTGATGCTAAGGTGAACTAAAAGATAAAAAGTTAATCTGTAATCTGGACAGTTAGAGCTTCAAACAGAAGAGTTAATTTTCAGTGCATGCTTCCAAAGCTTCAAAGACAATGCAGAGATTAAAAAAGAAATAACAAGTTTCTAAGATATGGAAGGTCAGATGTCTGATTTTGAAGGTAAATTCTAAAATCAATGAAATGAAAAGTGCACAATCAGCAACCAGCTGAACCCCCAGTTCTTCGGACAACTTCCTGAAGAAAGGGCTAGTGTTTCGTCCATTACTCCTCTTTGTATCTCCAAAATCTAACAGTACCAAGCATACGGCAAGCATTCAATTAACATATAGCTGAGAAAGCAAGCATATAGTAATTTGAGAATTATGACTAGATTCATATCCACTAATAAGATAGGAGCTTCTGTTTTTTTTCTTTAGAAAAGTCATATCCCAAAATGTATTTTTAAATGAAAATTAAGTTCTATTTAGAAAGTATAGAAATCTAAATTTATAGCTGGGTATGTAACATATAAAACAGAAAATCCAGAAACATATTATGTATACAAAGATTACAAAATCAAACTTCATATTTTTAAGCTAGGGTAGAATTTTCCCAATTCCAATTTTGTCAGAAATTAAGCATAAAGTACTTGTTGAAGGTTTTGGATGCCCCTGGTATAACTAACATGCCCTATACCCAGGTTGCCTAAATAAAAATTTATGCCCAAGGGATAACAGGGATATTTAGCTGTTTCATGAAAAATTAAAAAAAATTATTTAAGATGCAACACATAAGCTATTTTTTTTTAATTCACATTATGGTCAACTAAAATTAAACTGAGAACGGAGTGATAAGGGAGACAGTGAAACAGAGAAGACAGGCGGGAGAAGACAGAAAAAGACTTATTAAAGAATAAAAAGGCATAGAAAAAGTTATTAGAAAAGAAATGTGGGCATGGGAGTTGGTACATAAATAACTAAGGACCATAAGAGCAGAAAAAAACAAAAGGATAGAAAACTCAGAGGGGGAGGACAACACACCCCTGATAAAGTGAATAGAACGAGACCCACAAATAAACAGAATCTCAGAGACAGAACAAGAGACGTGGACACAGGAAGCAATGCAGATGGCTCCAGAGAACAGAATTCCTAAAGACGTGCCAGACATGCCATCCCAGGAAGCTGACCCTGTCCCATGCTCTGCTGTGGGCAGTGAACACCAGACCACCCAGCACCCTGCCTGGCTCATGGAAACTGCAGGGCCTCAAGCAATAATCCCCCAGTGCTTCCAGGCTGTGACCAATTACTTTAACATGTGAGGCTTTTTGTTGTTGTTGTTTATTTTTTTTAAGGGGAAGGGGATAATTTTAAAATAAGATAAATGTCTGTAATTTATACCTACACCAAAAGCCATTCAAAAAACCTCTAAGCTGACTTCATCAAGCACTACTGAGTTTCTCTTCTATTTCCTACCCCAGGCCCACGTTTTGCTTTACTTCTTTAACCAGCTCCTACTTGAGTCTTAGTGTGAATAGTATTAATAAATAACAAATAAGCCCTGAGAAACAGATCACATTTCACTCAACCATAAGATGGATGCTCTTGCCCTGTCCTCTTGATTGAATCAGTTTCCTAATTCACTCCACTTGTACATTTTATGTATCAAAATTACCCAAGGTTGCCATTTTCTGACCTTGGCTGTAATGCAGTAAAACAGTCTTCATTTATGTGCTTTCCTGGAACACACTCAGAATTTCAAGCAGTTACTCTAACTCCACAACAATGCTTCACACATGCTACATGGAATCATCCAAGAAAAGGGAAGTTCCTGATGGCTGAGGTAATAGGACTCTTTTTAACTAATCTAATTATGCAGTTTAGAATCAAGTTCTTGAATCAAGGTTATCTAACTCATTAGTCTACTGACAATAGATCAAATTTAACCTAATGAAGTCAGTTTTCCTTTCTCACTTTCCTTGGGAACAATTTTCATTTCTTCAGGATAAACTGGGAAAATATACAAAATCATCTACCTTGATCAAAATAAGAAAACGTGACTTTCTGCACATCACTTGCTGTGGATTAAACTCATCTACTCATGCTAGTTTTATAAGGAATGGGCAAGTATACAACATATATGTGTGCGACTGGGGGAGTCTATTTCATACATTGCTTGTTTTCAATCCAAAGTTGAAATTTATGCATTGCCAAAGTCTTCCTTTTCCTCCTTTTGACAGGAAAAAAAATCCTAACCACTACATTTGCAAGTCTAATTTTGGCTTATTGCAAAGAAGTACCATATTTTTCTTATGGCCTGCTATAAAATATTCACTGAAGACTTTTTAGAGTCTTACACAACTCCATGCCTTGGGAACATAAAAAAATTAGATGTCACAGGCCATGACTACAATCTGTTTTAAGCTAAAAATCAAATTTTGAAATACTAGTTCTTTTGTGTGTGTGTGTGTGTGTGTGTGTGTGTGTGTGTGTGTGTATACATGTGCCTATGTGTGTATGTGAATAAAATGACTAACCAAGGAAATCATACAAATATATCAGACTTGTCATTTTTAAGAATTATTTATAGAAAAAGTAAAAAAGCTCTTTCTTTGTAACTGCCGCCTCATGTGCTGGCATACATCAGAGGAGACTAGAGGAGCCCCATCACAGCGCTGGAAAGGCATGGAAATCAAAGACCACAAGACAGACCTTCTCACAAGCACTGGAGCAAGGAGATATCCTCCATATCCTAAATAGTCTTTGTTGAGGTTTTAGCAAATTGAACTGTGACAGTATTCATGCTTCACGACCTTCCATAGCTTATATAAGTAGAAGCTTAGTTTGACATATGGACAGACACACAGAGAGAAAAGGGAGATACTGGGGGAGGAGCAGGTTATAGAATTCAATAGTAAAAACCAACATCTGTGTATTCATTTACCTTCTTATTTAGCCAGTGCCAGAGCTTGAGGATAGGGGGAAGGTGAGAAAGAGAAGATAAGAACAGTGGAACATCATTAGAGAATGCAATTACAGTATGAAAAGAAAAGAAAGTCACTGAGAGCATGAGAAGGAAATTGTCAGGAAAAACTAGGAGAAAACCATAACACATTTAAGAAGCTTCAAATCAAGAGAATGTAGCATTCCTCTATGACCAACAAGGACTGGGATGATGAGAGCTGTAAGCATTCTTGGTAATCCAACAAATAAAATGCATAAAGCAACCTGAATGCTGCAGGCTTAGTGTCTGCCTTTGCGCTGCTCCATCTACCTGCTATTACTGCCGCGTCTACTACCTATTTTTTTCTTGGGGGGAGGGGTGCTGAGGGCTGAACCCAGGGGTATGGTACCAATGAGCTACTCCCCTGTCCTTGTTTTTTTGTTTGTTTTTGAGACGGATTCTCAGGAAGTAGTGCTGAGGCTGGCCTTGAACTTGAATTCTTCTGTCTCTGAATCTAAATGGCTGAGATTTCAGGCAAGTGCCACCATGCTGGCTCTACCCTATGCGATTGCCAGATCTACCTAATGAACTCCTACTTCAAAACTTGTTCTGTGCTTCAAAACTTGCCCTGCCATCACATCTTCTGTAAAACTTCCCTTTCCCACCTCCTTATCAACAGAAGTCATTTCTTGCTTGGTGCTACCACTGAATCCTGTACTTAGTATATAAAGTAAATTAGATAACATTTACATAGAGCTTACTGAGTACCAGGCACTGACATAGGGTTGACATTAACTCACTTAACCTTCACAATGATTCTATGATGTAGGTGCTATTATACCCATTTTATTGAAATGAAAACCAAGGCACCGAAAAGTTAAAGATACCTGTTCAAGGTCACAAGGCTACTAAGCAGCAGAAGTGGGATCTGAAACCAGAGTCTGGATGCAGAGTCCACATTCTTTAACCCACTAAACCTTGGGTTTTCATGAATTGTTGTTTATCTCCACTAAATGAGCTACTATATCTGGTTTTCCATGATTCACCTGACCTTCCCTGAAATTAGCACAATATTTGACAAACAGGAATTACTCCAAAAATACTCACTGATCTGAACCATTACCTAGTTATATAATTTTAGGCAGATCACTTAACATTTCTGGATTTCAGTTTAGTCCTAAAAAAGTGAAAGAGTTGAACTAGGTACTCCATAAAATCCTTTTCTCCCATATTTAAGAGGAAAACCACATAATACTTATTTAAAATAAATCCATTCTATCCTTATATGAACCATAATACCAAATTTCAGAATTTCATCATTGAATTAGATGTTAAATGTATCATCAACAGTTATGAAAAAACACTAAATACCATGGAATGAAACATTTCAAACCATGAAACATATAAACTCTGGACCAAGCTCTTAAAATATGATACCTTGCTGTCAACTTTTAACAAGAATTTCCCAAGCCCAATGATTGGCCACGGTGCTAAAGCCTCCTGTCGCTCCTTCAGGAAATGCTCAATGACCTGCCACCAAACCCGGCAGCGCTTCTCCAGGAAGTCCACAACACCAAAGTGAATAACAAGCTTTTTGATGATCCACACTATAAAATACATATGCAAACAAAATACAGATCAGAAAGGTATAATATGAAAAGACTCCTTAATTTCCTTTCTAAAACACTTAAACTATTATTAAAATAAAGATCAATGCTAAAAAGGGAGAAGTGGAAGAATTCAAGTTCTAAACAGATGAACTTGGCCAGGTAACTTTTCACACAGTCCCTGCCACCCACATACTATCTTCTTTGTGACGTCTGAATCTTCGGAGGAGTCAGGGATTATTTTACAGCTCACATAAATACAAGATATTCTTATCATGCAGGTTTCAGTAACTATAACAGTCCCCATACTCTTCCCCTTCCTAAATAAAGAAAACTAACCCCTGATATTTTCTAATCTCTCTAGCTATTACAGTTGTTCTTTCAGAACTTGGTTCTTTTCCTTAGATGTTTTGACATTTAGCAACCAGAAAAATATAAGGTATTTCACACACATCATGATTTTATGCGACTGCAGGGTAACAAGTGTGTTCCCATTTTCTCATTTGATGCTGCTCTGCACATCTGAGCAGATGCCAGGGCTGAGCAAAGAAGTCAGCTGAGTGCAAGCAGCCCTCAGACAGCACTGCACAATTTCAGTGGGGACCTCAGGAAACCACAATGGGAATGTCTCCCCCTGGAGTTAGGCAGTGCAATGGCCCTTCAAGCAGTTAAGCCCCCTAATAAAGACAACTCAGAAGGTAGAGGGCCCAGAAGGCAGTGTTACAGATCTGTGGGGCCTGCCTTGAAGGTTGGACCTGGATAACTGCTCCCATCTACTATAATTTCCCTAACTCCAGGGATTTGTGTTCTTAGCCCTGACCTTATAACCAGAGGATCCATTTCCTATTTTGAACCATGAGCTCTGTACTGCTTACCAGTTCAACAATTCCTTCGTTAGCATTTTTAAATCCCTAGAAAAGCTCTATATCTATGTGATATCATGATATCTCCATGATATCACAGGCTGTAGAAAGCATTTGAGGGACCACCTTAGTTACAGCCTGCCCTCCCAAGACCATATCAAATTCCTTTGATGACCAGAAGGTTCAGATATGTCCAGGAGAAACTTAACTCCTGGTAACAAACCTTAATAAAAATGGGGTTCTAACAACCCCAACACATGATTTGCCAGCACAAGGAAATCATCAGGCAGAACCAAAAAAGGATGGAACAATCTAGAATAGCAATTTAAACCACATTTCACTAAGCATTTCTATAATTGCCCTAAGAAGCAGAGCCATAGTATGTTCTCGGTGACTTGTTTAATTTAACTGCATCTTGTTCTAAGTGCCTACCAGAAGTTCTCTTGAGGACATAAGAAACAGAAATTTCAACTATTTATACTATATGTTCCCTCAGGACAGCACTCTACAGTGTTTGGTCAAAATAAACATTTAATATAATGGCTAAGATTTAATTAGCTGACCAATACAATGAGAATAAGAAGTGGTGAAAACTAGTGATCCAAAAGGCATACAGGAAAAGAAATTTAGGCTTTTGGATATAGTAGAAAACAGATTTCCAATCAATGAGAAGCTAAGTATATATGTGCTTAAGGGTGAAATATTAATGAAATATCAAAGTAACAAATTTCCAGAATAACATTTGTTCCATGACTTAAATGCAAATATACAACTGTTTTAAAGTGACAATAAAATTTTATCAAATGCTAAAATCCAAAGTCAAAAAAGAAAAAAAGGGGGGGGGGGGGAATCTTTGGAGACAAGAGCAGATTTTAATTAACCAGATAATGACCTGCAATAGGCACGGGCAACAACTGCACAATCCACAGGTTCAACCAGATCTGGACAACAACGATGGCCCAAACAAGAGACACAAAGTAGATGTCACTAGTTTTCTTCTTTCTAAGAAATGTTCCGATTTCAGGTCTTTGTCTGCCCAGGGTGGGTGAAGGGGAGGAGGGTGAGGAAGAGGAGGATGGTGAGGAAGAGACAGACAGCATTGGAGGGGGTTCTTCCTTGTCTGTGGCTTCTGAAAAGGGGAAAAAAAAAAAATCACAGATCATATTAGTCCACTTTAAGAAACAGTAACAGAGCAATCTGTTAGCCTGCCCTATATTATTAAATGTACTCTGACAGAATATATAATATCATTATGTCTAAAAAGACAAAAAGATTTGTATGTGTTTACAAATCTTTTTATACACACTGAAAAACTTGTGGAGAATTATGCTACCTTCAGAGGTCAAATCTAAGGAAATTGTTGGGAAATACTGTTGGAAGATGAAATGTTTTTTATAACTAATATACACATATCATTTACGTAAACTAGAGAAAAATACATGACAATGTAGCTGAGTATAATAATAATCAAAAATTATTCAAACCACATAAAGCAACAAATACATATACAAGAATTTCTGTATATAGGAATTCTTCCTTTCTTATATTTTTGCTTTTGCAGTCTTGAGGATCAATCCCAGGACCTCACACATGCTAGGAAAATACTCCACTACTGAGCTACAACATCAGCCCCCTTCTTCTTTCAATAGAAATTTAGATTAGATGTATTGACATGCTTCTGACATAATGTGACTTTTTTAGTGTCATTTCTCCTATAATAGAACCAATTGCTATTAAAAGAACCCAGGACTTTCAAATGTGTCTTTTCTTTGAGTGAGATGTAAAACAAAGAGAGATTGTGGGTTGAGAAATTTTCAAATAAAGCAAACTACACAGGATTGTTTCACATAAGGCACTCTTCTTTCCTAATGATGTAACAATTGCTACATTTTACTATAAATTATTTCTGCTTCCTAGTTTTGACAAGACATACCATATACACCAGAAATCATACAAATTTTAATACAATATTAGTCCATATACTTCAATCTTAGTCCATATACCTCATCTTGCCTCCCATTAAAAAAAATATTAATTACAAAAGTAAATCATATTTTGGAAAGTCTTAAAAAAAAACACAGAAATGAATACCTATAATCAACCTATTTGCCCCAATCTTTGTTGTTTTTTTTATTTTTTGTTGGTTTTCTTTTGTTACCAGAGATTGAACCCAGGGGTGCTTAATCACTGAGCTACATTCCCCATCCCTTATATTTTTGTTGTGAAACAGGGTCTCACTAAGTTGCTGAGGTGCCCTAGTCTTTTACACAGCTTCACCTGGTTATATCATGTTCCACTTATCTTTTTCCATTTTCTCACTTCAGAACAAAGTCAGCCAAAGGGCGAAGACCTTGTCTATCTTGTTCTTCCTCCACTGAATTCCTAGCACACAGAAAAGTATCTGACCTGCTGTAGGTAGGTGCTCATTAAATATGTGTTGAATGAATAATTCCCTGTTATGTCATCATTTTTATAAGCAGCCACAGAGTATCCAGCTGAATGTTCTATCATAATTTCCTCAGTGCTTATTTTAATGTTAAATGTTTAGCTGTGAATAAACTTTACTGCTGAGATACTCTGTACCACAGTAAGTCAGCTCACCTTACTAAGACTAGCATTCTATCCTGAAGTAAGGGCTAGGAGCCAAGCTAGTTATAGCATGATTTTGTTTGACTTTGCTCTCTTATTATCTTTCTAGTTTGGAAACACTATGTTGGTGGGTATGTTAGATATCTGGAAGAATAACCACTTCATAACCCATCATCTTCTTTCCACTTTAGAACATGATTCAATGTGTAAAAATATATATATATATAAGTGCTCCTACTACTCTTGGTTCTTTTCTCTGTATGATTGCTTCCTTCCACTTGTGTCTAAAGTCAGTTCCTCACCAACAGCTCAATATAAATATTCCCTAACTCCAAATGGCTCCAGCTCAGAAAGGTGTGTCAGCACAGACCAAGGCGGCTTTCCACATTCTCAAGCTCTGGGAGGGCACAGTAACATATTCAGATGTAAATCTACCAGGAGCACCTCACAGGAGCTTGTGACTCCAAGAGCCAGGCCACAGAAAATAAGTAAATAAGTAGGGGGGGTCAGTTCAGGGATCAGTCAATATACACAGCATAAAGCAAGCAAACCAAACTTTTATAAAAGAAAGAATGCCAGAGAAATGGATGAAAACATACCCCTCCCCTGCAAAAAAAAGAATGTGAATTGAGAAAAGGAAGCAAAAGAAAAAGTAACAAAGAAATAGAACAAAATAAATCAATGCAAGAGAAGTGACAGCTATAAAGAAATGGGAGATGAGAAACAGCCTAAGGCAGAGACTGTGGAAAAGGTAAATAAGACACCAAGAAAAGAAAAATCAAAGTGACAAAGAACAAAAGAAAAAAAAAAAAAAAGCATTTCTAAAAAGGGGGTGGTAGAAGAGCCAAGATAAGAAACTCAAGAAGGTAAACAATTAAATGTATGAAAAAGTGACATGAGGACAAAGACAGGTGGCCTTGAATGGTGTAAGAATGGTCATTAGAGAGAAAAAATGAAGGACCAGCAAGACAAGCAGCACTCTTCTTAACTCCATCCTCTATTTAGATCTCATTTTCCAGAATAACTCTGAACGCCTCAGGACCTCAATCACCTGCAGGCTGAGTGGAGGGCTGGTCTTCACTGCTAGACTCATAACCCGTGATGGAGATGGCCAAGTTGGCTAGAGTAGACGCTGCCATGGAGATTACTTGCCCTGGTAACTCTGCCCCTGTAAAAGAAGCACACGTTCTTAAAGTGTTTGAAGCAAATGAACAAAGCAGGAAATAAAGGTTGCAAATTTAAACAATCCTAAATTTTCAAAAACAGTAAAACAAAATGGTTATTTCTGACCCAATGGACCAATGTTCTTCACTGAGGAAGAATGCTTGAAAATCACAAGACAATTTGCTAAAAGCTCAAGTCTTTCTCATTTAGAGACGATGCTGGTGGGTGTGAGAGATACTGCATATATAAATTTGAAGTTTGGAGCTTATATTTAACTTCACAAGTTGATTTTAATACACACTTCTATGAAAAAACACTGCCACACCAAGTTTAAAAGCTGTTTAAACTGTCTTACCCTTTGTATTACTAGGTTCTAGCACAGACACCCCACAATTGGTGTTCTCAGTAATACATTTCCTAAATGAACATGCAAATACATGGATATTATGCAAAAACCACACAATTCAGCACAGGCAAAATCCACCACTCTGAAAATCTATAAAAACATCATGACCTCATTTCATGTTATATATTCCCGTGTTAACTTCCTAATAGTACCAAGCCTAATCATTTACATTAAGCTCAAATAAAACACTTATGACAAACAAGGACTGTCTGCAATGATCTGCTATGGCAGATGATTAGTTCACAAAACATGAGGTATGAGTGTGCTTTCTTGCACACTAGAGGCTGGAAAGCAAAGAATAAGTATTTCTTAGACTCCTTACAATGAAAATCTCACGTGTAATGCAGTTTCTATCAAGCCAGTACACCTGTGCAAGGCTTGGACGACAGAGTGTCACTCTGTAATTTAGAAGCCACATAGCTTTCACATCAAATTGTCATGGAGGCATATAATTTTCTGCAGCAATTCAGCAAAAGTTGCAGGAATTCTGCTATCTGATTTCTAATGGCCAGCAGGAGCAGCCATGTCTTCTGTATGAATTGTCCTTTGGTGTTACTGAGCGGCTCTCCTGGTTGCAGTGTTCCTGCCTTTGTTGGAGCCAAGCCTAGTTTCCAAAAATTGCACATGCTGAAATTTCTAAATTCTAACCAACAATTCTTACTATTTATATCATCTAGAATGGATTCTACTGTCCACAATCGAAGAATACAGGCCATTTTATTCACCGAATCATACAACCACACTCATACATCTATGACCTTACCTTTGGTAGACCAATATTCAGTGTGACAACAGAGAATTCTGCCAAGCAAGTAAAAAGAACCACAACCCTTCAGAAAGCCAGTGACTTTTAGCTCCAAATTAGCTCTGCATAACCAACAATTTCAAGGCTGGCCATCTGCCAGAAATAAGCAAGCCAGGGCTGGGGATGTGGCTCAAGCGGTAGCGCGCTCGCCTGGCATGTGTGTGGCCCGGGTTCGATCCTCAGCACCACATACAAACAGAAATAAGCAAGCCAGAGCCCAAGAAGACTCTGATATAGTCAGATATCAGGATCAAAAGCATTCACCTACCTCAAGCCTATCCCTCCTCCAATACATATTGCAGGGGCAGGAAAGAAGTCTACTTTCAGGCAATTGGAAAGAAATTAAACTCACAGTCTGAGAAGAAAGTCTAAGTTATATATTTGGATTGGGACCTTATTCACCTATCCTTCCAAGTTCCTTCCAAGATGACAATTAGGAGGGCAAGGGCTGGTGCCAAGATGACACTATGGCTATCATGTATAACTAATTAGAACAAATTTTTTAAAAAGAGGGCAAAGGCTTATGTACTCATTACTTGCTATAATGTGTGTGAGGGATAAAGACAAAGACCCAGCCTCCAGGAGCCTGATGCAAGAGACATATGTGAATTAATCACACAAAAAAAGTGTATGTTGATAAATTACAAATTTGGTATTTTGTGAGATTCAAAAGAAAAAACATGACTTATGGAGACAACTGGAGCAGGAGCACAGGTGAGGAACCAAAATGGCCCAAGTTCAAATCCCAGGTCCAGTCCTTACTACCTGGATGACCATGGTCAAGTTCTTACACATCAGTCTCCTCATGTGTAAAATGGGGCTCATATAAATTCCTACTTCACATGTGAATCAAGTGAAACTGTGTGTATGTGTGTGTGTGTGTGTGTGTGTGTGTGTGTGTCTGTCTGTCTGAATAAAACGCTTGGAATGATGCCTGGTATACAGGAAATGCCCAATAAATCTTAATTATCACCATCATCTATACCAAAACTGTTGGCTTTGATGGCATCAAATGTAAGCACAAGTCCTATCACTTCCACAATATTTCTCTGTACCACTCACCCCTTAGCATCACAGGATAGCCATTTCCCTAAGTCTCTTCCCCTTAGTAGAGGTTTTTAGCTCTCCCACAGCGATAAGTATCTTACATAGCACTGAAAGACTTGAGGAAAACTAAAGGAAATTAAATCCTCAAAACTGTGACTTAAGAATAACTCTCCAACTTGATGTCAGTAAAATATGCAATAAACATTCAATAACTCTTAGCTACATCCATGAGAATTATGTGATTATCATTCTAGTTAACATACGAATGGTTCAGCCAATTTTTAGAACACCTCACACTTTAAAAAAGCATGAAAGTAGCACTCAGAAAAATCAACAAAGATCATTTGAAAACTATGGCTATAAGACCATAACTGCTCCTATCAAACACACATGTATCTTAATAACTTCTATCCTAGTGGTGTCCTTCAGCACTTCAAAAACCCAAGGGTCTGGACAGAAGTATGCCAGGACTGAGATTCTAGTCAAGGTCGTGGTATTAGATAAAAATTCCCAGCTAAAAATAGGCACATAAACAAGGGAACACATTCTTGGGACTCAAGGTCTAAAAACAAAAAAGAAAAGAGCATCCAAGGTTTCAAGCGTCAGTCTCCACAGGGATGAGGGCAGTATGCAGTGAGACCTCTACACAAGTTCAAACAAGCAGTCACCAATCAGGACAGAAAAAACAAAGTCAGATTAAAATCTATTAATATGACTAACTCAACAATGGGTACCTCAATGTTAAATAATCATGGGAAAATATATTCTGAAAACAATCTCAATGAGGAGATACCTCTTGATTTACTTTGTTCTTTTTCACAAAATAGTGGCAGTTGCCAGAAATATATCCAAAGATGCTTGCTGGAGGAGGCACAGCATACCAAATAAAGCCTCCCCAGCTTGCAAAGTCTCCTTGAGTAGGCTTCTGTCTCCATTACCAATGTGAAAGATACATCTCCCTCTAGATCACTTCTAGCATCACTTCAGAAGGACCGGGATGTGGACCAGAAGTTTCTCAGCACCTGCCTAAATAGTAATAACCATAATCAGGGAGCAAGAGATGAGCAGTAAGAAACTTAGTTCTCTCCTTTCCTTTTCTGATTTTAGCTTACCTGGGCCAAAGTTGTTCATTCATATTACATATTATCCCAAACAACTTAGGTAACTATCAGTTCCTCCCTGAAAAGGTACTTCTGGTCACAATTACCAATGTCAGGAAGAGCAGGAGACAGCTGTGTTCAGTACTCTCAGGATGGGTACCCAGGCTACTAAAGATACACCTGATGCTTATTTCCCTTACTTTCCAAGAAATCTCTCAGAGCAAATGGCTCACTGAGTCTGTTTCTTCATCTGTAAAATAACTATAATACCAATCTCACCCACTTGCTAAGATGGCATGTTTGAAGAGGCAACAGAACCTCATCAGTGAGATAGGAATAATGTTAAGGTTTCTCTTCTCTCACAGGCCAAGAGGACACAGATGCTATGGTTTGTTCCTTCCAAAACTCATGCTGAAATTTAAACACCATGTAACAGTATCAAGAGGTACTATAGGATAGAGACCAACAGTATTGAGTTGCCATGTGGGGCCTCAACAAGCAGGCCCTCAACAGATGCTAGCACCTTGGTATCAGACTTCCCAGCCTCCAGAACTTGGAGCAATAAAGTCCTGTTCAGGATACCAGCCTGTGTTATTCTGTTATAGCAATACAAAATGAACTAAGAAACCAAGTTTCTGATTGAGATTTGTGGAATCCAGGAGGCAGAGAAGCTAAGTCCTATGGCCACGGTACACCAACAGGGCCAACATGAAGAATGAAGGAGTTGACAACTACAACTAGTGCAAGAAGGATCAGTAGTTGTTAATTTTTTTTACTACATAACTGTCATTTACTGAAAGAACCAGGGAAAGGGAAAGAACACTGGGCTTAGGAACAAGAACACTGGTTTTAAATCTTAGCTTCATCTCTGTGACTGTGATTGGTTAACCTTTGAAATTAAATGTCTCCAAGAACAAATTTTACAAAGTTTTACAAAGTTTTATTTGCTTATTTTTTGTTTGGTTGGTTTGGGGGTTTTGGCTGGTAGGTTAGTTGGTTGGTGGATTTACAAAGAGCACACTTAAAAACAGAATTCTCAGCCCATAATAGTCACTGAAACATTTTCCCCTACATTTTACCTTGGATTTCCAGAAAATACAATGAAAAAGCTCCCCAGGTCCAAGAGAAAGCCACTGAGAAACTACTGAAACTAACTCAGCAATGACCGTAAGAATTTTCTGGATCTAGGAACTAAACAAACTCATGCTTTGAATTTTAATGAAATCGAGAGAACTAACTTTGTGAATCTAGTGAACCATAGACTACAAAAGCTTCTACAGCAGCAAAAGATTCAAAGCTCAGAAGACATAAAGAAGGATATCCACACAGGGGACTGGCGCACAAGAGCAAGGCCAGGCCATACCAGGAAGCAATCCTGTACCTAACTGTATCCACACAAGGGAAGGAAAAAGCAGCCCCACTATGGACAAGGGAGGCTAAGTTCTGATTCATAAAGAAACAAGGTTCTAAGGGCATGAGGAAAAATATTTAGAAATTTAGAAAAAAAAATATTTTATAGATTTATTTTATGAAGAGCATTAAGACCAGAAGACCATAAAAGAATTCCAGATCAAGAAGCAGGCTAGAGTTGTAGCTCAGTGGTAGAGCATTTGCCTTGCATGTGTGAAGCCCTGGGTTCAATCCTCAGCACTACATATAAATAAATAAAAGATCCATTGACAACTAAAAAATATTTTTAAAAAGGGGGTGGGTAGAATGAGAGAAAAACAAAACAAGGAAAACCAACATTTCCAAATCTGCTCTCAACATCTACTCTGCAACGATGTAATCTCCTTCATTGTCATAGTCAAGAACACAAATACCATAAATCTAACCTGCATGCCAACACACCACCATTCCAGGTTTGTGGCTGACAATAATAACCGACCTGGTCTTCTTTTTCCCCATGGTTTTAGAATTCTTGTTCTCACAGTTCTCTAGGCTATCATTACCAGATGACTAGAATTTATACTCTATTAAAAAAAAAAAAAAAAAAAAACAGCTGAAACCCTTGTTTTAAACCTGCATTAATCATATTCTTGGATTAAGGTACAGCTGTCCCTTGATATCATAAGGGATGAGTTGCAGAACCTCCATAAAAGTAAACTGTGAGGATGCTCAAATTCCTTACATGATTTCCATATAACAGATACAAATCCTCCCATACATATTAAATCATCTTTGAATTCCTTATAATACTGGTAAAATGTAAATGCTACGTAAATAGCTGTTATTCTGTATTTTCTTGGCAATAATAACAAGAAAAAAAATCTGTTAATATTAAATACAGATGTCATTTTTTTCCCAGATATTTATGATATTCAGTTGGTTGAATCCAAAGGTACAGAACCTACAAAGAGCTGACCCTACTCAATCAGCCCTGGGCAAAAGCAATCAAAAGAGAAAGCCACCCCAGGTGAGAGGTAAAGAGCTGTCTGAATGACCCACAACTAGGGGAAAGGAAGAAAAAGAAAACTAACCTGAGGAACAAGCAAAACTACCAAGCTTTCTACACTAGATGCCCAGACAGGAAATTTATTTCCATTGGTCTGATATATAATCACAGAATCTAACAGATTATGAATAGGAATACAGGCTGAAAATAGAAAACTTAAAAAAATGGCAAAATAGAAAATAAAATATTCCCTATTTTCCACTGTCAAAGTATGTAATTAAGGTTTCTTTGTTTCAGATAAGGGTTTGAAACATACATTTATGGATACAAGCTATCTTACAATTATCAGGCATTATTCATTTACCAAATAAAACAGAAAGCAATTAGTTTTTTAAAACACCTTTATAAGGAAGCTGTACAAACACACCAGTGTGTTTAAAATAAAATGTGATTAAAATAAAATGAAGATGCTAAAAACAATGCTGTAGAAGCATATTCACTGACAGAGAAAGATGTTATGACATAAGTATAAAATGTGGATTACAGACAGGTACAGATACACCAGGTATTTGGGAGGCTAAAGCAGGAAGACTACAAATTTGCAGCCAGCCTGGGAAATATTTTAAAAAGGATGAAGGTATTGCTCAGTTGCAGAGCATTTGCCCAGCATGCAAGAGGCTCTGGGTTAAATCCCCAAAACCCCAACAACAACAAAAAATTAATTTGAAATGAATCAATGGCCTACATATAAGATAAAAACATAAAATTCTCATTAGAAAACTTAGGGATAAATATTCATGACCTTGGTGGGCAAAGCACAGGCAACAATAGGTAAATGGAAAAATTAGATATCAAAAATAAAAAAGTCTGCACATCAATAGAGACTATCAAGAGGATAAAACAACCCCAAAATGGAAGAAAATACTTTCATATCATATATCTAGGAAGTATCCAGACCATATAAAGAACTCCTGAAACCCAACCGCAAAAAGGCAAACAACCTTAAGGGCAAAGAATCTAAATAGACATTTCTCCAAAAAGATAAGCAAATAAAGAACAAGCACACGAAAAATTGCTCACCATCATTAGCTATCAGAAATCCACACCACAAGATACCACTTCATATCCACTATACTAGTCATTATAAAAAATGGAAAATAGCAAGGATATAGAGAAACTGGAACGCTCATGTTTGCTGGTGGGATACAAAATGGTGCAGCTGCTATGGAAAATAGCTTGGCAATTCCTGGAAAAGTTAAACATAGAACTACATATAACCTGGTAATTTCACTCCTACATATATACCTTAAAGAACTGAAAAGGGCATACATGTATCAAAACACTGCATGATACCTAGTTTATACACACAATTTTTATGTATTTGTTAAAAAATAAAATTAAAATTAAAAATTTTTAAAAAGGAATTTTAAAAAGTTGAAAATGAGCCAGGTGCAGTGGTGCATGCCTATAATACCAGTGGTTCAGGATGCTGAAGCAGGAGGATCTCAAGTTCAAAGCCAGCCTCAGCAAAAGCAAGGCACTAAACAAATCAGTGAGACCCAGTCTCTAAATACAAAATAGGGCTGAGGAGTGACTCAGTGGTCAAGTGCCCCTGAGTTCAATCCCCCGTTACCTCAAAAAATAAAAAAATGGGCTGGGGATGTGGCTCAAGCGGTAACGCGCTCGTCTGGCATGCGTGCGGCCCGGGTTCGATCCTCAGCACCACATACCAACAAAGATGTTGTGTCTGCCGAGAACTAAAAAAAAAATAAATATTAAAAATTCTCTCTATCTCTCTCTCTCCTCTCTCACTCTCTCTTTAAAAAAAAAATGAATCTTTAAAAAAAAATAAATAAAAATAATGTAAAATATTTAAAAAAATAAAAAATAAAAAAATAAAAATAAAAAAATTAAAAAGTTGAAAATGACTATTCAAACATAGCAGCACCATTCAGAACAGAAAAAAAGATGGAAACAACCCAAACATCCAGCAACTCATGAATGGATAAACAATATATGGTATATCCATATGATGGAATATTATCCAACTATAAAAAGGAATGAAGTCCTAATGTATGTGTAGGGGTTTCCTTTTGGGATGACAAAAATGTCTTGGAATTAGGAGAGCTAAGGGTTGCCCAATAATTTTGTAAATATCCTAAATGTCATTAAATGGTTGACAGTATATTGTATATTATACGAATTATATCTCAATAAAAAATACAAAAAGAAGAGCTGGGTGTGGCTGGCAGACCTGTAGTCTCAGGAGGATCACAAATCTGAAGCCATCCTCAGCAACTTATCAAGATCCTGTCTCAAAATAAAAAAATAAAAAGGGCTAGGGATATAGCTCTGTGGTAAAAGCATCCCTAGGTTTAATCCCCAGTACTGGGGAAAGGGTGTACAAAAAGAAGATGATAGTCTAAAAACCAAAAAAAAATTTAAATAAATTTATTTTCTGTTTAGAAACCACTACAGGTTTTTTTAAGTAGATTTAAAACTATTTCATCATAGCATTTTTTTAATAAAAGTTATTCTCCAAAATTCTTCTAAGAACAATATTCACAGAATGCACTATTTCTTACCAGCAGACTCTTTTCCATTCTGTTTTTCGTACAGGGTGCCCACAGACATCAGGAAAACAATAACCAGGAACACTGGAATTCTCCATGAGCCAGCCAGGGATGCTGAAAATCATTAAGAATTAACATTTTTAGTTAAATCAAAACCTAGTACATGTTCATAAAGAAACAGTTTTGTTGACTGACAAAATAATTTAGTATATATGCTAACTACAAAATTATTTCACAGGGAAAAAGCTTTTTAAAGGCCATAAACAGAACACCGCCATTCCCTGCTCTCAAAGGCTCCGCTCAGGTTCGTGCCAGCCTGCCCTTAATGGGCTTGTACTGCCTAAGGAATCTAGTCCATTCTAAAGATGAACTCAAACTCAACCACCCACCTGACCCCAAAATGAGCAGACTCGGGAACAGACCCTGAAGTCATGGAACCTGACTAGATTTTCTGAAAATACCCACGGGGTGTGAACCTCTCTTTCAAGAGAGAACCTAATGGCCCAAAAGGACACGGCAAAAGCTTCAACGTATGCTCCTCAGTAGTAAAGTGTTAACAGGTTGCTATGGGTTAGGTCAATGTCTCTAACCACTTCCACCTGCCTGAGTCCATCAGAGCCACATGGACATACTGGCCTGCCTCCCTCCTCTCCCTTCCCCAAGGTCAAAAGGAGTCTGTAAGACCATCGATCTTACAGATAAACTGAAGTACTCCAACTCAACAAAGCTAGAGAAAGAAGGCTGCTTTGTGCAGCATCTGACTCTAAGCAGAGACATTTTCAATTGACTGTTTTTTGTTGTTGTTTATAACAATAGCTCTAAAAATTAATTTAGAAGATGATAGTCTAAAAACCAAAAAAAAAAAAATTTAAATAAATTTATTTTCTGTTTAGAAACCACTGAATTTTGTTTTTTAAATTAGAACTTATTATTCCCATCAACTCAGACTTGGAAATAAAAAGTCCCAACCATATGCATCATGCTGAAAAAAAAAAAAAAAAAATCACTCAACCACATCCTAGCAGCCCCCCAGATGACAGTGGGTGGTTTCACACAACAGGGATCTCATTACTCAGAGCAGCTGGGACACCTGACAGTCTCTATGGGGAACAAGGACTTTCTCTGAAGCTACCTATGACTACAGAGATCTGCTTAAACCACTCTTTCACAGGACAGAAAGCCTTCCACTATGAGAAACCGGCCTTCACATTTTATATCTCTATCTCCACCTCCTCCCAGCCCCACTGGCTCAGCTCCCCCCTCTTATCTTCAGTCCTTTTAACTGCGAGATATATGGGGGCCTCTCCTAGTCCTTGAATGCGTATCCATATGCCAAGCAGGACGGTCAACAAAATGCCACGAATGACAGTCATGCGTGTTCTACTTTTTAAGATATATTTACTTTTAAAGGACTTTACTGAAATAATTAAAAGATATTTTAAAAGAATATCATTTTCATTCAAGATTAATAAAAAACTAAAGCATAACATTTTCTAAAAATTAAAAAGAATTTTAAATGCAACACAGCACTAAAAAGAATCCACTTTCATTCATAGTCTCTACTGAACTTAACCCAGACTTTTTTTTTTTCCAAAAAGAAGGGACCCACCTAAATGAAAAAGCAATATAATCCAGACAGGAATTGAAATTGCTCTCAAGTAGCGTTCAGTGCTTGTATTCCACTTGAATGAAACAGTCAACACATAGCCAACTACCAACGTCCAGATCTTAAATAAATGAAATATAGACAAAGCTGTAAAATACATATACATGAAAAAGAGTAAACAATTATACAACATTTGTAAGCATCAGTATCCCAACAGTGCTCTGCACACAGCAGAGAAGATTCATGCCTAGGTCTCCTCCCCTGTTTAGATAAATTATTTTGAGATAAACAGGCATTTGAAATTTCATGTAGCAATATTTAAATATTCAAAACAAAAACTATATTGTTTAAACTTAAGACATTAAAGTTCAAAACCCATTTTATGTATAAAAATACTTAAAGTGAAATATTCAATAAATAAACCATGGATTTAAATTGTAACCCAAATCTTGTGGAATTTCTGTTTTCAACATCGATTAATGTTTAGGGAAAACAAATGAAAAGGAGAAAAAAGATTTCTAAAAAGATTCTATTTCAGCCCGTGCTGATTTTTTTTTTAAAGGCCATCAAACAGATGTCACTGTAAAAGGAATTAGGCAGCTAGCTGAGGTGTGACCCTCTGAGATAAAGCTGAAGTAGTGCACATGAAAACATTACTAGTGAAAGAAATGGCAAGACTTGAAAACAGAAGAACCATCCTCTCTCTCTAAAGCTGAATGACTAGGCCTCAAGAAGCATCACGGTACACCAGTGTAGCCTACAGAACTTGTATTTCATAGAGCATTTATAAAAGATGGAAGAAATACACACTCTTTGAACACCAAGAATTCAGTCCAAGAATGAAAAATTTAAGTTTGACATGAACCTGGAAAAAAAATTAAAACAAAAAAGATATAATTCAGAACATAAAGAAAAAAATATTACAAGGAAATTAAAGGACTTTACTGAAATAGTTAAGTAAAAAATAAATAAATAAAAATTATTTTACTTAAATAATTAAGTATAAAAAATAAATAAATAAAAGTTATTTTACTTAAAATAATTAAGTAAAAAAATTAATTAAGCATTATTACAAGGAAAAAGAACCCATCTCCTACATTACTGTGGTCATATCTATCAATAAATATAATCTTTAAGTCTTAAAATGGTTCATAGCTTCTGACTATTTATTAAGGACCATATTAGTATCACGGAAAGTGACTGTCTCGATGAATTCTGCACTATCAAACTGCATGAACAATAAAATCAGGCTGAGAAAGAAAATGGAAATTATAGCATATGTGATACACATATAGCTGGGAAAGAAAAGCAGCTTAGAAAAGAAAATAGAATATCAAGGTTGATAGCTGTCTTCAAATAGCTAGAAAAATGTCACATGGAAGAGGTCTAAAACTTAATTTTCTGCGGTTCT
This sequence comes from Urocitellus parryii, assembly GCF_045843805.1. Lineage (NCBI taxonomy): Eukaryota > Metazoa > Chordata > Mammalia > Rodentia > Sciuridae > Urocitellus > Urocitellus parryii. Next base: position 187,621,378 of record NC_135534.1, read on the forward strand.
GAAGCAGAAATAATAATAAATGGAAATTAGGAAGCAACAAATTTCAGCTCAATATGAAAATAAAGTTTTCTAACAAATGATAGTACTCTGAAAATAGAATAAGCTACATTTGAACAATTGCTGGCCATAATTTGGGGATGATAAGGTAGGAAAGTCTGCCCTCAGCAGACTTTAAACACTGATTCTACAATTATTTAAAATGTTTATCAGAATATTCTTATATAACCTCAGAACTAAGATAATCTGTCAGAAACACTTTCTAAAAGCCATGGGGGGGGGGCACATCTACTACAGCAGTATTAAAAAGAAATAAGTCTATATAAGCACCAAAGAGGAAGAAGTCCACAATACAAGGAAAAATGAAGAAAGTACAGAAATACATATTTGAAATCCATTAAAAAAAATTTTTTTAAACCCTTAACTTTTTAAGGCACAGATAGAAATTTAAAAGGCTGTATATCAGCCAACAATAGCAACATCTATACTGGGGACAGTGGCAAAGAAAAGGGATCATTTACAAATAAACTTCTAGGCTACTTAAATCGTTTTTTATATCATGAGCACATTTTATAAGAGTCAAGTTTTTAAATCATTAAATATTTTCTTTAAATAACAGTGAAAATGAATATATTTTCACATTTGATACACAATTCTTTTTCATTATTCTTGCAGTACTAGGGTCTACCCAGTACCTCTGTACTTGCCAGGCCAAGCCTAGCATGAGACACCTTCCCAGTCTCCATATAGTTCCTAGTCTCAGACCCCTATGAAGTTTTTTTTAATATTTATTTTTTAGTTCCCGGCGGACACAACATCTTTGTTGGTATGTGGTGCTGAGGATCGAACCCGGGCCGCACGCATGCCAGGCGAGCGCGCTACCGCTGAGCCACATCCCCAGCCCCCCTATGAAGTTTTTTATTCTTAAACCTTCACTAACACAGAAGCCAGAGGTCAACAAGTCAACTTTAGATATATTTAGCCTGTAAGCAAATCTGTTCATGTGTGAATTCTCACCTACACATAAACCGATGAAGCAATGAGATAAGAGGGAACACGTTCCCAAATTTATTTTCTTCAAATACCAACCATGTCTCCTTTTCAAAGTACATAATCCATAGTCATTTTCAGTACTAATGTGCAGATACTACCTAAGCTGCATAAAAGTTAACAAAATTTACTTAGCACTGCAAATAAAGCAAACTAATCAACAATCACATTTTCCTTTCATTTGTAATGATAAACCACATGATCCTGGCTAAACAACATATTAAGTTCATAAAACATTAAGTAGAGATTCCTTTTAGACTATGCCTTCATGCTATTTATTGTCATCTGGGCATCAACTGGAAAAACCTGGCTTGCTTCAGTAGTGTATTTTTGCAGAACATTTCCTAAGTCTTTTTCAGAGAGAAGAAAACAAGTCTCAAATTATGGTACCCAAGCCCTAATAGAGCCAGAATCAGCAATTGCTTCAAGTATTTCATTCTCCTTTAAAATAGCTTAATTCTAATTTGTGAACTATTCTTTTTGTCATATGGAAACTTAAGAGTCAAGAATTTTTTATAATAAAGGTCTTTAACTGAAAGAACTAAGCTCTGGAAACTTCTTCACTGCTACCAGGTAACCAGGAACAAACTTAAGCAGTGTTTAGAAGTAGAATGGAGCAAACCCAACAGCAGAAACTTAGATACCAGCCAAGCCCATGGTCACTTTACACAACCAGGACTGAGTGGCCAAGAGTAGGGTCTTGTCTGTCTCAGATCACAAGGCAAGTCCATCTCCTGATTTTTGTTGTTGTTTGCTTTGTTGTTGTTGTTTTTAAATTAAGATGAAAACAATGGGAACAGAAACTATGAAGAAAAGAAATCTATTACTACTGCAAAACTATAAATGGGACTGGGGATTAAACTCAGAGGAGTTCTACCACTCTTTTTGAGACAAGGGTTAGCTAAGCTGCTTAAGGCCAAAGTTGCTGAAGTTGGCCTCAAAATTGTGATCCTTATGTCTCAGTCTCTCAAATTGCTGGGATTACAGGCATGCGCCACTGGGTCCAGCTCAGTCTTCAAATTTTCTATTAAGTTTGAACGAATGGGGGAGAGATGGGAACAAAGCCAACCTCAGCAATTTAGTGAGGTCCTAAAGCAACTTGCAAAAAAATGGGCTGAGGAAGTAACCCAATGGTTAAGTGCCCCTGGATTCAATCCCAGTACCAAAAACAAACAACAGTAACAAAAAATGTGAAGCAAGGGAGGTCATCAGTTTTTCAGATTTATCATGCACAACTCCACACCATGAGGAGAGGTCAAGCTGAATCACATGTCTGCTTGGTGCAACAAAAACTTCGGGGGGGGGGGGGGGCTCGGGGGAATATGTGCTGAGAACCCAGGGCCTTGCACATCCTAAACAAGTGCTCTACCACTGAGCTACCATATTTACCACATAATTTACCACACATATTTATAAATATTCCATGCATCCTAATTTGCAGCAAAGAGTGTTTAGTAATAAATTATTTTTAAATAATACCAACAAAAATTTTTTAAAGAAAAACTTCAAATAAAGGTCATACCCCACTTTTTGCCAAAAAGCTTGGCATAAAATCTGCGAGGATTATGCAGTAAAATACAGTATATCCCCAGCCCAATTTTTTTTTTAAGCATTATGAAATCAGTGTCAGGACAATATTCTAAGATTTTTATTTTATTTATTATTGAAAGGAATTACTCATAACATAATGAATTAATTAGTCTTTTACCTATAACCATAATGGAGGGTTAGGAGGAAACTGGAGACAAAGAGTTGAAGTGATCCAAAGTGACATCAAGAGGAACTACAAAGGGGGCTGGAGTTGTGGCTCAGTGGTAAGAGCACTCTCCTAGCATGTGCGAGGCCCTGGGTTCGATCCTCAGACCACATACAAATAGAGGTATTGTGTGCAACTACAACTAAAAAATAAATTTTTTTTTAAGAAAAGAGGAATTACAAAGATAAACTGTGACAAAGAAAAGAACAAGCACTCAGGACACTACAAAGGAAAACTGGAAAGGACCTGCAAAAACTACACAGATAAAGGGACACAACAGAGAAAGAATGACTAAGGTTTCTTAACTAGAATCCAGGGATCTTTGGGAGAACAGTTGTGGTTAGTCCAATCCTATTTTTCCTGATAACTAAAGTCAATTGACATTTTTAAAAATCAAACTAAAAACTTTTTTTAAACATAAGCCAATGGGAACAACGTTTTAAAATCCTTACTGAAGGTTACTAGAGTTTTGGTGACAGCAAGACTTCACTTGCTGGTAGGTCCAATGAAGGCCATTAACTGAGAGCATGCACAGATCAACCTCTAAATTAGTTTTCTCAGATATGAAATTCCTTCCTCCCATTTCACAGGACTGAGAACAAAATTACATCCATGAAAAAACCTAATCCAGTGCCTGGCACATGGTAAATGTTCAACCCTTGGATCTTAAATGTATGAAATGTCAGTTCACCAAAATGTGGATTACCCAAATGTAATTTTTCTCTCTACCTCTCTTACCTATCCCTCTTTTCGGCAGCAGGCTCACATTTACAAGATGTCTAGAAAGCATAAAGACTGCTGTTCTGTACCAGGCAACCCTGCTTAGGCTCAAAAAACAAAACTGCTGTGGACAATGAGAATTACAGAGAGGGCCCCTGGTGGTCACACAGCCATCTTGCTGCAGGTCAGGCCTTAATCAGCACTTTCCACAGAGGGCTAAGGACTCTGTTTTCCAAGTATACTTTACCCCAACTCAACTACCCAGCCCTAAGCACTACTTCAGCAAAACTCTAAGCCTGCTTCTCTCAAATTCAGGTAACGCAGAGTCCCTATTCTCACATGTAGAGCTTTTACCACTCCCTACTCACTTCCCGCTCATTTATAGGTTTCCGGTTTTTAAGCCCCTTCTCCTTTGCTCCCATCACTGTGGACCAACAGCTGACTTATGTAGCTCAGTGGCTGAGCACATGCTTAGCATACAAAGGCCCTGGTTCACTGCCACCACAACCACCACCACAAAAAAAAAAATTAAGTTTGAGCCTTTTCCCTCCAACCCCCAGTAATCTATCTGGCCCTTCCTTGCGACTCACCATCTACAACCCACACAAGAAAAAGGAAACATGAGGGTTTATTTTCAGTATAAAGATATTCAAAGCTACACACACTGAACTGCAGATACTTCTTCCCAGGTACCCACTTCCTCAACTCTTTCCACTGAGTTGAGCATCTGAAGAGGGACTGGCAGAGTTGCCTCTCTTTCCCCTAACTGTCCACCTAACCTACAAACTCTTTTTGCTCCAGATGAAAATACTTACTAGTCATACATGACAGATCTTTCTGTTCCTGATTTCCTACAGTTTGACTATGCTACTCGGGCAGTATCAACAGTCAGAAATGTTAGCAGAATCTGTAAATGTGTCTGATTTTGACAATATTAATTTCTTGAGGATAACAAGCATGTCATTCTTCTTATGGGCACACAGTAGACTGCCTTCTATGAGGCATTCAATCCACTTAAGTAAACCATGATACAAGGTAAGAGCACTGTGCTCTGTAAAAATGAACCACAGAGTGGGTTGTGTAGCTCAGTGGTAGAGCAGTAGCATGCTCAAGGCCCTGGGCTCACTTCCCAGCATTAAAAAAAAAAAAAAAAAAAAAATTGTGACTTCTGAGCCTGTGGCCCATAACTGGTGGGTAATGAACATTTATCTGCATATCAGATAAATGTCTGATATGCAGATAATTGTCTCCATTAGAATAGGCTTACATAAGGGGGGACCAAAGTAGAACACACGTTTAATATGCATGAAGCCCTGGGTTCAATCCACAACAAAAAAAGAGAGATAAATCTCATATAAGACTATATATGCACCTGGAAGACACAGCTTGCATCTTAGCATTTTTTTAAATCCCTCAAAAAGGTCCTAACATCATGTTTGACCAACTTTAAATCTGAACTGAAAAGTGGAACTGAGAGATGGTATCCATAAGCATGAGAAGAGTTCTGGGATTAACCACCCTACCAAATACCTCAGGCTATTCAAAACCAACTTAATTAGGTTAAGTAACACTGAACCTAATTATTTAAATGGGTTGGTGGGGGGCGCTTTTGTTGTTCCTTGGGGGGCTGGGGACAGAACCCAGGAGCCTCCAACATGTAAGCACACTTTACCACTGAGCTATACCCCCAGCCCCTGTAGTACTGATCAACATTCTTAACATTCTTAAGCTCAACTATCCACTTGTTTTCAATAGTTCCCAGTAAGTATGTGGATAAACCGGCCCACAAAAGACCGAGCTGGAAAGTGTGTTAAAAGGTTATCTTTGAAATTCCAATTCTAAGGCTCCCTGGTTTTGAAAGAGTAAACTCGTGATGATCCGAGCATCACAAATCTACCTCCTTCACCCAGCAGGACGCTATAATCCAGGCAGGAAGGGATGTGTGCCTTGATCACCACACAACAAAAGTAGTTCCCCAGAAGTAGAGTGTGGGCGCTCAGCACCCAGGGCCTCGCACACACACTCTATTAAAGACCTGAATTGAGAGGCAATACCTGACTGTGAAGAAAGTTTTGTTTAGGACTTGAGAAAGCTGAATTAGCCAGTCTTTTCTTTGTCCTTAACTCGTCCTGGCCTGGTAGTAAGTCACCTCTCCTATCCGTAGGATAGCAAACTGAACTCTAGGATCCCATCCAGCTCTGGCACCCAGATCTACATAACTAAGAGTGGCCAAGGCAGCCCTCCCTCTCCAACCCGGAGTAAAACTAATCACTCCCTCTCTGGGGCCTCTGCCCGCAAAGTGCAACAGGCCTTCTCAGCCAGGGCACTTGTGGCCCTGGGATGTTGCAAATCGCACCCGCCTCAAATTGGAAGATAGTAAGCCAAATTTCCAGGTGTAGGTAGGCAGGAGGCGCCGACCCTCACTGCAGCACAGGTGAGGACCTTTGGTCGCCCTTTCGCAACGAGTCGGAACTGCACGGTAGCGCCCCAACACGCCAGGGTGCGCGGAGGGGCAAGCCGCCTAGGGGGCCCGGCCCGCCACTCGCTCACTCACCCACAGGCTGCTGAAGTAGTCCAGCCCCCGGCAGATGAGCGCGCCCGCGTGGGCCAGCAGCACCTGCACGCCCAGGTAGCTGCCAAGGCAGTAGAGGCCATAGAGCAGGGGGCCGCCCGCGCCCAGCAGCAGCAGCAGGCGGCGGCGGCGCAGCGCCTGCTCGCCCAGGGCCTCCACGCCGTAGTCGGCGAAGCAGAGCGGCAGCAGCAGCGCGGCCAGCACGATGGGGGTGTGCGCGCGGTGCAGCCGCTGCAGCCAGTGGCGGCCCAGGCGCGTCAGCGAGCTCTTGAAGGGGTGCAGGAAGGTGCCGCACAGCACGGCCCACAGCAGCGGCCGCAGGAAGGCCTCGAGGATGAAGTAGACCAGCACGGCGGCGCCGCAGCACAGGCAGACGAACAACACGGCCCCGGTGTTGTAAAAGGCCTGCTTGATGGGCTTGTCGAAACGCAGCGCCAGCGCCGCGGTGCGCGGGGTCTCGCCAACTCCACCGCCGCCCGGCCCGGCCGCGCGTGGGGCCCGGTGGTCCGGACGCGGGGAGCTCCGCGAGCCAGTCGCCTCGGCAGGGCAGCCGCGGTCGGCCATCTCGCCTCTGTCCCCCCCCCGGCCGAAAGGCTGAGCCGAGAGCAGGCGGACAGCGGGGGAGGGGACGGGGGTGGCGCCGCGCGGCCTTATGGGAGTTGTAGTTCCGGCTGGGCCATTGGCGCGCTCCTGGGAAACTACGAGTCCCAGGGCACCCCGCGAGCGCTCCGCCCCGCGCGCGTGGGTCGCTGCAGATCCCGAGAATGAGTTTCCCAAATCCCAGGAAAAAAAATAAGAAGCTCTCTTCCCTCTTCAGTTGATGTCAACTGCGGAGGCAGGGTCCCAGAAAAGGAGCTATTATGTACAGAGACAGAAAACCTGCGGGGAATACTTGCACAAGACCGCTGCCCAGACTGCTTTACTGATTTAAGAAACGCCGTTTTCACTCTAATGTATTCGACGAGATCTTATATAGCGATTATCGTGTGGCAGACCCTGTTCTAAGTGCCTCACTACTATTAACTTTTTTATCCTTAAAATAACCCTTAAAAAAAGATGTTATACTCATTTTACAAATAGAAAAAACGAGGGGACAGTCAAGCACCTGGCTAAGGTCACCGCTACCAAGCAGCAGAGGCGGCATTCAAACTCTAGCTCCCGCATCTGTAACCCTTATCTTCCATGCTAGTTGGTCTGACCACGGAATATTGTGGCAGTTTTTAAAGCTCCTCAAAGCACTGTAATGTGCAGTCGCTGTTGACAACCACGTGTGCTGGTGTCCGTGCTACCAAACACTAGAATCTTTTAACTCCATGAGAATGGAAATGAAATCAAGCCCATCAAGCCAATATGCCATCAAGCCTCTTATTGGGGTTTCCATTTAGGAAGGGAGACAGCCCCTAAAAGGAGATGTAAGATTGGCTCCTTGAACAAAAGGGAGCTCTTTTTATTGGTTATTTGCAGGGGTGGGCATGTTAATTGGCCATAGGTATACTCAACTCAAGCATTTTGCCCTATGCTAAAAACAAATTACTGCAGCTGTTCAGGAGAACATGTACTAGGCACACTGACCTTAGAAGCAAAACTGACACTGGTTGAAGATGGCACACATCAAGCCTCCTACGGGCTGCTGTGTGGCCATGAGACAAGGTCTGGAAGTGCATTTATCCTTTGTCCCTTTGGTGTTTCCTGTCTCATCAGTATGGGAGCAATCCAAACTTCAAAGTGCCCTCCATCAGAGTCTTAAACTGCCACTGTTTCTTTTTGGGTGTCGGGGTATTAATACTCCAACCTCAATGTCTCTTCTGTCATGTGGGAATGATAATAATAGAAGCTCTTGCCTCAGGGATGTTGTGGACAAGAGGAAGCTCTGGGCAGTGCAGGGTGCTTCTGCTCTGTTGGAAAAGCGCTGGAATCCAAACCTTCTATCTACAAAAATACACAAAAAATAGTGCTTTTATCTTTAGAGTTTAGCAATGGAAAGCCTTTACTGAACAATCAATATGTGAATGCTCAAACCCTGCAAGTTATTCCTTTCCCGTTTTCAACACATCTTTATATTAACTTTAACATAAGTTTTGTCTCTCTTCTAAAGTAAACAGTTTTCAGACGAATAAACTTGCTTACTAAGTCTTGGAGACAAAGGGATTTGGTAAATGAAGTGAAAAATAAAGAAATTCCTTAGTATCTCATTTATCACTTTCAGGTCACAGTTTTTCTGGTGGCCTTTGGAGTTTGACTCAATGAATGCTTCCTTCAGTTGCTCTTGCATTTTGCTTTGCTGCTTAACTTCTGAGATCAAAATCATAAATTATGGTCACATTAGCTTTCAGTCCCCATTTTCACTGACTAAAGATCTTATTTATATAAGAAGGTTTCAACCTCCCTCCCAAAAATTCCTGAGTCACTTCTAAGGGGTCCCACAGGAAATGCCTCATATGAGATCAGAGACAGGAATCACCACCAACCCGAATCACCACTAGCCTTTTGTGTCGCCCTGCTGCCCAATGGAGCTCACTGAGTTCAGTGCCCATTCTAGATTGCAGTGTTCTGTATCACTGTTCTCAAACTCTAATCTGCAGAGCTAGATTCCATTCAGAGTTGAAGAATTCCTTCTCCCTAACTGCCAAATCGGTACACTTTTGTCAGCCAAACCCAACCCAAGTCTCTTGTGCCTGATGTATTATAAATCCTCTCGTGAATAATCTCATCCACTCCTGCCCCTTTGTCATCTAAACAAATGGCCATTTGAGGGGAAATGACCAAACCATCCTGTCCGTCCTCCTCCAACCAGACTCTTCCACCAGGAACTACAGGAGAGCTCTTACATTGTAAAAGTTTTATCAATGAATACAAACAAACCAGACAAGACCAGGGGTGTTAATATTGCCTTAATTGAGTTGGGGTCCCACTTCAGCAAATCAAAAACACCCTGTCCTAGAAATTTATCGCCAGCTAGCCGGGCTGGCGACCTATGCTGGGTTCACAAAATCTGGCTACATCAATAACTGAGCAAACAGCGAAGAAAGCATGCAAGCACACAGAAATACCTTTTCAAAATCCCTGATGGCTCTCCACCTTAGGGGTCCATTGGAAAAAGAGAGCTTGCACCTGGACTCTTTATTTTTATAGGGAGGCACACAAGGGGAGGTTCAATGGAATGTTCTTTCCAAATAAGGCAAAGGGTCAGGTTTCAGGGGGATGAGTCTGGTCAGCAGATTGACTGACATCTTGAAAGTCCACACCCATCTCAGGTGCTATGTGGGATCAAAGGCAGAGCAAGTGCAAAGGACACAAACATGTCGCATGGCCCAGTCAGGGAAGCAATGTCAGTCCAGTGCCTGCATGCGCTCAAATGCTCACAGCTCACACACACAGCCCATGGCTGGCTCACGACAAGAACTCTGTTTCCAAGTCTCAATGAAAAGCAAAATTGTTGAGCATTTGAAAATCATGCTAATGGGGCCTGGGTATGTAGCTCAGTGGTAAAGTGCTTGTTTAGCATGTGTGAAGTCCTGGGTGCCATCCTCAGCACTGAATTTAAAAAAAAAAAAAAATGTTCTAATGGCCAAGAGAACAGAACCAATAGGTGGCAGGCAGAACTTTTAACAGAAATGAACAAACTAACTAGACTAACATGTGTATGGCCTAACAGAGGTGGGGTTCCCACAGGGTTCTGCTCACCCCTCCCCCAGGGTTTTGCTCACCCCTCCTATGATCATACTTTCCACACCAAAGTCAAAGTCAGTAGTATATGCATTTGTCTTCCTAGAGAGCTCCCAGAGAACAAGAATTGGATTTGCTTCATTTCGATGTCACCAGCAACTGACACAGCATAGGACATTCATAATACAGAGTAGAAGCACCCTAAGATTGGCTGAGAATGAATGAATGGGATCTGTTCCCAAAAGCCGACTTCTGCTTTCTGCAAGATATGCTATTGAAACTCTGGGATGTTTCTACTGAGCATTCATGTAGTTGAAAACAGAGAATACTTAAACTGCTGGGACACAGGACCTAATAACTGAATTTGAGAGGGAACCTAGGGTTAATTTAAATCTCTAGCTCACAGGGCAGCTGCTTTTAGGTATCTCTTCCAAAATGCGGGGCTGCTTGGGCTCTCTGTGCTGACACCACATGGCGACTCATGCTGAAGATCTCAGGAAAAGAACAGCTCCCTGGGCACCTCAGGATACAGTGGAGGTAAAATAGATGCTGACCTGGAGACCAGACTGCCTTTCATCTTCCTGTTGGATGAATCAATGAATTTTCTCATCATTTAAGTCTCTTTGGAGTAGGTTTTTTCATTATTTGCAGCAGAAAGCTTCCTGGTTTATAAGAAAGGTTGCTATGAAGATGAAACGAGAACACATATATAAAGCAGCAACACAGTGCTGGGACATGGTGACAACATGACAGTGGCTTGTTTTGTCCTACAGAAGCCAAAAGGCATCTCTTAACAAAATGTCCACAGGCTCCAGAGGTCTAAAGATAATAACTCCAGAGATGTGACCACACAGGCAGAGAAGGGATTCTCCAGACATTGTATGTGTTTGTCTTTGGGTTTCCATGTGTTTCTGCAAACCTTTCCAGAAATATGCTGAATATCCATTTGGTACAAAGTCCAGAACTTACGATGTCGTGTGTCATGTATATAAACTAGTATGTACAGTGCAGAAAGAAACTACATGAAAATGTAATTGGACAGACATGCATTCAGATTCCCAATCTATCACTTATCTGTCATCGCACACAGCATCTCTGAGCTGGGCTTCCTCACCCATAAAGGGAACATAATCTTTGTTCGTGGGGTGGCAATAAGAATTACAAATAGCATGTCAAATACCCAGAACTGCAGTGAGCACCCTATGGTCCAAGACCACCACTTTACACAATTCTAGGGGATACTATTCACACTTGGAGTTACTATTCACATTAGGTGTCCCCTGAAATTGGGCAACAAGTACCAGCAGCAAGTTCCTCCAAATAGCACCATGCTTCGGATGTCTCTTCTGTCTCCATAGGACGGACAGCCAGATACAGAACTCTCCATTCTGGACCCTTCACCACTGTTGAGCTGTTTCAACTACAAAATGTTCTTCTAAGAGATGTCTTGGCTTCCAGTCTTGTCCCCTCTCTACAAGGATATTATTGGCAACTGCTGGGGATTGAACCAGGACACTGAGTATGCTAAACACATACTGTACCACTGAGCAACAGCTCTAGTGCCTAAAATTATATTTCTAAAATATAAATTTAGAGGGCTAGAAAGATAGTGGAATGAGAGGGACATCCTTACCCTTAGGTATATGTATGGCTGCACATACAGAGCAATGCTACATTGTATACAACCAAATGAATGAAAAGTTGAGCTGCAATTGTGTACAATGAATCAAAATGCATTCTTCTATCACATAGCTAATTAAAATAAATAAATAAATAAAATCACTGTTCCTAGAGGAAAAAAAAGAATGTTAAGTGAAAATTATATGTTTTTAAATAAAGAATATATATATATATATATATATATATAAATTTAGAAATGTCACTTTTTTGCTTAAAAAAAACTGGTGGTTCTTCATAACAAAAGAATGAACTATTTTCCATGGTATATAAATCCCTACATGATTGGGCCCTAGGTCTTCCCCCTCGTCTATCTAGACAATCCTCATTCATCTTTCTAGCTCCAGCTCACAGTCACCTCCTTGGAGAAATGTCCCAGATCCAGGGAAAATTGGCAGCTACCTCACTGTGCCCATGTAGCGCCTGATTTACCTTCACTCAAGTATGGACTATGTAATATTCTAATCATTTCCACAAACATCTGAATCCCTCATTTGAGGGAAACTGGTGAGTGAGATTCTCTGTATTTCTTTCAGTACTGTGAACATCTTATTTTTAATAATTGAAAAAAAAAATGAATACAGCATATATTATTGTAAAGGCTGTTAGAATATAAGCTTGTAAGGCAGACAGAGCTGAGTTGTAATCCTTGCTGTCTCTTCCTTGCTGTGTACCCTTGAATAAGTTAACTTACTAAGCATGTCTCCACATTTGAACAGAGGTGATAAATCTATGTGGCCAGGATGTTGTGAGCATTAGAACTAGTGTACATAAGTAATTAGCATAGTATATAGCCAAAGTAGGCATTATTTCCCTTCCCGTGGGCCTCTGTATATAGAGCACTTGGCTGCTAAGAACTGAACCTGATTAAAATGATTACCTTACAATAGAAATTCGAACAGTGAGTTGGGTGTGGTGGCTCATGCCTATAATCCCAGCTACTCAGGAGACTGAGGCAGGAGGATCTTAAGTTCAAGGCCAGTCTCCTCAATTTAGCAAGACCCTGTTTAAATAAATAAATAAATAAATAAAAAGGGGGTTAGGCTGGGGTTGTGGCTCAGTGGCAGAGTGCTTGCCTCGCACATGTGAGGCACTGGATTCGATCCTCAGCACCACATAAAAAGAAATAAACAAAATAAAGATATTTTTTAAAAATAAATAAATTAATTAAAAGGGCTGGGGTTGTAGCTCACTCTCCTGGGTTTATTCCTCACTACCACCAAAATAAAAAAAAAAAAAAAAAGGTGGGGAGGAAGGATATTAGACTATAGCAGAGAAGGCTGTTCAACCATGGAGACAGAGATTAGAGTGATGAAACCGCAGGCTGAGGAATGCCAGCAGCCAGCAGAAGTTAGAAGAGGAAAGAAATGTTTCTAAAGTAATCAGCCCTTGCCAACACTTCAATTTTAGCTCCATAAGATTCAGTTCAGGCTTCTGGCCTCCAAACTGTAAGAGAATGCATTTGTGTTGTTTTTAAGTCACTAAATTTGTAATACTTTGTTGCAGGAGCCATAGAGAACAAATGCAAGCCTTGCTGAACGACAGTGGTTCCAGAACATTTCCTGCTGGTCTTTCTTCTAAGGTTGCACTCTTTTTTTTTTTTTCCAGGAGATGCCTCCCAATACCCTTTGTTTGCTTACGCTTACCACTTTGTCTTAGTCAGTTCAGGCTGCTATCACAAATTACTGCAGACTAGCGGCTTGAATAGCAGAAATGTATTACTCATAGTTGTGGAGGCTGGGTATTTGGAGATCAAGGTGACAGCAGTGTTCCGTTCTGGTGAGGACCCTCTTCCTGGTTCAAAGATGGCTGACTTCCTGCTGTATCCTCACATGGTGGAGAGCAGATAGAGGAAGCAAACTCTCTTTTGTCTCTTCTGTTGACACTAATCCCATCATGACTCCTCCTTTGTGATCTGATCCTTCCCTGTAGGCCCCATATCCAAATGTCATCACACTGGGAATTAGGGTTTCAGTATATGAATACTGAGAGGAAACAAGCATTCATTCCACAGCATTCCTCTTTAAGACTCAACTTCAGTATTATTGCCTGCTTTCCTGATGGCCCTAGGAGTGGGGGAAGGACCCCTGCTCCAGGTTTGGATTCCAGACAGGCTTTTCCATACCACTGCATTCACCACGAGGTACTGTCATGGTATTACGTGGCTGACTTCCCAACTAGGCTCTGAACTCCTTAGAGTTAGAAATCAAGAACTGTTCTTCTTGGAGTCTTCTAGGTGTGGCTATCTAGTAGAGGGATGGGCATATGAGAGTCTTCAATAAACAATTATTAAAGGAATGAGTGGTTGGAGCCTCTGGATGCAGATAACTTTCCCAGTTACTCAAATCTATTCCAGTTCTCTTTCAGTTTATCTGCTGGCCCTTATACCTGGATGGAGCCTCCAAAATTTCCAAGTCCAACAGAAGCTAGGGTTGGGTCTGGCAACTAAGCTACCCACTGAAGATATTGCAAAATAAATATCAGAGGAAACAACTATAATACCAAACAAGGACAAAATGTTTGGGGTTTTGTGATGAGGATTAGGGGCTGTAAAGCAGAATGTGGTGGTGCCTAATTCTTTTATAACACATGATCTTCTCAACCTAGTCCCAAAAGAACTGGTAGCTCAGCTTCTGCATTTTATATTTTCTAAACCTCCCAGATGACTCACTAGACTCTTCAAATGAAGTCTATTTATTCTTAAGATATAATATGATTTAGTTGGCAATAAGGCTCCTAATTGAAATTCTTAGAGATAGCTATGTGCAATTAACCAACGGATATGCTCGAAATGGGATTACAGACCTCCACTTAAAACTTGATAAGGTATTAAAATGAAGCTATGAACATAAATTTACTTTGCACATGGCTCCTCTATAGGGATTTTTACCTGACTACAACAATGTGATCTTCCTCTTGGTCAGACAAGACAGGCTGCCATCTTCTCCACAGTCTGTAGATTCAGAGAGCCTTGAGGGAGACTTAGCAGTGAAAGGATTTAAAACAAAGAAACGGAAAAACAAAAAAATGCAGGGCAAAGCAATACAGAATTATAAACTAATTTTAATTACATCAACAGGAAGGATTTCAAACTATGTTGAGAATTTATATTTTAAATCTCGTTAATATATTCTGACAGTAACATAATCCTCTAAAGATAAAAGTATGGATAGCAAAGGGACAGAATAATCATTAGGCAGCATTTAGGAGTATTGTTACCATTACTTTACATAAATAGAAATCCATGTCTTTTTAGTAATTAATGTACCACATTGTCTGAGTAAAAATTCACATAGAACAGGCTTATAAATATACATTTATATGTAATCTCAAAATCAATCACAATTGAACGTTTGGTACACAATTATTATAAAACAAATATAACCCATCAATGTCTATTTAAAGGCATAGTTTTTACAAAATAGTATTTTCTAGACAGGCTCAAAAAAGTATATTAATACTCCCAGATCCCAGATTGTTCCAGCACATCAACACGTCAGGGGGAATAAGGCATGTGGCGAAGCTGTGTCACTCATCCAGGTGACCAGGACATTCTAGGTGATGAAACAGTAAGGACTCTAGTGACCTGGGCAAATGCCACACCACTGCAGTACCCCATAACCTCAATGAATTGATTATTCTCCAGAAGAATCCAACTGAATAGTTTTTCACCTAATAGCAAATATCCAGGAGAAAAGTAACAACATTTAACCAAGCAACAGTGTATTTTAAGGGAAAAAAAATCCCCCCAAATCTTAACGAGTCACAAAGTTTTAGTCACCTGACATATTTAAAATCACATTGGCTTAGCTACTATTTTCATGAAAAAGAACTTATATGCAAGTCATCATTAAATATAGAAACAAAGAAATCCAACTTGAAACTAAATAATTTTCTAATTAAATAAGTGAATCAGGAGGCTAATTAAATATGAAGCATGTATAGGTTGCATCGACATGCCAGTTACCTAACACTAGTCGTGGTTTCTTCACTAACGGTATAGAAAAGTCAGTCAAGTTCAACAATGATACTTTATACGCTCTTAACAATTCATATAATATGGAATGGAAGAGGCAAGCCTTGTTACAGGAATCCTTTCTATAAACTAAATTGCTATAAACTCAAGGGTAGGTTACCCTGTAATACACATAATGCTTTATCTCATGGGTTTTAAAGTATTCATGAGATCAGAAACAAAAACAGCCCTGATAAAGACCTTTAAATGCTCATATATATGCATTTATGTATAAACACACCCACACCCCTTCAGGTATGTACAAATATATATATAAACACACCGAGAACATCAAACTATTCACTAAACATAACCAATTCTGTTTAGAGAGAAAAGATATACAATATATACGATAACAAAGTATACACATCTCAGCATATGGCCTCATGCCCTGGTTCTCAAATATTTTCCATTACATAAGGTAGATGCCATGTCACATGTGTAAAACACTCCTGTGGGTGTAGCACATGTTGATAAAACTTAAAATTACTTCAGGGAAATAAATCACTCTGACACATTGAAACCATCACTGTGAAGGGCAGTTCAATAGTAAAAGTCGCTCATGATTGCCACAGCTTAGGTAAAATACGTAACTTACCCAGCTCTCTGCTTTACTGCCACCTACCTGTTTTACATCAAATCCAGAAAAAAATATTAGAATAAAGTGCATGGGAATATCATTATGCCATTTATTTATTTATTTCGATACAGGAGATTGAACCCAGGGACACTTTACCACTGAGCTATATCCCAGTCCTAATTATCTTTTGTGTGAGGACAGGGTCTTAACTAAGTTACGCAGGCTGGCCTCGAACTTTTGATCCTCCTCTCTCAGCCTCCCAAGTAGCTAGGATTACAGCTGTGTGCTATCATTCTTGGCTATGCCATTTATTTATAGCAATAAATCAACTATAATTTATTTTTAAAATAAGCTATTCAATATTTTTATAGTAAGCCTATAATAAATTGTTGGCCATATAATTTACCACAGATCATGATACACTGCTGTGTTCCTGACCAACAGCAAGTGTGGGAAAACCATAGTACACAAGCCAAAACCAGCCTGCTTCCTGTTTTTGTTCAGCTTGCAAAGTTAAGAATGGGTTTCACAATTTTAAAGGGCTTTTAAACATCAAAAGAACATTTGTGACATGTGAAAATGATATGAAATTCAAATTTCTGTGTTAATTAAGTTTTGTTGGAACATGGCCATGCTCATTTATTTACATGCTGTCTATGGCAGAATGGAACAGCTGAGTGAGACACAGAGTGCAAGGTTGAAAATGCTTACAGCCCAGCTACACAAAAATTTATCAAACCCTGGCTAGAGCTAAGTGGTAACCTCAGTGGTAATATCTATTAAGACAAAATCCTAATATAGATATTAACCTTTAATACAGAAATAGCAGAAAATTCCATCTAGGATAGAAGGAAATCCATCCCTAACTTGTCCAAACTTTCTAAATTCTTTAATGACAAAAGGCAACCCAACACAATTAAATATAGCTCCTACATTTTATCTGAAATCATGTTTATAAATTCACCTTTGAGACTAGAGTAGAGCAATAAAAGGGCATTGGAGACAGGCCTGGTGACACCGTCTATAATCCCAACTTTTGGGGAAGCTGAGGCAGGAGGATCACAAGTTCAAGGTCAGCCTCTGCAATTTAGCAAGGCCCCATCTCAAAATAAAAAACAAAAAGTGAGAGGGATATAACTCAGTGGTAGAGCACCCCTGCGTACAATCCCCAGTAGCACAAAAAATAAAAAGGTCATTGGATTCCAAGCGAGAATATAGACTTAGGTTTTAGGCAGGTCACTTTTTAAAATAAACTAAGATAAATACATTCGTCCCATTTTGCCTAATGTGTATAGTATTTTTTAATTTAATTTTTAATTTAATTTTTTTTTATTTAATTTTTTAAAAAATTCATTCTGGGGCTGGGGTTGTAGCTCAGTGGTAGAGCAATTGCCTAGCATGTGTGAGTCACTGAGTTTTATCCTCAGCACCACATGAAAAAATAAATAAATAAACTTTTTTTTAAAATGCATTCTACTGTCATGTTTAACTAATTAGAACAATTTTTTTTTAATTGTGAGAAAAAAAGCACTAAAACGACTGGTAAAGTAATCAAAATGTTTTTAAGCAGGAAAGAAAGTTAATACAAAATAAAATGTACTTCTTTTCCCAATATAACTATAAATAGTCCTCCTATTCAATGTAAATTACTAAAATGGAAAAAAAGGCACCTAGTTCAGTTGAATATGGGTAGCAGGTTTCACTGAATACAACTTTTAGTGAATCCACATGAAGGTGCAGGAAATCCTCACCCCCCCAGTGCCTTTGCTGTTTCCTTGTAATATAAATGCATGGATTAAATGCTCTCTAAAGTCCTTACCAGCTGTGGTGATTTATGCCAAATGACTAGCCTCATTTTTTTTTCATCTGTAAAATTGGATTAATAATTGAATCTTCCTATGGTCGTGAGGATTAAATGGGTTAATCTACATAAAGTGCTTAGAACAGCACTAACCACATTCAGCTATTTACAATTATTCCATTCAGGCATTTGGGGGAAAAAAAAGAATGGAAGGAATCAGTCTATAGAGTTTTAATTTTAGCATGTCTATCAACTGATGATTCTCTGAGATGACGGACAAATACTATTCTGCCTCCCTAGTCTGTGTGAATTTTTACTTCTGCACAATGATTATTGTGTTAAAATGTCAACTAGGCTGGATGTAGTGGTATGCCTCTAACCCCAGTAACTCAGGAGGCTGAGGCAGTAGAATCATAAGTTCAAGGTCAGCCCAGGCAAATTAGCAAGAACCTGTATCACAATAATTTTTTTTTAAAGGGCTGGGAATGTAGCTCAATGGTAGAGTGTTTAATTTGTATGACCCTCTAGGTTCAAAACCCAATTCTGTGGGGAGCCGAGGAGTCAACTAATGTTCACTGTAGGCAAATTATTAGCACTGTTATTAAGGATCTTCCCATTTCTGTTTCAAAAGACAAAGCTCAGCTGGGCATGGTGGTGCACACCTGTAATTCCAGCAGCTTGGGAGGCTGAGGCAGGAGGATCACAAGTTCAAAGTCAGCCTCATCAAAAGCGAGGCACTAAACAACTCAGTGAGACCCTGTCTCAAAATACAAAATAGGGCTGGGGATGTGGCTCAGTGGTCGAGTGTCCCTGAGTTCAATCCCCAGTACCAAAAAAAAAAAAAAAAAAAAAAGTTCAGCATTTGATAAAAGAATAATTTATGGTTTGAATTGAAGATAGAAGAATAAAAAAATGTTGGCCAGTCTGGTAAAGTATATGAAATACATGTCTTTTGAACCAAAGATGATATGCTGTCACACCATAGCTTCACCTATTTATTTTTTTCCACGCATGTTTGCTGAGTACTTACTGTGGAGCAGTGTCTGCTCAGTGATGAGTAATGAGAAACAGACCCTGCATTAGGGAATCAGCAGGGAGGGCAAAGTCAGTGATTAAAATGAAATATGGTGAGTGTTATGAGGAGGAAGCCCCTGGAGGCTATGGGAGCACTGGGTAGGGACCTAACCTACGTCCAGGGGACTGGAGGAAGAAGTAACTAAGGTGAGACCTGAAAGATGAGTGGCTGTTCATCATACACAGGAGGCAAAGAGTGAGTGAACATGGGACGTGTGACAGAGTGGGCAGGTCTGAAGAACCCAGAGTCCTTCAGTCTTGCTGGGACTTAGTGATGGAGAGCAGCAGGGGATGATAGCAGAGCTCACCAACTTTGTGTTTTACCTTTGGGCAAGGAGAAGTCACTGGAAGTGTTAAGCATAGACATGCAAAGCCATAAGCAAAGGAGTGAATTAGTGAAATAAGTAGTTTGGTTTGAAATGTAAGTGGAAGGATTCTCCACTCATTTTTTCCTGCTACTCACTGAAGTCTCTTTTTTTGTTTTAATCTATTTATAGATCAATTATTATACACATAAGAGAGTGAAATACAAAAATATTTGCCTTCTTATTTACAATGTGGGTTCCCGCATACTCAATATCCTTACTCCTAAACCACCATTAGAGCTGAGAAGGTGACACACAGGCCAGGCTCAGCCACCACCACCCAGGAAGGGCTTATTGAGGTCTTGGTAGTCAGGTGTCATCATGGGCTTGAATCTGGAGCTCCATCGTTCACCTGATGTCATTTTATTTCTCCCTGTCTGCAGTGAGGGGTGTTTCTCCTCTATCTCTTGGAAGCACTTGCTAACTGTGAGATGTCCCAAAGCATCAAGGTCTTCCTTCTTTTGGTTCAGGCCCAGAAGAATGTGAAAGCTTTCCCCACAGGCAGCCTTTCACCTCTGACATATATCTCAAAGGTGGCTTTAGAGATCACAATCTCCAGTGCGATTTAAACACAAAGTCATAGCCAGCAACTGGGGCAAGTCAGAGGACTCTAGAACACCACGCGGAAGTGCCTCTCAGTAGTGTGACTGTGCCCACAGACCCCTCTTGTCTAGTGGGCGGTTAGCACAGACGTTAGGAACAAAGGTATACTTGGGCTTCTTTTTAAAAAAAGGAAACACATTACATCAAGGCATTGTTATGAATGATGCTGACTGCCAGACCAATTCACAAGCCTGAACATTTTGAATGAATACTTTGGGTGAATTCATTTTATGGGTCATTTTCCCATTTTCTAATTTAAAAAAATCTTTTTTTATTGGCTCCAAATCTCTAAAATCCCCCCAAATATTCATATAGTATTAAAATGACTTAAATTTTTAGTAAGATAATTTGTCTATTATAACACATACCTAATCATGCTGACATACTTAATCATGTCTGTTAACAACGCATACTTTAATGCATGCTGACTTTGACAACAGAATTGGCAATAAGAACAGATGAATACCTTCATTTACAAAATATAATAGTAGAATAGTCCAAATTCTAACTAAGAATACCCATTTTTTTAACCATTAAAATGATTTGGCATCAGGAACATTCACAGTTCTGTTTGTAACCTTTTTCAAACAGCTATTAAAAATGTTTGCTTATAGCTACACTCTGAGAAGAAATCAAATAGGTATGAACAATTTTCATATTATTGTAACCTTCCCCATCCTTCCCATCAGCTGTGTACACATCTAAAAGCACTTATGTTCTACAGAAATTTGCTCAAAAGACTGACCGTGAACTTGTGATACCCAGGGAGGTTCTCTTTAGTAATACTCAAGGTAACTCTCTTGGGCTGTAATACTCAGTAAAGATTGTCCAGAGACATGATTTCTGTGCCTAGCTCTTCTCTACCTTGCTAAGTGTTATTTAACCAAATAACCAAGGTACATGGCATGTGAGTCATAAATGAGCAGCTTTTCTCGATCTCAAATCTTGCTAAGATGGTCATTTTAATTTTTCATCAAGCCAACACAGAGATCTTGTGAGACTCAAATAAGAAAACATATTTGAAATTGTTTACGAAAGTTTTAAGTACTTCCCAAAAGTAGGATCATTATTAAACAACCCTCTTTGACTACAAAAGAAGTTTATTCTTTCTTCCAAAAAGCTGAAATCATGAGTTTTTAAATAACAGAAGCTAAAATTATACTGGATATTTTTAAAAAATATGTTTATACTAAAGACTTTCCAATCCATTGACTCTGCTGGCCTTGCAGCTATGGCTAAGGGGTTCCCATCAATAAGTAGAAGGTCAGGGCAACAATGAGAAGCAAGCAGAACGGAGATGAGAAGGTCTGATAGGCAGCTGACGGCATAAAAATGTCTTCATACTTGTAAATACTGACAACGCGCTCTGAAGCCGGTGGAGAGTCTATGTCATGGCGGGTGATAGAGCCTTTAAGAAAGAAATAGAAGGGGAGGAGCAACTGAAAAAAAGTACAGATTTAAAACAGTATAGGAAAGCAACAGAAATAGTAAAGACAAGCCTTCAATGTGCAACGTGCACACAGTGATTGTAACAATCTGGAATCAGGATCACCATCAGAATTCTCTATAATTTATTATGAGGAACACAGAAATCAGCTAAATTTATCCAAAAATGATTGGCTCCTATTAATCTTCTCCCCTCCTTTAACAGATCAATGGTATTGGTCTGTCTGTGGCTTCTCTGTTTTAGGGCTGCTATTTAGACACCATAGTATGAAAACATGCTTAACCCCAAGTGCAAAAGGTGAATATGGGTTTCATCTTTAATGACTTTCATCTTCTTAGCAACAGGATTCCAAACAGCAAAGGCTACTAATTTTTTCCTCTCAAATCTCTCTTATGTGTGAGTCATCGATAACTCCTGGTGACACAGCAGTCTCCCTTAAGGTGGTAGCCCTTGCAGGACCTATAGAGGCAGCGTGCCTCAGCTGAGCCAGAGTGGGTACATGTCCATGTGAGTCTGTGTGTCTGTCTGGCAGAGTAGGGAAGAATGGTGCAGAAAGTAAGAAGACTAAGATACCAAACAAGTCTGGGGGTGGAAAACTTTATGACCTAATTACCAGAGGGCAGAAGGAAAGGCTGTGTTATAAAAGATTGTTAATGGCTGAGGGTATAGCTCAATGGTTCAGCACTTCCCCCACATCCCCTGGATCCCATCCCTGGTACCATAATAAATGAACATATACAGATGCACATGCATACATAAAAGATGATTAATAAGCAGGGTGTGCATCCACAGCCCCAGCCACTGGGGAGGCCAAGGTAGGAGGACTTCTTGAGTCCAGGAGAGTGAGGCCAGCTAGGTAACACCTGAGACCCTATCTCTTAAAAAAAAAAAAAAAAAAAAAGACATAACAAGCAGAAGTTGATTAGAAGTGACTGACCTTCTGAAAAATCCAAATGAAACTTGGGTTAGAGAAACTAAGCCATATGAACTCAGTGCAGAAATCTCTTTTTAACTAAGGCTCAAGTGAGGGTTTTTAACATAATCACTACTAGGGAAGCCCAGCCAAACTTGACATGTGAAGTCTACTCCAGCCCTGGCTCCTGTCAGCACAAACACCTAGAGTCGGCACAGAGATTCTCCCTTCCACGGGGCCCTCAGCTCTCCTACTTAACCTCACCTCATTGGTCACCTGCATGGGCTCCTAAACTTAGCAGAGCACCTCTGGCCTCCCTTGGGATAAATCTAATCCACACCCTTTCCATCCTTAGCTCAGTTTATCCCTGCTCAGAGAATGGAAAGAATTTGGCCACTATAAGGGCATTACAAGGGCATTCAGGAAACAAGAGGAGCCCAAATGTGTACACAGAGCAGGAACGTGCCTGTTGTGCTTGAGAAGAACAGAAGACTTTTTTTTTAAAAAAAAATATTTTCAGCTGTAGATGGACACAATACATTTGTTTTATTTACTTATTTTTCTATAGTGCTGAGGATCGAACCCAGTGCCTCACACAAGCTAGGCAAGTGTTTTATCACTAAGCTACCAGCCCAGCCCGAGCCCAAGTCTTGAAAGAGCTTATCAGGAAAAGTCAGATGGACTCAGAGAGGACTTTGAACACCAGGCTAGGATGCCAGACACCTAGGAAGATGACCCTCTGCAAATGCAGTAGTGCCCCGATCTGTGTTTTGTATTCTGTGGCTTCAGTTGCCCATAGTTACTCAGGGTCCAAAAATACAGGAAAAGATTTAAGATATTTTGAGAGAGAGTGAAAGATCACATTTATATAACTCTTATTACAGTATATCATTACAATTATTCTATTTTCTATTATTATCGTTGTTAATCTCTTATGGTGCCTAACTTATAAATTATGTATAGGGAAAAGCCTGTATATATGGAGTTTCTGGTATCCAGCAGGGATCTTGGAACACAGTCCCTGCAGATAAGGGAGGAATACTGTACAGCACTTTTCAATTTATAAAGCCATTTCAAATGCTTGTTTTCATTTAATCTTTTCAATAATCCTAGGAAGCAGGTATTATTATTATCCCCACTTTAGATATAAGGAAATGAAGTTCAGAATTTAGATAATAGGCTAAATATTATATAGCTATACCAAGGGCAAAATCAATACTCAAACTCAAATATTTTAGGCTCCAAATCCCACCACTTTAAATGAGTTCATTTCTCCAGACTGAGATATAATTTATTTCCCAGGGTACTGGAAGTACTTGAAGGCATCATTGCAGATCCACTGTTGGTAATATGGGAAATCAGCAAATGAAAAAGGTGTCACATATGGTGAGAGGCTTCTAAGTGTTTTCCCACTTGGCAACAGGCAAAGAAATGTGGGTCATGCCATCTCCAAAATGATCAATGCACACAAACTGATGGAAATAAAACAAGATCAGATGAAGCAAGGAAGAGTCGCCAGGCGCACAGTGAAGAAAGGTGCTGTCACCAGGAGCCAGAGTGAGTTCTCTGCACCAGGACTGCAAACCAAAGCCACCCTCTCCCAGTCAGGCCACTAGCCTAGTCAACCAGGAAGAAGGCTCAAGACACCGTGTCACTGGACTTCAGTGGTCTCTAAAGGGTCTTGTGGTGTTCTTGGATCTCTCCTGGGGAAATGCTGAAGAGCCTTCCCTACTAAAGTGAGGTCATCCATGGATCAGCATCTCCAGGAAGTTTGTTAGAAATGCAGAAGCTCAGGCCACACCCCAGACCTGCAGGAGACTGCATCTTAACACTAAAACCAGGGAATTCCCATGCATACGAATATTTGAGGAGTAACAGGCTACATTATAGGGTAATTTGGTGGATTTGTGACCACCAGAAGAGTCACAAAGGGACCAGTAATGAAATACTTGCTGTCAAGCTCCAGACAACTCTCCCAAAGCCCTTTCCTTCAATACTTTTCTCTTTCAAGGATGAGTTAAGGGCAAGCACTAACTGGAGTCAGACAGACAGGACTGGATTTCAGTTCTTCCACCAGTTAGGGGCATTGCCTTGAGTAAATTTCTAAATCTCTCAAAAACGAGAATAACAATATCTAGACCTCTGTAGGATGTGTGGTGAGGAATAAATGGATTTGTTGTGAGGATTAAATAGCCCACACCCGCCACAGGGAAGACACGGGATCTATTTGTTAAGCACACAGCCCACCCTGCGCCAGCTAGCTTGTCCTTGCAGCTTGTCATTTGTCTGTGCATGTCATAAGACTG
Source organism: Urocitellus parryii (assembly GCF_045843805.1). Taxonomy (NCBI): domain Eukaryota; kingdom Metazoa; phylum Chordata; class Mammalia; order Rodentia; family Sciuridae; genus Urocitellus; species Urocitellus parryii. Next base: position 187,645,920 of record NC_135534.1, read on the forward strand.
TATAACCTACCAAAGATAGGGGTTGCCTCTCCTGTTTCTTTTGTATTATTCAAAGTGCTTACAGCTCTCTTGCTTACACAGTGTGACTTCAATTCATAATGAACACAAGCACAGTTGTGTCTGGTGCTTAATGTGGAGGCTGAAATATAAGCTTACCCTGAATGGCTGGGCCCCAGGCAAATAGGTAATACCAACTCAAATGCAGATCCACGATCGTTTCATCTCTGGGAACATTCACAGGACGTTTGAACCGGCAAGTGACACGATTGTTCTCGAAAACTCCTTCTTCATCTCTGGCAGGATTTCTCTGAATCTCTTTTGCCCACTGGCCCACGTTATAGAAGTGCTGTATGCGGACCCTGCCATTGTCATCGTGGACACAGGCCATGACATCGTCACCACCCTGACACGGAAAATGAGTAAGATGATAAAGTCGACGGTTTGTCTTTTGGGTACATTTCACTCAGAAATATACAGTCCATCCCTTCTATAACTTGAAATCCCATCAAAAAATTATTTGAGGCTGGGGGTGTTGTTCGTGATAGACAAATGCTTAGCTCATGTCTGGGGTGGGGGGGGGGTCAATTACCAGCAGAAAAAAAAAATCATTTCAAATGCCATTAAAAAATTTGAACCAAGTGACCAAAGTCAGCATCACCATAACTGACATCAAGTGCCTCCTGATGCACATAGGTACATTATCACCTATGTACAAGAAATTTTCTTGCCTAAAACATATCAACTAATCTAATAATGAGAAAACAATCAGACAAACCCAAATTGAAGATCACTCTGTAAAAAGAAAAAAGAAAAACTAGTCTATATAATCTTCAGAAGGGTTGTTATGAAAGACTCCACAAACAAATTAATTATTAGTTAATTAATAAGTTGCGGAGGCTGGCTTTGGATTTGTGATCCTCCTGCCTCAGCCTCCCAAGCCACTGGGATTACAGACCTGTGTCACCGTCCCTGGCCTGAGCCTCCTAATCTTAATAGCCCTACCATTCCAGGACAGGAAGAGGTCCCTCCTCATGGGAGCCAGCTTCTGGGCAGGACCACACCTGCTGTTTCTCCAGTGGGAGAGAGGTACCCCCTGCATTTGTACCCATGGAGTCTTACCAGATGCATCCACTGTCCTACTGCCTGGACTGGAACCGGTGGAGGTTCATTCTGCTGGTGACCTCGAGAAGAACAAAACTACCAGGGTGGCCACCCACTGACACTGCCCCCTCAGTCTCTTTGTATCCTGTAGCACCAGCCTTAGCAAATCCCATCCCTACTGGTTTCAACATCCAAAACCGGAGCCCTCCTCACCATCACCATGGCTGGAACCCTGGTAGGAGACACCCTCACAGTAGGCAAGGTGAAGAGAAGGGGGCAGGCCCTCTAGACAATGGCAGCCACAGGTGCAAAGGCCCAGGAGCCTGAGAAAGTCGGATGGTGTTGCACTTTAGATATGTGGTGTCCCCCAAGAGCTCATGTGTGACACAGGGCGAGAAGGTTCAGAGGTGAAATGATTGGGTTATGAGAACCTTAACCCGATCAGTGAATTAATGCCCTACTGGGGATTCATTGGGTGGTAACTGGAGGTGGGTAGGATGAGGCTGGATGAGATGGGTCATTGGGGACGTGCCTTGGCGGTATATATTTTGCATCTGGGGAGTGGAGTCTCTCTACTTCCTGATCATCATGTAAGCCACTTCCCTACACCATGCTCTTTCACCGTGATGTTCTGCCTCACCTTGAGCCCCAAGGAATGGAGCCAGCTGTCTATGGATTGACACCTCTGAAACCATGAGCCCCCAAATAAACTTCTCCTCCTCTAAAACTGTTCTTGTCAGGTCTTTTGGTCCCAACAGTGAAAAAGCTGACTAAAGCAGATGGTTTGGGAAGGAGCCTGGCACAGTGGTGGGGCTCAAGAAGAAAGAGGAAAGAAGTCAGCTGAGCCATGGAGGTGAGAGAGACCATGGCCTGGCCTTCCAATGCCTGCCTCTACGTGTCAGTCCTTCCTAAGGTCTGGGAGTTTTCTGGCCAGTGGATATTTTGAAGGACTGAATTGTTGGACCCAATTCTCCACTGCCCTGTGGTAGACTTATGTAGGCGTATTTTTGCAAAGTCTCTTGGTAGGGACTTTCATTCTGAGGTTGGCTGTGTGACTTGCTTTGTGCAATGAAAGTGTAGCCGCTGTGATATAAGCAGAGATCTGTGGCTAGGACACTGTCATAGAATAGGCACATTTGGTCTCTGTGCCTAGTTCCTAACACACAACTTATTAAAAAAAAATACTTGAAATCTCTAGAGTGCTAAGAGTGTTTTTTGTATGCTAATGAGATGACTAATAGCTGGGACCCCTACACAGCTTCAGGAGTGGGGCTGGTCATCAGAAAAATCAAGGCATGATGACTAGAGGATTGGGACTTTCAGTCCCACCCCCCCCCCCCAGCTTCTGGTTAGAACTGATCACTACAGGCCAATGATATCATCATTGGTATTTATATAATGAAGCCTTCATAAAAACCCAAAAGAAGGGGCTAGGAATGTAGCACAGGGGTAGAGCACTTGCCTAGATGGAATAAGTGCTAGATTTGATTCCCATCACTGTACAAAACAAAACAAAACAAACAAGCCCCCAAATAACAGGGTCTAGATGAACTTCTAGATGCTGAATACATGGAGATGCCTGGAGGGAGGTGCATGCCCAGGAGGCAAGGAGCTGTTCACCCCTTCCCCATACCTTGCCCTAGATGTCTCTATACATGGCCATTCATCTGTATCCTTTGGAATATCCTTTATAATAAATGGAGGTTAGAGTTTTGATCTAAAATGTCACCAAAAGGCCTTTATGTGAGAGGCTTGGTTCCCACCCTGTGGTGTTATTAGGAGATGGCAAAAACTTTAAGAGGTGGGGGTCTAGGGGCAGGAAGTTAGGTTACTGAGCACATGCCCTTGAATGAGACATTGGGACCCTGGCCTCTTTTGGTCTCCCTTGCTTCCCTGCTGCCATGAGGCAAACAGGATTCCTCTACCTCATGCTCCTCACCATGATGTACTGCCTGGCCACAGGTTCAAAAGCAAGCATGAAATGATACCCTCTGAAACCATGAACCAAAATAACCCTTTTCCCTTTACACACTGATGACCTCAGGTAGTTTGTCACATGAATGGAAAGCTAACACAATAGGTAAATGTAAATAAAGTACTCAGGGTTCTATGAGGTTACTCTAGCAAATTAATGAAACTTAAGGAGAAGGTTGTGGAAACTATGATTTACAGTTCCCACAGTTGTATAGTTCCCAGGTATCAGAAGCACAGGTTGTAACCCAGGATTTGAAACTGGCATCTAAAGTGGGGGCTGTCTTTTGGGACTGAGCCTTCAATCTGTGGGATCTGATGCTACCTCCAAGCAGATGTGTCAGAAATTGAATTGTTAGAGGACATCTATCTGGTATCCACTGGAGGATTTCTTGGTGTGGGGGAACAAAACCCCCCGTACATCTGGTAACAGTGTTGAGTGGATAAGGAGAGAGAAAAAGCAGTTAGAATTTTCCTCTTACGATGGCTCATCACTTCTGCTTCTGCCATGAAAAATCATGCCCCTAAGGCTGTTCCTTCTAGGTTGACTAGAGAAAACCTGAATCCATCCCACCAACTGCAGCCAAGTGTAGCTGAACCCTACTTAAAATGGGCTGAACCCCAGACACACCACACATCTATGAGCAAGAAATAAATGCTCACTAGTGTAAGATATTCAGTTCCAGAGGCTCTTCCTGTAGCATCACTGTGGCTATAGCTGAGATGACTGGAGCCACAAGACACTTTCATATGCTAACAATCAACCTTTGCCCTTAAGTGAGCTTGAAAGTTTTTTTTTAACTTGCAACTAATATAATCGTTCTACTGCTTGGATCAATTTATATGCTTCCTAAATCTAAAGAAACTCAGCAAACTAAAGAGAAAAAAAAAAGCAGATTCTATCATAATTTGCATCTTACCATTTTCTTGTCTGAAGAGAATCCAACTGCTACCCAGCCATCTGTGTCTGCGCTCAGCTCAAATTCCACATCAGCCCCAATCATCCGGTAGCTAAGGAAGTAGTCACAGGTCTCTGCGTTACAGCCTGGTTTCCCATATCTAGAGGATGCATCAAAAGAGACATTATTGGGCTGGGGTTGTAGCTCAGCAGTACAGCACTTGTCTAGCACGTGTGAGGCCCTGGGTTCGATCCTCAGCACCATATAAAAATAAATAAAATAAAGGTATTGTGCCCATCTACAACTAAAAAAAATAATGAAAATTTAAAAAGAGACATTATTGCTTCTGCTTGTTCACATACAGTAAAAGATAGAATGTTAAGCAATATTACTAAAAAAAAAGGTCTTTGTTTACTGGGGTTTCAAAAACAGTGTTACTCAGGAAGAACCATGGAGATGATCTGCTCCACTTTACAGACATATAAAATGAGGTCCAGAGACGGAAAGGGACTTGGCTCAGGCTGCATAATGAAATCAAGGGCAGCAACAAGATGGGAATGTAGGTCTCTAAATTTCTAGCCAGTGTTCTCTGTTATATTGTAATTTCTTAAACTTTAGGAATTACTGAATTATTTCTGAATTCCTTTAGAGGAAAAAGATTATTTAAGTTAATAATTTAAATCATTTTTTGTTAATTAAAATGTACACCAGTTCTTTTTACTTACAAATTTTTGTAGTTAAAAACAACCCAAATTTAGAAATTAAATATAGATTAAACAAACAGAAAAATCCAGGAACACTAAAATTCCCAGCATTCATATAATGGATGATGTGATTTTACTAAGAGTATACTACTGTTGTGTATGTGGTGTGTCTGACTGTACCCTGTAGGGATTTTTGAATGCAGCATGTTATTACTGCAGCCCATTACATGATGGCTCAACTCTCCAATTTATCTGTTTGACTTGCTGCAAAACCCTCACTTCTACAGTGCACCAAATGAACAAATAACTCATCTGGCATCCATTGAGCCTAAATGCATCATTGATTTATAAAATTTGCCTTTCTTCTGTTGGGCTACTTGGTGGTAATATAATTCCAAATCCAGACACTAAAACATACAGCTATAAGGTGGTTATCTCAATAGTCAGATTATGCACACCTTCTTTTTAAAGAGCATCATTGAGTTGAAAACACAAATTTAAATAGTCTTACAAAGGATATGTGGATCCTTTAAGAACCAGCAAGCCTTAGTTTGAAGCACACTATTATACCACATTCAGAATGGTAGAAAATTATAGCAACGGAGCTGGTTCAGTGGTAGATCATGTGTTTAGCTTGCACAAGGCCCTAGGTTTGATCTCCAGCACTGAAAGAAAGAAAGAAAGAAAGAAAGAAAGAAAGAAAGAAAGAAAGAAAGAAAGAAAGAAAGAAGGGGAGAGAGAGGGAGGGAGAGGGGATGGCTTGTAGCAAACTAAGCTCAGATGGCAGGTGTTTGAAGGAACAGGACACAAGGGTGCTGAATTTTGATTGAGGAAGGAAGCAAGAACAACCTAGTACACTGGTAGAAATATCCTGAGCAGTGGAGGAGAAATGTAAGATCAAGGCAACTTGGAACTGGGTTGAAAAAGATGAAAAGGGCCAAGTAAAGTTAAAGGAACAAAAAAATAAAAACAAGGGCTGGGGCTGGGGCTTAGCGGCAGAGCGCTCACCTAACACGTATGAGGCTCTGGATCCGATCCTCAGCACCACATGAAATAAATAAAATAAAGGTATTGTGTCCAACTACAATTAAAAAATAAATATTAAAAAATTTAAAAAAGTCACTCTTAAACCATCAGGGTGCTAAAGTTCCATTCCTTCTCAAAAGCATCCCCTAATCACCAGAAATTGTATATTACTAACCATCTTCCTCAATACTAGCAGTTTAGATTTTTAAAAGGTAGATTTGAAATGAGTTTGTAATCCAAAGAAAGCTCCCGTATTCATTGTTTTCCCCTTAGACCTTGAACTCTGAAAAACCACCAAATCAGAACCTCAGTGCAGTGACCATTAAAACCCTAATAAAGGTTTTTAATAGTTTGTTTCAGGAAGCAAAGGGTTCAAAGAGAAAGCTTTTCCAACAAGGCAGCACTGACTAGATGAGAGGTCTGCTATGCACACCACAGTTTTTTAGCCTAACACAATGTGTCTTGGTGGAACACCCCTAAATAATCATGTGGGCACTCACCGATGCCTGAGTGGCAAGCTTACTACAATAATCAGTGCTCAGTGACTAGTTAGCCCTATGTAGAAACCTACAAGTCACGACTATTTATTTGGAAAGGAATTGGGTATTAGATACTTCTATCATTGCTTGATCTGCCCACAGCTCCTACTGAATAAGCATAGACATATTTTGTGTCATGTGAATCTCCCCATTACAGCCTATTGATGAGAAATAGACACTGGGGTCACGGCAGAAATGGAGAACCAGAAATGGAGGTCCAGTGACTAGTGCATGCTAGAGTTAAAAAGCTTTTAAACACCGAGTGGCCACTAGAAACACCATAACTCTAGAAAACACCATAACGGCGGAGGGCAGTGGTGAAAGCCTATAATCCCAGTGGTCTGGGAGGCTGAGGCAGGAGAATCATGAGTTCAAAGCCAGCCTCAGCCACAAAGAGGTGCTAAGCAGCTCAGTGAAACCCTAACTCTAAATAAAATATTTAAAGTAGTGCTGGGGGTGCTGGGATTGTGGCTCAGTGGTAGAGCGCTTGCCTAGCATGTGTGAGGCACTGGGTTCGATTTTCATCACCACCTAAAAAATAAGTATATTATGTCCATGTATAACTAAACAAATTTTTTAAAAAATAGTGTTGGAGGTATGATTGCTCCATGGTTGAGTGCCTCTGAGTTCAATCCCTGGTACCACCCCCCGCCCCCGAAAAAAGGAAACACCATAACATTGTAGAAATTATGAAAGGATATGGGCTCCTGATTGGAATAAATTGCATGCAATTTAAATACTACCTTGAGAAGTAAATATAGTTCTTAGACTTAAGGTCATATTTTTCTACCAACCTAAAGCATCCCTTAGTTTTCCCACAGTCTTCCACTTTGATTTTGGCAAATGGATCCACAGGAGGAGCGGTCGGAAAAGCGTAACCTGGAAAGTGAGAAAAAATAGAGATTAGAAAATCCAATATCAACTTTTTCAATGAGAATTAAAAAAATAAATAAAATAAAACTTTTTCTCGCCCACGTCTGATGTGGGCGGTAGAATTTGGGTTTCCTCTGCATGGAGTGAACTGGCTACAATAGAAAGCTAAGAAAAGAAGGCAGCAAAAAAAAACCCAGACTACATAGAAAGTAATTTTGGAAAGCGGGGGTGGGACAGCTCTTTGACCTTAGAGGTCAAGCTTCCACACTGGGAAGACAGAGCCCACGAGAGCCACGTTTGCTTTATTCTATATGGGGGAAACTTCAAAGGTTTTCCATAGAATGTTCTTCTGCCAAATAAGATAGGAGGTGAGCTGTCCAGGTCTAATGGGTTACACCCAATTCCAGAGCTATAAGAGCTGCCCCACTAGTAGAGAGAGGGCTGAGAACTCACACCTTGGGCAGTCTACACACGGGAATGCTGGGATCCTTCCCAAGGGGAGACCTAAGTCCCCCATGGCTTAGCACCCAGTAAAAGACCACTCAAGAAGCTTCCTAGGTGGCTCCCCACAAGTTTTGACTATTTTCCATTGCGTATGCCTAGCAATGGCTGGGGACTCACAAAGGGCTTTGACTAAGCCTAATCTTGCTCCCTGGGGGTCAGCACAGGGTATGCACCTCTGGATTCAACCTTACATAGCATCTGGGAATGGGTGTTCTCTTTTCTCATTTAAGGAACTGGAGACACTGAGCAGGGGCATAATTCCATAGAACCATTGGCTTATCACTGTCCCTTGGGAGTTTGAAAACCACAGTTCTAATTCAGTACACATTCTCTAAAAGAGACAAAAACATCAATACTACCCTTCCATTTTCGATAGTAGGATTTTTCCACTTAAATACATGAAAATAGGATTTTTCCATTCCATTTCTCTGAATTGCTATTTTGCCTTAAGCTGTATATAACACTTCCAGAGATCCTCTAAATCCCTTAAAGATGGTTCCTAGCAATTGTGTATCTTTGTTATAAAATTACTTACTATTATAATACATCAATGACATATGAAAGATGAGGCCACGGCAAGGCCTGCCTTCAGTTTATAACCAGCCTCCTAGGCTGAGTACTTCACACGGGAGCTCTGTGGGATTCATCCTGTGTTTTCTGTCCAGCCTAGTGTTTGACCCTGGACACTGAATAAATGATTGTCAAATGATGTAATAAAATCACCCACTCATATTAGGTAATGTAAATAAACATAAAAATTATTAGTTTTTCCTCCATTGTACTGCTTTTTAAAATGAAGTTTAGTTTTATTTTATTCCATTTTTATTACTTTATTGATTGGGAGTATAGCCCACATCTAAGCAATTTTTGCGACCTCTAAGCAATTAGGTCACAGGCATTACTTGTTGCTAGTTGAATGTCTATTTTGTGCTAAAACCTATATCTATTTGAACACAACAGAGGAGCTCTGCCTTGACTGAGTTGTTTTTTTTTTTTTACCCTAATATTTATGGAGCAGTTGTTCCATGCACCTTCATCTGTGTTCTTCCTCTTACTTCTCACCACAGTCTTGAGGTCATTTTTTTTTTCCTTAGAATATTTATCTAGGAATGCAGGTGACTCACAAAAATGACCTTTTTAACTTTGCTTCTGACTCAGACTCCCTATCTTCTTTCATTTTTTTTCAACATAGCACCCTTACTACTTCCCACTGAATAATACATTGGTATATGGAAGATTCCTAGCTCAATAAATGCTAGTTTTTGGATTATTATTACCATTATATTTTGTAAACTGAACTGAGAACTAATAACCATTGGGTAATGCTGTCTTTTTAAAAAATTGGGCTTCTGAACTCCAAATAAAAGCAAGGTTATTTTTTGTGTGTTTGTTTGTTTGTTTTCTTTTTGACATCAGGGATTAAACACAGGGGCGCTTAATCACTGAGCCACATCCCCAGCCCTTTCTAAATTTTATTTTGAGACAGGGTCTCCCTGAGTTGCTGAGGCTGGCTTTGAACTTGCGATCCTCCTGCCTCAGCCTCCAGAGCCCCTGGGATTAAAGGTGTGCACTACTGTGCCTGGCAAAAGCAAGTTTTGCAACAAAACTCACACATATGATCTAAACTGATTTATTAGTATTGGCAAATAGTTTCTCTAGCAGTAAGTTTCTATCACCTTGTATGCCTCTAAAACTTGGAATGAGAACTGGTATTCTGTCAAATGCACTTGTACATCCATTCAATATCACTTTTTTCCCAGTACTGGGGATGGAACTCAGGATCTTATGTATGCTAAGCACACACTCTACCACCGAGCTACACTCCTAACCCCTAGTAACTTATTTTTATCTTGTTTTATAGGTTGCTGAAAGATAATTTGGCTTTTGTCTCTGGTTCATGGGAGACAAACTCTAAATCCTTAGACTTTTCCAAGTAATACGAGTGTCTCTGGTATTCATGAACCCGTTGGATCACACCTGAATTTGTGCTAAGAGATGATATGACTCAGGATGGAAGTTGACCACCAGAAAGACTAATATCCGATAAAAAAAAATTGGAATTTGGACTCCTCCCCACCTCTGAGGAGGTAAGGGGGACTGGAAATTCAGTTTTATCTCATTCCCACAAAGTGAAACCCCAATAAAATTTCTGGACACTGAAGCTCAGTGGAGCTCCCTGACTGAACACATCGATTGTTGGCAGGGGGTGTTAGCTTTCTATGGTCAAGGCCAAACTACCTCAACAAAAATAATTTAGAGAAGAAAAAGTTTCACACTTTCATAGTTATAGTCTGTAGTCAGCCAAACTCCATTGCTCTGGGCCCAAGGTGAAGCAGAACACCTTAGTGGAAGGGCAAGGGAAAGCAGCTCAGGGCATGTCAACCAGGAAGCAGAGGGAGCTTGCATGCAGAAATCCAGGGACAATATCATCCTCAAGGCACGCTCCCAGGGAACTACTTCCTCCAGACATGCCCTACCTGCCTACAATTACCAACCATGAATCCATTCAAATTATTAATCCATCAAATGGATCCATTCACTGATTAGGTCACAAGTCTCATCAGCTGATCATCCCATCTCTGAACATTCCCACATTGCTCCACACATGAGTTTTTGGGGGACACTTCATAACCAAACCGTAACTGAGGGTAAACATGCTGATTCCACCAAAAACATGGAAACTGGATTTGGGAGCCAGCCAAACTTCACCCTCGGTGTCTCTCCGTAGGTGGTCCTGAGTGGTATCCTGGATGACAACACTGTAAGTATGGTGCTTCCCTAAATTCCACGAGACAGAGTTATAGAGCCTGAATCATGGCAGTGTGGAAAGCCCCTGCATTTATGGCTGATCAGTTTGACGTGTGGACTGTCTTCTTGTAGCCCATGACCTTTTTAACCTGTGGGGTCTGTACTCTCTAAGTAATACCAGAAAGAAGTTTGCTGATGAATTTTGGTATTAGAAAAGTGGAGCAGTATTCCAAATTTTTTTCCTGAACTTAAATGATCACTCACTATTTGGACTAAATTTGGACTAAGTGCCTGGGTCTAAACTCTTGCCTGTGGGCTATAAACCACCTTCCACAGGCTGAGCACCATGCAAACTTCCCTTGCCAGCTGCTAAGGCACGCTGACAGGTCGCATGTGAGGGAGGAAGGAAAGAGGACTCTTCCTTCCAGTTAGGCTGCCGTTCCAGAAAGCAAGTCCTCAGTAACCTTGCTCCATCCTTACAGTGGCAGGTGGTTTGAGTTCCCAGCTTTGTGCTAGATTTCCAAAAAAAGCCCCAGAACCCTGCTCAAAACTGTCAGCAGCTGGGCAGAGCCCCATTCTTGAAAGCTGGTAGCATCTCTGGGAGGTCCCTTGTCTGAGCATCCAGGTTCTGAGAACCCCAAGCCTTTCTCTTGGTCCCCAGACCCAGGGGTGGTGGCTGCTTCTTCTGGTTACTTTCTCTCTGCTCTCCTGCTGCTCCCTTGATGCTTCTTCAGTCCTCCCAGCTCCTACTTAGCTCCTAGCACTAGTGACCCTGCTAAAATAGCTAGTGTGATTTCTGTCTTTCCGACCGGACTTTAATACCCACAAAATGGATTCATTCTTGAATTCTGATACAATGCATCTGCCCAGACTGTAGCTTATTAGCAGCTATTATTTCAAAGGCTTCTGAATAATGATACTCAATAGAATCTACATTTTACATGCACTATACAATTCTAGTAGTAAATTATTTTGATTGTGGGTTTTTAAGTGCCCAGGAGCACAGAATTAAATTGCCATTTCTTGGCTTGTGAAACACTCATGATCACTTTATGCAAAGGCCATCTTATATTTTTCCTTGATCCATTCCTAACCTCATTTTCCTCCCTTAGACTGAGTATGGTATAATTCCTGCATATCCTTCTGACCAGGAGGAAGATCTTAACAAAAAATGAACACTCTGACCCACATATCTGAAAAAGATATTTTATCACAGTAAAAATCTCTTACCAGGAAAACCTGAAAGGACACATCAGTAATAATGGATTCCAGACAATCCAGAGCTGGAGGGTATGCTCTTTGTCTCCACGAAGCCCAGAACTCTGCCTGTGCAAGGTTGGAATCTTCCAGGTTGCAAAACACCTTTCATATCCCCAGCACCACCACCTTTGAACTCTTGCATGATCGCCCTATAAGATATCACCCAAGCTGCCAGCCCAGAAGTAGCTCTAAAGTGCAGATTCTGGGCATAGACAATTTCTCACTCTGCCTACAGCACCACTGGGCCACTCTGTCCACAGGTGTGCTGCATTGGCCATCCCATGGCCACACACAAGTCTGGAAATACCCCAGCAGGGCAGACTAGTGAGGGCCCACCCCAATTACCATTCACTGTCCATGCATTTCTTGTTATGTATATGTGCTTTTAAAAATGTAATATTTCTATTTCCATTTGTGATCTGCATAAATGACACACAACAGTACGGCTCATCATTCTGTTTAATATTTCCCCTTGAAAATCTACCTACATGTGTAAACATAAGCCTGGTTATTACTGCTGGCTGAATAATATTCCCTGAGGTGTGTACATTTTCTTAAACATCCTTCCAGGTTCAGCACATGGGCTGCCCCTGACACGGTGCTTTCTCACATGTTGAAGAGATGAACACCCTTGCCCTCGTTTCCTGAACGTATGTGCAAGTGGTTTTCATTTTGTTTCAAAAAACCCAGGAGAGGAAATGATGGGTCACGTTTTCAATTCCACAAAGCTTGATGAGATCAGAATTCATGATGACACCCGGAGTCGTGCATGACTGCCCCGGTCCCCCATGTCCTCTGCTGTACTGATGCCACCACTCTCTCTTGGGTTTTCCTGAGTACTGGTGCACTGAACATTTCTCCCTGTCTTCAGCAACCAGTTGGGTTTCTCTTTCTGTGATGTGTATTTCCGCATTCTCCCTTTATTACTTGGGTTTGTGATCTTTATCATAGGAGTTTGTATGTATTCCAGAAACCTGGTTCCAGATGATTCCATTATTTTTCCTTTAAGTCTCTCACCAGTTTGGGTTTTCTTTTTATTTATTTTTATTTGGGTTTTTTTTTTTTTGACTCAAAGCTTTAAATTTGATGGAGTGAAGCTAAGAATTTTTCTTCTTTGGGGGTGGCCTTTCAAGGGTCTTGTCTAAGAGTTCACCCTCCACCCAAGGACGTGAAGATGTTCCTTTATATTTTCATTTATTGCCTTTGTAGTATTTTCTTGCATATTTAGAGCTTTGACCCATTGGGAATTTATTTTTTATATGGTGTGAGATAAGAGATCAATTTTATTTTTCCCCTATATTGAATAAAATTCTCTCAACACAATTTGTGAAATAATTCATCTTTTCCCTAGGAGTTTATGATGATACCTCAATAATGATAACCAAGTCTTGTTAACATAGGTCAATTTCTGACCTATTTTCTGAAACAGGACTATATACTATTAAATACCAGACTTTATTTTATTTTATTTTATTTTATTTTATTTATTTCAGACTTTATCTTATATCTTAATATTTAGCAAGACAAAGCCTGCTTAGCAATTCATGAAACTTAATTCTTCCATGTAAACTATAGAAATTAATTTGCCAAGTTCTCTCCCCAAATGCTGCTAGACCTTTTTGTTTGGAATTGCATTAAACATACAGATGAATTGTGGGAGGAGGGAGAATTAATTTATAATTACATTTATAATACTAATTTTCATTTCCAAGATCATGGTATGCCTGTCTATTCACATCTTTTATATCTCTTAGTAGTTTTAGGACTGATACATTCTTTATCATGTAAAATCTGGATAATATAATATTTCAAACAATATCTTCATTTCTTTTACATTCTTTGCCTATTACTGCTGGTGAAGAAGGGAGTTTGGGGTTTCTGTGCCCTGATCTTGGTTATGACAACCTTACTGCATTGTCTTGATTATGTCTGTTTATTCATTCTTTTGGTTTTCTTTGTAAATACTCACATCATGTCTTCCCTTCCAATTCTTATGACTCTGAATTTCTTTTTCTTTTGGCCAGGACTTCCTGTACTATATTGAACAGTAATAGTCATAATAAAGGGGTATCCTTGTCTTATTTTAACCCTAAAGAAACAAAACCTAAAAGATTTTCCATTAAACATACTGTTAGTTTCAATTTTTTTTCAAAAGAGACTCTATCGAGTAAAAGATGTTTCTAATATATTTGTAATCTTCTAAAAACTATACTTATGTATTAATTTTTTAGACAAGTTCTTGCTATATTGTCCAGGCTTATCTTTAACTCCTAGGCTCAAGGGTTCCTTATGCCTCAGTCTCCTAAGTAACTGAGACTACAGGCATGCACCACCATGCCCAGCACTGACGTTTTTAAGATATATTTTTAATATATCTAAATACTGTAAAATTATATAGGTAAGATTTTTTTCTGTTATCAATTCACCATTGATACAATATGTTATATCTGTAAATATTGTGTGTTTTCAGATACAGTGCTGGATTTAGTTAGCTAATATTTAAATTTCTTGAATTTTTTAACTTGTTTAAACGTTTCATTATGCCAGATTATTTAGTTCCAGAATTTTTTTACCTGGCTGAACTTTATTGAGCATTGTACTTAATCATATATATACTTAATTTTTAATCATATATATATACACACACACACACACACACACACACACACACACATTTTTTTCTTCATCTTTTTTTTGTTTTTGTTTTGTTTTGTTTTGTGGTACTAGAGATCACCTGCATGTGCTGGGCAAGCGCTCTACTACTTAGCGACCTCATAAGCTCGTATTACATAAATTTTAAAAAGCAGGGTTTTTTTTTTTTACCTATTAGATGACATATTTTGCAGAAAACACAAACCACTCAAGCTATTTTACGTAGAAAAAGATAAGTTTTGGGGAGGGCTGAAGGAGTAAGCTGTAGGCTAAGCCTGGGAGATTGTTACCCTGAAGCCCCATCACTGAACTGGCTTGCTAAGACAACTGTGCTTTTATTGCAGGTGGATATGTAAAAGGGCTCAACTGCCTTGTACAACAGGTTGGCAGTCCTCAAAAGGTTAGACATAAGCCAGATGTGGTGACACACACCTTAATCCCTGCTACTCAGGAGGCAGAGGCAGAAGGATCACACGTTTGAAGTCAGTTATGACAATTGAGCAAGACCCTGTCTCCAGTCAAAAAATGAAAAGGGCTGGCAATGAGTTTAGTGTTAGAGTGCCCCTGGGTTCAATCCTCAGTACCAGAAAAAAAAAAAAAAGGTTAAACATAAACTTACCATATGACCCAGCAATTCCATTTTAGGGTGTACTCAAGAGAGATTAAAAATATAAGTTTAGGGCTGGGTTTGTGGCTCAGTAGTACAGCACTTGCCCAGCATGTGTGAGGCACTGGGTTCGATTCTCAGCACCACATATAAATTAAATAAAGGTCCATTGACAACTGAAAAAATAAAAATGAAAAAATAGGTTTACACAAAAATTTGTATGTACATGACAGCATTATGCATAATAGCCAGAAAGTGGAAACCACCAGATGTCCACCTATTGATGAATGATCAACAAAATATGGGAGCTGTGTATGAAGATGGCTCACGCCTGTAATCCTACTGGATTGGGAGACTGAGGTAGGAGGATCCTAAGACCAAAGCCAGCCTCAGCAATTTAGCAAGGCCTAAGCAACTTAGTGAGACCCTGTCTCTAAATAAAATATAAAATAGGCTGGGAATGTGGCCCCATGGTTAAGTGCCCCTGGGTTTAATCCCCAGTACAAAAAAAAGAGAAAGTAAATGCATAAAATGAAATATTATTTAGCCACAAAAAATAAAGTACTGATATATGCTACTACGTGGATGAAAATTAAACTCATTTTGCTTAGAAGAGAGTAACAAAGGCCACATATTTTATAATCTCATTTACATTAAATGTCCAGAATACATAAATATTGAGACAGAAAGATTAGTGATTGCCTTCGGCTGGGGCAAGAAGGGTGTGGGGAGAGGGAAGATGAGGAGACTGCAGGGCAATGGATAAGGGGTGTAGTATCTCTTTTCAGTGTCATGAATATGCTCTAAAATTGACTATGGTGATGGATGCATAACCCTGTGAATATACTAAAAACTACTGCACTGTACACTTTAAATGGGTGAATTGTATGGAAATGACATTCAATAAGAAAAAGGGAGAGAAAGAAAAACCAGTATGATATGGTCTGGATATGAGCTGTCCCCCATAAAAACTCATATATTAATGCAGGAGATGAAATAATTAGACTACAAGAGCTGTAACCTCATCAGTGATGGATTAATAATTTAAATGTATTTCTGGGTGGTAACAGTAGGAAGGTAGGGTGTAGCTGAGGAAGTAGATCAGTGGGGATGTACCTTGGGGATAATGTACTTTGACTCCTTGCTCAAACACTCTCTCTCTCTCTCTCTCTCTCTCTCTCTCTCTCTCTCTCTCTCTCTCTCTCTCTCTCCTGCTGTCTATCATGAGCTGACAGCTTTCCTCCACCATAGCCTTCTGCCATGATGTTCTGCCTCATCTTAGGCCAAGTGGGATGGAGTGGGCTGACCACAGACTGAACCTCTGACACTGTGAGCAAAACCAAAATATTTGTCCTCTAAGTAGTTCTTGTCAGCTATTTTGGTCACAGTGACACAAAGCTGACTAACACACAATGGATGTCTTGCATGTGATGCCTTAGCTCCACATTACCCCACTTCTGAATTCAAATGTCATGCATCTAATTGACGGAATCAAAATCACAGGCAGAACTTGGGCTTCAAGATTGCACTGTAACCTCTGCAATAGAGGTAGGCACACCAGGGAGCAGGCAGGATAAACGCAGAGGAAGCCAATCCACCGTATCTCCATATTTCTTCTTCTTTATTCTGCATCCTCACCCTTTCCTTTGATTAGATTTGTCCCCCAAAATTGTGTTCTCTTATGAGACTTTTCAGAGAGTCAGATTTTGCTTTGGGTAATTGTCCTCATTTGGGTGTGTTTTCCATTTCACTTATTCCTATTCAGATCTGTATTACCTCCTCCTTTCTGTTTCCATTTTGAGTTGGATTCCATGTTCACATGTTTTCAGTCTTATTTCCTGATAGATGTATTCAAATCTATAAATTTCTAAGCTCTACTTTAGATTCACGTGAAACATTTTGATATGCAATGTTCTGATGGTCATTAGATGTGTTTCTTTCTTTTTTTTTTTAGATGTGTTTCTTAATTTATGATTTCCTCTTTTTAAAATTTTAATTAGTTATATACAACAGCAGAATGCATTACAGTTCATATTACCCATGTAGAGC
The DNA here is from genome assembly GCF_045843805.1 of Urocitellus parryii. Classification (NCBI taxonomy): domain Eukaryota; kingdom Metazoa; phylum Chordata; class Mammalia; order Rodentia; family Sciuridae; genus Urocitellus; species Urocitellus parryii. The sequence continues at coordinate 187,662,853 of NC_135534.1, forward strand.
ACAATTTTTTCATATCTCTGGTTGTACACAAAGTAGAGTCTCACCATTCGTGGTTATGATTTCCTCTTTAACACATGGGTTCATGTTGTTTTCTTTTCCAGACAGGGTGACTCCCCCCGCAACAACCCCCAACCCACTTTTGTTAATTTTCAATTGTACTGCATTGGAATCAGAAGACATCTGTATGATTTTTGTTTTTGCTGTTTTGCAGTCTGGGGATGCAATCCAGGATGCTAGGCAAGCACTCTACCACTGAGCTACACACCCACCCATCATTATGATTCTGATTTGCATTTCCTTAATTGAGTATCCTTTCATGTGCCCCTTGGCTACGTGTACATCTTCTGTGGAAAAATATCTCTTTAGAGATTTTTCAGTGTCATGAATATGCTCTAAAATTGACTATGGTGATTTTCCCCATTTTTAAATTAGGTTATCTATATTTTTGTTGTTATAATTATAACTCAATTAGCCTTTTAATCTCTGCTATGTCTAAAATTTTCCCTTTTTAATTTCTAATATTATTTGACTTCTCTCTTTTTTTTTTCGTGTTCCATCTCAACAGAAACTTATTCTGATGGTTAATTTTATGTGTCATCTTGGATGGGCCCTGGTGCCTAGGTATGTGGTCAAACATTGTTGTGGATGTTCCTGTGAGGGTGTTTTTGGAGGGATTACACTTGGTGGACTTGGAATTACACAGACTTCCCTCTGTAATAGAGCCGGGGGCTTCATTCACTCCCCCAAGCAATGCAACGACAGATGCCATTGGACTTGACCCATAACATGGGCTCATCACTTGGTCTCCAACCTGCTGGCCCAACTGTAAGACTTTGGACTTGAACTCACAGCCTCCACAATCATGTGAGCCAATCCCTAGAAGAAAGCTATTGTTTTACTTTATTTTACTTTTTTATCTGTGGCCCCCTGATTAATACAGTTATCTCTCTTATTCTTTATCTACCTATCCTAATATCTGTCTCAATATTTGTCTTGATATTTATCTCTCGATATCTGTCTATTTCAATGTCTATCTATTCATCCATTCTGTGTTGGGGATTGAACCCAGGGCCTTGTGCATGCTAGACAAGCACTCTACCACTGAGCTACCACTCCATCCTTTTCCTTATTTTGAGACAGGGCTTTTTTCTAAGTTGCCCAGGCTGGCCTCAAACTTGCAATCTTCCTGCCTCAGCCTCCCGAGTAGCTGGGATTGCAGGTATGTGCCACCACACCCAGCTCTTACTCATATTTTTGAAGACTCACTTTTGATTTTGTTGATCCTCTTTACTGGGTATTTGGTGTCTCTTTCAATGATTCTGCTATGCCCTTATTATTTTTTTCCCTTTACTCTCCTTAGATGTATTCTCTTCTTTCTTAAATGTCCCAATTTTCAGCTTTTCCCTTCTTATGTCAGTGTATAAGCCCCAAAGCCAACTGCATCCAGAGGGTTCTATCTGGAGATTCTACAAGCAAATCAACTCCTAATGTCCCACTCCAAGTTCCTCTGCTTCCCCAGTGCTCTTCCTCCTGTGTTTACTTTCTCAGTGAACAATCCGACCACTGACCAGACTCCCAATCACGAAACCTCAGTCCTAGAGGTCGCCCCTTCTCCCACCTGGTGCATCCACTTAACCATCACTTCCTGTGACTCCTACCGCAGACACCTGAGCCTGCCTCTGGGATACTGTTCACCCTCCTATTCCGTTCCTCTTCTTCTACCATGAGCCATGTTTTTCTTTTTTAATGCTGGGCATGGACCCCAGGGCCCTGCACATGCTAGGCCAGCTCTCTAACCCAGCTACACCCCATGGGCCATCTTTCTAAAGCAACCACCTGACCCTGTTGCTTCATTCCTGAAAGACTTTCCCTGCCCCTCTCTCCTCCACCCCAATTCTATCTCCTTTGCACTGACTCGTCTTCCTTAGTTGTGCAATGCATACACTGGCCTGGGGATGTGGCTCAGCGAGGTACTTATTTTCTCAGTTGACTTTGGAGCTTCCCAGTATGGTTCTGAGGTTTCCGTGCCTGTGTAATTCACGGGCACTCTCTGTTCCTTTTCTGCAATCCCCTGAGCCTGCTTCCCATGCTCTACTGGGTGGTTAATGGCTTCTGGTTTGCTATTTATTGCTTCTAATTAACTGCTTGGCTCACTGCCTTCAGGTATTAATTTAGTACTAGACTCCTTGAAGTTTTAACCAGAAATTGGCCATACCATTCAGCTTCATCTCTGAGAACTACTGCATCAGCCTCTTTCTGGGCCTCCTGAACCATTTTTCCTACTCATTAGAGTCGTACAACAACATGGCCCCATCAAGGGACGTTGTGAAGTGTGAAGTGCCACATGTGTGTGAACGCAGCCTTGCTGGTGGGATTCTGCTGCTCAGGAACCTGCCGTCTCCAGCTGCCTGCCAGATCAACGCCTAACTCCTCAACTTCACTCACAGAAATACCCAGTTCCACCTGTCCAACTGCATTTCCTAGCTCAGGTCCCCAGGGACCCTCCACTCCAGGCAAGCTGGATGTCAACCAGCAAACCCACACAGTTCTCTGCTCTCCTAGCTGGGTGACCTTGGCTAAGATATTTACATTTTTCTGTGGCTCAGTTCCCTGAACTCTGAGGCAGGGATCAGGGTAGTGTCTAACTCACAGGGTTGCTGAAAGGAGTGAAGTCAATACGGGTAAAGTGCCTAGAACAGTGCCTGACACACAACAAGCACTTGTTACCAGTTAGCTCCACTGCGTGTAATCATCGGCGCAGATTCATGGAGGGAAAAGAGAGAAATCAGATGCAGATCGTTACCTTTAAACAATTTCTGGATTAGCAGGGTGACGAGTTACTTAGCCACCTGCATGGTGGATGGAGGAGGGACATGGGAAGGTGAGGGAGCTCCTTCCCTTTCCCCATGTTTCTGTCCTGTTTGCCTCTTTACCAGCTCGCTCTCTCAAGATTGCAAAAACTGGTCAGAACTCAATGGTCAGAAACTCACTGACTGGGCCACTTTACAATCATTCAGATCATTATGCCTTAAGATAAGCAAGCATGCATGGTTCTTTTCGGTCCCAGGGAGGGTCTGGCCCCAAGGGCAAGTCAGGTACCATCATCTTTTGTGGCTGGCTGGGTTAAGGCTCAGGATCTGTTCCTCAAACCTGGCCATCTGAGCGGCAGGGAGATGGGAGTGGGAGGCTTCCCTTGGGACCTAACCCCAAGCCAACATCTCACACAGTTCTTTGCTCTTGTTTTTCCCCAGAGAATCCACAGAATGGGTATTTGCCCATAATCAAATGGTAATCCACTGCATAGTCTATCGTTGTTCAGAATATATAGATTCTGGTTTGAGAAGCTCAAGGGAAAGAGGTGTGGGTACAAGTACCAAGACCCTATCCAGACTCCTGAGTGCTGACAGCCCACAGGTCATGGCAGGGTTAGGAGTGTGCCCTGGGAGAACAGCCTTGCTTATTGGCCCAGGATGGGAGGGGGAGAAAATCAGGGAAGGCTCCCTGAAAGAGGTGGCATTTGAGCCAGGACGGCAAAGATAAACAGCGTAGGCTAAGATAATGAATTCTGAAAACCAGCATAGTTAAAACAACACATAATTTAAATTTAAAAAGTGAGTACATGAAGGGGTGATCAGAGAAACCAAATCAGGCAATGCACAGCTTCTGGACTGGGGGTCCTAGGCAACCAGACAGAAGAGAGATGGTCTGTGGACAGGGTCAATAATGGTCAGTGGGTCTCCCCCAGCTTCACTGAAATCCTTATTCCACCCTCTTGCTCTAATTCCCCTTTTCTAGTTGCACATGGCCAAGCCAGCTCTTCATTGCAAACTCAGTTTTTTTGGCTATTTGGAATCTGTGAAGTGGGGACTTGGCATGGAAGAAGCCAGTGGCCTGATTGCCTCAAAAGGACAACTCCGTTTATTCTGTTGGGAAAAAAGAACAGTTTAGGGCTGGGTCATAGTTCAGTGGTGGAGCGTTTGCCTGGCAGGTATGAGGCACTGGGTTCGATTCTCAACACCACATATAAATAAAATAAAGGTCCACTGACAACGAAATAGACACACTCACACACACACACACACACACACACACACACACACACACACTCCTAAAGAATAGTTTAAAGGCACGATTCCACTTGCCACTTCCTCCAAAGCAATCAGCCTGTGTCCTTCCTTCCCCACTGAATCTAAATCCACCCTAAGGAGGGTCACCCGCTGCCTCCCATCTCAAGTCCATCGGCTACCTGGAGCGCCCATGCCTTCTTGCTCATGGTGGTTTGGGACACTGTTTCCAACACCTTCTCTCTCATGGTTTTGCTTCTCTGACAGTCCCTTTTAAGACAGTGTCAACAATGGTTTTTAAGACTCCCTCCTCAGGACTTATAGGGTGAAAGCCCAGGTCCAGGGTAAACTAGCAGAGGTGCTGCTACCCCTGAGAGGTCCCCCCACAAACATCCCCACCAGCTCATGGTAGGATCTGTATCTGAAGAGGAAGTGAGAAACTGTCAGAGGGCAGGGCAGAAGAACAGGAAGTGGGCACTTGGGGCAGGTGTTATAGTCAGCTTTTTCACTGCTGTGACTAAAGGACCTGACCAGAACAATGATAGAGGAGGAGACGTTTATTTAAGGACTCACAGTTTCATAAGTCAATCCATATTCAGCAGACTCCATTCCTGGGGCTCAAGGTGAGGCTGAACATCATGGTGGAAGAGTGTGGCAGAGGGATGGGGTTCACAGATGATCAGGAAGCAGAGAGAGTCTTTACTCTCCAGATATCCCAAAGCCAGGCCCCCAGTGAACCACTTCCTCCAGCCACAGCCCACCTGCCTCATTACCACCCAGTTAATCCCATCAGGGATCAATTCACTAATTAGGTTAAGGTTGTACCCCAATCATTTCTTCAGCAAACTTTCTTGCACTGTTTCACATATGAGCTTTTGGGGGGGGGGGCGGGACACCACATCTAAACCATAACAGCAGGGAATGGGAAGAGTAGCAGAGATTGTGAAGGGGAACTGGGCGAGGGTAGAAACTCCAGAGAAGGGAGTCCGAGCTTCCTCCAGGGAGCAGGTTGAAATTGTCACAGGTTTTTAAATGCAACACCAACAGGGTTAGAGGTGGGCTTTAGGAAGGGTAAGCCTGTTGTATGTACAGAATGGATGGGAGGGGCAACCAGAGATTTGAACACACATGACAGCATGCCCTGCCACCACTGGATGGTCACCTCATCTAAATGCCCTCCCTCTTCCATCTCACCAGTCTTTCATGCCTCCAGCTGGACCCCACATAGCTGTCCTTGATTATAGGGCCCACCTGATGTCCAAGTTCATAAAACTTGACCATGCAATTAACAGATCCTTCTCTCTGTATGCCTAAACTCTGAGCTTGTCCTTCATATGTTAGGCATATGTACCCAATGAGAATATAAGCTCATGTTAATGTCACCGGGCAGTACTAGGTTAGATGTATGCAGAATAAATATGCATCAGAAGCTTCCAGAAACAGATGGGTTTCAGAATATTTATCCTTTTCCAGAGTGACAGGTTCTGCTTGTTGTCCTCCAACTCTGCCTGCCATTTACACCTTCTTCCTGGCCACATGGCTGCCCAGCTAGAGGATTGCACCTCCTAGCCTCCCCAACAGCTCTGTCATGTAATGACATTTTTGCCAAAGGAAGATGAGCAGCAGTGATTTGTGCAGACAGCCTAACAGGTAATTGCTTACCCTGAACTTCTCTATTTCTTTCCCTTAATCTTGAACAAGGACATGCAAGCAACCTGGCTTCTACCACACAGATGAGGTCAGAGGGGTAAAGGACTGTGGAGCAACAATTGGAAAGAATCTATGTCCCCAAATGACCTTATGGAATAGAGCCCACCCACCAGTCCCAGAGCAGCCAGGTTCTTATCTGCAAGAAAAATTCTCTCTCTTATTTAAGCCACTATATGTTGGGAGTCTCTGTTTCAGAAGTTAAGACTACTTAAAAAATATATTTTCCCCAAATCTATTCTCTCAATTTCCCTTAATATAGTAATTCCATTTTTTGAACTGGGTCTATTATGTCTCAGCGGTGAGGTTACCGTTTCCAGCTGCCTTTACACCTATGTGTGACCACATAACTAAGTAAGTAGAATTGTTAAATGGAACCTCCAAGTAATCTCCTTATAAAGTAGTCAATGACCTCTTCTTCCTACTTCCTTTTTCCCACTATCTGGACGGTGAGGGTAATGGCTGGAGCTCAAGCAGATATTTAGGACCATGAAGTTACATGCTAAGAAATATAAAGAAGCAGAAGAGCAGGATCCAGGGTCTTGGAAGATCAGGGAGCCGCCACACAAATTCTGGATTACTTCCAGCTTTCTTTACAAGACAGAAAATTCCATCTTGTGGAAGGCATTTATGCTGGTTGCATATAGATGAACCTAATCATAACTAATAGAAAACACCCATGAACAGATCCCAACATTTCAAACCCCAGCTTGATTGCCAGATATCCCTCTTAGCCAAAGAAAAGGAAAATGACTACTTTCCAAAGTTGCAGAAGTAAGACAGTTTCCACTCCTGAATAGAGTCAGTTTGCCTTTTGTGCTCATTGAAGCAGCTCTACAGGGAGGCTGGTGGCTGACAAACCCCCAGTCTTCCAGCCCAGATGGCCCCAACAATGGTGGCTCACACTAGGGTACCAGAACTGCTGTGGCAGAGAAGTGGGTTGGGAGTGGGGAGGGAGATGTGACCCAGCTCTGGTGCTAGGGCAGTGAGCACCAACAGAACGCTAAGAAGATGGGGTGCTAGTCACCGCAAACTTAGGTCAAAACAGATGGGGAGGAACAAAGCAGCATTTCTCACTAAAGTGGGGTTTCTACTTTCCACCAACTGACCAGGTCACACACCCCAGACCAGATGGTGGCCTCCTCCGTGGCTGGGAGGGTGGAGGCCAGGGATCCTCAGTTCAGCACTCCTGTCCACAGCCTCACAGGACTTGGGTGACCACCTCCCTCTCCAGGCTCAGTCTCTCCACGTGTAAAGCAGACAGCAGAAGCTGACAGCTCTTGGGCCCAGCCTCCAAGCCCGTGGGGGTCTGAGTGGAGCGCTTCCCAGCCTGGCCGTGGCGGTGCTCCGCTGTCCCCCATTGGCATTCTGACCAACCCCCTCCAGCCCGCCCCATTCCTGCCGCCCTGGGTCCCCACCCCCGACTCCCCTCTCGCTGCCCCTCACCCTCCTGCAGCCTCACCATCATCTGACAGATAGCGCAGGTCGTAGAACTCCCCGGCAAAGGTGCCGTAGGAGGAGTCGTGTCGCGGCACCGCCTCGTCTGCGCCCGCGTCCCCCCGCGCGCGGCCCCGGGGTCCCCGGCCCCCCGGGCCCGCGCCATCGTCCGCGGGGCTGGCAGCGCAGGCGGCGGGCCCCGCCAGCAGCAGCAAGAGCAGCGGCGCCCAGGCCCGCGGGCACTGCCAGGGCGGCCGCGCCATCGCTGCGCACCGATCCCGCAGCCAGGCCGCTCCGGCCGCAGCGGGGGCGCCGCGGGCGCGGGCCGGGACCGAGCCGCCGCCGCCGCCGCCGCCAGCACGCGCCCGCGCAGCCGCGGAGCCGCCGCACCTCCGCCTCCCGCCTCTGCTCTGCGCATCCTCGCTCCAGCCCCGCAGCCTCCCCCTCCACTCACCACCGCGTCCTCTCCTTCCCGGTAGATTCCCTTCTGCGTCCTTCCTCCCAGTCTCCCCATCTCCCTCCTCCAGCCTTCCACCCTTGCGGATGTGACCTCTTCTAGGCCTAGCCACTCAAAGTGTGGTCCCTGGACCAGCAGGGTCAGCATCACCTGGGAGCATCACTCATCTCAGGCCCCACACCAGACTCCTAAATCAGCATTTGCTTTTTACCCAAATCCTCAGGATCCCACAGTTCCAATTCAGAAACGTTCTTCTAGGGGGTTTACCCTGGTCACGACTTGCTAAAACTGCTGCCTTCCCCCAACTTGTTTCTGCACCTTCTCATTTCTACGGAAAACCTATTAGACCCGTTATTTCTTGGGATCAACTTGGAAGGAACTTGAAATGGAAAGATCTCACTGAGGTGGTCAGAGGGTAACTTGCACCATTGAAACTAGGCAGCGGGTCCTCCGCAGCAGGCAGCATGGGCCTTGACCTGGCCCATACCGTGTCTGGTGCCCACGCTGAACTCTCCACGTTTCCAAAACCATTCCTACCACTTAAATTCTGTTATTTACTCAGTCATCCAGGTATTCACAACGAGCACTTACTATGTGGCAGGTCCCAGGATCCTCTACTGATGACAGTTGTTGGAGTGATAACAGGTTGAATCTGCTAAGCTGTTTTGGCTAGAGACAGGAACGAAATTCTTTTCATGTAATGTCAGCATTTTGACTTGATTTCCTGTTTCTTTCTTTCTTTTTTCTTTTTTACTTTATTGCATAAATAAATTAGGGAGGCAGAAAAGCATAGATTCTAAATGCAGGCCTAGAAGTCAGACTGCCTAGGGTAGTGATCAGTAGTTGCCCATGATCAATAATCTTCACGGTGCAATGGAGATTTAAGAAAACAGATGTACAGATCAGTTGGGTTCAATGCTCTCGATGGCATGAATGAATATGCATAGAATTATGAAACATTAATATTCAAAAGGAAACTAGTGAGTGACCTCAACCTTTTATGGCCTGGTTGGCTGGGAGACAGGGGACAGCTGTTGACATAGGGAGTCATTCTGAGAAACCCCAAGTTCAGGTTTGTCACTGGGTGTCAGCTGCTGATGGTGGGTTGTCCAATTGAGGTTTAAACATGTTAATCCTGACAGCTGAATCAAGATGTAATTCATGAAAACCGTCAGTTTTAATAGATCCTCCAACATACTAGTTGTTTTAAGAAATCAGTCACATTTATTGTTTGGAAATGGTTTCGGTAAACTATAATTATTTAAAACAAGATTCCTTCCCTGAAAGCATAGCTTGGCAATGCATACAATTATAAAATATAATTCCAATAAATTGAAAATCTGTTAAATCCTAAAAAAAAAAAAAAAAAAAAAAAGACCTGATCCCTTCTCAAAAACTGCAATCTGTTCCTTTTCTTTTCTTCCCATTCACCAGAGCAGCAAACATGGGCAGTTTTAACTGGACCTACATTTGGCTAAAAACAGAAAGCATCAGACTTCTGATTTCAGTGTTGATTCTCTGGTTTGGGAATTCAAGCTGCTACCTATTACTTTCTTTAATTTCACTTATTACAATGAACAGTAATGGCACTTCAATAGAAGAGAAATGAAAACCAGGTCACATCCGTCTCCTAGTGAATGGTCTGGTAAAAGCACATGGGCTTTCTGTTGGGAAAGGGGGAGTTGCAAACACAGCCTAAAACACAGCCTTGCATGTAATCTGTGGATTTTAATTATCCACTTCTCTTCAAGTACCTGGTGTCCATAGACTCAAAAGAGGCCACAGATAGGCTCAGAGGTCGTGTGAGCTTATGAAAATGCTGAAATAATGTTGTGATGCATGAATTTTTCTAGAGGGGCAACTTCTAGCTTCCATGGGTCAAAGTCTGCATGTCTCTTCAGGGACTTAGAAACCTACTTGGGTTTCCAAATCCTATAGAACCTACTTCTACCCTTTCACAAGATTCTTTCCAATCTACTTAAATTGCATTTTGGGGTTTTCTTATTTTCTTACAAGATTTAAATTCTGGAAAGACCCTTAGCAGGAATGGAAGTGTAGTTCAGTGGTAAGTGCTTGCCTGGCATGTGTGAGGCCCTGGGTTAATTTCCAGTACTGCAGAAACAAACAAATAAATAAATAAATTCCTCTGCGCATTTCTCTCTTAATTACATCTCTGTTGGACACTCTGTGTTCCCCATCAGTGCGAATCCACTGGATGGCCAAGAAATATTGTGGATTCCTCTTTTGCACATGCTTTCTGGGAAAGAATTTTGTCTGACCATTCTGAGACCATTGGCTGGACAAGGGCCAGTTATTAAAACAAGAACTTAGAGATAAACCAATTTAATTTCATTTTCATTTTTAAAAGAAACACAACACCTTTATTTTCTCTTCTCATCAAAGTCATTCTGATAAAACATTTTTTTTCCTGTTATAAAAACTTCCCATAAAAGTGCTACATCTCACTATCTGACCAGTAACAGATGTGCCCATGCCTTGGATTGCCTGGTATATGTAATTTTTCACTTTGGATTTCATAAGAAATTAAAATGTGATCTTGGCAGTTCTTCAGAAAGTTAAACATAGAGTTGCCATATGATCTGCAATTCTAAGAGATCTGAAAACATATGTTCACATGAAAACTTGTACATGAATGCTCACGACAGTATCACTCGTACTAGCTGAAAAGTAGGAGCAACCTCAATATCTATCAACTGATGAATGGATAAACAAATATGGCATCCACAAATGGTATATTATCCAGCCATAAAGAGGAATGAAGTTCTGATACACGCTGCCACAGGAATGAACTTTGAAAATGTTAGGTTAAACAAAGAAGCCAATCACAAAAGACTGCCTAGTGTAAGATTCCATTTATGCAACATGTCCAGGAGAAGCAGATCCTTAGGTAGAGATCCACAGGCGGAAAGTAGACTACTGGTTGTCAAGGGGTGAAGAGTGGTGGTGGAATGAGATAGTGGTGATGTTTGCATAAAAAACACTGACTTGTACACTTTAAAATGGTTAAAATGGTGAATTTTATTTGAACATTTTAAAAAGCTGTGATCTTTGAGATGGTGAAAAAAAGATAACAGTGATGTCAGAATAGTCCTGTGCTATTTGGGGAATATAAAATTCTGGATGCTTCCTGGTGGGAACTTCTGAATGTTGAGACTTTGTTTTCAAACTCTTCTTGAAGATCTATGCAGTCCACCATCCATAAACTCGGTGGATTGAGGAGCCTCAGACTCTTGCAGTAACCCACCATGCCCACTAGGAGCCCCAGCCACAGATGGAACCGGAGCTTATCTCAGCAAAAGGATTTCCCACCCTGGACCTAAGGAGTGTGCTGTATGGCCTCATTCACCCCATACAGTTTCGTCTCAGTCCCAATGCCCAGCGCCCATCCTTATATTTGAATAGGCAAATAACCAAGACGGCTGATGAATTCCTGGAATCCTCTTGATTTTACTGGTTAGAGGTGAGCTGCCCAAGGTATTGGGTTTTCAAACACAGTAACAGCCAGACTTTCAGTGTCGTCAACATTTCAAAACACCTGTGAACCCAGGGGGAAGAGAGGAAGAAACAGGAGACTCAGAGCCTCCTGGAAACCGCAACCCTAAAGCCCACGCATCCCTCGGGGGAAGCAAAGCAAACCGGATACATAGGAAATCCTCGTTTTCCTGGCGTTCCCAAGAGGTCTTCAGCCGTGTCCTTGGGATATCCATGAGAGAGCCGGAGGCAAGGAGTGGACACTTCAGAAAGCAGCGGAGAGCAGGAAGAGGCTGCTACATCGGCAAGAGGTGACAACCTCGTGCTGTACAGGAACACATTGTGTGTCACGGGCACGAGGTAAAGGACAATTAAAGCTGTTTGAAAAGTACAGCTGGGGTCATGGGGGGTATAAAAGCCCCCCAAACTACAATTGCCCCAATAACGCCACCGATGGAGCAGACAGCAGTAAAAACCAACAATGAGAAGAACGTGAGAGGCTGTAAGAGGCAGAGCCGAGCCCTGTGCATTTTGATAGCTCTTGGTGACATCACGGCAGCATACCAAGGTACAAAAGGGGCTGATGTTTATAGAGATGACCATGACTCCGTAAGGACAGGGTGGATACTCTCCAGTGGACTCTGTTTGCTAAGGCAGGGAAGTGTGTGATACATTTAAGAAAGATTTCCCTCAAAAAATATTAAAATTTTAAAGTCAGCACTTAAAGGGTTACTCCTCAGTTATCTGAATATTTTGTTCAGATACCTCATTCACGACAATGCTAGAAAATGAGGCATTGCTTTTTTTTTTTATAATCATTAGTATCAAATTATTGGCACCATTCAGTTGTAAGGGTAGGGACAGGAGAGCAAACTCCACAACAACATAAAAATACAGTTCTGGTACAAAGGTACGAGATCGATTCCATTTAACAAGCAGTCGTAAGAAATGGATGGACAGTTTACACACAAGGAAATACAGCTAGGAAATCATCACGTGGAAAAGTGCTCAGCTTTTGTAGCAATTAATGAAATAAAACAACTTTTCAAGAACAACTGTACATATCCATTAAACTAGTGAAAATAAATAAAAACAGCAAAACCCAATACTGGCAGAGCTAATTGGTAAATAGAAACGCTTATACATTGCTGGTGGCATCATAAATTTTAAAGGGGATTCAAGCATTCAGAGGGGGAAGGGGGTGTTAAACTAGATGACCTTTAAGGTCCTTCCAACCCAGAGATTGGATCTTTCTAGAAAGCAATTTGGCAATATAAAACAAGAGCTATAAAAGTATTTCATGCTCTTTGACCTTGTAATCCCTCTTTGAAGATACTCCCAAAGGGAATACTCCAAAGGAAGGAACTTTTTTTTTTTTTTTACAAAGACATTCATAGCAGCACTATTTATAAGAGTGAAAAAAATGGATATAACTCAGATATCTAATGGGAGAAGTGAGGTTAACCATGTTACATGGGTATAAAGATATTTAAATTTGCAAGAGTAGGATCTGTTTGATAAGGGGATAAGTGTTAGGCAGAGAATGGAACAAAAGAGGATGTACATACTGATCCGAGCTACGTAAAAATGTGTGCATGTTCATGGAGAAAGCTTGGGGACTAATTTAGAGGGATGTTTTGTGGTTGGGTTTTTTTTTAATTCCTGCAAAGTTATTCAAGTGCATAATAAAAATTTAAAAACACATTTCTTGAAACTATATAAAAAGAGAGCAAAGTTTCTTCTGGTCAGGGTTCTATCAGCAGGACATTCATCAATCAACTTTAGAAATGGTCTCACTTTATAGAAAACCCAAATGATTTTCCTTATTCAACCATCTTAAAACCCCATACAGATTTTTAGACAATGCAAGCTAGAATTTCCGACTTTGGTTCAATGATAAATTTTGTTTATCACAGATAATAACATATCCAATGAGTTCCCAAAGAAAATCATGTTATGGGTTAAGCTAAAGAACTTTTAGTCATGGTAATTATATTTATATATATATATATATATATATGTATGTATATATATATTTTTAGTTCATTTACTCATGTCTGAATAAAAATAAAGGACTTTATAAGATCTGTGTATTTATCAGTGTAAATGAAAAACCATCAGTAAAGAATTATTCTCTCATTAAAAATTACTCTCTTTAGCAAAGAGTCGAATCTTGGTGCAAGTTCCAATCATACAAAATCACATGGTTGAGACTGTTGGTGAAGGATTCCCCGCCGCGGTAGTCCCTGTGGTCATCAACCCACACACAGGGTACTTCTGAACAGAATCCCTGTCTTCCCATCTTTCTTCTCCTAATCGTACCAAATCCTGCCTCAGCTGCACTGAGCCACAGAAAACCTCTACTGCTCAGGAGACATAAAATAACTTTTCCCATGAAAGTCAAGCCAGCAGCCGGCTTCCGCTAGCCCTGGAGACCTGGGAACAGAGCACACATCTGTATGTTGTGCTGGAATGAGCACGCTAAGCCCGAAGAAAGAAAACGGACAGAAGGCACCATGCCATCCTCCAGGCGACAAGGGGACAGTTTCACAGTTCGGTCATCAACAGTCTTTTCATCATTTTCTCTCTCTCCAGTTCCTGCCGGAGTGTCTCTGCGCTAAAATAAATAAATAAATAAATGAAAAGGAAAAAAAGAAAGCAAATGTCAAAATAGTGAGACAGACCCTCAAAAATCGCAGGAGCAACAGCTTCAATGTCATCTCCCAAATTCCTTCTTGACTTTGCTTTGTAGGACCCCCTACATGGGCGAGCATTACCACAACTTGAAATTGTCGGGTCACGTATGTGTTCCCCGACTGCAGTGTGAGTATGTCGTTCATCTCTGAAACCTCAGAGCTCTGTACAGGACCTGGTCCATAGCAGCCACTTAGTACAAGCGTCCAATGAATGGGAAGATGCCCAGGAATTAGATTTCTTTAAATCAAGTGGGTTTCATAGACTCTTTGTCCCAGAGGTTAATCTGGTTCATGACTGAGGCAATGTCTGTGATGGTTTAGATATGTGCTGTCCCCCAAAAGCTCATATGTGAGACAATACTGGAACATTCAGAGGTGAAAGGATTGGGTTACGAGAGCCTTAACCTAATCAGTGCATTGTTTCTCTGATAGGGATTAACCTGGTGGTAACTGAAGGCAGGGAGGGTGTGGCTGGAGGAAGTGGGTCCTTGGGAGCATGCCTTTGGGGTTTAGATTTTGCCAGAGGTGAAGGAGATGTTCTCTCTGTCTCTGTCTCTGTCTCTCTGTCTGTCTCTTTCTGCTGCTTGGGCCAAGTTTTGAGCTGCCTTCCTCCACCACACTCTTCCATCATGATGTCCTGCCCCATCTCGGGCACTTGAGGAATGGAGTTGGGCATCTACAGACTGAGACCTCTGCAACCATGAGCCCCCAAATTTCTTTTCCTCCTACCATTGTTCTTGTTAGGACTTTTGGTCAAGTTGATTGAAGTAGGACTTAATACAGTGTTGTCTTCTGAATAAAACTGAATGAAGTAAAACTGGCTGCCGTGAAGGGTTGCCTCTGACTTCTTGGCCCCTTGGGTCCAGTTGTCAGTCACGTATCTGACACACACACACACACACACACACCCCAGTTGTCTGTCTCCCTTCACCTCCAGGCACTAAAGTGTAAACCTTGTAAGGGTCGAACTTAACCACACTTAACCCATCCCTGGCACCTAGAATACAGCTGTCCCCATGGATGTGTCAATCAATCCTTACAGGATCAATGAATGCAAGGGGCGGGAGGGTGGTCGTGGCACAAGAACAGTGAACCTCGAGTCTGTGCCTGGTTTCCATGTCACCAGAGTTACCTGTGGGTGCCTGCTGCTCTGATTTACCTGGCTGCCATAGAAACAGGCTTCCGGGTGGTGTAGACGGTCTGTACTGTGGACACAGTCTCTGTCAAAGGCCTCAGGGCTGCCGCTGGGATCAGTGGGGAAGGCGGGCCAGGACAGCGCTGTAATTTACTGTCTCTGAAGTCGGCCTGGAGGAGACACGGAGGAGAGGAGATCAATCTCCATCTGAGCTCCGTTTCCCACGGGCAGCCACTCTGTCTCTAAGCCTCACTGTACCGCTCCTGTTATTTTTTAATAATAGCTAAAATCAATTGCCATTTTAAGCGATTTTGCTTTATGCCAGATACTGTGCTAAACACTTAACATACATCACCTCTTGACAACCTTTTAAGGCAAAACCGTATTTCATCCCATCTTAGATCCCATCAGTTATAAGAGACATCATTTTTTGTGTACCGCACAGAAAGAAAAATATGGCATTCCAACTTTGTCATGTTGTACACTGCAGTAAACATTCTGATTTCAGAGGTATAAACAGGTTAAAAAAAAGTATATATCTTAGAGGCTGGGGTTGTGGCTCAGCAGTAGAGTTTAGAGTGCTCGCCTAGCATGTGTGAGGCCCTAGGTTTGATCCTCAGCACCACATAAAAATAAATAAATAAAATAAATAAAGGTATCATGTCCAACTACAACTAAAAAATAAATATATATATTTTAAAAAGTGTATTTTAGAACTGATTTTATGAAAAAGTAATGAGAAGCTCGGAGAGGTTAAGCCTTCTGCCAAGGTCACACAGGAAGCAAACATTAATAGCAGTATTCAGAATGAGGGTTTGCTAACTCCCTAACTGGTGTTTTTCACCAATGTAGCCCACACTTGGGGGACCCAAAGCATGATTCCCAGACTAACAGCATCAAATTATTTTGAAAATTGATGGGAAAAACAAAGTGCTCAGGGCCTACTCAAGCCATTGGAACCTAAGTATCTGGGGATGAAGCCCAACAATAAAAATGTTATGTCATTTATTGTGAAGTACAATATGCTTATTACTTCTACAGAGAAAGCTTAGAGGATCTATGTAAAAGCTGATAAATGAAGAAATTCCCTAATCCATTATTTTCTCAGTAGTTTCTCCTATGCAGAGTTTTTGGTTTGTTTTTACACCCTTTGGATAATACCAGCTATGTATTTCATTAAACTTAATTATTTATCATTCTGGGGTCCTGAGGATTGAACCTGGGGGTATTTAACCACTGAGCCACATCCCCAGCCTCTTTATGTTTTATTTTGAGACAGGGTCTTGTTAAGTGACTTTGGACTTGCTATCTTCCTGCCTCAGCCTCCTGAGCTGGCCAGCTATGCATTTTATAATTTGCCTTTTTATGCTAGATCTTGACCCTGAACTTGGAGAAAGTTACTGCTTGGCTTTCTAAAGAAGAGGCTCTGATCTTCGCAGGGGCGACTACCTTCCTAGTGATTCTACAGAAGACAAGCTGTTCCTCCCAGGCAGCCATGGAAACCACGGAAACTATCACGCAGAGCTCAAGTTCTGAAAGGACTTCGGAGTGGAGCAAGGGGGAAAAGGCTTATCTTTGAAGGGGAGAGGGCTTGCTGAGCCTTACAAATGCCCTTTGGTGTCTCACACGTGCCCCTAAAAGAAGTGACTGTCCTGAAATGGAATGATGCCAAGGCATTGTCTTCAGGTCTCTGCTCAAAGGTCCTGTCAGTGAAGCCATCCCCTGGGTCATACAGGAGCAGCGTGCCTTGGGCTAGCAGGTGACGTCAGCCATGGAGAGCTTGCACAGACGGGGGCTGTGGCAGTCATTTGAGCTGCTCATCAACTCATTCTGGCTTGTCCCTTTCCAGGCACATGGTAGGACTGCACTGCCCCCTTGAAGTTAGCTGTGACCATATGCCCTGCTTTGGGCTGGTGCTGCTTCCCATATCTGTTGAAAGAGCCAATGGGTATTTGATCTCTCCCCTGCCTCCCTCCCTCCCTCTCTCTCTCTTTCTCTCTCTTGGTATTGCTATCCTGAAAATCGCTTTCCTCCGCCACTGTGACTATAAACATTCCACATGTCAGGCAACTGCTCCATTAGCCTGGGTCCCCAGAAAGAGGGCACCACAGAGCACAGTCCTCAGTCTACCCAGGGCTGACCTGAGTAGGAAAGTCCCTGCGTTGGTTGGAAGCACACACAGGCTTAGCCGATCCCTCCTGATCCAGCAGCTGGGGTGAGAAGTTGCTTGGATGAATGGCTGGGGGTTGGGCTTCTGAGACCATGGTTGAGGGACATTTGCACTGGTGGTGCAAAGGCAGCAGTGTGCAAAAGTGCTAGGGATTTAGCATGACTACAATCTGCATAAGCAGTCTCCATCTTCTTCACAGTGGGAGGGGGTGAGGGGCAATCTCAAGAATATCCTTGAAGAGTGGGCCAGGTGGCACATACCTGTAATCCTAGCAACTCAGGAGGCTGAGGCAAGAGGATCACAAGTTCGAGTCCAGCCTCAGCAACTAAGCAAGGCTTTAAGCAACTTAGTGAGACCCTGATTCAAAATAGGAAATATAAAGGGCTGGGGATGTAGCTCAGTGGGAAAATACCCCTGGGTTCAAACCCCAGTACAAAAACAACAACAACAAAAAGAATGTCATTGAAGAAGCAGTAAAAATTAAATTAAATCTCAACCTAAGTACCTATCTTTTAAAAACTTTTTAAATGGGCAAGCAGGTGACGTTAGCCTCGGAGAGCCTGCACAGATGGAGGCTGTGCAAGTGAGGAAATAAATGAAAACATGTTCTTCTTATTCTGGGGAAGAAGTATTGGGGACTTCTTCCAGGGTGCTCCCTGACTGAACCACTGAGCTACATCGTCACCCCTTTTTTATTTTTTTATTTTGAGATGGGGTCTCGCTAAGTTGTCCAGGTTGGCCTTGAGTTGTTATCCTCTTGCCTCGGCCTCCTGAGTTGCTGGGACACAGGTGTGTATGACCATTTCCTCCTCCTCCTCCTCCTTCTTAGGATCAAACCCATAAACTTGCATTTTAGGCAAGCATTCTACCATTGAGCTTCAACCCCAGCCAGCGAATGAACTCTCAGTGGAACAAGGGCAAGAACAGAAGGACAGATCCAGCTTAGGAAGAGGAGGAAATCAAAGCCAGACAGGGGCCCTCACTGTTGATGGACCAAAATACTCAGCCCCGTCCCAGCAGAGAGCCCGTTCAGTTCATGGGCCGAATATGAAGTAGGAACTTATTGGAGGCCCACTCTGAACAGGAGCTGAGCACGCCCCCTACCCTTGAGTAATGGGGGCGTGGAAGTGGCATCGAACGCAGTGCAAAGCACATGGGCCTTACCTTTGCTCAGCAAGGTGCAGCTCTGGGAGTGGGTGTCACCCAGTGGGACTGGGCTACACCCCCCTGTTTGTTTTTACACAATCTCTTGCCTTATTGGGGGGGAAATATTCTATCGAATGTTTCCTCCCCAATAAATAGGGAGGTGCTGGGTGCGCCAGCTCTCTTGCCTCCCTTGCTCCTCCTGCCCTCCAGTGCAGGAGCGGACACCTCAGGTCTCAGAGCTGTCCCTGACCCCCCAAAAGGTATTTTGTGTTTGTGTGGTCTGCCAGCCCAATTCAAGCAGAGTGACCCTGAATCCATACCCACGTGGGCTGTGAGTGACAGCAACTGGTTTCAGATCAAGCAGGGAGCCTGATGACTGAAACCAGGTTCAAGGTAAATGCTGGAGAAACTACCAGGTCAGCTTTGTGCAGAGTTCCCCAGAGTTGCTAAGCTCCTGTGTGACTGAGGCCAGGATAGGACTGGAGACCTGTGGAGAGGCCAAACCTGCAGCAAATCCAAGTGTCTTGACTTGACGAGACCATGACCCACAGGAGCGGGAAAACTGGAAGGGTAACGCAGTAACTCTTGTCCTCATTTCCCACCTCGTCCCCTCCTGGGTACTCACTGTACTCACTGGGATATCCAACTGCCCACTTCCTGTTTCCAGCACCTCTTTCAAAGGCAAATACATCATGGCCAAAGCAAAGAACTCATTATTCTCTGTCCCCACTGCATTCTGCAAGTCAGAAATCTGACAGCCATTTGTGACTCCCTCTCCACCCTCCAATCCAGTCTCTTACCAGCCGCCTACAGGTTTCCTCCATCTGTGCACTTGTCTCCACCTCTACAATCAGAACCGTGCTGGGATAAGCTCTCTGTCCTCTCTCCCTTAAATCACTGTCCTAGATTTCTAGACTATTGTTCTAGATACACTGTCTGGACCCAAATGTTCTCCTACTGTGATCACAGGGATCCCTTCCAAAAGCAGCTAGCTGCCTGCCATGGCCCTGCTTAGGTCCTTGGAAACCTTCCATCGCTTTTAGGATGAGGATCAGAATCCCTCCTGCCGTCTACACAGTCAAGTATAACTTTGTCCCTACTGTGTTTCTCCCTGCCTCCGTCCCCTTCCTCTTCTCACACCTCAGACCCCTGGGGCTCTGCATCCCAGTCCCTGGGGTCTTGAAGGCACGATGACCCCTCTGGTGCCGCCTTCCCTCGGCCGGCTCCCCCTGCCTTCCAGCCACTCCTGCCCAGTTCTTGAAAGTCCCAGTGTGATTTCTGACACTGGCCTCCTGCTTCACCCTGGCCCCTAGCTTTTAGGAAGGGCTTCTCTGAGTGTCTCACAGCAATGCCAAGCCCGGGCAGGAGGCCAGAGTGCCCCACCAGGGCCAACCGAGGGAAAAGGAGTGGAGCTTCCAGCCAGGGGCTGTGTCCAGCAGAACTGTAGGGGGGCTGGAAGGGTGTCAGGGAAGTAGCATTCAACATCCTGGCACCGCCCCTGAGATTCTGTTTTTAAAAGGCAGGAGTTGGAAGCAGTTCATGACCCTAGAAATGGACTGTTCTAGGAACCTGTTCTTCTCTCTGCCTGGACTGCTGGACACCTTCCCGCTCTGCTCATCTTCTGAAACCTGAATCAGCTTCTCTCTCCATGCCCATGTGACTGCAGCCACCCTTGGGTAGTGACCATTGCCCGGCTCATGAGATTGCCACCCCAGGCCACCTCACAGATCCTCCAGTTAGGACAGAAGCCTGTAGGATTGCAAACTGAATCCTCGGAGGAAGAGAGAGTGAGAGGAAGAGGTATGGAACCCTCGCCTTCGCTTCCACTCCATCTAGCAGCTGGTTATATATATAGTGAGCTTCTGCAGAAACTTCCAGGTAAGAATGAGTTGAACAGCCAAACCCATCGTGAAAATCATTGAGTGCTCTCATTCTGCAGATGAGGAAACCGTGACAGCTTATTTGCAGAGTTCAAATAAGTTGCCCAGAGATGGCTCGGTCAGGCCTCCCTGTTGTCTCTCATCACACCACCTGCCTCTGCAGCTTTGAGAAGCAGCTGTCATCACTGACATCGGGGGATGCTTTGTGGCTGGGAAAGAGTTTCAAATTCTTGGTCCTTTTGGATCCTGGCCTCCACCAGACACAAGAAGGATATTCTCATTACCATCTCCACTTTAAATAAGTAGAGGCTGGTGCTCAGAGTGGTAAAATCACCAGCCTAAGATCACAGCATGCTCAAATTTGGATCCAATCACCCGAAATTGAAAACGGGAGTTCAAACAAATATATGTACCTATGTGTTCACAGCAGCACCATTCACAACAACTCAGGTTCCCACCAACAGGTGGACAGATAACCAAACGGCAGTGTGTCCACACAGTGGAATATTACTCCACCATAAAAAAGAAACAAAGTGCTAATACAGGCTCCAACGTGGATGAACCTCACAAAGATGATGCTAAGTGAAAGAAGCCAACACTAAGGGCCCAGGTTGTATGACTCCATTGGTAGAAAATCTCCAGACACGGCAAATCCACAGAGACAGAGCATAGTGGAGGTGCCAGGGGCTAGAGGTCAATGGGAAACTACGGAGTCACCGCTCATCAGGTATGATATTTTCTTTGGGGTGATAAAAATGTCTTAGAACTAGACAGAGGTAGTTCTAACTTGCACAACATTGAGAATGTACTAAGTGCTACCAAATTGTTCATTTAAGAAGGTTCATTTTATGTGAACCCTGCCTCAATTAAAACAGGCAGACCCCAAATCCCAACCTCACAGAGTTGAACAGTCGATGGTGCCATCCAGCATGCCACAGAAAAGCTCACCACCCGGGAACAGCGCTTCAAAATGCAGATCTGCCCCCTGGATCTACTTACGGGAAACTGAGGCCCGGTGCTAAAAGGATCAGGAAACGGGCTCACCGGATCAGCCGGGAATGTTTTTATCTTCAAAAAAGAGAGAGACAAGGGGGGTTACCTTCATGTGAGAAAACAAGGTTTTGAAATCTTTGGCAGTGCACCTGTGAAACTGGACAGCAGGGTGCAGGGACTTCGGGGAGCCCTAGTCCCTCAGCGGGCACTGGTGGCCGTGTCTACCTGTGGGACTGCACTTGGCAGGGACAGGATGGGGTGTCCTTGGTGGACATGCCATGGTCCCCTCACCTGGAGCTCCCTTCCCCAGGCTGCCTGGGCCTTCCAGGCATGCCGAGTCCCAGGCCTGATCCACAAAAGGACACATTCAGGGTGGATAACGAGGCAGCCACAGCTGTCCAGAGTGGCTTCTGAGGGCTTCTCCATAGCTGTGGGGGATGGCAAGAGGCTGCTGGGAGGTCACATCGGGGACAGTCTGTTATCATGGGCAGGTATAAGAGGCTGGGCTAGTTAAGCCAGAACGTGCCCCACGCTTGGGGTCACTACAGCACTGAGCTGCTCTGAAAGAGGCTGGACACCCCCAGCATGCTGAGTGGTAGCCAAAACCATCTTTGGCTTCCGATTCTTTTGTCTTTGGCTTCCTGGAAGTCTTGGGGAAAGGGAGGACTTATTATTCAAACCAGTACACCAGCAGGTCCAGGGCCCTGGTGAGACTGGCCCTAGCTTGGTCTGCAGTCCCAGGGCCCAGAAACCACCTGCACAGTGTGTGCCCCTGTGCCACCTTCGGGCAGAGGACTGCCTCCAAGACACCAGGACTCCCGCCCAGTGGCAGCAGCCTCGTGTCTTACAGGGTCTTGCCCATGAACCCTGGGCTGGCACCTGGTAGGGATGAACAAGAGCATATCAGATCAGACCCAAATTGGCTGAGGTGTTTTAGAATGGACAGGGTAGGTCTCAACCAATATGGGGAGCACGGTGTCTTTACAATGTGTTCTGAGATGTGCAGCCTAATCCTGCTTCCTTGGCCCCCAAATCTCTCCATTCTCTTCAAATATCTCCAAATTCCTAGAACGGGCCGCACGCTGGAAGGACTGTCAGGGTGAAGCCATGGTACATTCTCCTCGCCTCCTTGACAGGTCAACAAAGTGTTCTGAGAACAAGGTCACAGGAGAAGCACTGGGGGATGGGAGGACTTATTATTCAAACCAGTACACCAGCAGGTCCAGGGCCCTGGTGACACTGGCCCTAGATAAGTGTTCAGACCATCATTAAACAGAGGGGAAAGTACTTTCTTATTGCTATTAAAGAAATGTGAAAGCCAGCAGCCTCAAAGAGGCTCTCCACCTGCTGTGAATGACCACAACTAGACCCCAACAGTGTTGCTCACGCTGTGGCAGAAGAAATTCACTGTCTTCTGATGGCACGTTCCAATTGGGATAGCCACTTCAGAAGGAGGTGAAAGCCAGGGTCACACAGTGTCACCCAGCAGGGTCTAGCCTGATTCTAAAAGCTATGTGTGGGTTCCCTTGAACAGTGACAAACTGGAACCAAAGCCCATGTCCCACAGTGGAGGACTGGTTAGGCAAATGGAGGCCATTCACTCAATGAAATATAGTCACGTGCAATGTGGCAACAAGAACCAGAGAGAAACAGCACAGTATTAAGAGAGAGAAACAGGCGATGATGAGGCTACTATGATTTAATATGTGGAATTATGAATGAATATGGACAAATAGAAGGAAATTCGAAAAGACGAAAAAAAATCATGCTAGGGTGGAATTAAGGGTGATTCCTTTTAAACTGTTAGGTGACACTGCTCTTATGTCACTATCTTGATAAACAGCAGGAGAAGACAAGTTTACATTATTTTTTATTTTCAATTGAAATGACACTTCATCTGTCTGGTGAGTACTGGAACTCAGATGTCCCCTGGGAAAAGCCATCGATGTTCATCAAAACCCTAGGAAAACCAAGTCTTCCTGGTTCTTGGGAGCTATGGCTGAAGGGATGGGACCACAGCTGAGTGTCCCAGTTCCACCAAGGCTGGCTGGATTCCAAGCTCCCCCTCGGTCCTGGGCCAGCGCCCCTGCCAGCCGGGCTCTCTGAGGTCTGGTGCTCCTGCACACCCGTCCGGCCGCCGCCTCGCCTGCTCTGGCAGGCCCCTCTCCCTGCCGGTGTACCTACCAGCCTCGTTTTGATTGGAGGGTACATGCAAACTCCAGTGGTCTCTTCCTTCATGGGGAGAGAGAGTGGAGGAGAGCAGCCAGAGTGAGCACAGTGGGGGTTGCTGGCGGGCTCTGCCTGCTCACGTGAGAGGAGAGAACGGGAGGAGGAGGTGGTGAGATAGGGAGGAGAGAAAGGAGATAAGGGAGGGGAAAGGAGAGAGAGAGAGCATAGTACAAGACGGATCTGGCAAATCCAGACTATTCTCAAGCCAGCTTTGCCCGGCGGCCTACTTCCAGCCTCTGGCCAGCTCCCGCTGGTCCCACCCGCCACCCTCCTCTCTCAGCCTCTCTCCTCCTCTCTGACCCCCATCTCCCTTCTCCACTATGTGAGCTCTGACACTCCAGAACCCCCTTTCCCGCAGCTGGCAGGGAGGGGCCGTCACCTGTGCCAACGCGCAGGATTGGCAGCTGCACCCTGGCACACCGTTAGGGTTTTGAAGCACTGCCCAGACCAGGCCAGAAAGAGCCACCATGAATTAGCAATGCCAGCCACGGGAGCCATATGCAGACTGGCCACACGCTCGAGAGCATTTGCCTTCCATGCCTGCCCCCCAACACCCCATCGCCAGGTTTTTGCTAAAGAAGGGCATGTGCTGTGGTGTGTATGTAGACGTCCAGCCGAGAGCACTGGGAAAGAGGCACATGGGGGGAGGAACACCGAGTTTAGGACTTCATCTGTCACGGCTCTGGGTTTGCAAAAAATAGAATGACCTTGACCCACCTCCCGCGCCCAGGAGCCCAGTCTCACACTGGCATTGGTACTTGCTGCTAAGCTGAAAGACACCAAGCGTTGTGAGAAAAGTGCCACACCCTGTGGGATGCCCACTTCCCCACCCTGTCCCTGATGAGTGCCATGCGCCCAGCAGAGGTCCAAGAGCTCATACGGGTGAAGGATGAGAACAGTGAACAGATGATGCTCCGTGTAGGAGCACAGGCTACTGACAGGGTGACTTTGGGTTTCGGGGAGGGACTGTTTGCTCCAGAGAATAAATACACACACGTTGAGTTCAAGAGAGGTTCCGGAAATAGTTGGTATCATCCTGCCACGAGGAATAAAACACAGCTTCTGGACAAGTTTCATTGAAAAATGATCAAGAAAATTGCAGGCCTCTTTTCCTTCTCCAAATTGATCTAACTCTGTCCTCTTGACAATGGTGCAATTTGCTGGATAATTTCCAAAGGGCTTTTACAACCACAGTCACTCAGTGCTCTTTGCAACAGACTTGTTCTACTCTCCACATTTGGGAGATGCATACATTGCATTTGCAATGTCTGAACCTGGGTTCTGGATTCTATGTTGATTGTTTTGAAATCCTTTTTTTTTTTTTTTTTTTCCCAGTAGTAAGTGAATTCATATAAGGCACCTGTAGTCAAGTTTTATCAGAAGGATTTACTGAAATCCTCCCACTCTCTGTTCCTCTGGATAAATCCCACCTGCCGTACGATGGTGTTTGAGGCCTGCGTGAAGCTGCCTCCTGCCAGCCCTCCAGGATCAGTTCCTAGTGCTGCCCCAGTACACTGATGCTTCAGCCAGAACCAGCTGCACCTGGGGACTTTGGCCACTGGGCTTTTGCTTCTGCTGACATTAGCAAGAATTCAGTGTGTATTTTCTAAAGAAAATAAAAGTTGGCATAAGAGACCAAGAAATATGGCAGAGTTTCCTAGAGGCCAAAATGTCTTTAATCTGAAGATTAAAATGAATGACTTAAGGCTTTGCTTTCATCGTAAATGTTGATCAGTAGACAAGCGTTTCTGACCTTTCTAAATATGCACCTGAATGGATTTCAGCAAAAGAGCATCCCTGGACTCTTACTAAATCCACCCCTTGGCTCTTAGTAAACGGAAAGGAAATAAGATAAGGCGTGTAATGGGATACTTTTTGAAATGCCATTTTATCTGCCTCCCCCCACCAAAGCCTTGGGGCTTTCCTACATGCGGGCAGCTGCATTCTTCTCTAACTACTTGACTTTTGAGTTTCAAAGTCTGACTCTGGGGGAACAGAAAGATTCTTGGCAGAGATTGATGAAAATGTGCTTCTTCATCATCTAGATAAGAAAAGAGACTGCTGGTTTGAGGACAGGGGAGAAGAGTCAAGCAAATGGAGGAGGGGGGACACTGGCGAGTCTTGAGCCCGTGGCCCTGGGCCTTTTTCATGGCTGTGGCTGCAAACAGGGATTAAAGAGCAAGCCAGGACCAGCGGCCCTGCTCAGGGAGAGCCACTCAGACCCCAGGACAGCTTGGTGCCCAGTATGTAGGGACTGACACCTCCCAGAAGGCAAGCGATCTCTACTTACCCAAAAGGACCACAAAAGAGGCAGAGTGTCCCAGATGTATCAGTGAACACTGGCACTATGGAATAATTGGTTTCTTTCCACCTATGTACTGGGGAGCACAGATGAACCCACAGAGCTACAGAGGGGCACCCTGATTTGGTTTGACATCAAGCTATGGCCCTTGTGGAAGAATGAGATTCAAAATAAACACTGAGCTGTGGAGAAAGATGGAAATCCACTTCTGACCCACAGCCCTGGGCTGTCCATGGGCCCTGCACAGCTTCCCTCCCTTGGCCAGGCCAATGTGCTGTCTGACATCTGTCCTCTTCACTAACATGCCATGTGCCCGAAGGGACTGGGTTCTCACCAGTTCTGCTCTAGAGTCAGGTGAATGGTTTACCAAGTGCAGAGACCCGAGAAAGAGTCCAGAACGCAGAGGTAGAGCTGTGCAGGGTTTGTGGTACCTGAGGGCGGAAGGGGGCCGGCTCTGCATCCCCAGAGTCAACATAGTGACTCAATTGACACCAACACCCCCCTGCAGTGCTCTCTCACAACCTGAGAGAATTCCAGTGACAGGTGCTGTGCTGTCCCTGGCCCTCATCCTTTCCACCCTCGTGCCCTACCCCTCTGTCCCAGACAGGAACTCTTTGTGATCATGAACTCTGAGGCGGAGCTGGAGACGGCAGGCATCAAGCTGCAAAGGCTGTCTGACGACAGGTGACATGGCGACAGGTGCACTGGTGCTTGTGATGCCCCTAGCCCTGAGTCTGCTCTCCCCTTGGCAAGGTGAGAGGGCTGTCCTTGTGTTTCTGAGATGCTGAGAGGAGGGGATGGAGGGGAGGGGATCAGCCAAAGGGAGTAGCACATTGCCCACACTCCCCTCCTCCTCCCTAGGATCCACTGACCCTCATGGGAACAGGATTCATTCTGAGCAAGTGCAGTCAGAGCCGGGCACCAAGGAAAGCCCATAGCAGAGTGGGCTCTTGCCAAAATGCCAGGCATTTGGGGCTGCTCGTGCCCCAAGACAAAAGGCACCCGTCCTGAGCACACATATTCACTGCAGATCTCAGTGGGCAGCTGTGTCTCAGTGTGGTACAAGGATGTCCCTGTCCAGGCCTGGGCAGTGCAGCACACTGAACCCTAATGGAGAGCTTAGTCAGAGTTGCCCAACATGGGCTTCCCAGGGAGAGGAGTGAGCTTCCTGGTCCTGACGGGGGCCCAGCAGAGGCAGGACTGTCACTGACTTTGGGTCAGCAGATTCCTGAGTTCCTGCCCCATGCTGCTTTCTTCCTCATCTCAGATAGCTTAATTCCACAGGTAATGAAATCTACCAGCTGCATTCCCAGTACAAGTCTCCAAAGGAAATCCTACCACTCCTGGAAAGCCCACTGTGTATTATTTTTATAAACTGACCCTGGTTCTAAGATCCACCAGACCCTTTATTAAATTCTCAGTACTTTGATCATGCTGTATTTTCTACCTAGCATGGCTGGGTTCATTTTCTTCACCAGGCAAACTCCGATTCATACTCTAAAACCCAGGCTCCATGAGCCTCCTTTTCCCATTGCCTCCAGGTACAGTTAAATATTAGGTCCCACAGAAGTAGCAGTTCCTAAGGGTGATGAAGTGGTGCCAAAAGGGCCTCTGCATCCGGGTCACCACCTCTGAAAGGCAGAGGGAAGAGGAAGGGGTCCTCCCACCTGTGAAGGGTCTTGGCAATCTGTCTAACAAGGAGGCTGTGAATCATTCTGCGACTTTGACTTCGACACAGGAAGGGTCTAACTCTGAAGGCTACCAGAGCAGGGGTCACCCACTGTCATCTGTCAGCTGTTATCCAAAGCTCTCAGACTGCATCAACTCTCCCGATGAGACAGGCAACTGTGTCAATGATCTCCTTATGCCTGCTGGTCAGCAGTGGTGGGTCCCATGTGTCCTCTCCGGAAAACCTTCCAGAAATCTCTCCTAAATACCTCACTCCTCCTCTAGCAAGTGGGTCCTGAATGACTCTAGATTCTCACGTTGCTCCTGGCCTTTATCAACCTGACATCCCCTCCAGCCTTTAGCTGCCCTCTCCACAGCCCAGCACATGGACAGGCAAGCAGCAAACTCTCAGGAGATAGGTCTTGACTTGCTCACATTTTGGCTCATAGCTCAAAGTGGTGACTTAAGCTTAGTACAAGGTGGACTGTGATTTATGCTCCAGTACACTTGGGTACCGCACTGAGCCCAGCCAAAGATACCAGCAAGTTTCCCTGTAATAATACCTTGCACATCTTTATGACACTTTCTGTTCTCATAGGACACACACGCATGTGCGTGTGTGCTCTCATAAAATTCTTATAATTCTCCTGTGACAAACAATGGCATCCTTTATCTCATAGAAGATGCAGCAGTGATTGTCCAGTGACAAGGCTCTTCAAAGGTGGAGCACAGACTGCACACAGGACCTGGCTGTGTGATTTCTGCTTCAGTGCTCTGTCCTTTAAAAAGGGTTTCTCACCCGCAAGACTCTCCTAAGGGCCACTGCCCACAAGGGGAGACCTGAATGCAGAAGATGGATGATAGTCAGAGGCACAAGGGGCCTGGAAAGCCAGGGTTCAGGCTCAAGCCACTGTTTTAGACCAGACAGATTGGTGGAAGCAAGAGCAAGAGATGGGTGGGCATGCAGGGCACAGCCCAGGAAGCCACAAAGCCAAGACCCAAGCACGGAGAAGCCCTGTGAGCAGCAGACAGGCGAGGGTGGGCCCCCCACCCCAAGAGGGGCAGCCCTTCCTCCAGGACTGAGAGGTGTGGGACCCAAGGTGCCTGAACCCCCACCCTAGGAGGTACTCCCTGTGCCTCCTAGATAAGAGGAAGGGCCCTCCTAGAAGCACTCTCCACCCAGATCTCTGCCAAGATGTTGCTAGGGGCTGTGGCTTTTCTGGTTTTAGAAAAATAGGAAGTTTACCAGAGGAGTAGCTTCTGTGAAATCCATCAGGAGATCTCCAGGCTCCAAGGTAAAGGTCCCTCCCCGGTCAGAGGGGCTCTGCAAAGGTAAAGATATCCCCTGTTAGCGACGCCTCTGGATTGGCAGCAAATGCACCAGAAAGATGGTGGTTCCCCCTTCCCCTCTACCCACTTGCTAACACTGAGCTCATCAGGATGCCCACCCCCCACATCTCCCTCGCTCATCAGTGTACAAAATGTTGAGACTGAACCTCGATTTTTTTTTCTGGAATCTTTATGGATAGAAGTAGGGCATGGGGTGGGGACGTGTCCTTTTTAGAGCTGAAAACAACTTTTCTTAAGTTTTCTGAGTGTTCTTTGATTGGTCTTTTGGGAAAAGGCTTTAAAGAGTCCTTTGAATGTATATCGAGAGAGCAGGCTGTCCTGCAGGGGAGGATCAATTGGCCTTTAGGAGCTAAACTGATCTGCAGGAAAAAAAGGGGAAGATGCTCACGGTGTGGGGGTGGCACCTCTGAACATTCTGCTCCTTGTTTTTGGAAAACGTTTTGTCCCTCCTGCTCTGGGGTCTTAGCTGCATGGGTGATCTCGAGGCCCTTTCGAGGGGAGGAAAAACAAGGAGCCATTGACTTGACAGGAGCAGGGCCCTAAGGGGAGAGATGGCCAGGAGAGGGAGCCCTGAGGCCTTGGGAAGGATGTCACCTGCTTTCCCTGCCTCCCCAGCACCACTCCCTTCTGTTTGTAAATATTTCTGCCTGGGTTTAACCAGCTGGAGGATCTGTGATGGGAGCCTGTGTCCACACTTGAGACCAAGTTATAAGAGGACTCCCTGCTGCGGAGAGACACCCAACTTAGGATGCCAGGAGGTGATCTGCAGAAATGCAGAGAACCTCAGTCTCAGCCAGTCACTGGCTGCGGGGGTCAGCCACATTCCTGTGTCTGGTCCAGACTCCTGGGGAAAGGACCAGGGAAAGACCAGCCTTGGTCATGCGGGATATGGGCCTGGACTATTGCTATGTAGATACTGCCAAGAATTGTCACCCTGGAAACTGCAGAAGCCTCGGGCATCCAGTTCAGAGACCGGATGCTAGGCCCTGGGCTGGACGAAGGAGCAGACCTTCTCATCTTAGGAGGAGGCAACTGAGTCTTGGAGGAAAAACAGCTTTGGAAGTGAGCAGTCACAAGGTTTGTGAATGGAGCACCTGGGAACTGATCAGAGCTCTGGTCTTGCCTTCAGGACAACTGCCCTGCGTGCACACCTTTCCTCGTGCAGGTGCATGGACCAAGACAACCTTTGACTCAGCAGCCACTTGGACAGCAATAGGTTTGTCTGTATTTGGACCCATTGCCAAAGAGTGACCAATTGCTAAAGGTCACTCAGAGAAAACCAAGGGAAATGTCTCAGGTAAGGCCTTTGTTACTATCCATTCCCATCTCTGGCAATTTTCTGAAATTTCAAACTGAAATTTCAAATTATTAACTTCCCATCTTCAAATTATTAACACGGTTTATCTTGTAAAAGGAATGGGATGGAGATAAGTCTGTTTTTATTCCTTCAACTTGTCCATCATGGAGTGTGTGTGTGTGTGGGGGGGGCGTTTCTCTCTTGCTGTCATTACAGTAGAGTGATAGCTTATGTAAAATGATATTCTAAACCAAAATTGCCTCCAAGAATTCATTTAAATTGCTCTGAAAGTACAGTGTATGTGGCTTTAGATCACAGCATGTGTCCCACAAATGGCTGTTTCATATTTCGGGGACAGGGTACATGAAAACATGTTTTGCCATTTTCTACTCTGAATACACAAAAGGATCATGCAAAATTCAAGCGCCCCCACCGAATGCCACTCACCAACAGGACCCTGCCTGCCCAGCACATAGCGGTTAACCCTTAGTACTTCTGCCATACCTTGGCCGCTGGAGACAGTGGGCTCTTGCCTTCTGACTTGTGAGGTGAGCTGACTTTCTGGAGCTTGGGGGACACCAGTGGCACTGAGGCTTGTGTGGCAGCTGTGGTGGAGTCTGTGGCTGGGGCTGTGGTGACGCCCACCGCCTCGGCCAGGTCTGGAGGGAGGTCGTCTTCATCACTGCGGTTACTAAAAGCACATGAAGCTCTGCTCATTACAATAACACACGGGCTGCAGGGAGGCTGGGGCGGGGGCTCCCTCAACACGCGTCCACCTGACATCCAGCGGACAGAGTCAGAGACACTGACTTTTTTATATACCAAAGCAAATTTGAGCTGGATTTTCTGTCACTCACCAGGCATTTAAAAAAAAATTGTGTGAAATACATATAAAGTGCTATTATCATTTTAAGTCCTCGTGACATTACAGTTCAGTAGCACTAAATACATTTACAGTTTTGTGTAACCTCACCACTACCTATCCCCCAAATCTTTACATCCACCCCAAAGAAACTCTGTATTGTTACTGAACAAAGCTTTCTGTGGCTGCCTCCCCACAGCTTCTGGAAGCATCTATTCCCCCGTGTGTCTCAATGAATTTGCCTTCTCTAGGCACCTATGGAAGCAAAATCGAACCACCTCTGTCCTTCTGGGTCTGGTTTGTCACATTCACTATGGTGCTTTCAAGGCACAATCATGTTATGTTGTAGCATGTATCAAGATGTCATTCTTCTATGGTGAAGAATCCACTGTGTGGGTGTACCACATATTCTTGTCCATGCATCTGTTGATGGACACTTGCGTTCCTTTGTCTTCTAGCTCTGCAACTGCTATGAACACGAGTGTGCAAATACCTGCTTGGCTCCTTGCTTGCAATTCTTTTGGATTGGAATTTCACCTAGGGAGAGAGTTGCTGGGTCCTATGCTACTTCTTTGCTTAGCTTCTCGAGGAACCACCACAGCAAAGGCTATTATTTGGAGAGGTGGCCTTTAGGCAGGTGTACACAAGGCTCATAGAAACCTACTGCTTTGAGCCAAAGGCATAATAGCCTCTTTTGTGGCCTTGTTAGGTATGAACTGTCTGTTGGGTGCAACAAGCTGGTTACAGGGGAGGAGTGTTTGTTTGGGGGCCAAGTAGCTTTGGTCTTAGAACCTCTCTGTGGGGAGGAGGTGACCTGGGAAGGAAAGGACTTGACAGGAAGCCACCACAGTGGAGGGGAAGTCTGGCCTGGCACTGCAGCTTATCTCCAGGCTTGGATTTGGAAGGAAGCTTTGATGTCCCACAGCATATGCCAAGCCTGGTAGCCCCTTCTGACCTGGTTACTCTGGCACGGCACTGGAGCAGTGCCATTGATTCCCCGTTCTTAGCGTGGACAATATCTTCTCCAACTTTTAGAAATTAAGACAAGTCTCCTAGCTGCTAACCTGCCAGCTTCCTGCCTGTGCAGTAGAGTTAACTCAGAAGGCCTGAGATGTTCAAACTCCCTACATTCCAGAGGAACCACGGGCACTGACCAGCTCCTGGGAGACACCCTCTGGGCCCTGGGGTATCCTGCCTGGGGAGAGTCTGTGTACCCAACAGCTTGGGCCAGGTCAGAGTTTATTTCTCAATGTGCTATATGGTGAAACACCTGGATTTGTATACCTGGGGTTTTAGGACTATGCTGTATCAGTCTGATCTGAGGCAGGCGTGGGGGTGGTCTGATCTTAATAAGCTAAGGTCAGTCATATGGGCGCTCCATGCCTACGTGACTGACCCCTAATAAAAACCACTTTTCATTGCATCAGTGAGCTTCCCTGGTTGGTAATACTTCCCATATATTATTGTTGCACGTTATTTCTGGGAGGATGAATCCCTGCCCATGTGACTCTACAGAGATAGGGCAATGGG
Source organism: Urocitellus parryii (assembly GCF_045843805.1). Taxonomy (NCBI): domain Eukaryota; kingdom Metazoa; phylum Chordata; class Mammalia; order Rodentia; family Sciuridae; genus Urocitellus; species Urocitellus parryii. Next base: position 187,695,268 of record NC_135534.1, read on the forward strand.
AGTGTTTTCCTGGACTCCACCTCTGGGCTTTTTCTCTTGTTGATATTAACTGGTTTCCTTCACTGTTACACATGGTAACTGTGAGTGTGACTGCTTTTCTTAGTTCTGTGTGTCCTTCTAGTGAGTCATCATCTTTGAGGATGGTCTTGGGGACCCCCGGCACACTGTCTCTACTGGAGCACCCCCTGAAGCCATCCTGGCATAGGGGTTGAGTTTTCAAAACGATAGCTGAGCTCAAGAGTAAAGATAAAAGATGGCTGATGGGCACAAATGAGGCCTGTGCCCGGTCCCTCCTGATGGTCCCTGGGTAGTGGGCCTCATGGGGAACATGGCCCCAGATCACAGTGCAGTGTAGATCGGCCCTGGAGGATTTTAGATCAGTCTGTGTTTGGAAAAGACTCTCAAGGAGGATTTAAGATTCATTACTAAAAAGGGGAGGTGTAAGGTTTTAACAAGTTTGTGGAAAAATTAATAAGAGATCACATATTTGCAACCACACAGATAAAGCAGGTCATGTAAGTTATTTGGGCATGTGCCCATTTAATTTTCTCAAAAACCTTGTGATTTGATCTCCAATTTTTTAGAGAATCAGATGTGATTTCATGTGATCAAAGTCACAAACCTGGGTACGTGGAGGAGTTAAATTTTTTTACCTCATTTAAAAAAAAATTGGTAATCTGGCTAGTTAAGTGGAGGAGTGGGGTAATTTCTTTTCTTTTACTTCATTTAAAAGAACTGTATTCTTAAGAGCATATTTATTATTTATTTTTACACAAAAAGCCATTTCAGAAAACATAGCTCATCTTTCACAGCAGGAAGTCGAATAATACTGTCTAAACTTGAAAAGCTCCAAATTTTTCATGGGATTTTATAATCTTTTGTCATAACTTAGATCTTATGACAAAGAAATATATCTAAAATTCAGTAATGTTAAATTCAGAAAATGACATTTTTTAATATTTTATTTTTTTTGCTGTAGATGGACACAATACCTTTATTTTTTTATGTGGTGCTGAGGATTGAACCCAGTGCTTCACATATGCTAGGTGAGTGCTCTACCACTGAGCCACAACCCCAGAGCCACAAAATAACATTTTAATAAATAAAATTTTATGTGTAGAGCTTTGTTTTGAAATTATTTTTTTTTATATTTTAACAAAATATGCACAGAAGCATGTCTAAAGTAATAATCATCTGCTGTGAACACTTGTATATTGGGTTTTTTTTTTTTTTTTTTTGTGTGTGTGTGTGTGTGGTGCTGGGAATGAACCCATGCTAAGAGGGATTTCTGCCACTGAGCTATATCCTCACTCCCTACTTGGTATTTTTGATGTCATGGTTCTGGGGGATTGGTTACTTTTCTCTTTGAACTTCCATGTGTCATTTACTGAATCTTTAAAGATTTTTTTCACTGTGTTCAAATAAGTAGCAAAGTTATATTCCTGGAAAACGATAAAACAGCTCACCATTTTCTTTCCAGCCCATGGCTAGTCGGGAACTTCTGGGTTCAAGAGATCCTCCTGCCTCAGCCTCCTGGGTAGCTGGGGCCACAGGTATGTACCACCTTGCCTGCTTTGCTAGCCATTTTCTAAAACCTACTGGCTATAAATATAAAGATGACGCTTCTACCTGCCTTGACCTCTGCGGAGCTATAAAAAAAAAAAAAAAAAAAACTCCTTCAGAGCACCTGAATGTTACGATGGCCTTGGTAAAGCAGCTAACGTCTGAATACACATAACTCAGGTCTAAGAGCCAGAAAAACTGTGATAGCACATACATCTGCACACAAAAAGGATAACACAGAAAATGGTTCCAGACAATCCCAAATCTGAGTTTTTCCATCTGTGTTTCTTGACCACTTGCCTGTCAACTTTATCAACCTCTAGGAGTTAAACAGATGAGCAAATGAGCAGTAACCACTGTGGGAGATTGAAGAACTATTTTTTGGGGGAAAGAAAGGTAACATTGGAAAAAAATCCCATCCATTACACATTTGCTATTTTCTACTAATGGGGAAATGCTGCCATTCTTTGATTTTTTCAAAACAGAATATTTGGGGGCAGTTTAATAAACATGCTTTTAAGTTACAGATTTGAAAAGGGTTGTCTTCAAAGAGCCAATTTGGTGAGTGAGTGAAATTTTCTTTCCTTCCGGGCCATCTAGCAGTCAGTCATTATTTCAAACATGATTACATATCCCAAATGGGTGATAATGACATTTCGAGTTTCAAAATGTAAAAGGAAAGGCAAATCCCGCCAGCCTTATCCTTGGGGAAGCAGATTTTAACGGTCTAATTTGTTCCCCGGAGATCATTAGGACTGTTAATTATTTGAACCCTATTCATTTTGGTTTTCCTAGGAAATGCAGTTGCTATATTATCCGGAAGTTTCTATTAAAGCTAATGAGGTAGGATGTGTCTGTACTAATCCCCCTCCCCCAGCATGCCTTTTCCTCTTTTCACAAGATGCAAATGATAGCACTGAGACAGCTGTTTGAGGATTGCATCTGGGGCCACCTCCATGCCCTACACTTTCACACTCTGGAGACCCACAAACTTGGACTTTTTCTCAGAAGTTTCCAGGGGAAAAAAGGAAAGAGAGCCCTTCGGTGGCCTGGCCTTTACCTATGCTAACCCCCACAAAATCCCTGAGGTAGACATTAGCACACCCATTCTGCAGATGCAGAAATAATAGCTCAAAAATAAATTTTCCAAGAGCTTATAGCTGTAAACCAGCCAGGGCTCCAACAGAAAGAAGACCTTCCAGCCCCAGAGCCCCCATGCTTTCCATTGCATCTGGAGATATCCCTGCAGCTCTCTGACCAAATCATGCCCAGGCGCACTGCCCGGCCCAAAGCCAAGGTCAAGAAAAGGGAACTACCATTGGGACGACCACTATAACTTATCAACCACCACCTTTACTACAACACCTTTCTGTCTTTTTTGGATTGTAACTCCATTTTGGATTTGACACTCGGCCTTTGCCACCAATACACGGTGACTCTTTGGATGGGAATTGTCAAAGACACTTTGCTCTTCCCTTGACAATGCCTAGAACAATCCAGTGCACACTGTAGCCAAGAGACCGTTGTTAGGCTGAGCTGAAAAGAAGCGGGTGGGCCCTGGTGGAATGTGGCTCCTTCCTCGGGTCTCACAGAGAGCTCAGTGCTTAGCTCCAGCTCTGCTGAGAGACCTTGCTACCATTTACTATTATGTCAGGGGAGGCAGCTTTTGCAATGGCTTCCAGGGATCCCTGTCCTGGTATTCAGGCCCTCATGTATGCCTCCTCTTGAGTATGAGCTGCACCTAGTGACTTGCTTCTCATGAATAGAATGTGGCAAAGTGATAAGTTGTCATTTCTGTGATCACGTTACAAGACTGTGACCTTCACCTTGCTAGCACCCTCTCTGGGTGACTACAACTGAGATAACCTTGGCCCAATGCCCTTGGGTACCAGGAACTATGGGAAGGGGCCTTCGGATGAGACCACAGCCCTCACTGACACCTTGAACTCAGTCTTGTGAGAGATCCTGACACAGAGGAGGAGCCAAGGAAGCCAAGCCTGGACTCTAGCTCCCCACAACTGGGAGGCAATAACTGAGGACTGTTTGGGAGTAGTTTGGTTGTACAGCAGTCAATAATGATTATACATGTATGTTTTCAGGGGGAAAGTTCTGGTCCCATTATGACCCAAGTTGGAAATAAACAGAATTTGGAGAATGGCTCTCTCTCTGGAAATGGTATGAAGGGTTAAGAAACATTTATAACCAATACATTGAGCATCAGTGAGGTTATAACTGAAAAACTTGCAATACAGAACTCACAAACTATATTGTCTTGTTAACTTCCTCACTCGGGGAGGCTTGATTTCCGGTTTTTCCACAGCTGGTTGGGCAGTTTCCACACGTATAGGGATAGGACTTCTAGAGACATACCAAAAAAGAGAATACCACCAATAAAAAAGGTTTATGGTCTCGTTTTAGCCAAACAGACTGCTTTTTCAGTGAATTCATACCTTAATAACACTGGTAGTCCAGAAATCCATTTATTTTTGCCTTTCTGTTCTACTGATTTAATAACTGCAACTAAAAACAGAAAACCCCAAACAACCAACCAACAAGCAAAAATAATGGGGAAGAAAATATAGCAAGCAAGGAACTAAATATAAGTGGGGAACCAAATAAAATTTCCATGTCCCACATAGCCACCCCACAATATGAGTGTTTGATTCATAAACAGGTTTTGCCAGTAAAATGGATAAACTAAACTCAGTTTGACTTCCTTAAAAGTTTTACTTTTAATCTGATAGCTATGTATTTTAAATATAGCACAGTACACATTTCAAGAAAATAAAGCAGCATAGTATATTTTATGTGAAAGATGCATAACCAGAAGCCCATTAGAGTTTACTCTAAAACATTTTAATTCTATGTACATATGAAAATGTTAAAATTTAATTTTATCTTTCCTCAGTCATTTATGCCTGACAGCTGGTAGGCCCCACTCAAAACAGTGATTTTTAAGGAAAAGTTTTAAATATTTTGAAGTGATCATGACTAAATTCATTTTTAAAATATATTTATTTTGTTTATTTATTTTTATGTGGTGCTGAGAATCAAACCTGGTGACTTACATGTGGGAGGCAAGTGCTCTGCCTCTGAGCCACACATCCATCCTCAGCTCCACTAAATTCATTTATTAAAAGTCAGTAATGACTTTCTTTTGGGGACAGGGGAAGGCATCAAGAATTGAACTCAGGGGCACTTGACTACTGAGACACATCCCCAGCCTTATTTTGTATTTTATTTAGAGACCGGGTTTTACTGGGTTGCTTAACACCTCGTCTTTGCTGAGGCTGGCTTTGAACTCATGATCCTCCTGCCTCAGCCTCCAGAGCCCCTGGAATGACAGGCATGTGCCATCACACCCGAATGAAGTCACTAATGACTTTCTAGCACCAAAGGAGCCTCTAAACAAATTGAGACCTTCAGCAAGGGACCCCAACAAGTCAATGAACATTTCTGAGCCTCTGTGTTTTCTTCTATCCAATGCCTATTTTTTTTTTTTGTGATCAGTATGTGGCTGGTGCCTAATAAATGTTGGCTGAGTAACCACAGGAATGAGCAAATGAGGACCTGAAGTCAGTGGCTTCTCAGGCTGGGAGCTCCGAGGAAGCTGAACGTGGTCCTTGGAAGATTTTAGCCTTGTAGGGGCTCAGACCTCTGCTTGGGGAGAATGGCTGATATCTGTGAAAGCTTCGCGGAGAAGTGTCCTCCTAACCACAGGGAGGCAAGACAGCAAGGTGGGAGACAGTGTGGAGACCTGGCTGAATGTAGGGCACTGGAACTGCTGACAAGGGAGGTCCTGGTGACAAAGTAAGGGATGACAGGGGCCATGTCACCAGGGGCCCAAGGCTGAGGCGTTTACTCTGAAGGCAATGGCAGTCTCTAAAGGCTTTAAGCAGGGGAGTGGCATAGTCAGGTGCAATTTGGAAAAGTGCTCAGAAGGGGACATTGGAGAAGGGAGGCCAGGGCATCTTAGAGTACTGTCGGGATAGTATCCAGGATGGTCAGTCACGAGGGCTGGGAGTCAGTAGGGATTGTGATTCTGGAGAGGAAAGGATGGATGTGAGCAGTAGTAGGAAAGCCACATTGATAGGATATGGTGGCCAACTAGGTGAGGGGATGAGGCAGGAGGTTTTCAGGCCAGGGTAAGGAGAAGGGAAAGTCATCAAGATGGGAAAACAGGTGGAGGATGATGGAGGAGGGTGGAAAGAGATGAACTGAATTTTTGGAATGTCCAGAGGGTAAGGTGTCTCTGGTGGAAGACAGATTTATACCAAGAACATAGGTTGGAAATCATAAGGTGATAAAAAGGAATGTTAAACTTTTTTTAAAAATATATTTTTAGTTTACCATGGTACCTTTATTTTGTTATTTAGTTTTTTTATGTGGTGCTGGGGATCGAAACCAGTGTCCCATGCATGCTAGGCTACCGCTCTACCACTGAGCCACAACCCCAGCCCAGAATGTTAGATTTTTTAAAACATATATATTTTTTTGTTCTCAATGGACCTTTATTTTATTTATTTATATGTGGTGCTGAGAACTGAATCCAGTGCCTCACACCTGCTAGGCAAGCGCTCTACCACTGAGCAACTACCCCAGCCCCAGAATATTAACTTTTACTTTGGGCATCAAGGGAGTGGTTCTATACACCTGAGCTGTTTGTAAAATTGCTGACTCTGTCCCCATCAGCATCCCCCCTCCACCACCACCCAATAGGATCTGAAAGCCCTGGAGTTGGACTCAAAAGTCTGTGCCTTTAACAAGAGATGATGGAGTTGTCCTTGGACATTTTTGGGGGAAACTCTACCCTAGGGAGCCCCTACAGATGTTTGTAGACAACAGGCTGGTATTGAAGCTGCCATGATCTATAGGTTGCTACTGATCTGGGCACATGACAAGGTCATAACTCTATGTTATGAGACAACCCAAGTGTGTAAAATTCTTTGTTGGTATGGCAGGTAGTGGTATTAAATCTGAGACTCAGCAGCAGTTGTTTGAGGTGGGCCTTTGAGGTTCACATTCCCTTAGTTTCATTTTCCCTCTCTGAAGGAAATTATCAGCTAATTCCCATGTCAGCAATGTTTTGAAGATAATGTTGGCTACACCGAGTATCATCTCCCCATTCGAACAAGAAGCAACAGACCTTACATTAGTGTCCTGAAGACTGGATTTCTTATTGATATTTACAAATGTCGATTCCTCTTTTCCAATCTGTAAGACAAAACGGGTTAGTCCAAACTGAATCTCTTGGCATGCAAAAAATGTTTTCAAGTCTCCCACATTTTAAGGATTATAGAAATGTGAAGGTGGACCAAAGAGGGAATTCAGTCAATAGCAAACCTTGTTCTGGTATTCATGTAAGTTAACAGAAATGTGTTTTCTTGAGTCATTCTCCTCCATGGGGATTAAGACATAATTATTCAAATGCAATCAATTATTGTATTCCTACTTTTATTGAACACCTGCTACGTGCCAGCTCATGCTTGAATGAGAAAGGGATGGTGTGGGAAAAGCCAAACCCACAACTGGCTCACCTCACAGTTTAGATGGGGAATAATTACCAGCTGTATGCTCACACAGCCTTACAGTTTACAAAGGGATCTGGAATCTGTTCTTTCACATCAGTGGAACAAGCCTGGGAGGAATTACATCATTTGATTTTGACAGAAGCCTTGTCTTCTTCCCTCTGGTGAGTTCCAAAGAATGACAGCGGAGGAAGGGACACCCACTCAGCCTGCCAGGCCAGCAGAACGCACAGTGCTTGATGACAGACACAGCCCTCATGCTTGTCACAGCACACAGAGCTGGGCCTCTGTTCTAAGCCTACAGTGAATGGTACTGCTCGGACCCTGGCTCAGAGGGCACTGCCCGGTTGGCCTGCATGGGTGCCAAACACATCCAGCCCTGGCTCCCTGTTGGAACTTGACTCTTTTCCTTACACCCTTGCTCTACATGGAGGCCAAGAGGGAATTCAGACCTAACTCTCTAGGGGAATGCACAACCCTTCCCCCACAGCCCCTCGGGATACTCTAAGCCAGGGGTTCTTACGGCAGGTCCCTGTTTTCCCCGTGAACACTCAGCAGCATCTCCAGTTCTATGATAATAGCGGGAACTGTTTCACAAAGTGTTCTGTGACCAATCAGGTGTGAAGGAAACTAAAACAGGTTTCTTTGCCGCAGGACTTCTCAGAACCTATTAGAAGATGTGTGCATTGGGACTGTTTCAGGGGATGTAGTGAGCAGAATTTCCAGAACAATCAGGAAGCCTCCTAGAGGGCTGGTGCACCTAATGACATCTTGGGAAACGCTGCTCTGAAATTATTGAGTTCATCTCACTCTCTCCTCCTTTCCTGCCCTTCCACCCTGTCTGTTTGGCTAGGGCGCTCTCTTTTCTTCATATCTATTTCTCATCTTTTTCTCCATTTTGCAGAATGAAAAGTTTCCAACACACTGTACTTCCTCACTGGTGCAGAAACACAGTCCTCCTCGGATAATGTGTGCAGCATGGGGCCACTGGGCACATGATAGAGCTTTCTAGAGTGGATCAAAGCAGCTTTGTAAACTTGGAATATGTTAGTTTTATTTATTCCACGACAGTATAAAAATGGCATACTCTAAAATGATGAAGATAGCTGGATTAAGACAAAGGTAATGTGTGACAATAACTTTAATATCTAACATGCAATGAGAAGAAGGTCAACATGGTCATCCTATAAAAAGTGCTACCACTGTTACCTACAATCAGAGCCCCTTACAACTTCATCATGCCCGATCTGTAGTGATTATTGTCAATATCCACACAATGGTAGGGCAAGGCACTGTGTTGGGTACTGGGTACTTTACACAGATGGTCTCATTCAGTCTTCACAATAACCTAAGGTGGTTAGATACCATTTTCCTCATTTTACACCTGAGAAAACCGAGGCTCAGATTAAGGAACAAGTTTAAGGTGATGCTGCTGAAGCATGGTAGACTGATTCGAATCCAGGCCACCTGACTTTGAAACTTAAATTCTATACCTTACTGCTTCCTGTTTGGATCACAGTTCCCAAATAAGAAGAAATTCTGTAAGCCCTTTCTGGGTTTTCATGGTATGTTCTGGAAGGATCTGAATTACTCAGATTGCTAAATAAATGGAAATAATAATATAAGAGATTACTGAATATTACTTTGTCCTCAGCAACATAGGCATAAATACTAAGTTCGTGAGTGAGCTCACGGACAACTGTAGCTTTTCATATACTGGTTCCAGGGCAGGGATGACAAATGGATTTCTACTTGAGTGACAACCTTGTTGACTGGTATCTCCTTGGAAGACCTTTTGTATAGAAGATAATCCTGAGGCTGCATTTAGGGTCACAGGGAGTATGGTGGTCACTGCATATAACCAGTGAGGTCTGTTAGGGGTGCTAGTGGTGGGTAATGAGAGTTATGGAACTGTCGTCTCTCATCTCCAGTTTGTTCTTTGCATCTCTACTTGGTGGACCCGAGGCAGAACCAGCAAATTCAGTTAACTGCTTTCCCAGCTGGCTTCAGGATAGGACATGTCAATAGGGGGCGCTAGTGGGGAAGAACTTGCTCTTTTCTGTCTGTTTCCAGCTTCTGTGAGTCACCCCAGCCTGGCTGCTTCACCTGGGCAGTGGCAGTTCCTCCAGGCCACATGGGTTTCTTACTCCAGCTCAGAGACACCAGCACTGGCTGCAGGGACTCTTACTAAGAAATCCAAATTTCATCTGAGTGTCTAAATTTTAATATTTACAGCACATCATTCCCTGGGCCATGGAGCTGGAAAGTGCTTCCTTGCAGTTTTTCTTTCTAGTTCCTTAGAACAGTGTGACTCCGAGTGTGGCCCCAGGAACTTGTTGGAAATGCCAATTCCTCAGCCCGACCCTGACCTGCTGAATCCATGGGGCTGGGCCAGCTCTCCTGAAGACTCACACATACCTAATTAATAACTGGATATCAGTTAATAATTCTTGCTACGAAAGTTTCAGTTCACCTACCAAGGCCTGATTCCTATCTCCAGTCTGGACCCCAAATGACGTGGTGTCTGGGTCCCTCCTGATGGCGTGGAGGAAGTCTGTAACCTGAACGCAAGGGAGCCAGGCTCCGCATACCTGGGCACTCACCCGGGAAGCGTTCTCTAACTGCGCTTTCAGAATGTTGCACTTCACGTGATCTGCCACGGGCGAGGGCAACAGGGGTGTCTGAAGAGTCTTCTCAGAGACCTTCTTTTCCTCGGCCTGAGACAGATCAAAATCCAGATGATGGATTATAAGCAGAAAACAAAACAAAACATGCACGTTAACTTTCCCAATGGCTGCAACTGCACAGAATACAGATCCAAGTATCCAGGCAAATAAGCCACCAGCTCCACGCATCTGTGCCCCAGGGTTCACTCATCCTCTTATGAGGGAGGGAGAAGACACATCAGGAGCTGCGTGTGAGACCTGAGAAGGTGAGGAAGGGGATCATCAGGGGTCAGGCGGCAGGAGCCCGTGGCAGAACGGGGCTAGGGCTTCCACTTCTCTATTCATTCTCCCCACAACCGCAACTCTGACACAGAAAGCCAACACTGTAATTTGTAGGGTCAAGGGAAAGAGTGCAAAATATCTGTGGATGTTCTTACAATAAATTTTTTTTCTTGCTAAAAACTGGTGCGTGTGTATGTGTGTGTGTGTGTGTGTGTGTGTGTGTGTGTGTGTGTGTTTTGCTGGGGACTGAACCCAAGGCCTTGTGCATACTAAGCAAGTGCCCTACCACTGAGCTAAATCTCCAGTCCTATCCTAAAACTGTGATTCTTAACAAGGAATTTGTATCTATATTCCTCTTTTGGAGGGGGCTGGGAATTGAACCCAGGGATAATCACATGCTCTACCATTCAACTATACCCCCAGCCCGTGTTACAGTATTGCAGAGCATCTTGGAAATTAGTACCACCTTCACTGTTTTTACCATCTCCCGAGTGTTATCTGAACATGTACCTAAAATTCCTGTGATCCCAGGGCACCCTGGGACAATATTCATATTTGAACTATGCTCAAAGCAATGATATCTTTGAAATCTTAGGCTTTGTAACTATTCTGTGTATTATTATAGACATGATGACATTTCCATAATAATTAAAATAAAAAGCACTTATCCACATGGGTAACCCCAACTCATCTTTAATGGTACACACACCACTTTTGGGAAATAATGTCTTATTAGCAAACTGTACCTATCATGGCCATTGCATACCCCAGCACTAATATGGTGCTTGATGCAGAGTAGGTGTCCATTAAACACCTACTGAGGACAATTATGATGATATACAGCTATCATCAGAAGAGATATGCATTTAATAAGAAAGCACAAAACCATGTGATTGCCACAATCCAGCAATACCAATATCATGTCAGCCATCCTGTACGAGGGCAAGAAGGAGATGTTCTAAAGCCCTCAAGTTCTTCATGTCCCCAAATTATTTGGTCACTAATTTGAAAGTCCTCTTGAGCACCTTGGTACTCTTAGTAGCAATATCATAAAAGCCATAGAGGCAGCACAAGGCAATTGGCTGACAGACACCACTTGACAAAGAAAAGAGAACATAGTATACAGGTTCCCAGGGGGACCGCCAGACACACAGAGGAGCTTATGTGAGAGCAGGCAGCAATTTCACATAATGCCAGAACAGGCAGAGGCAAAAAAACCCAGATCTGCTCCTCAGCTTTGCCTTCTTAGTACCATTTAAAAAGAGAGTAAGGGGCTGGGGATGTGGCTCAAGCAGTAGTGTGCTTGCCTGGGTTCAATCCTCAGCACCACATACAAACAAAGATGTTGTGTCCGCCGAGAACTAAAAAATAAATATTAAAATTCTCTCTCTCTCCCTCTCTCTTTAAAAAAAATTTAAAAATAAAAAGAGAGTGAGGTTGCTAGGGGTGTAGCTCAGTAGTGAAGAGTGTTCTCTAGTGTGTGCAAAGCCCTGGGTTCCTTTCCCACCAGCGCATGCATGTACACACACACACACACACACACACACAAACACACACACACACACATGATGATAATGATGATAAAAAGAAAAATAACTCCAGTGGGTAACATTTACTGAGAGCTTACTATGGGTCAGCCCTTGACTATAAATTTCATATGCATGTCTCACTTAATCCTCTCATTTGTTCCACCCATTTGGAAGTAGGTACAAGTATTATCCTCCCCACTTTTATAAAAGGTGAAGGATTTATATGATATAAACAGAAACCAGAGGATTAATATCCTCATTTTATAGATTAGAAAAACAAAGCAGAGAGATGGGAAGTGACTTGTCCAAGATCACACAGGAGATAAGCAGAAGGGCCAACATTCACATTCAGGAACAGTGGCTTTGGCAGACGCAGCCCAGAGCTCTAACCACACCACCATACTGCTCCCCTTGCCTTCTCTGATTCAGTCTCTCTCTTTTTTAAGAAATGTCTTTCAGTTGTTGGTGGACCTTTATTTTTTATCTATCTCTCTATCTCTCTATCTATCTATATGCAGTGCTGAGAATCCTCACACATGCTAGGCAAGTGCTCTACCACTGACCTACAACCCCAGCCCAAGTCTCATTCTCTTTATTCACAAGATTTTCAGGATGTTCAAGTAAGGAAAAAATTTTTTAAAGACACAAATGACACTTTCATGTCAGATTCTTTGGTTAGAAAAGAAAATATAACAAAAAGTTACTTTGGATGGGAGAACAGTAATGACCCTAAGCCATCTAGTTGTGCTTGAAGAACTGGCTCTTTTGACTAGATTCATTATCCTGAGGGACTTAAGTTTTCTCCTTTAGGCAAATCACTAACTTATTTATAACTTGCATTTTAAAAGGTAAGATTTGTAGCATAGACTTTGGATAATTTATCTTGTGTTTATAAATCCTGATACGTAAAGATATCTGTTCCATATTAAATGGATGTTTTCATTGATATGTGAAGAGTTAATTTTTTAATTAGGTCTAATTTTTCTGGAATAATATAGGAATGAAATTAGTTATTAAGCCCATCTGAGGTTTTTTGACAATTGCTTGAGGGAATGTGGTTATACTGACAGTAATGACCGAAGACCTACTTAAAGAAACGAAATGCTGCTAAAATAAGAAGAGAACAGCAATTCAGCAACGATTTCCCCCCAGAACTTTGGAATTCTAAATTACTTTTTTTGGACATAAAATTCGTGCCATCTCATTCCTGTCCCATCTGGATGAAGCAAGAGCAATAATGTTCAGCTTTATGAATTGACTCAGGTAAAGACCGACATAAATTTTGGAAAATTTGTGCAACATTATATAATTTTTTTCTTGTTTCAAAGGCATTTCTCTCCAGGCATGGTGGTACATGACTGTAATCCCAGCTACTGAGGAGGCCAAAGCAGGAAGATCACAAGTTCAAAGCCACCCTAGGCAACTTAGTGAGACCCTGGGGGGAAAACAAAATAAAAAGGTCTGGGAGTATAACTCAGTGGTAGAGCACCCATGGGACAATCCCCAGTACCCCCCAATACACACACACACACACACACACACACACACACACACACAGAAAAAGGCATTTCTATGGGATATCACAAAACAACAAGTCCAGTCTGGAGGAAGGTCCCAGAATGTTGTGCTTTCTGTGTTCTGAATTATCATACTTGATATTTTATGTTCAGCTTGAATCGTGGAAAGACACTTTATCGTTCAATATTTCAAAACATACAAATGGATGCCAATTGGGCCTTTGGATTATTAGAGTTGGAAATAGGCCATCTGTTGGAAGATGTCATCTGGGAATAAAGAAATGATCAGATGCATATTTAAATTGTTGATACAAATTGTTTACACATTGGAAATCTGATGACATTCACATTCCTGTGATAATTCTGGGTGTGACTTTGGAACCGAGTAGTGAAAATGACTTCTCATCATTAAATAATCCCAGGGGGTCATCTAAGAACAAACAGAAGATGCTCCATCTTTAAGGTTGGGGAAAAAAAACAACTTTAAAAGCCATCCAAGCCAGAGTTCCCAATTTTGATATCATGCTATCAAGTGAGGTCTGTTGCAAGAAATGCTCTATTGATGACAAAGAATCATAGTGTGAAATAATATGCTCTGTTCATAGATTGGGACAGCATCAGAGTTACCTGGATAATCGCATTGACCTAGGTTTCTTGCTTACTAATCTTTCTTTCTTTCCTGTTCTTTTCTGTTTTTGATACTGGGGATTGAACCCAGGGCCTTGTGTGTGCTAAGCATGAGCTCTCCTCTGAGCTACACTCCCAGCCCCCTAATGTATTTCTCTGAATGGAGGATAAAAAAGGGAAGTTATTATAAGTTATAGCTGAGCTCCAGGGCAATGCTCTGTAGTGCACAGGTGTTCCAGGTATGCCTTGACCCCGAGCAAGCCACTGTCCCCAATATCCTACCAATGGTCATGGCAACTACAAATGACTGTAGCGCTTGTGAGTTCCCTGCTGTTCAATATGCTGTATTTCACTGCAAATAGTTATAGATTTTGTCCAACTCTGGGTAAGCCCGTATTCAACCCATTTATCATGTGTATTGTTGAAGAAAAGTTGAAAACCAAGAGAATAAGAAGAGGGAGAAGATTGATCCAGGGGAACATGATCTATTGGGCAATGCCCAGCCCTGTAATTCACCCAGCAAGAAGGTAAGTGAAGTTTTGCTCCTAAAAGACAGCAGCCTGAGCCAAAAAGTCAAAAAAGATGGTAGAAGTCCCTCCAGGCACAGGCAGGTTTAACAGGCAGGCCCCGTTAACAGGCCCAGGTCTGGTATGAGCACCAAGTCCCTGTTCATGCAGAGCCCCGGGCACCGGCACCTTGTTAATGTTGATGTGCAGAGCAGGCCAGGGTCCAGCAGCCTTCACCGTCTCCAGCTCCAGCTTCTTCAGATGGGCAGCAGCTTCACTGAACAGGGCAGGTGGTCCAGGACTCAGTTCTACACAGCAGCCAGGGAAGATGAATAAGGAAGGGTCAAAGGAGAGACAGCTATAGAGGCTAAGGGACACTCGCCAGATCCTGGCCCGCAGTACTCTGTTTGCCTGCCCCCTTGTCTTCTTGCTTGATGGGTTGTGAGAATATCTGAGGTCACGGTTTCAAGGTCTGACTGCCCCCCGCCCATCAGCTCCAGGAGCTGGGTGAGCCTGGCTAAAGTGCTTTACCTTTCTGAGCCTCAGAGTCATTTTTAAATGAAAATAAAATTATATACCTTGTAGGGTTGCTGTGAACATTAAGTGAGGTTATTCATATACCAGTGTTTTAAAAGTGAAAAAGCTCTATGCAAACTAGAAAGATTAGTATTCAGTCTAAGAGACACAAAAATGTGCCCTTAAAAGCCATGTTATGTTTCTAAAATCAAATCCACTGACTTCGATTTTTTTGTACCACTGGGGATTAGTTGGCAACACCTTTTCTCCCTTTAGCTTGAATTTACTCACTGATATATTAAATATTCATTACAAAGTAAAACTTGTGCTAATAGGCCATCGGGATCTAGGAAGCTGAAAGAAAGAGATGCATGAGACACAATTCTGGTCTAAAGGGAGAGACATGCACAGATACTTCAAATAAAAAGCAGCAAAAGTCATCATTCGTGATAGGAACGAGAGAGAAGGCACTCCAAAGCCTGGATTGGTGGGAGGGTGATAAAGAACGATTCACTGATAACATTTGAGCTGGTTCCTGAGGGATGCATAGGAGTTCACCAAGACAGAGAAAAGCCTTCTAGGAAGAGGCAACAAGTGCAAGGGACAGACCTGGCACAGCATTCGGTGAGAGGAGAGGCGCTCTGTGTAGCCAGAGTGTGCTAAGGAGTGGGGGAGGTGGGAGACCTTGGCAGGAGCCAGGTTATGAAGGTCTGTGTGTGGCCAGGCTCAGCAGGGTGGCCTTCATCCCAGGACAGTGAACTCTTGCCAGGCCTTAAGGCATCTGGATAGAGCCATCTGGTGACGGTAGATTTGGCAGCTTTTTCAGGGAGGCTGGAGGAGGTGCCCATCGGGAGGTTGCCACGATTACCCAGATATAAGATGAGGCAGGGACTCGGCATGGGCAGCTGGGGCAGCGATGTGGGCACAGAGCTCAGTCTTCACACAAGTGGGTTACGAGTCCCTGTATCCAGCTCAGCTGACCCAGAACTGCTTTCCATGGTCCATGAAGGAGGGGATCGTGGTGTTGTACCGGCTCCCAGGCTCATGCCGTGCCCTTGGCTCTCACCTCCTCACCTCCACCCCATCCCCAGAAGAGGCACCACAAGGGACCCCGCTCCTCAGCAGGAACCAGCGGCAACACCGCCTGACTCTGCCTTAGCACCAGATCGAGGACTAGTCCTTTCCCCCAGTTCACCAGAGGCAAATTCCTTGCTAAAATAAAAGACAATTTCTAAAAAAATAAAAATAAAAATAAAATAGCAGACATACAAAATCCAAGCCTGCGGGTTAAAATTAGATGGAAGAGAGAGAACCTCGCTCTGTCGTTGTATGACTAGCGGAGTTCTGATGGGGACCCGAATCAATGGTCCACCTGACACCACCTTGTTCTCAGAAGTCCCATGTCAGAAAGAGGGCAGGACAGGTTTCCCTGGAATTAGGACAGTGGCAGTTCCAGCCACCACCTCCCTGCCCTCTTTATCCTTCCTACTGCCTGAGCTGGGGCTGGATACTGTACCCGCAGAGGACTGGGGGACAATGGTTACCCTGTAATGACAGTGGAGACTATGACTCCCAAGTGCCCCTGCCTAAAGGCATCAGGCTCTTCTCTGTCGGTATCCAAACCCAGTAACCAGCATAGCATCACCTTCCGTGCTGCCTGGGAAGGGTCTGCCTTGAGCTGCTAGAGAAGCCACTCCTGCCATAGCAGGAGTCCCCCACCTCCCCCAACTCACTTGTGAGGGACTTGCTGCTGGAGTTCGGGGACCTCAAGGGCCCCTCCTTGTTCTCCAGGGTCAGTGACAGGCCGTAGTTGGAGTGGTGCTGGTGCTGGCGGTGATGCCGTCCCGAAGCCTTGGGGGGGAACGGGGTGCCCCCGTTCTCCTCGATGCCAAAGGGCAGCCGGTCCGAGGGGCTGAGCACTGGGGAGGGGAGCGGGTAGCTGTGGTGGCGACAGAGTCAGGATTTAGAAAAGCAAAACATCTTGATCATCCGGTGGGTTTCGAAAGATGATCTTTCAGCGTCAAATACCAAAGGGAAACGGGTTCAACACATAAGATTCCTGCTTAAAATGGGAGGTAGTGGGCATTGTATGGAGGTCGAGGTGGAAATCTGCATAGATCAGAGACCTTCTTTCCTTGGACCTTAAAAAATCTAATTTGGGGCCTGGGGTGGTGGCTCAGTGGTAGTGTGCTTGCCTGGCACGTGGGAGGCACTGGGTTCGACTCTCAGCACCCCATAAAAATAAAGAAATAAAGCTATCGTGCTCATCTACAAGTAAAAAATATTTTTTTAAAAAAAAAAATTCCTAATTTTGAGATGGAATGAAAACATTGCTCTATTTTAGAGGCAGTCTCTAAATGGAAGACATGACAACTATAATAAAATGTTAAATGATCCTAGAAGATCATGTTACAAACTAGAAGTTCCTCTCCACCCTGCCCAGCACACTGAAAGCCCAATATTGTCACGCTTTTTTATTCCAATGGCTCCTCTCTGTGTTTACCGATATCTTCCTGTTCCAAGCCCCTTCATCCCCGACCTAGACTCCTGGACAAGATTCTCTCCCACCCCGACTCCCTCCGTCAGTCCCTCCCCCACAGAGAAGTTTCCAGAATGGTATTCTAATTATCTTCCAGAGGAGGACACTCTTCCTGGGGGAGCTGGAATACATCTCATCTTCACCCTTTCAGGACAGAAATCCCCCCTTGGAAATCCAAGGAACCCCACAGACCTTCCCTGCAGATGCCAAGTTCCAGGGGACTCCAGGGCTGCTGGAACTGTCTGGGGACTCGTTAAGAGCTAGGCTGGCAGGAGAAGATTCACACTGCTTCACACAGCACTCGTGGCCTCCAGGGACCTTGCCCCCTCCTCTTCCAGCCCCATCTCCAGCAACGACCCTTCTGCACACTCACCCCTTCCATCCTGAGCATCCCTCATCTCTCAACAGGCTGAGATGCCCCTCCCTTTGGAAAGATTTCCATTCAGAGCTGGCTGAGCTGTGATCCCGCCTCATGTGGCCAGGCGGGCTCACCCCTCCTTCTGCTGTCCAGATTCCAGCGCCCACTACCTTCTCTCTACCTTCAAGGGGCTCACGGCCCAGGTACCCTACAACTCTGTGTTTCAGGAACTTGAGATCATACTACACCAACAGCAGAAGTTGGGAGCGCAGAAGTAGAGGCAGTTAACTCCTTGGCGGAGGGGAAGGTGTCACAGGGAGGGAACATCCAGGGGGAGACAGTAAAGCTTTAGTGCCCATTTCTGAAATGGAACCCTCTTTCTTACAGGAGACCCCATTCTTCATGGGGTCTTGCCCCCTCAGGTTTGGGCCTGAGACTTGATTCCAGCCTGTCCAGCTGGAACCTTCCATCCTAGTTCTGGGGTGTGACCCAATCAGAGACCATTAGAGTTTATCCTAAAATTTAACATACAAAATCCAAAAGACAGGGTCTCTCTCTCTCTCTCTTTGTGAGAGTCAAGCAGGGCCTTTTGGTGACTTCTCTGGGCCCTAGGCACTTCTGCCTTTTGTCCCTTCTTTATAAAAAAAAAAATGAAAAATTGTATTTCATGGCAATGTTCATATAAAAGTATGTTAAACATTTTCTCCAACTAAAAGTTCATTTCTATTTTAAACAAAATTAAAACCTATTTGTGAGTTTATAAAGTACTGTGGACCTAAGGCTCTGTGCCCACAGTGTAGAGAGAACACACTAGCCGTGACCATAAGGATGATGTCCACTGAGGCTTCTTGTGACTATCATCCCTGGACATAAAGCAGCAGCAGTATCTGGGAATGAGGTCAATGAAGGGAGAAACGATGAGCAGAGGTTAAAGATAGATGGAGCAAGAAAAAGTAATGGTATTATTTGAGTGCCTAGATCCTGCCACACCTGAACCCGCTACTACCACGAACCTTTTCAATGACAAGGTTCAGAAAATGCACTGATTGAGGTGGCTGTGTTTCTCCCATTTATAAACCAATTGGATGGACCAAAGAAGTGGGAGAGCTGGGACTGGACGGCAGCTCCAGATCCTGCTATCATTATTTTCCTGTCTCCCAATTATGTTGAAAAATAATATTTGCCCTCGAGAGAGGTGCAGAGACTGGGAGTCAGAAGACAGAAAATGCCCTTTGCCCTGGAGGACTTCAGGCTCATCTCGCCTCTGCCCTTCTTTCTGGCCACTGGCAGCCCATTAAAGGTCTGAGTGGGCAGTGCCATGGTCTAGGCAGGGGGACAGATCAGAGACACACTGAGAGGAAGAGAGGGACAGGATATGGGTACCGGCTGGATTTGAGAAAGAGAACATGGAGACAGGGAGGGGTGAGGACACCCTAAATATTTTTTAGCCTGGAAGACCAGGCACATGGCATGTCGTTAATAGGAAAAAAAAAAAAAAGGTGGCGGATGAGGGCTACTTTGACATGATTGAACTTCAAATGAGTTATAGTGAGTGCGAAAATGAACGCCCAAAGGAAAAGATGTCTTGTCGCAGAGATCTGGCACACGTTCAGGGCTGGAAGTGGAGTTGGAAAGCTTTGACTAAGCGTTTCAGAAAGATGGCAAATAGACACCACTTCTGATGCCAGCTCCGATTGATCCTCACCCTCTGCCTGGAGTACAAGATGCAGAGGGATTCTGGGATTATGCCCAGCTCAGGAGGAGAGTGCTGTGATTGATTAGTGGATGCCTGTCAAGGACTTGGAAGAACACCTTGGTGTCACATACTTGTCTTTCCAAGTTAAAAGTGCGTGCCTTTTCATTTCAAGGAAACTCAGACCAAAGGGTCAAATAGTAAAGTGCAGGGGGTAAGAAACTGCATGTAATAACGTTTCAAGTCCAAGGTGCATGGGTGACTTTCCTCTTACTGCAACTCTAGGGGGTTGACTCAGAAAGGGAGAAATGGAAAGAGGAACAGATGAGCGTCGGAAGCTGCCTGAGGCTGTACCCAGAAATGTGGTCAGGCTAAGTGTGTCTGGAAGAGCAAAGGTTCCTAAACAATTAGTGACCTAAGAGTGTCCTCAGCTCATACATATGGAGGAACATCCTAAGATACCTAACGTGGAGCCTCATGGGGCTGTGGGTCCATTAAGGAAATTGCTCATGGACTCATCGAAACTCCTAGAGTCGCCATTTCACATAGACCACGGTGTAACTGACTGGCCATGACGTTGTGCGTCTACCTGTTCATACAGTCTGAAGAGAAGGTCAAGCCCACCCTAGAAGGTCCAAGAGCATGTAGCAGCCCATGAGCCTCAAGGATGTTGGCTAAGGCTCAGGAGATTGCCAGCTCCATGTCACCAGACACAGGCTCATGAGGCTCTGACATTCTGGAAAGGAGGTCACAGATCGTGGCTTCAGAGTGGGTGGCAAAGGTGGGATATGTAGGCTTTGGCCTCTGCTTCCCTGAGCCGATCGGGGAAGGGACAGTGGTTGAAGATGGGGCTGTTATGTGCTAGGTGCCTGTCCTGTGCTAAGCACCTCAACTTCCACACCATCCTGCGGGGACGCTGATGTTGCCTCATTTGACACCGGAGCTTAGCAAAGATGAATAATGTGGCCTGTTAGAGCTGCAAGTGAGTACTGAACCTTATCTAATGTATTCTCTTGCCTTTTCTCAGGGGAAGACCCAGCTCTCATTCTGTCTCCAACTCTGGAGAAGCTGGTATTCCCAGTGGGCCAGTGTCCTAGGGGACTTCATTGACTGTATTGGGAAAGGCACAGCTCTACAGAACTGGCTGGTTGAGAGGTTCTTGCAGACCTACTTAATCCCATACATGCTTTCAACTACAGCCTCTCCCATCCTGGTCTCTGGGATCCCAGCCCACCCAAAACATGGTGCTCTATCAAAATGCACTGCCTACCGGAATTAGGGAAACCAGGATGGGGGAGGGTCTCAAGCTGGGATACAAAAACAAGGCTTTCTCTTGAAAACAAGATAAGTGTTCCAGGTGCTCTGAGAAGTCAATCATATACTTTATAGTCCGCCAAGCCTCTGGGTGACATGGGCTCTGGAGAGCAGCCCTGGGGAATCTAACCCTGAATAAGAAATCCCAGAATTTCAGAAATGGACCCCCCTTGGATATCCACCAGTTTGGTGGTCTGAAACTCTGGATGAATGTTAAAATCACGAGTAGGAAAACCCCTATTCACTTACTGGAGGGAATCCAAAATGGTGTAGCCAGTTTGGAAAATAATCTGGCAGTTCCTCAAAGAGATATCAGATGACCCATCAATCCCATTCCTAGATATATGCCCAAGAGAAATATGTCCATGCAAAAACTTGTACATGAGCTGAAACTGGGGCACATGTCTGTAATCCCAGCAACTTGGGAAGCTGAGGCAAGAGGATCACAATTTCAGGCCAGTCTGGGAAACTTAGTAAGACTCTGTGTTAAAGTAGAAAATAAGGACTGGGGATGTAGATCAGTGGTAGAGTACCTCTGGCTTCAACTCCCAGTACTAAAGAAAAAAAAAAAAAAGAACAAAACCAAACACTTGGACTCAAATATTCACGGCATTATTCATAATTGCCCAAAGGGAGAAACAACCCACATACCTATGTGTTCATCGACTGAAGAATGGATAAGCAAAATGTGCTACCTCCATACGATGGAAAATTATCTAGTTGATAAAAAGGCATGAAATAGCCATCCATGCTACACATGAATGAACCTTGAAAACATTAAGCTACATGAAAGAGACTCGACACAAAAGGCCACATGCCGTATGATTCCATTTACATGAAACATTTAGAAGAGGCAAGTCTGGGGCGGTAGATAGATGAGTGGTTATGGAGGTCTGGGGAGGGTGGAGGAAATGAGTGAGTCACTGCTAATGGGCCTGAGTTTCTTTTAGAAGTAGTGAATATGTTCCAAAATTAGATTTCAGCCGTGGTTGCACAACTTTGTAAAAATATGAAAAGCCATGGAACTGTACAATTTAAATTGGTAAACTGTATGCATGTAATATTATACCTCAATACAGCGGAATTAGAAAATCACCAGGGAAGGTTTTGAAAAGAGAAAAAAAATCAATGCTCAGGTCTTACCCAGACCAATTACACAGCCACCCATCTGTGAGTCCAACCTGTGGCCAGGGCCGAGAACTGCTGTCCTGTCCACCCTCCTCATTTTTGCATATGGGCCCACCATGGGGAGTGAGGTGAGCAGGTCATACAGCCGGTAACTGGCTGAGCCTGGGACACGGTCCAGGACTCCCATCTCTCTGCTCACTGCCCCAAGTGCTGCCCATCTGCTGCACCTTCCCATCTGTCCCAGCTTCTATTTCAGGCAGCAAATGCACTCATCAGGAAAATCCAAGTCCTTCTCAGAACCCACCGGCTGAGACATCCTGGCGAATGCACCTTGTCTTCCCATCCATACAGTGAGCTCTGTAGGAAGAGATACTGTCACATCACACGCTTCTGTGTCCTCCACTGGTAGAAAAATGCAGAGCACATAGCAGGTGCTCAACTAACAGTGGTTTGGCTGCGAACAGAATTAAATCTCAGTGCACTGGATAAACATTGAAGTGCCTGGCGTTGTGTCATGAGACTTTGTCTTGGTCCTTAAGGAGCTCACAGCTGCTTTGATAAGAGTAAACAGGAGAGGAGCCAAAGAGGAAGACCTCCAGGGTCGTGGTGTGTGAAGCAGGTGATGTCCCGAAGGATGAGAGTGGGCTGGTTGTCCCAGGCAGAGAGTACCCCAAGTGCTGAAGCTTGGAACTGACTGCGCATTCATTGGTGAGGGGACTTTCCAGGGCTTAACTTGGGCAGAATGAGCTTCCTACTATTGTCACTTCATTTTTGACACTGGGATTGGGTTTCTTGAGAATTCATGTGAAGTTCGGACTCTCCTCCCGATATGAAGAACCAATTGTTTCAACATCCCCAAAGGATTAGCTCATCCTTGCCCCATGAACTTGACCTGCCATCTTCACTGTGCAGGTCACTTTTCTAAAGGCTCCTTTCCCTGTTCTCCCCCTGACTTACTTGCTTCCCAGGACCTGCACTTCCCCGGCTCCCTCCCTCTGGCTTCTGCAGGACTGGCTAAGGGAGCACCTCAGGGTATGGAGTGTGGAAAAGGACCTAAGTCAGGGTCATCCTCTGTGATGTCTGTAGCATCGGCTATAGGGCCTCTAGTGGCTCCAAGCCCACTAGACAGGATCCCTGTGACTCTGACCTCTGGGTACTGGAACACTGGCACCTTCCTTTGTCCCTCTAGCCTAGAAAGGATAAGCAAGCTCTGGTTTTTGCTCATTTCTGGGTTGCTTTACTGTCCAAATCCAGCTTCTTATTTCGTTCAACCCTTATATAACCATTCCCTGTGTTCAATTCCCTCTGTAAGAAATGCCTAGCATAGTTTCAGTTTCCTGATGGCCCATGACAGATATGCAATATAAATCAGTTTCTGTTTCTGGAATTCTTCACTCTCTCAATGATCTATTTATCGGCTGCTAAACCAGTATCAGTTTATCTTAATTACCTTTAATGCACATTTTATATGCAACAGCACAAATCCCTTTTCCTTCTGCTTTTTCTCCTCTTGGTTACCATTATGTATTCAATCCTCCTGATTACTTTAGAATATAATTTACTACCAAAAAAAAAAAAGTCCTACTGGAGTTCTGACTTGAAGAATGAAATACTATGGATTAATTTGAAAGAACGTGCTTATAAGGAACATGATTTTTTTTCTCCATCTCATATTTTTTTAAATGTCCTTCAGTTAGCTGAGCTCAGTGGTGCACATCTATAATCCCAGCAGCTTGGGAGGCTGAGGCAGGAGGATGATCAGTTCAAAGCCAGCCTCAGCAACTTAGTGAGGCCCCGAGCAAGAGCAACTTAGTGTGAGACCTTGTCTCAAAGTAAAAAATAGAAAAGGGCTGGGGATGTGGCTCAGTGGTTAAGCACCCCTGGGTTCGATCCCTGGTTAAAAAAAAACAAAAACTCCTTCAGTCAAAATGTTTAACCTTTTCATTAAGGTATGGTACAAATCTAATTCACTTCTTTGCCTGGTGTTTTTCAGTTTTGACAATTGAAAATGAAATATCATTAACTGATACATTTCCCTTAATTTTGTGATTAGATTTACAAAGCTACTGACTTTAGGATATTCGTGTTTCTGGCTACTTTGTTGGATTCTCTTATTAGAAGGAATTCATTTGGATTTCAGGAAGATGGTCACACATAAATTTTATTCTTTCTTCCCATTAATTATTCCTTGTTTTCTTAGCTTATTGCATGGGTAAAGCCTCCAGAATAATATGAAAAATCATCTGTCCTCTATGTCTTCATTAGAAGTTTGCAGACTCTTTGAAGTGGAATGTGGTTCCTGACAAACTCCATTACTCAGGGTAGATGGTCCTTTTCTGCACTATCTTGCTAGGCACTACTTCCTTTTCTAGGTGCTTAAAAAAGACTCTACCTTCCCTCACAATCACCATTAAGCTTATCGGTCCAGTTTTTGGAGTTCATCGCAAGGCCTGTCTGCTCTGCTGGCATTTCCCTGGGACCATGTGTCTTTCCAAAGAACACAGAATGCTGACTCAGCAACAAGTGGGCTATTTCTCAGTATTGAGCAGGCACTTTTCTGAGCCTACAGACTTGAACTAACTATAAAGCAGTAAAATATCTCCTGACTCCCTTATCTGAGACCTCAGTTCCCTTCTTTTCATTCCCTTTGCCTTCTGCAGTTAGTATAGTCCTTGTTGAAAAGAAGAAGAAAAAAAAAACCCAGAAGTTGAGTAGTTCTATCCATGTCTTATTAATTTTCTATGCCATCCTCCAAAAAATGGCTCTGTTATTACATTTTCACTTTTTTGCTCCAAAGTGTGCATCTATACAACTCTAAAGTTTTTTTTTTTTTCTCTTAAGTCCTGTGCATTCTGCCCCTACCTTTATGCGGTACTGGGAATTGAACCCAGGGGTGCTCTATCACTGAGCTACATCCCCAGCCCTTTATAAGTGTGTGTGTGTGTGTGTGTGTGTGTGTGTGTGTTAATTTTGAGACAGGGTCTTGCTAAATTTCTGAGGCTGGCCTCAAATTTGTGGTCTTCCTACCTTGGCTTCCCCAGTGGCTAGGATAACAGGCATGTATCACTGTGCCTGGCTTATGCCCTTTTTTTTTTTTTTAAATATTTATTTATTTATTAGTTATTGGCGGACACAACATCTTTGTTGGTATGTGGTGCTGAGGATCGAACCCGGGCCGCTCGCATGCCAGGCGAGCACGCTACCTCTTGAGCCACATCCCCAGCCCCTTATGCCCTTTTTTAAAAAAAAATCTTTATTTTATTTTTATGTGGTGCTGAGAATTGAACCTAGTGCCTCACGCGTGCTAGGCAGGCACGCTACCACTTGAGCCACATCCCCAGCCCCTGCCCTTGTTTTTTATATGTTCCACCTTCCCACTCTTTCAAATACTGTTTCAAATTGTGGGTTTGTCTAAAAGGCCCTCAAAGCCTTTCAGTTTGAGATCATCGGTGCTCTATTCTCAGCCCATGTGAAAAATCCTACCTTTTTAGGTCTTTTTCTTGACATTTTGAAATCTGCTTTTTCTCAAGGTTAGAAAACAGGCAGGATTAAACCCCGACTTCTACTCATGTCCTATGAATGATTCCAAGACAGCAGGGTCATCTCCTTCCAGGGATCTTGCCACGCAGGCTTTTCTCACCTCGTCTTCCTTGCTGACCAGAATGAACAGCAATCCCTGCAGTGCTTCTTCCACCTCCCAACAACCGACCTGTTAGCCACGCAGACCAAGAAACCCGCAGATGCCCTGCCTCTAACAGAACGCCGATGTCAGGTAGCTGAGACGTCTCCCACAGGTTCTGTGCAGCCTGACGTCTCTCTCAGGTGGAGCACCATGAACATCCTCCATCCAAGGTGCCCCGCCTCAGGTCCTGAGGGCCCACTGTGCATGGATCATGTGCTGCCTGTATTCAGAGTTACTCTGTCACCAAGTCCTTCCCGTGTCTCCACTCCACGGCAGGGTCCTGGAGGTAGAATCAGCATCTACGCCCAGTCCACACAGCAGCACCCAGATGGCACACTCCAAGCAGATTCCAAAGAAGCCTGACTAGGACAAAAGGGTTCCCTTGTTCACGTGAAGCCAAATGGGGGCCATTTCACAGGCTTCATTAGAACTAAAGCATGAGGGAGTGGCTGATAGAGATCTCCACAGAGCTTTCCACAGGACGGGCCCTAGAAGGGCCATAAGCATGCCAAACCATGCATTCTCCCCATCCTTGGAGTCAGTGGCAAAGATCTGGGGGAGCTGGGGCCTCAGTCTTCTTGCCTACTCCCCGCAAAGTGCTATCCAAATAGATCACCTTCTATTTGTGCCAAGGACCAGAAAAATTTGGGAAGCACCACTGGTCCCTATTCAGCTCGTTCACCTGGACTGTTGTTCTCCAACTGAGCCAGTCTCTTAGCAGAATCTACTGAAGCACCATTTTAACAGATGGTGTCAGCCAGAATAATACCTCCTGACCAAACACCAGCGCATTAATCATCCTCTTTAAATACTCACAGAGGGAAAAAAACGAAAAGCTAACATTTTCAAGTGCTCAGCACTGTGCCATTAATCTCCAAAGGACAATCATCCTTATTTTATAGATAAGGAAACAGGCACAGAAAGTCTAAATAACTTTCCCAACGTTACAAGGCTAGTAAATGGCAGAGCTGGGATTCGAACCTAGGAAACTGGACCTTAGAGCCCTGAGCTCTCTTAGGTGCCAAGTGATACGGCTTTGCCATGGGGGATGGAAGAAGTCTAATGATGACACGGGACTGATAGCTGGCACTTAGCTTTGGCCTTAGGGCTGTTTGGCTGTGACCTTGGATAACTCACTTCACTTATCTGGGTTCCAGACCCTGCACTTTGGGACATTTATATGCTAGGCAAGACAGCATGAAATAATAAAATCATTTGGTCCCTACTATTTGTGACTGAAAGAAGATTGATGGTGCATCTATTCGTCCAGGTTTCCAAGATACCTGTCACTTACTTCAATTTTAATTTAGTAGAAATTAAACAGACCCACCTATTGTTGTGAGTTCTCACTGAATTCAATGCAAGCCTACTCTTAGGCAGTAAGTAGAAAGTATATTTGAGAAGCCGTACTTTTTCCATAATGAGTTTGAGAAGAAAATTGTATCAACATTTTAGAAATGTGACATATTACAAATGTTAGGCTAGTTAATTAGGGATGATTTCTTACAGTAACTAAGTAGTTTTGTTTTTAAAAAGCCTAGAAGGAAAGATGACTACCTGTTCATTAGTGCTTGTCTAAAAAAGGTCAAAATTGCATTACAAAATTATATTTGTACTTAGCGTTCATAAGGACCTGGGTTTGATTCTCAGCACCAAGAAAAAAAAGAAAAGAAATAAATATATTTTAGACTTCTTTATTCAGACTGCCAGTTGGCAGAAGAAAACTTTCTTAAATTGTTTTTTTTTTTTTTTTTTTTTTTGTACTGGGGATTTAACCCAAGGACATTTTATACTACTGAGCCAGTCTTTTTTTTTTTTTTTTTTTTTTGAGACAGGGTCTCACTAAGTTGTTTAGGGCCTTGCTAAGTTGCTGAGGCTGGTCTTTTTTTTTTTTTTTTTTTTTTTTAAAGAGAGAGTGAGAGAGAGAGGGGGACAGAGAGAGAGAGAGAGAGAATTTTAACATTTATTTATTTTTTCCTTAGTTCTCGGCGGACACAACATCTTTGTTTGTATGTGGTGCTGAGGATCGAACCCGGGCCGCACGCATGCCAGGCGAGCATGCTACCGCTTGAGCCACATCCCCAGCCCCTGAGGCTGGTCTTAAACTTGTGATCCTCCTGTTTCAGCTTCCCAAGTTGCTGGGATTACAGGCATGCATCACTTGACCCAGCTCCAAATTGTAATTTTTTTCAATAAATTTTCCAAGTGCCCAACTTTCAGAGTTAATGCTATTGTCAGCATAGGTGACATGTGACTCCACCCTAGATAGGGAATAATTTTGATTTATTTAATAGTTCCTTGAAACCTGAAGCCAAAGGTGGCATTTTTTTTTAACATACCAGTACTTGGCACCGTGTGGAAGCATAGCAAATATCTGTCCAATGAGTTAGTTTTAGTGCATTAAATTTTAATTTTCCTTACATAATTACCAAGTAGCTATTCATAAAAATTTCACTTTGATCATGAATTCACTAGTTGTTCCTAACTACATTAATTAGTCTCTGCAAACTGTAGAATACAATGTTCCACATCTTAGGGAAGAGAGCTTTTATGATTCCATGGTACTTGGATCCCTGTCCTGTGAGCCAGAGCAGGACATGCATCTTCACCTTTGGGTCTGGAATTTTCCTTGGGCGTAACTGCTATCAAATGATTCCAGTGAACGGCTACGAGCAGGTCAGCAGGTCTTGAACATTTTCTGCCAGAAATCCATTTTGCTTTGATGTTTTATCCTTGATGAGTTTTACAATGGCTTTCTCATGTCCGTGTCTTCAAGAGTATGTGCACACGTGTGTGCCCCTGGGTGCCAAGAAGCTAGGAGAGGGCTCTGTAGGATTTCATGGTGAGACCTTAGATGTTAGCAATTTCAGCTCAATTGCAGGATCTGAGTCCAGAGAATTCTTATTTCATAAGTTCATTTTTGCTTTAGGGGCTCATGACTAAGAATTTTATTCAATCTTTTTCTTGCCTTACAAAAGGAAAAAATGGACACAAATAGAGTTGTTTTCCTTTACAGTATTCACTTCTAATAAGTCTAATGGTGCTAGTCCCTTCTTGGTTTCTCATAGATTTTTTGGTTTGCTTCTCAATTCTGTGGCTCACTGCCCTGTTCTCCTGCCCCTGCTTTAAATGAAAATTCATTTCTCTTCTCTTCGGGAGGAAAACAACAAGAACAGACTTGCCCTTAACTGCTTCTTGAAGTGCATCCCCAAATGGCATTATATGGGAGCCCTCAAGGAATAGTAAGACAAAATACTCACTGTCATGAAAACCACCTGTTTACAGCATAAAGCCACTCTGAGCAGCCATTTCTCACCCCAATGTGCCCTGGGCTATGGGAGACTCAGACATGAGATGGGAGGGGGACTTTCCATTCCCTACACACCACCCAAGTCTCCTAATGAATGAAATTACAACATTATTTATTCTAGAATAAGTGCAGGTTAGATGAATAAAAGGCATAATCTGGTAACGGTAGGTTTTAGACATTCTAATTACACAAGAGACCAGTGGGAGGCGGAGCCGGAGCTAAAAACTGGGTACACACGTTTCTGAGGTGACACAGATGAGGATTAATCTATTTTGGTGTTCATTAGTGCTTAAAAATCTCAGATGATTCTCTCTCTGTTCTTCATTTCTTTTGGCTTTCCAGAAGCATCTATCATAAACATCCTTGGTTTGCCTCTAAGGCGAGACACTGGGCCCAATTTGAAGGACTTGTTGGCTTAGTGGCCTTTAACATGGGCACAATGTCCATTATTCAGCCAGGGAAGGAGGCTGAGGCTGGGTGGGTGGTTAGCATAGCAACACCTTCTGCTTCTGAGGTCTCAGCTGCAGACAGTGGATGTTTAAACCTCCACCATTCAGCAGGGGATGATTAGGTAGGTTTCTTCGGGTTTCTTATAATATATGCCTATGGGGATGTTCCTCTAATTATTCCAAACCTTTTTCGCAGATTGCCTAGATAAGGGTCTTTGGAATTTAAATTCTGTAGGTTTTCTTTCACTAATATCATGGGCGAGTCTTGGGTTGCAGCTGTGGTTTTAGATGGAATATATTAGAAATTTAATTGTAGCTAAAAGTAAATCTGACCCTTCTTGGTCAAATATAGGGAGGAAATTCACAATGTCTGAGTGGGTATTTAAGTAGCTCAGGAGGAATGTTCTTAACAAACTCCCAAACAAGAAAGGAAACAGATATTAGAAATCAATTCCTTTGCCTCTGCTGTTTCTATTTGCCTATATCCCTAGTAAGCTCTCCAGGGTGGAACCACACTGATTGTTATCTGAACTTCTGCAGATCTGCTTTTCAAACTGTGTGGTACAGATCAACTCCTCCTGGCCTCCCCTTTCTTTACTATTGTAAGTGCTGAAATAACAGTTAATTGACTTCAGCCTTCAATGGCCTGATCTCCTCTCCCACACCCTCCTACCCCCAATTTCCATACCAGGGATTGAACCCAGGGGCGCTTAACTACTGAGCCACATCCCTAGGATCTCACTAATTTGCTTAGGGCCTCACTAAGTAGTCCAGGCTGGCCTTGAACTCACAATCTTCCTGCCTCAGCCTCCCAAGTAGCTGGGATTACAGGTGTGAGCCACCTCTGGACAGCAGCCTGATCTGGCAAAAACATGGGTTCCAGACAGTTCAACAGAAAACAACAAACAGCATTCACAACGATGAAAAGGTGTGCTGTCTTGCTCATTGAGAAATGTAATAAAAAATGGAAATTCTGGCTTTTACCCATCAGACTATCAAAAAATTTTAAAGTTAGAAAAGGCTATCAGCTCGCCCCCTGTGTGGTCACAGAGGTACTGTCAGGAGAGTGGGTGTATATCAGGTATGGACAGGTGGTATCTTTGGGAGGAGATATCATTAGGCAATGTCCAAATCAGATTTGCATATACCTTTTGGCCCAGAGTTTCTATTTCTAGGAAATTCATTCTACAGATTCAAGTGCAAAACCAGAATGCACGAGAAGGGTAGATGACTGTCATTTTGGAGAGTTGACATAGGGTACATGTCCATCAATCTCAACTGGTTAAATAAATATATGTGCTTGCTTGTTTATTTTCAGGCTAGCATGAGACTGACAAGAAGATATGCTACCAGTGTTTGCCTCTGGGGAGAACTGGGGAACTGAGGAATAAAATGGAAAGGAGAAGTAACTTAGTATTTTTGTTTGAATTTTTTACCACTGTATTACCTATTTTTAAAAAAGCAAAAAAGCACAATGGTTCTCTTTATTGCATTCTATTCAGTCTCCTAAGAGGTCAAAGTTTCCTCTGCTTTGTCTGAGATGAAATCCTAAATTAGATAAATTGGGAGCCGAGCAGACACTCTATTTCAATTCTCCAAACTTTTGAGTCCCGGTTGTTAAAGCAGAACAGATTCTCAGCAGTCTCACCAATTCCTCACCCTGTGTCAGTTCTGCCATTTACAGATGGGAAAGCATTGTCCACATTGTGCCCAGACACTTATTTCCTAGGACTCTCAGACAGAAATATCATTTCTATTTCCCTTTTTATTCCGTCTCAAAAGATCCCCACGGTGTTTCTGCTCTTAGCTTGTCAGTTTCAAAGAGATGTGTCTCTCTGCCCTGTGCTAACCATCTTCCACGAGACCTTTCCTTCGGAACCACACACCATCATTGCTAAACTTAGACTACACATCTCCACCCAGCAGCCCATGAGATAGACCGTTTCTTGAGCTAGACTTTGACTCTCCTTGGCCTGTTTCTGTCCACAGGGGCTGCTCAAGTTTTACATCTCAAAACCCACTAAAAATTGCTACCAGCTAGCTTCAAAGCCAACATGCCAAGCACCTTACAGACATCACGTTATTTAATTATCTCAAGAGCAAGGCATTGTTATGTTCTCTTTGGGGGTGAGAAAAATGAGACAAATAGGAAAAACTGGCTAAAGGTCACATGGATGTAAGTGGCAAAGCTGGGATTCAAACTGTGTGACATTTCAAAGCGCCTTCATTTTATCTAGGCAGAGCACTGTGGGGCTCTTGCCCCCCAAAAAACCAGAACGCCCCACTGTGGACTCTAGTTCTTCTGTCATCTGGTTTGCAACATCCCACCATCCTGATTCTGCAAATTCCTGTATCCCCACCAGGAAGCTAGTCTTGGCACAGGTTCTTAGGCAGGTGGGTATGCTCCATCCTTATCCAGTGGCTGGAATTCACTAGCGTCCTGCCTCTGGAGTGAGACGGACGATGACACAGGTATGGTTTGATGAACTTGGGGGGAAGGCTGATGGTGAACATGAGTGAACTTACGTTGAGAAGATTTAGCTACTTATGAAGTACCCATCCACTTACATTTTAACATTATGCCTACTAAAAAAGAAAAAATTCAAAATTTTGCCTCTAATGGAAATTAGAACTGAGCCATTAAACTGAGGACCAACATAACTAGGTAAGAAACTGCATTTTTCCAGAGTAAGATTCTGTCTCTGCCCACCTGGTTTCCCTTGGGGTGACCGTTAGAATGCAGGTTCTCAGATCTTGCCCCCAAACTCTTGGTCCAGCACTGGACATTTTAAATACACTGTCCATGTCATTGTTGGTCTCCCTAGTTTGGGGGAAAAGTGGGCCAATCTGCAGTATTGATTTCTTTAGCAGAGACCCTGCTGCATGTCAACTTCCTGTTTGCCTTTTAGGTACCCCTGGGGCTTCTTAAAATGTGCCATTTTTCCTGCGTGAAGGGACTTCTAACAATAGTTTGCTTTTTCGGTCTCTCTGCCCTCTCCTGCCTTGCCTTCACATTTGCCCATGGCCTCCTGTTGTGAGATGGTGGAAGCAAATTATTCTAGGCCAATTTAGGGTATTTACCTGGAACATTTGGAAGACCTGGTCAGTCGGGGAATTGACTTTGAGCTTAGTTTGAGAAATATTGACCCAAAGGGATCAATATGGCTGCCCAGGGAGTTCTTTGATGAGCTCAGATTTTTAAGGGTTGGTTAAGAGCTGCAAAGTCAAGGGCAACAAAAAGGCTCTGTCATTAGCTGTATTCAGAGCCAGACCCAGAAGGCTGAAGTCACTGCCCTGGAAGGACAGTGCCAGAAAGACAAAAGGAACTGTCCTACTATGCTCCTTCCATCTGCAGTGTTGAGGAGGACCATTTTTAGTGGAAACGGAAGACCAAGCAATGAAACAAGTAAGAGGGCTCTGAAGGTCAAGGTAATTATCACGGCATGCTTTTAAGACTTTAGACCCTTGTGAATTACACGAATCCAAAAGCACTGTCAACCCACTGCCACGTGTTCTAAGGGATCACAGAAACGAGAACGGATGATGGACCAGTTATGAATGCAAATTGCACAAAAGTAAAGTGTTCATTCCATCAGTTGTAGGATACTGAGCTTGATTTTGCTGGCAGGTTAATCGCTCCAGAAGAAATTATTATATCACAAATTCTCAGGAACAAGTGGATCATCTCAAACAAGGAGGGGTTCACCAAGAACAAATAATACCCAATCTGCTCCTTTGAAAACAGGACTATTAGGGAAGGAATGCCTGCACAGATGGTTATCAGACTAGAGGGTGGTGAGGTGGGGAGGGCTGCTACACCAGTAGGGGGCGAGTGGCAGGGGGTGGGTGGGGTGGGGGGGTGGGTAGACAGGTTAGGCAATCACTGCTGATGGATAAGGTCCCTAGCCACTGGGGCGTGCATGGTGCAGGAAGGCGTGGACAGTTGCCAGACCACTGATGATGGTGATGTGGTAGAAGTGGACAGGGTTACCAGGTTGCTGGTGTAGAGGGGTGGCTCTCTAGTTAGTGACCAGACTTCAACATAGTGAACTGCTCGCTATAATCCAGTAAACTTGCTGAGGTGTCGATCCA
This sequence comes from Urocitellus parryii, assembly GCF_045843805.1. Lineage (NCBI taxonomy): Eukaryota > Metazoa > Chordata > Mammalia > Rodentia > Sciuridae > Urocitellus > Urocitellus parryii. The sequence goes on from NC_135534.1 coordinate 187,728,567, forward strand.
CAGGGTCACAACCATGGAATGACTGGTGGTGAGGACTTAAAGCCTAGATAAGAACAGACTTCGGAGTTGGAATTCTGACTCCCCACTTACCGGATGTGTGTCATATCATATACATGTTGCTTAGCTAAACCACAGGTCTGAGTTTTCCTACCAGGGACAACAGGACACCACCCACCTCGCAGAGTGGTCAGAAAAATCAAGTGAAGTGATACAGAGTACAAAGCACTGCCTCTGGCTTTAAACGCCGTGTATCACTGTGGATTGGTGTCAACCTGATGGGTTTCCAATGTCAGGTGGCTGGTCTGCCCTCTACCACGCTCAACACTGTACAAGGCTTTGCATGAGAACACAGTTGACACATTGACTAATATTCAGACGATGAACTGGAATCCAGAAATAACATGGTGGTCCACGTCCTACTCAAAATGTGATGCCACCAGGATGGACGAGGTTGTTCAGAGCGTTTCCGACTGGCTCAGAGGTGACGAATCGCTGCCTGTTATCTGGTTAGACATTTCCTTCAGAATGAATGTACAAGAATCCATTCGCTGAGCAGACATTCATTGAACACCTACTATCTGTCAGGCACTGGGAACAAAAGCAGCTAAGATTCAAAGCTCGTACTTCAGGCGTGGACATGGGTGGCAGATGAACAACAGGCTGCTCTAACACAAAGCTGCGAGTACGAAGTTGCTGTAGCTGGGGGTGGCAGGGGGAGGTGGAGTGGAACATAGAACACAGAAATTAACCTCATTTTCAGAGGTGGGGGCTGTCAAGAGAGTCTCTGGAGTAGATGACACCTGAGCAGAGATTTAAAAGATGAGCAGCAGTTGGGGGAAAAGAGGGGAGTGACAGATCTCAAGGTTGAAGGAACAACATTTGCAAAGGCAAAGATATAACAGCAGGGGGCGGTGTAAGCCAGGAACCGGAAACAGCTTGGTATTGTAGGATTTTAAGAAGGATGAGCGGAGGAGGGAGGCCCGCTAGAGCAACAGGACAGACACAGTGAGCAGAGGAACTTAGAGAGCTTTGGTCTTCATCATATGGATGATGAAGAACTCGGGCAGTTGTCCAGCCTCAGAATGGCACAATCAGGTAGTGTTTTAGAAAGATCCCTCTAGAGACTGTTATCAGGAGAATGAGCTCGACAGGAAGATCAGCAACAGCACCTGTCAGCAAGGGGAATGATGCTTCTGCAAGATCAGTGCTGGGAAAGGAGAGAGGAAGGGCTCAAACAAAATACTCAGGAGGCACAGCTGAGCAGCCCTGTGGGCCTCCAGGACATGGGTGGCAATAGGGAGAAGAGTTGTAGAAGATGTACAGATTCTAACGATGAGAAAACTCAAATAAAAGAAAAGTTGTGAGGTTTGGGAAGATGGTGAAAGATGACATGTTTGATTTTTGACATGTGGAGTTCAAAGTATTCATGGGATTTCCAAGTTGAAATCAGTCTTAGGCACACACAGGCATCGTCTGAGTTAGGAGAGTTTCAGAATCAACAGCACTATAAATTTAATACAGAACAAGAAAATTCCAGTAGACCACGGTGAGAAAAGCAGTAGGCAGAGGAAAGACCCTGGGAAAATCCCAGTATTTGATAGGATAACAGAAGGAGAGGCTGCTAAGAAGAACAAAGAGGCCAAATGCAATAGAGAAAGGTCACCTAATCTATAAAAAGTGTATACTTCATTGAACAATTAGGAAGTCATAGGTATGCATATTGATTAGACTTCTTGGTTGCAGACAACTGAGTCCATTCAAGTTACTTTAAGCAGAAAGATATTTATTAGAGGGTATTAGACAGCATACACAGTCTTCAGGAGGCCACAGACCCAGGTCTGTATGTCTTCCAGTCAGGAAGAACAGAGTTGCCAAGACAAACCCCCACCCTCACCATAGGATTGTCAGTAGGAAGACCCCACTGTCACCACTTCATTCTGCTCAGCACCAGTGATCAGGTTCTATGACCTTCATCAGAGTTGCCCTGAAATGCCTCGGCCACTGTGTCTGCAAGAAGAGACGAGCCACTCTTGCCAAGATCAGTCTTGTCCTAGGATGATCTTGCTCCGTGCCACCTAACTGAATGCTCACCTTCAGAATGCCAAAAGCCAACTGTCCCATCACTGAGATCATCCACCAATGAGAATTTGGGGCAGAAGCAAGAATCGATAAAATGAAGATGGACTCAAAAAAAGAAAAAAAAAAGAAAAAGGAAGAAAAATCTTTATTCTTTGGAAACACATTTGTAAAAATGTTATCAGTAAGAAGAAAAGATTCAGAACACATTTATTTGGGCGTAGCACATACACTGAGGATCAAAACATCTGCTAAAATGGAATACACCTGTAAACAAATACCCCAGGGAGAGGTTATAGGTGATCCACCCACTGGGCATGGTATGCAGCCGAGTCCCTCCTCCTGAATTGACTGTGGTCACCAAAAGAGATCAGATGGTAGCATTAAAAATCTCTCAAAGGATGTCAATATATGTTGAAGGGCTTAAAAATGGGGGCCAAATTACAATTGCATATTTAAAAGTGGCACAATAATCACCTGATTACACTAATGAAAAAATACCTCAGGCCTATCTATTAAAACATGCTTGACTCATGAATTGAAATGGGGAAAATAAATATTTGGGTTCAAGTGTCACCCTAAAAGACAACACATGGTTTTTCTGGTTGGTTCTACAGAAAGACCGGGGCCAGGCCCGCCTTCCCTGTGCTACAAAATGTCTTGGCACAACCTCCGTAAAAATCTCCCATGTTTTCATGGGAGCCTCGGGTGCGTCTCAATCCGCAGGTTCCATTTCAAAGGAGTGAAGTCTAGAGTAAAATCCAACCCCCGAATCCTGACAGTGTGCATTCACAACAATGTCTTCTGAAGATCACGCAAGAGAGCAGCACCGATGATTAAGACATTAAAAATTATTTTACACTTGAGCAGCAAATGCTATCAAAATGGATGCTATGCCATTTGTGATTAGTGCTAAGGCTGAAATTCAAAGTGGCTGAACTGCTTTAAGATCTGAAATTCAAAAAGTCTCCCTGTGTTTACAGAACATCTAAATAAGTTAGATACTTTCGTTGCATTTCTGAGGCAACAGAAGCAGGTCGTTTAGTTTGAAGGTATGTCCTCAACCTCCAAGAAATTATATTTTCATAAATCAAAGAATTTGAGAGTCAGAAAAGATCTTGGAGATCACTTAGTCCAACTCATTTTTAGATGGGGAATGGGGCCAAACAAGGGGAACCAGCTCAGACAAGGTCACTCGGTGGTGCAGCCTGGACGCTAGCAGTCTCTGTTCCCACCCCAGTGTAGGCTGAGCTATGTTCCCCCTCTTTTTTGATTTAATTGGTCCCATTAATTAAATAACAAAGGATATCAGGTAAGCAGTGGGAGGATAAATGTAGACTTTAGCTCCGATTTTAAAATCAGAATATAGAATGATTCCTGAGCCTTCAGCTCCCTTCATTTTGTCGAGAACACCGCCAACAGTGACTCACGGCCAGCTATGGTGGCTCTCTTCAAATATTTACAGACACTGAAAACGGCTCTCAGAACCGTTCCACAGAGACACTTGTAGGAACGCCTGCACGCGACACCACGACCCTTCTCATGGGATGCAGTGCCGGCACGGTGGGGCCTGGAGTGAGACGCTTCAGTCTCAGAGAGCAGTCATGAGTTTGTCCCGACACATCACACTGTGAGTCCCTCCTACGTTCCTCGGGTTCTGGGCGTGGACAGAATGGCTGTCCTCTCCGCTGGCCGGTGCTTTCCAGAGCCACCTGTCATCCTGAAAGGGTGGCCTGTTTTGTTTGCAGAGTGAACGGTTAGTGGGAGAATGGGAGAGAATTCAGAGACGAGAGTGAGACAACACAGGTACAAAGGAAATGGGCAGGGGACCAGCGGACGTGATGGCGGGCACACGGAAATGAATGCACTGGCTACTCAGTATTTTAAAAACTCCAGATGCGGATCATCTATCAACTTCCAAGTTAAGAGTTCTGTTTATGGCCCAGTCACCTCTTCTCAAAGGGTGTCACATGGTCAGGTCAGCCTGGGAAGCCAGGTGAAGTGGGAAGGTTCCTTTACCACAAGGAAGGGCTTCTATCATGCTAATGTGCAGGGTGATCTGTGATCACCCACGGTGGCATTTGCCAAAAGTGCTGGACTAAAAAAACTCTCTTTTCATGGGAAGGCTGATAATACACAAAATGCTGGAACCCATCCCAGAGATTCCCATGCAGGAGGTCTGGGGAGGGGCTGAGAGCTGGCATTCCCAACAGGCCCCCAGGGGATGCTAAGGCTGACCTTCAGCAGGGCCACCTGCAAGGGACTCTGTTGAATCCCTTGTAAATAGTGAGACTAAGGAAACTACTACAATAAAACAGACAATACTACGAATAAAGTTCATAAAAGTAGTGTTAATAAAATAACTTTTTAAAAAAATCAATCTTCTGTTTCTCCTGTCTGGAAAATAAACTACCATTGAAATACAGAAAGAGTAAGAATGATCACTTCACTAATCTAACTTGCTACAAAAGCTATATGAATATCAATCAAGGTGATTATAATTTTAAAAAATTGCACTGTTGTCATTACAAGATCCACCACAGACTTTTATTTGCCTTGGTCTAAGCAAATTGATTTCCACCACTTGATTTTCTCAAGGAGCAAGGCTTACAACTCTCTTTAAGCAAACTCAATTCACAAACTTTGTTCCTGATGGGCTTGACACATAAACACTAATTAAGACTGATCTAAAATGCAAATCTTAGAGGCATATCTATTTTCACAAAACTGGCCTTAAAAAACACTCTGGGGCCTAACTATAAACACAGTAGAGCAGTGCCAATTCTTCAGGGGGAAGCCCAGGCAGGGCCCAGGCAGGGTAGGGCAGGGGTCGGTAAGTAACAGCCATCAGGTCAAATCCCACTGTTCTGCAAACAAGTTTTACTGGGGACACAGCCATGTCCTCTTACTTATGTTTTGTCTATGGCTGTTTTCAGGCAACAATGTCAGAGCTGAGTCAATGGGAGTGACAATGACCACAGTCAAAAATATTGACTATCCTTTACAGAAAATGTTTACTGACCCTTGGGTTTGGTGGGATGGGGGTGGGGGAATCCATTGCCAGAAAAGCAAACCCTGTCTCCATCCAATTAAAAAAAAAAAAAAAAAACCAAAACCCACAATGACAATCCCCATGTTTTAATCACATTATAAGTAAACAAATTGTTAGAACAGGAAAATGTTATTTAGAAAATCTAAGTAACATCTTGATATAAAATCAAATCCAAAATATCTGAGGTTAGAGTGATTTAAAAAAAAAATTCCCTTTTATTTCACAAAAACTTGTGGCTGGCTTCTACTGCTTTGTAAATGATTCATCCCTGCCTTGGCAACGTAACCCTCGGGAACCGCTTCTGCGGCAGACTTCCAATTCATAACTAAGTAGAGTGGGAGCTTTTCAAGAGAAAGGAGAACTTTCCAAAGCGCAGCTCAGGGAGTGTCAACACTTACCTGACATTTGGAGAGTGAGGGTGCCACCGGGGCTGGCTGGGGTGGACATTCGGATGGTACTGAGGCTGGAAACAAAACACCACACTTGATTACCCTCTGGCCTTTGGATTTCAACGGTCTCCATTCACTTTCTCTTTCGTGGCAACCAGCTCAGGGGCGGAGGGGGCTGTGACAGAAAGGCTGTGACTGAACCCTGGCGGAGCGGCGGACCTCTCACAGGGTGATGGGGTTTCTCCCACTGACAAAGGCTGGGGGGCTGGAACCAAGCCTGAGCCTGGTTCTCCAAGTGCCATCTACAGAGGTGGACTCCTGGGAAGGGGCTGGGATGCCACTCCAAAAGCACAGTACCTCTGCCTGGAGGGGGTGGACCTCTGGTACCCAGGACGGGCACCCACCATTCCTCCCTGCCAAGGGGACCGGTAACAGAAAGAAGGTGAGATCAGGGGACAATTTCCCTCTTCAGAGAAAGTTTTTGTTGCTGCTGCAAATGATGATGATGTGTGTGACGGTGACATCTGCACACACTCAAGGGCTGGACAGGGTTGCGAAGGGAGACAGCAGAGCTGTGGGCGAATTTCTTTCTTCCTGGTATAAATGCTAAAAATAATTTTCTAAAATGTACTCTAACACAAACCAAAAATCCACAGCACTTATTATCTTGATAAAACTGGACGAAGGTAGACAGGGAGGGAGGCTGGGCGAGACGGCTCAAGGGAAAGAAAGAGGGTGGGAAGTCATCCATTGCAAGAGGAAGAAGACAGACTCAAAAAAAAGTGATCAGGGTGAACCCAGACGGGCCTGGCTGCGTTGCAGGCCGCCTATCCACATCTGGCCTGTAGAGGGCAGCAGTCCTAGACACAGCCTGACACCCAGGGTTTCTCAAGGCTAAACTTGCTATGGGGCAAATTAAGCCCTCCTGACATTAAAGTCACGACAATCTTGGCACCATTAATCTTTTAATTATTTCTTCCCTTCCTCTTCCTTCTCCTGCTGCTTTGGTTAATAAGCAGCAGCCTGCTCTGTTACAGAAAATTCTCAGCAATTCCGTTCATCCAATTTTCATGGACCTGAGATGCCCTCCCAGCCTACTCTGTATTCCAGTAGCCTTTCTTTCTGCCTTCAAACATGCCTGTCAGCAAGCGGAGTCTGCAGCCCCCAAAGGACAAGCTGCAGGGAAAAAGAATCTGGAGAAAATAGCTCAGCAGCAGAGCTGGAGAGATGACCAGGGCTCTAGGATCTCCCTGCTGCCATCCCTTCATGTCTCTTCCTTTTGGGAGATTCAGACACCCATAGGGTTTGGATGATTTGCCCAAAGCCAAACTGTTCTAGGTTCTGTGGTCTCAGCCATGCCCCAAATGAGGTTCCACACCCTGGATCTTCAACAAAAAAGAACAACTAACCCACCACTGGATCCCCTACTCTCTTCTCTGCCTTCAAACACACCAAATCAGATTCATCAGAAAGAGGTGGGAACCTGATCCACAGACCTGGAAAAAGGAGATTCCAGAACCTTCCTCAGTCTCCTCTGGTAATCTGTTTTATGTTAAGCCAGATGGTCCTCTCAACTGAGACAGTCGTGTCCCCCTGGGGACCACGGAAATGCATGGATGTGTTTCTGCTTGTCATGAAGACACAGGAAAGGGCAGCTAAACATCCTGCAACTTCAGGGACAGTCCCAAACAAGGAAGAGCCGTCCCTCCTCAAATGCCAAGAGTGTCCTCCCGGAGAACACAGCCATCCCTCCTTTGCAGTCGGCTGACCTTGCTGTACTGGGAATCAGATAAATGCTGTCACACCATCCTCCCAAGAACTCCGTGCAGCATTCTGAGGCCACCAAGCCAGTCCTCCTCAGGATGTTCTCTTCCCGGGCAATTTACTCCCAAACCTTGATAGAGCAACACGGGCCCTCTAAGGCTGGCACGGGACCAGTGGTTGCCAATGATGTGGAGAGAACAATGTCTAGATAAGTTTCTGCAGATCCGATGCCAACCAAAAACTTCCTGGATGTTACTCCAAGCAGAGAAGGCACAGGGAGGACCCACGCCCGCAGAGGAGTGCCAAGCTGGGCTGCTTTGCTTTGTTAATTTTTATTCTTTTCCTCTCCTTCAAACACGGATCACCATCGGTAACCTCTCCCTGACCCTACAACAGTTGCTCATACCCGACAATCCCACAAGAAAAACAGCCTGAGAATGAGACTCAAGAACCCCAGGAAGGCAGGGAGAGAAGGAAACCAGAATATTTCTACTACCAAACCCCATTTCCATGTTGCTCCCTGAAACTCAGAAGTCACGTCCAGGTTCTGCACACTGGGAATGTGGTGTCGAGGATGCAAGTCAATCAAGTTCTTGGGAGACATAACTTGGAAACCTAGTGAAGATGATGTCCACTGAGGTCTCACACTCTTGCCATTGTGGTGCCATCTGCCCTAAGGTCCTCACTGGAACCCAGGAGAAGCCAGTGCCATGCTCTTGAACCTCCAGAACTATGAGCTAAATGTACTTTTTTTAAAAATTTATGAAGTACCCAGCATCAGGTATTTTGTTACAGCAACAGAAAAAAAATGACTAATATAAGGCCTCCAACAAAAAGTCACCAGAGCAGGACGCTGCTTTTGAGCAGAAACCAATGACCACCTGAGAAGCAAGGTACATACCACATTGTCCACCCAGGGTCCCCTGCCTGGATGCTCATTAGAACCACCTCAGGAACTCTGAAACTCTGCCCAGGCCTGGTTCCTACCCCTAGAGTTTCAGCTCAATCTTTCCGGAGTGAAGCCCGAGCACTGGTTATTTTTTAAACGCTGGCCAGATTGCTTTAAGGTGCAGGAGAATGAAGCTGGTGGCTTCCAGCTGAGATCATCAGGAAGAAGGGGCTCCTGAGCTGCTCTTTAAAACATGTTTAGTGAACAGGCAGGAGGTAAAGGAGTCCAGGCAGACGAGCATGGGCAGAGGAAGAGTGGAAAGGAATTAGGGGTGACAGTTATGCAATTCCCTGTGAGCAGAACTTTTGGGGTACGATGAGAAGGGGTGAGAAATAAAAAGCAGAGAAGTCAGAATCAGGTGACAGAAGGCTATGAATGGCCAGAGAGGGCTTAGGAGGAGGCTGGGCTGTGGACCACATCTTTCAGGCTACCAAGGCTTTCCTAGCGTAGGTGGTCAGGGAGGCAGGCAGGCAGCATGGGCCCTGGCTGTCCTGCAGAAGAGCAGAGCATCAACTGTGGAAACCACCTGTGCTCCTGTGGGTGAGAGACCAGCACCGTGCTTTACAAAGCAGGTTCTAGAAACCACTGCTCCACAGATGTTAATGGGTTTACCATTAAAAAAAAAAAAGTCAGTGGAGGCTATTTTTTTTTTTAATGGTGGGGGGAACCCATACACAGATGATTTGGTGAAATACTGAGTTACAAAAAAATATAAGGGGCTGGGGTAGTGACTTAGCAGTAGAATGCTCGCCAAGCACGTGCGGGTCCCTGGGTTTGATCCTCATCACCACATAAAAATAAATAAATAAAATAAAGGTATTGTGTCCAACTGCAACTTTAAAAAGATCTTAAAAATAAAATAAAGTGTGCCTTTCTTGTAGGATTTTTCATACTTTTACATCCCAATGGGCTCTTAAGATCCCAGAAGGCAAATGAAGGAAGCAACATTTACCAAACATTTGACCAAAGCATCCTCTTCTGGAGGCACGTCTCAGGGGACTCATGTTCCCCAGGCCTAGGACATGCTTCAACCAAAGGCTGTCTTGTTTGAATGTCACTACGAGGTTGCGTTTGACCACCCAGAAACTTAAGCACACGTCCCTGAGGCTTGCCAGCTGCCAAGGTTAAGAAAAACAGGCAGTTCAGATGGCCAGGAGGAAGCTGGGCCAGGAAAGAAGGTTTATCTTACTGTTTTCTCAAAAAAAAAAAAAAGGGCAGAAAAAAACTCAACCTATTATTTCTTCAAAATCTAATGATATACATAATGATGATAATTATGGCAAATTTAGAAAGATCTTTAAAAGTAGGATCTCACCTGGTAATTATGGACTTCAGGATTTGTTTTAGAGCTAAAAAGAAAAAGGAAAAGAAACATTGTAACTTTACAGGTTGTAAAGTGGCATTACTGGGGACCTATTTAATCATAAGCCCCTCCTATGTACTCCCTGTTAGGAATGTTCACACACTATTTCTTCTTGGTTATTGGATGCTAAATGAACATATAATCAGGCAAACCACAGACAGCAACCTTTATCCATCACTTTAGGTAACATTCCAAAATTACCTAAATATTACAGACAGGTAATATTCCAAATGCGGCTGTGAGAGTGCATTTTGGTAGCAGAACGGGGGTCCTTTCAGTTTTGCAAACCAAGTAACTTCAGTTCCCCCTGCAGGCTGCCCTGACCTTCCTGGGTGGTCCCAGGAAGTTACAGTGATGTACAGAGCTGCTTCCACCTGGAGGCACAGTGGCCAGCCACTTCTGGACATCTACCACCACTGGTAGATGGAATTCTGGTGGCAGCCACATGTGGGTCCCTTGCTCTCAGCTAAGCTGCTGCTGATCTGGGCACCAGTGTGGAATGCTCATTCCATACAGGCTCTTCTGGGAACGTTGCATCTGTTATTATTTAACCCACCCAGTAGGGCTGTGAGGCCAACTATGTTTCCTTCCACCTCATTCCACAGATAAAGGAATAGTTGCCTAACAGAGAATTAGGAAACCTGCTCAGGGTCACCTGGCTAGTCAGTGGCAGAACCAGGGCTGGACTGAACATCTGCTCAGTCCCAAAGTCTTTCTTCTCTCCACTAAACCAAGCTGGCTCTCAGAGGCCGAAGGAAAAATTTAGAGCTCATGCATCTTATTTTGATGTCATTTTGAATAGAATTACCCTGAGAGCCTCCCCCTAAACACACACACACACACACACACACACACACACACACACACACACAGAAAAGGTTGGTGTCAAATGCAATGTATTTAAAATGAAAGCTCGTAGTCTGCCAGAAACGCAGAAACATGGCACAATCCTTGGATAATCACTGTTGCTAGGGCGGTGTGCTTGAAATCAAGTTTATTGCTTCTCCAACGATGACAGGGAAGGTGTCCTGGCTATGAGTCTTGCCTGGGGTCTAACTGGCTCTGTGTTCCAGTTTTCAGAGAAGACTAGTACACTGAGCTGGGCTCTGGGCCAGATCGCTGCGGGCTGGGCTTCATCAGGCAGGTTAAGTGGTCTGCGAGGGGCTATTTTTCTGGTAGCACCTCTGCAGCCCAGAACATAATTTCATACGTAGCTCCCATAGCAATCCCACTCACCCCGGGATCTCACAGGCTGCGAAGAGCAATTGAACAGCTGTGAACAGCGGTTATTAGCTCATTTGTTCCTAAAGGGTATATTTACTGTTTTTTTTTTTTTTTGGAGGTTTTTTTTTTTTTGGGGGGTAGTTTGTTTTCATTCCCAATATATAATCTCCACTAGACGCTAAGAGGAAAATGTCATTTTATTAGGGAAATACAAACAAACAATCACCTCCTAAGAGAGCCAAGGAAAGAACGGCTGCAACTCACAGGCCCTGAGAATCAAGAGTGAGACACCAGACTGGCTAAGAAGGGTGCAAGTGTTTTCCAGCTTACTTCCTGCCAGAATGACCCTAGGCACAGGCACACCTGCAGACCCTCGCTAAACTGTGCAAGATGCTCCCTCTACCACAGGGAGCCAGGGGCAATGCACAGGGGTTCAATAGGACCCTCGAGCCCTTCATTAGATACTGAGAACAAAATCCAGAGGCAAGAGGCTGCATGCGGAAGCCCCGGCAGAACACACTGCAAGCATGGCTTGGAGTGGAGCACAGCTCCCAACTGTGTGATCCGAGGGGTTGGTTCTGTCCTCCAGAACCCAGGGATCCTTGATGGTGCCTTGAAACTACGTAAGGGGAGGAGGCAGATGAGCAGCAGGGCCTGCCCCGTTTCTCAGACTCAGCTTGCTCCAGAGCAGCTGTTTTTGTCTGTTCTGTTCACTAGGCTTCCACATTGGGCTTTTTCTGGAGTGTATGTGTATGAGGGTGGGGTCCAGAGTCTAAAAGAGTTGGGAAAATGCTGATCTAGCCCAACCTCCTCGATTGCAAATGAGAAAAAGGAGGACCAGAAAGGGGACACCAAGGCCCCAGAGCATGAAGTGTGCTGGGAGAGAGGGCTCCTGAGACCTTGGCAGGGCTCTGGCCACTAACCAGGGCAGCAGCAACCTGCCCCATCACTGTGCCACATCTGCTCACTGTCCTAGCTAAGAGTTCACTGCAAGTCAAGTCAGGCCCATCTCAAAAGGCCGCTCTCCCCAGCAGCCTTGAGACCCAAGGCTGGCAGGCTAACTAAAACGGGATACCCACCTGTGGGTGGCTGGAGCCAGAGCAAGAGTTCAGCAACCTGAAACTGTGGTTCTCTCCCATGACACCTGTCCCACCAGCAAATCCAAACTCACACAGGAAATACAGTTGTTTCATAGGAGGAGAAAGACATGTGCCCGGTAGGTCAGCAGCTCTCACCTGAACTGCACACTAGACTCACCTGGGGAGCACTGAAAAACAGGTAGGTTACCTGGCCCAGGACCTGGCCCAGCCAACGGGTGCCCTTCCAAGCTCACCAGATAATTCCAACACACAGAAAGATCCGAAACACCTGTGTTGGGAAGGGGCTTCAAACTGGCTGAATTCAGCCTATAGGCTGAATCTGGAGCAGTGTTTGTGAATAACGTTTTATTAGAATGCAGCCATGTCTGGTCACATGGTCATAGCTGCCCCCATGCAGAGCCAGATGGTTGTAATGAGACAGCACACAGTTGGCAGAGTAGAAATCACTTTCTGTCTGCCCTTTACAGAAAGTTGTGCTGGAAATTTTCAGTCTTATGCTAATTTTTTTTCCCTGCAGGAATTGCACTGAAGGGGTTAATGTCTCCTACCACGGATGACTCTCACACCTGCAGGTCACTGAGCAGACCGGACACCTGCTTGGGAGCACGGCCTTCCCTTCCCCATCTCTGGCTGCCACACCACAGCACAGTGTGCCCCACACATGCCTGTCCCCTTTTTTGTCCACTGTTATAAAAAAAAAAACAAAGCACAACGCCTCTCAAACCGAGCACCTGTGTTTTCCAGAAAAACAAACTGTCTTGGAACATTCCAACATGTACTTATTGAAAACTAGGAGAATGGGACAGCCAGGCAGCAGAAAAAAGGGAAAAAAAATTAACAGGTGACTCACTGTGATTTAATTGTTGTTTTAAGGGGAAAGTCAGTATCGCAAATAGACACAATACACAGGGAGCAGAGCTGTGCTCGAGGAGGGGAGCTCACTTACCAGAGCTGAGCAGCGATCACCGGGTTGCTTGCTGGAAAGGAAAAAACTAAGTTATGACATCTTAGAGAGCTTTACAACTTCACCAGGCACAGCAGGCACTGCCCGGAAGACAGACTTCTCTGGCCACAGGCTTGTCCCCAGTCCAGTCCAAGTCACAGGCACTGTGGCTATTTCTCCTTCCCAGAGGGTTTGAGCCACCCCTCTCTTCCATGCACTCTGCCCCTCCCTTCCATGCCTGCAGCAGCCCTTCCCTGAGCAGGTTCCCAGGGCTGGGCAAGCTGCAATGTGGACACCAAACAGCCCAGGAGCTCAGGGTTTTGAGACAGAGACAAGAAGCACAGAGAAGTAAAATCAGCACAAGGAGACAAAGGAGGAAATTCCAGAGGTATCCGCACTTGAGGAAACCACGGCAGACTTTTCTGACTGGGGTGGGGTCAGAGTCCACATGATATGGACACAGGGCCTGAGTTGGAGCTTATTCATCTACACTCTATTTTTTCTTCCAATTTTGCTTTAAGAAGGATAGATACGGCTCTGGCTAGGGGGGGAGAAAAAGTCTGTAAAATAAAGGGGAAGAAAAAGAGCTGGAGACCAGGAAGGAGAGTGGGAGGGGATCACAGGACCAGGATTCTGGAAGAGCTCCAGGCCATCTGGTGGGGTCAAGACAGCCACACCAGGGCTCAAGGCTTGTTCCTTTTGTGCACACACAAAGGGACAGGGACCTCACTACTGTCTCAAATAAGTAATTTTTATCTTAGGAAAATTCTGTTGCTTTTGACAACTGTGACCCCATGAATCAAACATGCAGACATGATCCTGCTCGTGCAGGTAGCAGCAGCCCTTGGAGCTGCGAATTCTCCCTCCCGACCTCGGACACTCCGCAGTTGCTACAATCACTCTGTGTTAACTCATAACCCTTCTCTGGACATGCTCCTATTCTCTGGCCTTTCTAGAAAGTGATGCTATGTTCTCTGGGCGATGGGCATTTTTGTTCCACTAAAACAGCTGAGAATGACTGACAGTTTGTGGCTGCTATGATTACTGTGATGTTGGTTCATACAGGAAGGAGATGGAAGGAAGGTGGAGTAATGAAAGTTAAAAGATTCCAGAAGGGGCAAGTAGAGAAGCTGGGCTCCCTGGAGGCCCACTAAATCCTGAGCTATGGAAGAGAAACACACAGAATGGCGAAACGAGTAAAGGGTAGAGAGAAGGGGTGGGGCTAAGAGTGCCGAGGCCCTGCTGCTTTAAAAGAGCCACCGCCGAGCTCTAACTTGGGTGTCCCCGATGGAGGAGCAATCAGTGGGGAGGAAGGAGCTATTAGATAGATGGTGAAGCCTGGCTCAAACAGAATAAGCTGGCTTGCTCGTTCATTGACTGAGCACCTCCTGGTTCCTGGCCTCATGCAGGTGTGAGCCACAGCAGTAAGGGACAGACAAGGTTCTGGTGGGGGGTCTAGGGAGGGGAAGAGGCAGCATCCCAGGACCTGGCTACATTCAAGGATAGGGTGGGCCTGGACTGACTGCAGGCACCTGAGCCAAGTCTCTCCAAGTTCTGCATCTACTCCATGCAGTTAAATTTTGGTTAATAAGAACCTGGTATCCCCACCAGACATAACAAGATGGTGGCGAGAAGGGACACAGCCCCTTCTATAAACAAGACAGGTGTTCACCTGTCATCCTGCTGAGGTCCCAGGTCTAAAAGAAGCAGAGAGGCACACAAAAAGAATGATGGACCTGGGGGAGAGCAAGTGGGCATGTGCAAGGGGGCGGCTAAAGACTGCAGGACAGCAGAAGCCCTGACCCCACCCAGAGAAAGGCCCGGGACCTCTTTGAAAGGTTTCAGGATGATAGAGCAGAACTGCAGCAAGTTCCTCTCAGGCTGCTGGAGCCAGCTCCTCAGGGCCTGACCCACTGAGCTGTGCTGAAAAATGCCGAGACAGAATAAAATTGCAGAACCTTTGAAGGTGGAATGTCTCCGGGATGGGTAGCGTTTACTGGGCTTCCTCTCGAAGGTGCTGGTTCTTCGTAAACGGGCGCCGTGCGTAGCTTGATACTCAGTCCGCCCACTGGGAATGAACATTTGTTTACATGTTACCATTATCAGAATCTCAGCACACCATACACATTTGGAAGTGAGTTTGTATATTCAAGGGTACCACTATACTTTCCTGGGAAAGATACACTAAGTTTAAGCTTTCTATTTGGAAACAAAATCACATTTGCCAAATCCAGGCTATGTGACAGGGGAAAGTATCTCTATCCAAGGATAAAACCTGCAATTTAAGTACCAGCCACTTGGCTGCAAAAACCAAGCAGGTCTGAGTACCTGGAACATTGGCTAAGAGAATGTTGATTAGCACACAAAATACCCTTTCAATGGAACATGCTGTGTAGACATTTAACTCATCTTTTAGGAGGCTGTTACCAATGACCCCTTCAGTGCGCCTCGGCTTCTCTTGCCATGCCACGGGAAACAGTATTTATCTCACCAGGGCTTTCTGGGATTCGATTACTTTGGCTGCAGCTTCCAGGAGGGATAGCTGTACTCTGCTGATCTACCATCACGGCTTCATTCCAGCTGCTACTGGTTTATGACTTATCAGGTGGAAGGAGACACACACCACCTGCTCTGCGTGTCTCCAAGGGGCAACCTCATCTCAAAGCTTCCCTTCCTTCTACAGTTCTCCTTGAAAACCAGAGGACACTAGGTACAGGCCAAATTCTGGGGGAGTTTCCTCCCAGGAGGGAGCAAGCCTGCTTGGCAACCACCCCGGCTCCTCACTGCCCTCCCCACCCCCCACCCCAGCAGACCACGGAGCGGCTCTGCGGAGCCTCTGCCATCTGACATTTCCATCCTCCAAGAGCCCTGTGATTCGATTCTTTCTCAAAAGGACTTGGTCTTTTTATTTTTTTTCCCTTCTTGGAGCATTTAAAAATACATTCAAACAAAATAATTCTTTAAACAGAAGTGCACAGCCATTTCCTTGCACAGTAGATAAATCTGAAATGAGCAAATCTTTTGGCATTTTAAACAGAGTTCAGGGACATGCCATGTGTGGGTAGAGGTTATGAAACCATGTGAAGTTTTATATCTCATCACTGAGGTTCTCAGACCTACACATGTGTCTCAAAAGTCAACCCTGGGAGCACATTGAAAATGCACACTCCAAGGCCTCACACAGAGGTGTGCACGCTCACAGGCTGACAACAAAGGTCTCGGTAAGGCCATACATTCTCCTTTTTAACAAACCCCAGGGAGTTTTCATGCACTTAGAGAAAGACATGGTCTTAGAATGGTAAGTAAAAATATATCAGAAAAAAATATATCAGAATAAGCTCTCTATTTCTTCAGGCTCTTGTCAGATTCTAATATTTACTGAGAAGACCCTAGGGGAGATGGAGACACACATATACAGACATCTGCTTTCATTCTTAATCATAACCAAATTTCTTGACATTGGCAGGGGAAAGAAAGATTGCTACTAGGGGTTGGAGATATAAGAACTGCATTGTCAGGTCGAGAGTCTGCACTACCATGTTTGTGTGAGAGTCTGAGCCCTGGTTTCCTTGTTTAAAAACTGGGGATAGCCAATCTGCCTCATTATTAAGGCTGCTGTAATGAGTAAGTGTGGATACATGAAGAGTTCTAGCATAGTGCTGTCCAAAAGAACTGTGAACAATGACGCTATGCCCAGTCAGCCCTGCCCAATAAGTAGCCACTATTGCCATGAGGCTACCAAGCACCTCACATGTGGCTGGTGAGGCCAAGGAACTACATTTTAAAGTTTATTAACTATCCATTAATTGAAATAGCTCCACGTAGCTAGTGGCTACTATACTGGACAGCGTAGCTCTAATTGCAGTCCAGCTACAAATAATTTTGTGACTACAGGTCGAGCATCCCTAATTCAAAAATCCAAAGTGCTCCCAAATTCCTAACTTTTTGGGGTGTTGAGACTCAAATATTTGCAAAATCAAATAGGCAAATATTCCAAAATCTGAAAAGCTCCAAAATCTACCTTTCTGGTCCCAAGCATTTTTTTTTTTCTTTCTTTCTTTTTTTCCCCCAAGCATTTTGGATAAGGGATCTTCAACTTGCTTTAGTTCCATTTTATCAATGAGGCCAAAAGAGCTTCAGTGGCTCACCTGATGGTCAGAACTTAGGAAGGAAGTGGAGATGGGACCTATGATGACCCAAATTGCTGGTTCACAAAGGAAAGCAGCTGCCTTCCTTTGAAACACCTCACCCACATCACAAGGCGGCCCCACCTGAACCTGAAGCGGGAGCCCAGCCTGATGAAGTCCGATCTGGCGGACTTGCTGTTTCCCGGCGTGCGCAGGCGGAAGAAGGCGTGGTGCTCCACAGCACACTTCCACAGATGCTTGCAGGTCCGGGCACTGTCCAACCGGAACACAAAGGTGTGCTCTTGCTCACGGCCCTGAGAGAGCAAGCACAGGGTCCTGGTGGGGCATCTGTCACATCAAAGCAGGGCTGTTCACAGCAAGGAAGACCGACGGGGAGCAAGGCCTACCTGGTCATCATCCTCCACCACCACGAGTGTCAGTTTGCTCTTTTTAAAATCCATTTTGGTAATTTTAGGCCTGATCAGAGAGAAAGCATTTTAAAAAAGCACAGTCTGCGGTAAAATGATCTACACATCAAACAGCAGTTTCCTGTCTACTTTTAAAGCTTAGATTGGCTAAGAAAAAAAAAATCATTCATTCATTTACATGTGATTATCCAGAGGTTTCAGGGTCATTGCCACACCCCCACCATGAGAAAAGGATGGTGTGATTTTAAAAACAAATCTGGGGTGTTGTATATCCCTCCATAATCATCCATCACATAGACTCCACCACAAAATAGGAAAAGACATTTTAATATTAGACAAAACTAAATTACCAAAAGAATAAGCCTATTTTGTTAGCTCCTTCAAAGATTAATATGCCTGTCGGGGTCAGTCCAAGAGAATATTCACAGCCATCTCTTCCCTACAAACAAACGAAGTGACAATCGGTAGAGGGTTCTAACAGGTCGTCACAGAGCAGAATGCAAAAAACAGTTCCCTCACCACAAGTTACTTTGTTGACACACCGTTTACACACTCTTCAGTAATAGCAAAAGCAAACGACTCAAACGCGGCAGTCCTTACCCTGACAATGTGCATGTCTACCCCATACATTTCCAGCCACTTCGCTTTATTCAGATAGGAGAGTTCCGCCTGGGCAGGGCTCTTTCCCCTTAGAAAAACCAACAGAAACACACGTAAATGGGGACTCGCATACCCATGGGGTTCTGGAGGGCACTCCACACTGTGCAAGGTCACACAGCAATGACAGCAACGGGGCTGGGGGGGGGTGGGTGCCGCCAGTTCTACTGACCGAAAAGATCTCCAAGAACATACTGTTACTGAATAGGAAGATCAGAGGACAGTGCTTATAAGGGGGTCACTTTAGAAAACAGGATTTTTGTGTTTTGTGTGTGTATAGAAATATATATTTAAACACAAAGGAAAAGGGTGGGAAGGACACACAACAGGCTGTTGCCAAGGGCTTCCTGCAGGGCGGGAGGCTGTACGGGTGTGTGAGGGGGTGGGTGGTGGGAGCACTCCAGAGTCACACAGTTCTAACCTGCGTCAATGACAGAATGAGATTGCACTCATGTCACCTTCCATTACCAACAACAATGAAGTCACCGGGATTTTCAGAAGGACTGAGGGGCTACCTATAGGAGGCCACACCAAGTTTCAGGTCTGAGAGCAACAGGGTGGTGTGGGGGGAAGCAGGAATGGTCGGGAGGAAGGGAGGACCCCAGGGAAGTGAGTGAGTGGGGTTCAACCGGGTTAGATCAGGGCAGGGGCTGCCGGGGAGGAATCAAAGACATAAATGACATGGCCGGCTTTAGGTGTGAGGCCACACTTCCTGAAACACCACACAGTACAGCACACAGTCTCAACTGCGGGGACTCCTACAGGACAGGACTACAAGACTGGACACTGCTCATCTGAAACACGCAAGGTCAGAAGGGTTTCCGATTTCAGACACGTGCAGATTCTGGAAAGCTTGCCGATAGGTGAGGAGATACCTTGGGGAGGGGACCCAAGTCTAGACGTGAAGTTCATTTATGTTTCATATATATACTATGCACCTAGCCTGAAGGTAATTTTAAACACTGTTTTTATGGTTCCTGCGTTTTGACTGTGCCCTGTCCCGTGAAGTCAGGTGTGGAATTTTTCCAAGGTGTCATGTTGGTGATCAGAAAGTTTCCTAGTTGGGTCTTTCAGAGTTAGGGATGCTCCACTTGTGTTTTTAAAAGGTTTGCTCTAGAAGGTTCAGGTCAGGGTCACCAGTGACCAAGGTGTGTGAGAGTGTGGGGGGCACTGCCATCTTGCTGGGAAACTTGGGGTACTGCCAGGACGGTGGTGGCACTCTTGGCAACAACAAGCCAATCTCTACTTCAGAGGGAGAGAGAGAGACGATGGTTTGGTTCTGGCTGCTTCTCTCTCAGAAAAGAGATGGCACGAGGGCCCCTGGGAACACAGTGTGGAGGAAGCACGGCAGAGCAGGAGTTGCTTGCTGTCTCTTGGTCATCAACTAAGCGATTCTACAGTGGACAAGAGAGTCCGACACACACACAGGACAAGATGAATAAACAGATCAGAATGCGAGAGGGGCGCATCCAGGTACCTGCACTCTTTCCATCTCTGGAAGATATCAAATTCCATCGCTTCTGTCTGATTTGGAATGAACCGAAACTCAGACACAAGCTCTGGTGTGTGTTCCGGAAGTTCGCACTCCCCAAGCTCTGCTGCAAGGTTCATAAAAGGGAGGAAAAGAGGAGACAGTGAATACTTCCTGTTATGGCTGCAGCCAAGTCCAAAGGCATTTTGCATGATTACGAAGCACAAGTACCCCCTGAAGTATAGCTCTCTCCTTTCAGGAGGACTGAGGCCTCACTTGGTAGTCATATGTACATTCAAAATCCCCAAGAATCATTCCAATGCCCTCCCCATTGGGTGATACACCATCATCTTGGTTATTACTCTTTTCCCTGACTATTTCTCCCATCCAGGGAGGCCCTGATTGCATTTTCCCTGAGAAGTGGCAAAGCCCCGCATTTGCAATAAAAGCCAATTGTAGGGAATGAGGATCTGCCCAGCAATATCCACGGCACAAGGTGCTTGTTAAGGGCAGGTGAGAGCAGCGCTTCAGGGCCTGCAGTGCTGGAGAGAACAGATCAAGAATTTGGTACATACAGAATCCGAGGGAGAAAACAAGGAGGGAAGCGGGGAGGGAGAGGCGGTGCGATGGCTGCAGGAGCAACTGCAGCAAAGTGGGCAGAACCTGGGGGGAGGCGGCTGTGCAGAAAGGGAAGCAGCAGAGGCAGCGATGCCAGCAGAAAGCCCAAAGCGTGCTGCATGGTCCTTGCTCTTGCCACAGAATGGAGGCCCCAAGGACACAGGTGGCTTGTCCCTCCAGGCATAAAAGAGAAAGTCACCTCTCTCCACCCAGCCTCTGCAGACCCCAGACTAAAAAGGACTCCTTCAGTTTCCTCCAATTCCTGGCAACACAGAGTATGGTCCACAGACCAGCAGCACAGCCCATTTGTGTGAAATGCATACCCCCAGGCCCCACCCCGAAACGACCCAGGCAAAGCCGGCCTTGTCCCAAGAGGCCTAGAGGACCCATGCACACTTCCCTTGGGAAAGTACTGATCTCCAACAGTTTTGGAACTTGAAGGTGCATCAGAATCGCCTGGTGAGCTCCTAAAACCTACACTGCTGGGTCCCACACCCAGAGTTTCTGTAGGTCTGGAAGGAGGCCCAGAATTTGCATTTCCCAGATGATGCTGATGTGGCTGACCTGGAACATGTTCTTGAGAACCTCTGCTTCACACACCAACTTCACCAACAGACCAAAGCAGGCCTAGGTGCCCGAACAGTCCAGGGACAGCAACTCACTTCGTACCCAGCAATCCTGTCCATCACCTATTAGGCCACGCCCAGACAGCATGGGCTTCTGAGAGCCCAGTCCCACATTCTCTCTTCCAAGGAGGGACTCCATCTGCCTTTCAGAGTAGAAAAAATAATCTTGTCTACACCAAGGAAGCAGTGATACCAAACGCAGATGGACAGTGAGGAACTTGTACAAGAAGCTTGTACATGGGCCAGGGCCTGCGGAAGGTCCCCCTCCTGCTGCCCCTCACCTGCACACTAGGTCCATGGCCCAGGAGAGTCTTGGTCAGGGAGTGCAGCCCTTGGTACCTTGGGCAAAGGCACAGATGAAGCCTGCTCTGGAAACACTATTTGCCCCACAAGGGTAGAGCTTGGTTCCCCACTGCTGGAGGCCACCACTGACCTCTGTCCAAGAGGCTGCTATGAAACCAGGTCCCTGGACATCCAGAGGGGCTGTGTGGTCTAGAAAGACTCCCTTGTCATCAACCGCCCTTTCCTGCACCTACTGGCCAACATGAGGCAACAGAACCCTGCATCTAGTGGTACTGCAGATGGGACGGGACTAACTGTGCTACTGACATCACTGAGTACCAGAGAGAAGCCAATGACAAGGTCTCCCGGCTGTGCTCAGACTAGGCATGGGGCCAGCATCCGACCTCGCCCTTATTGCACTATAGGAGGCCTGAGCGCTTGGTGCTATTTGGAGGTAGCATGTCTGCCTTTCAAGAATCTGGTAGAACTTGACACCTCACTAGGCTCCAGCCTCTGCAGCAAGCCTCCAACTCCAAGAAGGGTGGAGGGTCATGGGCACAGTCCAGACATAGGAGAGCTTGAATCCCAAATCCACCATGTACTAGCTATGTGACCTCGGGCAAGTCACTTAACCTCTCTGGGTCTCTAAGCCTTAACTGAAAAATGGGAATTGTTCCAGTAAGGACCAGAAAAGACCACAGGCAAATAAAAAATGACTGTCTTATTCATCTTCCTCCATTCCTTTTTTTTTTGTTTGTTTTTGTTGTTCCTTTACTTGGATCAATTTTCAAGTCTACCACAAAATTATTCCCCAAGGAGCACAAGCTTCCGTGCAGGGCCACTGTATCACAACTCAGGACGTACCACCGATACAAGGACAACAGTGGCAAGACATGTCTTCAAAGCTCACACAGGGGAGGAAACACAACCCTTCATTTGACTCAGACCCACGGAGTTGCTTGAGTGATCAGAGCCCAGGGCAAACTGCTAGGCTGAAGCAGCCAGCAGGCTTCAGCATTTACCAGGAGATGGGGTTGGGGAGAGGCTCGGGGACAGATGTGACAAGGGCTTTCCCGTGTGTGTCTACATGTTCCAAGTCTTTTTACTTGAAACTGACAGAATGATTGCATCTTAAATTATACTAATGTTATGGCTCCAGCTCAAATGGGTGATCTTTCCAAGAAAGGCTCACGGGCAGCTGATCTTCAGCCTGCCTCTGCTGGGGGCAAGGCAGAGGGTTCAGCTGGAGCCAGACTCCGAGTGTTGGGCTGCCTCCATCAGAGGTGGGGGCATGGTGCTGCTGTGAATGTGCCCAGGCCTCTAATCAGTCAGGACAGTATGCAAGCTGCAACATCGTGCCAATGGCCTGAGGAGAAAACCTGCAGGGCTGACATGATGCTTTCATTTCACCAACAACACCCTGACACCTTGTGCTGGGCTGCCGAACCTCGTGGGACAGCTCAGCTCTCAGGGGAAAGAAGGCCACAGGCTACGCTGGTGAAGTCTGTCCCTGGCCAGAGCTGACAGGCTGTTGACACTCCCCAAGCCACACACATCCTGTGGCAGTCTCCGTGGACCTGATCCATCATGGCTATGAAGGACACTATCGCACCTCTACTACCAGTGCCGGCAGACCACATGGGAGGTACCCCTTCAAAATGGGGTCTCTCCAGCTGTGTCCTTTCAAATCATTCTGCACTTAGTGAGTATCTGTCCACCATATGTCAAGCCCCATTAGAAGTAGGACTTGAGGTGACCCAGGAACAGAACTTACTACCTTTGAGTGTAAACATGGCAAAATGCACTAAAAATACAGAGTAAAGGGCTGGGGTTGTGGCTCTGTGGTAGAGCGATCACCTAACATGCTTGATGCACTGGGTTTGATCCTCAGCACCACGTAAAAATAAAATAAAGGTATTGTGTCCACCTACAACTAAAAATATATATTTTTTTAAAAAATTTTAAAAATACAGAGTAAAAAACATACAGAAAATGTATATAGGACTGATCCAGACTTACATTTCTTAAAAATCCATTCAAAACTCATAGAAACTCTGGTGACCTGTGGGTGGCCGGACAGGGGGTTACTTTCTTCTTTACCTGCCTTTTAATAAGCATGGACTAATTTTATAATTAGAAAAAAAAAAACTTCTTGTATTAACTTTTAAAAATTGGTAGAACACAAAAGTGGGAAGCCAAATCTTGTTATGGTATTCACAAATACTAATTATGAATGAACACATCACAATTCATCCTCCAATAGAAGCCCACAAACACACTGATCAACGAGTCCACGGCATATGTCTACCCGAGGTGCTAATGAAATCCCCCACATATGCAGCTACACATTAGTCTTCTCTTAATTAGCGCTAGGGACTTTAGCAAGTGCTTCTTAGGCATTTTAAACCATGATCTGCCAATGCACCCCAGGGATGAACAGCCCATGCTGACAATCTAGCAGGCAGACGTCTTGCTGTTCAGTTCTGCCCGTGTGCCAATGACCTGCAGCAACGCTTCCAGCCTGACCTGTGCAAGAGCCACACTCAGACTCAGAGACACTGCTGCTGCTTCCGGCACCTCTAGGCCCAGGGGTCCTAGGCAGGCTGTCTCCTCCACGGGGGGCCTAGCTCTTCCTCAACTGCTCACCACTGCCACTGCCCACCCTAGGAAGCAGCCTGTGACTCAGCTCTCTGACTTCTCTCTCAACACCCAAGTCTAATCACCAGGTCTGCCTTCCTGTACTATCAAGGCTGGCTTTTGGGGTACACGCATAATCACTGGCCCTATTCATCTCCCTATTACAGCAGCACCCCTCACTGCATCTCAGCCATGGTCTTGGTCCCACTCCAACCCCTCTCCCCTATAGCCAGCAGGGCATGCAGTTCATGCTTTTTAAGTGGGGTCTGAGGCCATCCTGACCCCTCTCTGCCATATCATTCAACTCTTGCTACTTCCTCACCAGGCTGCTGCTGCTTCTTTTTTTTTTTTTTTTGTGGGGGGGTTTCTGGGGATGGATCCCAGGGTCGTGTGCATGCTAGGGACACGCTCTACCACTGAGGTACACCCCAGCCCCTCTCTGCACTTTGTTTCCTGCCTTGGTTCCTTGAGTCATCCCCCTCTCCACGTGACCCTGTGGCCCTGCCTCTTCTGAGTGTCCCACGTGTCTTTGCTCCCGGTGGAACCGTTCTGTCTCCTGCATCTGCCTCCCTCACTGGACTGCAAGCTACCTGGGGACAGAGACCATGTCATATTCATTTATATCCTGGGACAAAGTAGAGCACTGGACCTAGCACACAACAGACACTCATTTGTTGAAATGAAAAGTAATAACATTAAAATGCTAATTACTACTAAAGATTAATGTACCTTGCAGACAGAGAGCAGCTAATTCCACAGCCGTTTCATAGGGGCATTTCAATCTTGAAAAAAAAAAAAAAAGAAAAGAAAAGAAATCAATTCTAAATATGAAGCTACATACCCGTAACTATATAAAATTCTGGTAAAGCCATTCTTCAAAAAGCAGTGATATCTAGGCAATGATTTTTGTTCTCAGTTTATATTTTTGCTCTCTGTATTACAGAATGCAAACTGACTTAAACTACAAAGTTCCCAAAGTCAGTTCTCATCATATAGTAAAATAACCCATTCTAGGTCTACTTTTCATCAATCACATGGGCAACTTGACTGAATTTGGCCAGAATGGGGAAGTTTGGAAAACTGAATGAAAAGCCTCTCCTTTGCCTTATTATTTTAAAATTTATTTTGTCATATCAATAAAGTACATGCATCTTTTCAAGCTGTCTTAAATCTTTCTTGAAACAAGGCTGCAGTGTTAACAGTAAACACACAGACACCATATCTAATTAATACTGGGTGCACTCAGCTAGATTCTAGCCAGGATAACTGAGGCACAGCCACAGAAAAGTGTTAATGCCAATCTGGTAATCTCATTCATACTTATAATTTCAAAGTTAGTTAGAAAAATAATAATGACATACATTGGTATAGCACTTCATAGTTTTTGAAGCCTTTTCATGTACATTATTTGAGCTGTTCAATGCATCAAGTTTGTAAACCCTGGGTATGACCAGTGTCCCCCATCTCCCATTTCACAGATCAGGAAGTAAGCATTCAGGGGTCTTGCCCAAGGTCACCCAACCAGGACTAGAACCTCGTCCTGCTTTGAAGTATAGCAAATCAGGCAGAAGTGCATGTAAACTGCAAAGTACTGTACAAATGTAGGGTGCTGCCATTAATATTTTTCTAAACTAAAGACAATTTCTACAGTCACAAGGCCTTAAGTATAAGGAGCACAGTATGGAGAAAGAGATAAAAATACACACACACTCATAACACTTATGCCAACTAAAGGTCTGTATTGCATGGCTGAATAAGGCAAATGTATACACTGTACAATCAACTCATTCTACAGAGGATATTTCATTGAAATTTTTATAATGCATATTCTATTGAGTTTGCAAATTCCAAAATTACATTTTAAATTTCCTTTGGCTTACATTCAGAATCAGAATGGACTCTTGTCAGTAACATCAGGTATTACTTCTCAGACTCAATACAGACTTAGTTTTTCATGTAATAGAAAATATTTAATACCTATGCTGAAAAATTACATTGTAAAAGCTATGACTGTTGAAATATCTTTAAAATAAACCAATATTGCATGCGAAATCAACCACTTCAAACTAATGCTTCTTGTGCTCAGTAATCATTGTGCATAGCCAGAAGCCTAGTATTTAAAAACCATTTTCAAGATGGGAAAGGAAATGAGATGAGATGGCTAAGCCTCTTTCTATCCAAATCAGAACTCAACCTCTTTCCATGACTTCAACGTGGATGGTGACGAATGAAACTTTTTGACTACCCAAATACTTGTACGTGTATACATACTAATAACGTATCTTGCTTGCAAATACGACAAAAAGCCATTATGAATGGGCAGTGATGTGATCAGGGAGTGAATTATTCCCAAATACACATCACTTAAGATATTAAATGCTCTTGGAAATGCTTCAAGCCATATAGTAATCATTTAAAACAGGATGATAATGACAGTGATACAAGTATTAGACTCACTTTACAATGCCTGGTGCACTTTTTTTTTTTTGAATTTTGAAAAAGGAACAAGGGCAAAAGAGTTAAAATAGTGAAATATTTTGAAATACATCATGATCTATCCTGGGTGAAGAGTTAGAACAAAAGCATACTTACTTTCCAGAGAGAATGTCATGCCTGAGTTGTAAAACAAACAGGTACCTGACAAACATATACAAAAGTCAACAGAGGGTAACTCTTTCCCAGCCACCTCCAATCCCCAGCTTCCCATCATAGATCCCACCCTGCACACAGCCTGGGGTTGTGCATTGTCCAAAGGGAGTCCAGATGAAATGAGAACTTGGGTGGAAGCATCTCCTCCTGGCTCCTGGAAGACATCCCACAACCTAACTAGGTAGTGCATGCAGGGAGTCCATAAGATACTTGTGGGGTGGAACATGGAACAGTGGGCCGTCCCATGAGGCCTCCACAACCCCTCTGATGCTCGAGAAAGGAGCCAAACAGGCCCATGGAACTCGGTACACAGGCACTCGATGTGTCCACTAACACAGGCAGGGGGAGCCACTGGATTAGGGCTGCGCCAGCTCCACCTGGCAGATTCCAGAATCACATCAACAAGTTTGCAGCTGACTGGATTCTGTGATCAACAGCCTGAGCTTTGCTTCCTGATGCAGTCTAACTGCAGACCGTCTTAAAAAAAAAAAAAAAAAAAAAAAAACAGGCACACAAACATACACTCACCCACATATATGTGAGCACACGCACACAAGAAAGATCCTGGAATTGGACTGCAATGGGTTACAGGGAGAACAAAAAATTAGGAGGAAGGCAGCAATAACACAGGTGAGGCTTACTTAGGTTAAAAAAAAAAAAAAAAAGATGCAACAGCTTAAGTAGGTTTTGTTTTGTTTTGTTTTTTTACCAGGAGGATGTGGGCATCAGTACCACTTGCAGCGCTTTGTAAAAACCAAAGCTGCCCACGCTCTACTCCATACCTATGGAGTCAGGAATCCTACATGCAAGAGTGGTCCCCAGGAATCTGATTTGTTCAAAAGCCTCCCAGGTGTTTCTGATTCACACAGCCTGGCTTAAAAACCACTGGCTTTGGTGACAGCGAGAAGCAGCCTGTTTCACAAAGAGCTCTGAGGAGGAACAAAACTCCAGTAATTTAATTTGCATGAACCTTGGAAACAATGCGGGCTGTCACTTTCTGTGGAATGAATATAGGACAATGTGGGTGACCCAGAAATCAAGTGGTGGGGGAAGAAGGACTGCAGGTTCTAGTACATTCCAGGATGTTCCTGCTTCCCAACAGGTGCTTGACCATCACCGACTTCACCTGTGAAATTCTGGACACTAACTGGGTATTCCTATCAAGGGAAGACACCACGCACACCGACATGGCCAGAACTTCCAGTTCCCCTGGGAAAACCTAACTTCACAAGTTCAGTTGGCCCATCCAGTGGGGCAATGGTGACCACTGGTCAGTCTTTAAAGCACTACTTAGGAAGTCATCTCCATGCTCCTGGCGATCACCGAGGACCACCCAGCTGCATATGTGTCACCACTACAATCCATCACCCAAGAAACAGGGACAAGGAGACTCTGGGATATCCAAAGCAGAAGGCTGGTGGAGAATTCCACCAAGGGAAGGGTAGCTGGCGGGGAACACCTCACTATGTACGTTCTCTGGGCTTCTACGCTGCTCCTGAAGTCCGAGAGATAGACACGCACAGGCAGACACAACACGTAAGAACTCAGTGAGGCTGAAGGGTGACATGAAAGGATTCTAAGAACTCAGGAGCCTTTAAAGGGAAGTAGCCATCACTGTGACCATCAAGGGACTATTTTGCAGCCCCTTAAAAACAAAAAGGCAATTCTGGACTGAGAAGCATTCTCCCAGTATCTGCTCTCCCTTTTTGTCACTGAGACAGAAATAAAATTCCACAGAACAACAATTCGCTTTACCCATGGCCTGAGGAAACGAATAAGACTAATTTCTATTAAAGAAAAAAATATCATATGAAGCAAAGCTGTGGATTTTCAACAGAATACAGAAACCCAGGGGAAAATGCTAATAACCCATGCTCAGAAGTACAGAAAGTGGATGGAAAGAGAGGCACACCCATGACTTAGAAGACCTACAAATTCTATGTGAGGCCAGCGTTACGGGGCAGAACCTTCTGCATTATGTCCTACCTTGTAAACTCTTCTCGAAGATTGTTCGGTTCTGAGGAATAGTATTTAACTCGAAAGTGCAATGCATAAGCAGGTCCAACTAAACATTTGGAGACGGAGGGTTGAAGATGTTTTCCCCACAGAATGGAAAAAAGGAAAAACACGTTAAATCTACAGCACATTCGCCACTCCACGTGGAGGGTACAACTGGGCACCCAACACCAGTACATTCTTTTCAATCCCAGTCTGGAAAACCAAAATGGCCTTCCGTGTTGCCTAGGATAGTTTAGCTGGTAACCTCATTCTGGCAGAAAACCAGAAGGCTCCAGATGAATTACGAAGAGTTGGCATTTTACTTTTACCTCTGATACCGAGAGGCTCCAAGCTGATAGCCTATGTTTCTACAAAGTACAAAGTGGGCTAAAGGAAAGTGTTCTGCTGTCTGAAAATAAAGAAATACCTTACAGCATTTTTAAGAGAATAAAGATTTCTTTAAATGCCCCAAGCATAAACAGCATAGAGAAATGGGTGCCACACCTGTAAAGGAGTGAGTGGGACCCCACTCCCCAAGAGCCCGCCCACTCGCCCAGCCTGCTTTGTAACTCATTAGGAAGTGAATCTAGCAGGTGCAATGTCACATTTCTGAACAGCACATTAGTCAGTTCTCACTGGCAGAGGTGTCTGATTTCAAATGAGAACATAGCTGGGTTTTAAACATTCACTAAAAACTCAAGTTCAAATGTTAAGCTCTCATCTTTGGCCGGCTTTAAGAAACTAAGAATCATCCATTTAAAATCCATTCTTTTGAAAAAAAAAAAAAAAGGCTTCCCAGGTACAATGAATACTTAAGACCCTCAAAACTTTGGCAAAGGAATTTATCCACAAATTAAAGGAATACACAAGAAGGCTAAATTCTGTTTACTCACTTTTCATCTGCTTTTTTATGGGTTTGGAATGATCCAGCCAGTGCTGAAAGAAAAGAAAAGGTTTTCATTTAGGAGCAGTTCATCGGCAGGGTTATAAGCTCTCCTGGTTATCCCCCTTTCCAAACCTGGCAGTCCTACCCTCCCAAACCAGGGGCTCAGTCAGGCCATGAGTTCTTTGGTGGGGATCTACAATCTGTTCGATGTGGAATTGAAAACTTTGCACTTGTGCACCCAAGGGCATTATTCAGTGAGGAAGCTCACCGTTTTCATAAGCCTTTCAAAGAGGTACCTGGAAGCACTTAGAACCCCTTACTTAACTGATCTGTAAAGTCCCTTTGAATGCAAGGAACCACCAACTGACTGCCTTTTCCTTGAGTTTTTTTTTTTTTTTTTAAGAGAGAGTGAGAGAGGGAGAGTGAGAGAGAGAGAATTTTAATTTTTATTTTTTAGTTTTCGGTGGACACAACATCTTTGTTGGTATGTGGTGCTGAGGATCGAACCCGGGCCGCACGAATACCAGGCGAGCGCGCTACCGCTTGAGCCACATCCCCAGCCCCTTGAGTTTTTCACATTATCATCTTCTCCAATAATTCCATGTCTCCAAAATCTAGAGAAAAGTACAAGCTACAATGCAGATAATCCCCCGTCATACCTCAGCCTTGGAGTTCTGTCACCCTAAATTTTGAAATTAGAGAACCAAAAAGTTCACAGTCTCTTTATTTTTTTGGCCAGGAAATCGACCCACACCACAGATGGAAAAACAGGCAGGAATCTGCCTAAGATGATTTTGCTGGGGCCAATGACAGAATTTCCACTTCTCGTTTTTACCAGGAGAACTACTTCAATCTCATCTAAAGATTGCAAAACCATTTTCTTCAAATAAAGGTGTCTCTATAATGGCAAAGTTGAGGATACAACAGTTCTGAGGAAGCTCAGCGGCTTCCCAAGGAAAGCTATATTTAGGAACATTATACAGATGTTCCTCATTTTATGATGGGGCAATGCCTGGATAAATTCATTGTAAATTGAAAACACTGTAGGTTGAAATTGCATTTAATAATCCAACCTCCCGCACATCAGAGCTTAGCAACGCAGCACGCTCTCGACTGACTATCGGTTGTTTACTCTTGTGATCGTGTGGTTGCCTGGGAGCCGAGGCTTGCTGCCACTGCCCAGGACCTGGAAAGATTACTGTTATCGAGTATCGTTAGCCCCGTGAAAGCTCAACATCCGAAAGCGGAGGTACAGTTTCTACTGAAGGCATATCGCTTTCACACCCTCCTGACAGCGACCCGTCGTAAGTCAGGGACCATTTGTACTGTGAGCCCCTTGGAACACAGCCCCTGGAGGCCAAGGACCCTGCACCCCATCATTTGTGTACTTCCTGAGACAGGCACAGGTGTGGTCCTAGGCACGCCATTATTAGATTGAGAAATAAATACAGGTTAAGTATGATTTATTTTTTAAGTGAGGCAAGCTAGGGATGTAACCCATCACTTTTAAGCAAATTCAATACACATTGGAACCTCACTGTTAGAAAATCAGTTGGAGTGACACAGCTGGAGTGGGTTTCTCGCCAGCTCTTCAAAACCAGAGGCCATTCTGCTGACAGCCAGGGACTTTCAGAAGCAATCTAAGCTCTGTATATTCTAATAATGAGAAAGGGCGGGGCTAAATGAGTCCAGGGTACTCTACCCCTAACCACAGAGCCCCTTATGAGTGCATGGGAGGAGGGGCAAGGAAACACAAAAGCAAATAACAGATGAATTATAATACAATAAGCCTGAGAGCAGCCGGGAGGCAGAACATGGGCTTTTGTCATCTCCACTCCCGGCTAGGCAAGCGTGTAATAAAAGAAGCAGATCACCGCAGCAGGATGCATATCTCAAAGGCTCACGTAAAGGACGCTTTATCTCATTGTTAAAAGCTCTGAATTGGAAATGACCTAAATGTCCATCAACAAAGGCGGATTAAAAAATGGCTCATCCATGTAATGAAATACTATTTAAAACTGACGTAGGCCTATATTTATTGATAGGTGGCAAGAGAGCCATAGCACAATGTTAGATGAGGGAGAAAATCAGGTTGGTTCAATTTATGTGAAATTATTATTTTCTGTCAAGATATATCCAGAAGGATAGGGGTTGTTTTTGGATAGTGGGGCTGTGAATGTCATTTACTTCTCTCTCTCTAATTTAATGAGATGATTATTTGCAGGGGATGGGCTGGTTTGTCACTTCTATATTCACTTATCATTTGCCCACCTGGCAGTTTTTGACAATGTGTTTGCCTCATGAGCATTAGATATCACTGCTCTACTCAAGCAGGCTGATAACCCCACCCTTTGCTCTGGGGAGACAGATTGGATATAAGCATATTTACTTGCCAGGCATGGTGGTGCAGGCATGTAATCCCAGTGACTCAGGAGGCTGAGGCAGGAAGATGGCAAGTTCATAGCCAGCCTCAGCAACTTAGCAAGGCTCTAAGCACCTTAGTGAGACCCTGTCTCAAAATTTTAAAAACAAAAAATAAAAAGGGCTGTGGATGTGGCTCAGTGATTAAGTACCCCAGAGTTCGATCCTCTATACTAAAAAAAGAGAAACATATTTACTCTCCAGCTATGTATCATGCTAATGGCTGTGACTAAATCTGGAAATGAATTCCCCATTACCATGTACAGAAAGTTCTCCCTGCAACCAGACTGTCTCAGCAGCCCCGTGGCTCACAGCACAGAGGAGTCTGTCCCCTTTCCTTCCTTCCTTTCTCAAATCTCCTTACCGTTAATGCTGAGTAGACCACACTGACACCCACCTTTCCTCTCCCATGTCAAACTCTAATGTCCACCCAAGTCCGATCCATGTGGCTTTTTTCTTTGGCAGAGGTTCTCAACGCCAGCTGTGTATGCCAGTCATCAGAGAAACTTTCAAGAAGTCAACACCTGGATCTCACCCAAGACTCATTACCAGGAGTCTCAGAGCATCCATGTTTTATAAAAACTCCTAGTGTGTCCATTAAATATTCAGTACTGAAGTTTTCTGCATCAGCTCCTACCCCGGAAGAGGCCCTGATGATCTCAAGTCATCTACAAACCCTCTGAAAATAGCTATTTTGAGTTCTGCAAAATCTCAAGCAATTTCAGGTTTTATGGGCTAGTCCAAGAGGCAAAGTGGCCAAATGTCTGTGGCGAGGGTTATCACACAGGCAGATCATGGCTAGATCCTCAGGCCAGCTGTCCCTCTGGGCAGCAGACAGCTCTACCGTAGGGCTACACTAGTAGTGGATGTCCCTTGTCCACTGTGGGGCTGGGTTCCACCCTTCCTGCCCAAAGCAGGACCTATGGGGGGGGGTAGGTCTGTGAAAAGCCTGGAGCTCACCAAGCTAAGAAAGAAATTAGAAAATGGCTTCATTTTGAAGCTCCTTGACCCCTCAGGGGTTTCCAGAGTGGATTTTGATGGCTCACATCAGAGGTATAAGAAACCCAGTCACAATCCTAAAACGAGAGATGATAAAACCTGTCTTGTATCCAACTAGCTCAAAATGACCTGACGTTCTTCACAGCTACAGGAGCTCACCAAGGGCTGATCACACGTATTTTATCCCACAAGACCCCCTGTCACTTGAATACTGGGACAATGAAAGCCCGATGTGGCATTCAGTAAATTGCAACCTATGCGCGGCTTTGAGGACTGTATTCAGTAGCAGCAGGACCCGTCTGGGATGTTCACCTGTGTCCTGGCTAACTATAACCAGGCCACCTTTCAGTAAAGGCCAAGGTAAATGGCTCCAGCCCTCTCAACAGACCATTAAACCAGTCACTGCAGACAGACAGATGCACTTCTGAGTTCAAATGGCAAGACGTTTAACTCAAACACAGTTAGCAAGGTGGCTTCTGATCTGAATTTGTCATCCAAGTCCTTCTGGCAAAGCCCTTCCCATAAATCAAGATGTGCGAGATGATCCTGGCAAAGCCCATCTGTTCTAACAGTACATCAGCCCAGGAAATACGACACACACAGGCTGGATGGAGAATTTAATGGTCTACACAGAAGCCCTGGAACCACGCTGCCTGAGAAAAGCCCAGGAGTTCAAGAGGGTGGGAAATCCCTGTTTCCATATCCCCAGGGCCCTCGCCATTAAGCCCCAGTGATAGAGCTCAGAAGAGGATTTTTAGTACCTGTAGATTTCCTTGACTTATAAAGAGCATCTAGATTGTGGTTCAATAGATTTGGAAGGAACCTGAAGAGGTAATCGTATCTAAAGGGTGAACAGAGAAGGAAGGGGAGGAGCACTTCTGGAGTCCACTGTGTCACATTCGTCACCTCACTGGGTCTCAGAGCAGATGGAGGTGGCTCTGAAGAGGCTGTGGGAGGTAAGTCCCTAAGAAGAGGGGAGGCAGGATTCCAACCCACACTGGGGTTGGCACCACCACTCAAGGATTCCCCAGTACAAACCACCTTCTCTACCCATCCAGGATGAAGCCACAGACTCACAGCTCCTTGGGGTTTTTCCTTGGGAGTTTGTCTAAGTCCACTGCAGAGACCCCTTCAGTAGCCATCCATTCCACACTGATATTTGCATGTGGGCAGGGAAATACTCGCTGGCCTCTCACTGCCAGCATTCAGATGGGCTGCTAGAGGCCTATGGCACTGAGCCATCTGACACCTCTTAGTACTACAAGGGAAGGAGGAACAGACCAGAGTTCAAATCCCAGCTTTGCTACTCCCTGGTGAATGGCCACGAGCAAGGGCCTGAGCTTCCTCAGCCATTAGCTGAGCTGCCCCAACACTCTGGAAGGATCAACTGAGTATCTGCAGGAATTGTACTAAATTGTCCAAGCAGATAGAATGAGAGGTCTGATTTTCTTCAGGTAACACAGATCCCACCAACAGCACTTACACTCTCCTACTTCCCCTCTTCCGACCCTGAGGACTTACTCATTTCTTCCTTTTTTTCTTTTTGTGATGCTAGGGATTGAACCCAGGGCCTGGTGCATGCTAGGCAAGCACTCTACCCACAAGCTCTATTGGCAGCCCTGCTCCTTTTCTTCCTACAGTCACATCTGAAATGGCAGGAACACTCAGCAGAGCCCTCTGTACAAGCAGCAAATGTGGTGACCTTCCAAGAAATAAGCAGAGCGAAGCCAAGGGAGCTGGAGTCCCTGTGGCACCCATCAAGCCTTTCCAGGAGCTACCATCTATGTGCAGCCCAGGGTCTATGCTGCAAAGCCCAGAGGAAAAAACGCGTGACAATCTTCAAAGGCTCAATTATTTTTTCTGATTTCCTTGCTGCAAATGTACTGCTATAAAATGCTCCCTATTCCTATTGGGAAGGGGCTTAGGAGAAAGATTTATGGTGGCCGCATCAACCCTGAAGAACACCTGCCCCCAAGAAGAGGAGGGAGACTCCAGCTTGGTGGGATTGTTATTATTACCCCCACCCAAGAGCACCACATGGCAAACCCCTCTCCCACTCTGGGGACCACATCAGGGTTCACTTTCTTCTCTGCTACCACGTCGGCTTGTTGATTACATAACAGTCTCTCCTCCAGGCTTACACAAAGGCCTAGATACCCTCCACTAGGCAACTGATCATGACATACTCCAAGGGACTACTTGTCTCTGTGTCCCCCACCAGAAATGTGGCAGGCAGGGGCAATGTCTGCAACTACAAAGCATGGCTTTAGGTAAGTTCCAAGTCAAAGTTGGAAAGTGCTTTTTCCTACTGTGTGTGTGTGTGTGTGTGTGTGTGTGTGTGTGCGCGCGTACACATGCATGCGTGCACGCCATGAACAGCATGAAACCAGAACAGTTCAGTGGAATGTGCTGGGTTTTGGAATGAGACCAAATGGAATGAGTTCTGGCATTGTCCTTATTTTAACCTTTACTAGGTTCCTAATGTCTCTGAGTTGCAAATTCGTCACCTGTAAAATGGGTCTGCTTTATGGCCAGCTTTACAGATCAGTCATGAATGTTAAATAAGAGTTATACAGAGCCCTTGATTCAATGCCTGGTTCAGGGTGGAGCTCAGTAAACAGCAGCTACCAGGACCAGGCAGTGTGAAAGCTGGAGGGGCATGGAGGCCAGAGCCCTTGGCATTGGAGAAGCAAGCTCTGACACGCAAATTAGACACCCAGCCCCTGCTCTGAGGTGCACCAAAGTGAGAGCCACAGAGTGGGACCCTGGATGGCCTTCCCTTCTAACAAGGAAAAGGAAACATGAGGTCCCAGCTCCAATTGCTAAAAATAGATGATGCCAACAGGCTTTGACGGTTGCTTCAAGGCTGGGCAGGGCACTATGGAAACCAGGCCTGGCTCTTTCAGGGAGCTGGAGGTATACGCTGGGTATACAGACAGCTGTGCCAAAAGCCCTGCCACTACCTGCTGGTCCTCATGTCAGGGGCTACATAAGGGTGTATGTATAGGAAAGAGCCTCAATCGTGGGGCAGTAAGCCAAGGGCCAAGTGAACCGTTTCCTTTTGTGTTCCCATCTGTGAGTCTGCTTTCCCCAGAAACATCTCTACGACATCCAATCACCTCCCAGGCCCTGTGAAAATGGATGTCACCCCATCGGCCATCTCAGCAGATTCTCCCAAAGGGGTCTTGTTTAAATGTGCTGCCATTTCTCCCCTACACAGCACAGGCTCACACGTCCCAGCTACCATACCCTTCTCAGTGTGCCCACCCGTGAGGACCCTGTTCCCTAGCAGCCTGCCCAGCTAGGGGGAGGAGATTTCTATGGTCTGGGTGTGGTTTGTCTCTCCAAGGTTCAGGTGATGGAAGCCTGGTCCCTAGTGTGGTGGGGTTGAGGTGGTGGGACCCTTAAGAGGTGGGGCCTAGGGCTGGGGGTGTGGCTCAGTGGTAGAGCGCTCACTTAGCACCTGTGAGGCCCTGGGTTCAATTCTCAGCACCACATAAAAAACAAATAAATAAAATAAGAGGTGGGGCCTATGGAAGGCAGTGCCTGCCTGGTAAGAATGGGTTAGGTCTCTCCAGACTGGATTAATTCTTAAAGACTGGGTTATTGTAAAGCAAAGTTACCCCATGCACATGGCTCCTTCTGCATACAGTCGTTTCCCTTTCTGCTTCTCCGTCATGTTGTGATATAGTCAGAAGGCCCTCACCAGAGGCCAACCAGATGGGGCCACCCAATCCTGGTCCTTCAGCCACTAAAACTGTGAGTTAAATAGACTTTTTTTTCTCCCTTGCAGTATTTGGGATTGAGCTCAGGACACTCTACCACTGAGCCATATCCCTAGCCCAGCCCTTTTTATTTTGAGACAGGGTCTTGTTAAATTACCCAAGCTGGCTTCAAACTTGCAATCCTTCTGCCTCAGTCCCAAGTCAATGGGATTACAGGTGTGCACCACCACATCCAGCTAAGTAGACCTCTTTAGAAAGTACTCAGCCTCAGGTATTTTATTATAGCAACACAAAATATACTAAGAGACCCATACTACAAATCTATTCTCATCCATTAACCCACTGTGGGCTCCTCAATTTCCCTGTGAAATAGGTGTGACTCCTCTTTACAGATAGGCACAGACTCAAGAGCACAGTGCACTAGAATGAACACATACAAGTGAAATCACAAAACCTGGGTTTGAGTCCAAGCTGTACCCGTTACTAAGTGACTTGCCAGGGTCTAATGGCTTTGGTTTCACTATCCAGAAGATGTAAAGGTTTGACAAATGCCTCTCCCAAGGTCCCTTCCGGGGCTAAAGTAGAAGGTACCGGTTTGCTTGCCTTGTTCCTAGGAGTCACCAAGTTAAGAAAAGGAAGTCCTAAGCTTTAGGACCTAGTCATGAAGTTTTGTTTATAGACTCAAATAAGAAACCTGAGGCCAGGGAGCAAACCACCACAGAAGGCAAACAAACTCCAGGTTTACATCGAGGAAAACACTCTAGGAGCTGGGGACATGCTTCATGAATGGGGGACAGCTGAGATGGCTTGAAGATGGCGAGAGGGCATTCCAGGGAGGGGGACAGCTCATGCCACACACAGAGAGAAGGGTGGGCCGCCAGGATGTGGCTGAGAAGCTGAAGGACGACAGGAAGGGTCCTGGCAGCTGCTCCTGCACCCTCTTGCCTGTCGCTGCAAGAGAGCCAGACGCTGGAGAGGCTTCAAAACCTGGGAAGGATGCCTGAGTCCCACTGGGAACATCCCTTCTGACGCACAGTGACAGCACACTAGTAGAGGTTCACAGCAAAGTCTTTGGCCATGGAGTCACATCCACAGCTTTGGGAAGCTGAGCGGATGAAGAAGGGGTTATCTGGTGATGGGACATGCATCCAAGATAACAGGCACTGGCTCAAATAATAGTGGTACCTTCTCCTCCCCAACTAGAGGGGCAAGTGCACCTGCTCCACCCCCCTCAGACTCCAGAGTCACTGACCCCGGGAACCGGGAAAGCTCTTAGAAAACAGGTCCAAGAACCCCCACTTCACAGATGAAGTAACTGAGGCCAAGGGAGAAAAGGTGGCCTATCTAAGACCACCAGATGGGTCAGCAGCAGAGCCAGGAAGAGGGTCCAGACCTAACTCCTGAGCCAGGGCTAGAGATACTCTGAAGCCACAGACAGCACATGCTTTATGACACACAGAAGGCAGAATGGAGAGGCAGCTCAGGGAGGAGGCTGAAGGGGCCCAATGCTGGGACAGCTGGAGGACACGGAGCAGAGAGAGAACTCTGAATGTGGCGCTCAGGAAGCAGCTGGAAATGGGACCATGGCAGCAGGTACAGAGAGAAAGCGCAGGAATAGACAGACTCTTTTCTCTTGAGATAGGATGGAGAGAGAGAAAGAGAAATTTGGAGGTACAGGGCAAGAGAAGAGGAGGTGAGGACAGCGGCTGGACAGACTTGGTGGGGACTAGAGGAGCTGTGAAGGGCTGGGGTGTGGCTCAGTGGGAGAACTTCCCTAGAAAGGGAGCTGCGGGCACCTGGCATCCCGTGGGGGGCTGGCAAGGCTCGAAGCACCGGTCCAGGGCTTGGACTTTGCTGAACTTGTCATCTCTGCTGATGCCAAAAGGCTCAGCAGTGACTCTCCGGCACCACTTGGCAGCCTAGGAGAAGCCACGGAGAAAACAGATGGGCCTGCGTGTGAAGGGGCGGCCAGGGAGCAGACACGGGGGCAGGGGAACCGAGGGCTAAGGGAGGACACAGTGAGACAGCTGAGGCTCGGCTCAGCAGGGAGGAAGGTGAGGGCAGGAGGGGGCTGGGAAATGGGAATAAGACAGGAAGGGCCCCTTAAAGCCAAGACCAGAAGGAGAGGGGCCAGAAAGACGGAATCGAGAGACAATACTATGAAATTGGGAATGGCAGAATTCTGGATCTGGGAGTGATAACAGTCCCCAAAAGAAATCTGAGTCAGATTTGCTTAAATGAAAGGAAACAGTGCCCAGAATAGTCAGAAGGGTCAGCAGCTAGAATCCTGAGGTTGCCCAGGGAAGAAAATAACTGAGACACAGAGGCCCCAAGGGATGTGAAGGACAGTCCTGAGGCCAGAGGGCAGGGTCCAGGGCTGCTCAACTCCCAGGAAGCAGAACTGAAGGGGAGGCAGAGACAAAAAACAGGGAGGCATCCCCCCAGGGCCACAGTGAGAGTCTCCAACTGAGGGACAGGGAAGGAATGAGGACCATGTGGCCAAGGTGGCAGCAACTGTGGGGTAAGAGCAGATAGGAAGTCCTAAGGTGCAGAGGTGGATGCCCAGGGCACCACCTGGGAGGACCACCAGGGGGCACTACAGCCAGGGGCTTTTCCCTCCAGATTCCACTCTATCGCCCACCCCAAGACGGGGCATCTCCAGCAGCCCCAATGGCCAGACACCAGTCTGAGCAGCTAACAGCTGTCACATGTGGTCCCCCAGAGGTAATTGATAAGTGTCTTTTAGGTATGAGAAGCTTCAGGTGTCCAGCTGGAAGGCCTTCCCAGGGACCCCTGCCTCAAGACACTCTGCCTCAGCACCCACTCCTCCTCTTACCCTTCCTTGCTTAACTCTGCCTCCTCTTGTCACCTCCTATCCTTTTTTTTTTTTTTAAAGAGAGAGTGAGAGAGAATTTTTACTATTTATTTATTTATTTATTTTAGTTCTCAGCGGACACAACATCTTTGTTGGTATGTGGTGCTGAGGATCGAACCCGGGCCACACGCATGACAGGCGAGCGAACTACCGCTTGAGCCACATCCCTAGCCCCCCTCCTATCCTTACACCATCTGTAATCAACACTTTTATCCACAATGGTCAGAATGGGGCCCAGTGCATCACAGGCCCTCAACCAACATTTTTAGATAACTGAGTTAATTATCATCGA
Organism: Urocitellus parryii; assembly: GCF_045843805.1. NCBI lineage: Eukaryota > Metazoa > Chordata > Mammalia > Rodentia > Sciuridae > Urocitellus > Urocitellus parryii. Next base: position 187,768,118 of record NC_135534.1, read on the forward strand.
AACCCAAATATCTTGTTGGGAAGGGGGACGATGAAGTCATTGCTGCTTTCCAAAGAGTGGTTCTGAGCTCTGTGGAGATCACTCACTGTGAGCAGTTGTGCTTCTGGGAGAGCAAGGGAAGTCTGGGCTGACCCAATACCCCTCCTGGAGCCCACAAGATGGTCCTGGTGCAGGGCCACGGCCTGCTCTGACTGGCCCCCAGCCTGGCTGGGCCTCAGCCACCTTCACAAGACCCTCTTCCTACCTAGCCAGGCTGTATAAGAAGATGGTGGGGAGGCCTATCTTGCTGCTTAAAAAATAAAAGCAATACCAATGCAGTGTTTTCCATAGTATTTCTTCTTCCTCCAACATTCTCTAGAAATGTGTCCACCGTGCATCCCTATGCTCAGAAATGCTTCCTTAATGCTTCCTGGGCACCAGTTCTCCTGGTTGTTGGCTGTCTCGGAGTGGGGAGCATCCCACAGCACCGTGCCTGTACTCGACTCAGGCACTATCACAGCTGCCAATGCTCCTTACTGGAACAGTGTCACAGTTTTACTCCTATTTTTCTCTACCAATTTCTAGCAACTGTGGATCTGCAATTAGCATCAAAAGCCAATCTGTCCTGAAATGAAATTAAAGCAATACATACTGTGACCTGGGCAGAGTCGAGGAACTGGAGGCCAAAGTAATCTGTTTCCACAAGGTCCAAGTGGTACACGATCTGATCAAACAAATCCTGGCCTTTGGCATGTTTCTGGAAGACAAACGGGTAGATGAAAATTTAAAGTGTGAGAGCCGGATAAGAAACAAAAGGATTAAAAGAAAAAAACCCACTTCTCTCTTTTACATTGTTTACATGCACACAAGTTTTTACAAATTTAATTTTTTTATTCAAGTATAATACAAACTCATACTTAAAGAAATTCAAACATCACATGCTAGAATAAAGGTCAACTATATAAGGGGATAACCATCACTAACCCTCACTAGTCTCTCCTTACAAAAAGGGAGCCATATGGACAAACACCTGTGTGTGATGGTGAGCTCTGTCCATCAGATGCTCCTGATGGGGCTCCACGCCAGAGCAGCAAGACCTGGGCTGTCTCTCATTGCAGGTGACATGAGGAAATCTGCTTAGAATTCTAGATTGGGACTGGCTCTTGCAATCTCACAGAGCAAGTAACCAAATCCCAGAAAGAACAAAAGATCTCCTGCATATCAAGACCATACAACTAGGACTGAAGCTCAAATTCCAGGTCTATCTCAGGTTTTTGACAGTGTGGCATATAGCTGGGACACAAGCACAAGAAGAGTCGGACCCAGGGTTCAAGTCCTGCATTTATTAGTGGTTGTGCCCTGGGACAAGTCATTTCTCCTTATGCTTCTCTTCCTGCTCTGTAAAGTAGGCCTAGTGGTAGCTGCTCTCCCAGCTTCTCCTTAGGAAGACTAAGGAGATCACAAATGAGAAATCATTCCAAGAAGATTGAAGTCTTGAACAAACAGAAAGTACTCATCAGTAATCGCTCCAGCAGAACACAGGCACCCAGCTCAGTAAAAAACTACACCATGGCAAATATGTTTAAATCTAAGCATCAAAGAAAACAACAAAGGAAACACAGTTTTGTACTAGAGAAGCAACTCCTTAATACAAAAACTGGTAAACAAAGAGGAAGAATCCGGCACTGACTCTGCCTAAAATTGCAGCCACGGGTGGCCAGTGGGCACAGAAGTGTATGTATTCCAGGTGGACCACAGCCCTAAATGTGAGAGTTAAACAGTTAAAGCTCTCAGAATAAACACAGGCACCAAGCTTCATGACCTTGGGTTAAGCAATGGTGTTGAGATAAGACACCCAAAGCACAAGCCACAAGAGAAAAAAGAACTGGACATCAAATTGCAAAACGTTTACACTCCAAAAAGATATCAAGATCCCAAGAGTCAAGCACAGTGGTGCACGCCTGTAATCCCAGCCACTAGGGAGGTTGAGGTAGGAAGATCACAAGTTCAAAGCCAGCCTCAGCAAAGGTGAGGCACTAAGCAACTCAGTGAGACCCTATCTCTCAATAAAATACAAAAGAGAGCTGGGGATGTGGCTCATTGTCAAGTGCCTACCCCTGAGTTCAATCCCTGGCACTGAAAAAAAAATTTTTTTTTCCAAGAAACTACAAAGGCAACCCAAAATACAATAAAATTTTTGCAAATCATATGCAGTCATTGCTCTATATCTGAGGAAGGACTAGTTCCAGGACCCACTGAGAATATCAAAATCAACAGATGCTTAAGCCCCTTATAGAAATGGTGAAGTACATGCATATAACTTATGCTCATCCTCTTGTACACTTTAAATCATCTCTAGATGACTTATAATACAATGCAAATGCTATGTAAATAGTTGTTATACTGTATTATTTAGGGACTAATAACAAGTAAAGCAGTTTGTACATGTTCAACACAGATGCAATTTTTTAAAAATACTTTTGATCCACAAGTCAGTAAAGTAAATGGATATAGAGAGCGGACCACATCTGCTAGGGACTTTTATCTAGAATACATAAGGAACTATTACAATTCAATAATAAAAGACAAATGCCCAATTGAAAAATGGCCAAAGGACACGTATAGATAGTTCTCCAAAGATGTAAAAATGGCCAAAAAACACAGGAAAGACACTCACCATCATCACTCACTAGGGAAATGCAAATCAAACCATAATCAGATGCTGCTTCATACCCACTAGGATTAAAAAGATATTGCAAAACACACTGGAGAAATTGGAATTCTCATAATATTGCTGATGGGAATAAAAACTCATGCAACCACATTGGAAAACAGTCTCATGGTTCCTCAAATGGTTAAACACGGATTTACCATGTCCCAGTGAGTCTATTCCTAAGCATGCACCCAAGAAATAAAAACATATGTTTGTGAAAAACTTATACGTGAATCTACCTAGCAATATTATTCATCATATCCAAAGGGTTAAGTAGCACCAAATAGTCATCAACTAATGAATAAACAAATGCTACTGCATGTATCTGATAGAATATTTTTTTGGCCATAAAAAGGAATGACATATGCAACCAATGTGGAGGGACCTAGAAGACACTAGCTTACATGAAAGAAACTAATCACACAGCATCACATATTGTGCGCGAGCCTGTTAAAATGTCCAGAGTAGGCAGATCCATAGAGACAGAAGTTAGGTTAGTGGCTGCTAAAGGCTGGGGGGTTTAGGATGTGGCAGCAAAAGGAGTGGCGTTTTGTCAATGAAATGTTCTAAAATTAATTGTGGTGACAGATGCAGAGCTCTGTTAAATGTACCAAAAGCCACTGAATTACATACTTTCGGTGGGTGAACTGTAGGACATGTGAACCTCCATGAAGCTATTTTTAAAAAGCAGATGGGTGGAGTTTTTCTTTACTGAAATAGTCCAACAAACGAATAATGAAGGAACAAGAGAAACCGCTCTTTCAACACTCTGCAGCCCCTAATGAATGGAAGGTTCTGCGCTTGGGCTCCAGTGGCTACTCACTTCCCCGCAGGAGGATCCCAGCTCCTGTGTACTGCCCGGAGCAGAACACCCACCTGAGTGACTCCTGGCTCCAACTCCTCTCTCCAGGAGACCCAGCCTGGGGAAAGTCCTAGAAACTCCTCAGGGCAAATGATCCAGGTTCTTTCTTCAACAAACAATAGAGGGAAGAGAAGAGATGGAGGGGAATCCTATAGGTTAAGAAACTTAAAAGGCTTAAAATATATGTGTGTGTGTGTATGTATTTTTTTTTAGTTGTCAATGAACTTTTATTTTATTTATTTATATGCAGTGCTGAGAATCGAACGCAGTGCCTCACACATGCTAGGGGAGCACTCTGCCTCTGAGCCAAAACCCAGCCCCTAGAACACCTTTTTTAAAGGCAAAATCCAGCTGTCATTCTTGGATGCACTCTTGGGTGACAAAACTTAATGAACACGGAAGCAATTACAATAAAGTCAGAGTAATGCAGCTCCTGGCAGGAAGGGAGCGCAGAGGGCTCTGGCTAGCAGGAAGCTGTCTCCTGAGCTGAGTAGTGGCATCTGCTTCCTCATAACTCGCTCAGCTACACCTCTGCTTTATTTGCACATCTGTATTTGCATGATACATATAAAAATGCAAGGTTGGGAGTGTAGCTCAGTGGTAGTGTGCTTAGCATGCACGAGACCCTGGGTTTAACCCCCAGCCCCAGGTAAATAAATGAATACATAAATAAAAGTAAAATCAGGAGCTGGGGTTGTGGCTCAGCAGTAGAGCTCTCGCCTCACACGTGCAAGACCCTGGGTTTGCCCTCAGCACCACATAATGATAAATAAGTGAAATGAAGGTATTGCGTCCAACTACAATGAAAAAATAAATATTATCAATAAATAAATAGAAGTGAAAACAAATATCAAAACCATCTGCATGCCTGGATTACCAACTTCAAAGTCCCCTTCCTGGAACTGCTCCTCGAAGGCAGCAATGACACAGAAACACAAGGCTGAAGGTGTGAGAAAATCCTCTAGAGCACAAGCTTAAGGAGAGGGAGAGAGGAGCCAGCCCATTCCACAGCCCCAGGGACACAGAACGATGGCCTTCTGACACTCCAGAATACTGCTCGGCCATTATGGAAAACAATTACAAAGATGAGACAGAAATAAGGAAAATGTACAAGGTTAGGTAAACAGACTCTATAGGCTAGCTGAGATTCCAAGTACGCATAAAGACATGTGTTATGTATTGTGGACTGCCTGAGACAAACAGAAAATCTGTTAAAATATAATTAGCTGTATTAGGGTGGAGAAATTGTGGGTGGTTTTCTTCCCAAGTTTTCCTAAACACGGATCTCCTTGCAGTTGTCAAACAACAATAACAAAAAAAAATATTTTAAGTCCCCCCTCCCTGGTGCCCTTTCTTCTTGCCCCTAACAATGGATCCTCTGGGTAGTTTTGCCCTGTGACTCGCCACTGCTGTCAGCCCTAGGAAACACCTGTTACTGTGGCACCAACGCTTCATTAGTGGGTCTCCCGGTGGGACTGAACTAGTTAAGAAGAGCTTTAGCAGCAGGACACGGCAGGAAGAATTGGGTTTGGAGAAAGCAGGCGCCCCGTGCTCCCAGGTGGACCACCAACTGCGGCCTTAAGCAATTCATAATTTCCCCAAATCCTTATCACCAGCCCAGACTTGTCCTGCAGCTCCTGACACAGTGCCCTGAATATACAGGGCCACAAAACCAAACTGGCCCCCAATCCCACCTGCCCCGCAGCTGGGTCTCTCTATTTGGATTCAGGACCTACCAGGCAGGCACAGGATGACTCCACTCACAGAACACTGAAAAGTCACAGTTCTACTCGTGTACAATGAAAAGAGTCAGCATGAGCTTCTGCCCGGGTCATTCCAAATCTCACTTTTCCAATGTCTTTCTGACCTGGCTTGTCATGTCTGAGGAGCTCAGGGTGGAGGTGAGGGAGCAGGTCCCTTCTGCCAGGCCAGACCCTCATTTCCACTGGTCTTGGAAGTGGCAAGGCCCAGTCGGTTAGAAAATGCCACCTCTACCTACTCCACACCTGCAGGCACTCCCCCACACCCACACCCTCAAGTATGCTCCTGGTTCATCCAAATTCTGCTGGAAGAAAGAATTCCCAAGGTCTCTTTCCAGCTCCAAAAAGAATCTGATAGAATCATGAGGGCTGGCATGGAGGGATCCTCAACACAGGCCCCAGGGGGTTATTGGCTAGGATGAAATTAAGAGAATCAAGGTCATTCTGCACTTGAACCCACTTTCGCCCCTTCTCCCAGTCCACAGGGTGTTCACACTCAATCCTAAGAAGGCTCCAGAGAACTCAGTTCTCCTGCACTGCCGGCCCTGACATCCAGCACCTGGGGCTGAAGCCCAGAAAGCGTTACCTCAAGCTTCACCCAAACAGAATCTCTTCAGGAGCCAGACAAGTGCTCCCTCCTCTGTGCTCCTTCGAGCAGGCTCATGGCTGTATTTTACACAGGATCACCTGCTATGGCTGCTCCCTGGGCTTCTGTATCCTCACTCCTGCTTCAGACTAAGCACCCCGAGGGCAGGGCCCAGCTCCATTCACCTGAGTACTCACCTCCCTGTCCCGCATCCCCCTCGCACAGTGCCTGGCTGGCACAGGGCAGGTGCTCCCTAATGCCTGCTGGCTGCATGGACAGCTGTGTGGATGGACAGCAGGAGTGTGTGGGTGGTGGGGTCTGGGACCAAGAAAGACACATTCTGAATGGGCCTGGCTAACGCACTGACAACAGACCCACCATACTCCACGAGCCACAGGCCTCAAAATGAGGATATATTCATTAAAATATTTTCAGATTAAGTATTCCATGAACGAGAGCCTGGGGAACCACCCTGTGCTTCCAAGGCTGTTTACCTAAACACAATTTTGTTGCTATTATGTCAAGTGCTGTCTAGTGGTTCCGAAAGGCGCTAAGTCAACATGACAAGACTGGAAAGCCGTTGCTTGCTGCCTTACTGTTAACTAGGTCTTCCCCTCTGTGAGGAGCCCGCCCTCCCTTCCTCCCTTCCTCCCTTCCTCCCTTCCTTCCCAAATGCTTGCCAGGTGCTTATCAAATGCCAACTGCCACTGCAGGGCATGGAGCAGGGGTTACCCAGTCAGAAGCGGGGTGGCTGCCTCCCCCACTGCAGAAGTCCTCGGTGAGCAGCTCGTCCAAATCCACTGCAGACCCAAACCCACAGGCCACAGCGCCACTCAGCTCCTCACCTTCTGAAGCGCCCTGTGCGGAACAGGGGCCTTACCAAGTCAGGGCTGCCACTCTGGAACCCAGTGACACGGCATCTAGTTCCAAACTAACACAGTGAGCTGTCTGTCCCCAAACAGCAGGCTCCGGCCAGCTCCTCCCTGGAGCTCTTGGCACAGATGTCCCCTTGCTTTCCTGCCTCCCATCTCAACACATCACTTTCCACCAGGACCAGCCACCAGGGGTTCGGGTCGACGTGTCTCTCGGCAGCAGTGCCTTTGGATCTGACATCAGCTGACAAGAACCGAGCTCCTGAACGTCGTGTGTAAAATAAAAGTTTGTACTTGCCAAAGAAAGCTGGGGTGGGCGGGGGCGGGCAGGCGGCTAGCAGGGAAAGGCGTGGATGTTGTGCCATCTTTGCTGGCCAGTCAGCGTCAGAAGTCCCTGTCTTGCTGACTCACTGGTTCCCAGCCGTGTCCATGCCTTAACTGTCCCCCCCCCACCAAATAAATGAACGATGCTGACCTCGGTCAGATAAGATGCTGCGGGCAATCCCCTACTGCAGCCTGACCCCAGAGCAGCACTCACAGGTCAAATCAGGTCCTGGAAGAACACAGAAGATAGAAGCTAACCTGTCCAGATCTCATTTAGTCTCAAGAGCACAAGATGTGGGGCATCCAGGGAGATTTGGAAGGTGTGTACTCAACAAGTGTGTATATCCCAGTTACGAAGGAAACTGTAAAACTATGACGCCCAAGCAGTGAACGTGATTTGGGGAGCTGCTCCTTTCAGGTACATGTGGCCGTCCCCCCTCTGCACGGTCACATCCATTGGATGGCATGTCCCTGTGTGTCCATCTTCAGAAAGGCCTCTCCCTTCATGGTTCAGGCTGTGGCTCATCATCTGACCACAGCAACAGCCCCAAGCGATCCTGCTCCCTTAGTGTCTCCTCCCCGATACCCATCTCCCCTGCATTGCCTAAAGTGGTCTTCACTGCTCTGCTCAAAGGCTTCTATCAAGGAAGGAGGTGCAGGCGCCCTAGCCTGTGTCAGGGACTTTGCATTATCAATACTGCCAAACCTAAAACAGGATGTTACCTCTCCCCCCAGGCTCCATGAAACTGGGAAGCACGCTGTTCTCCAAACACAATGTCCGCTCCACCACACTCAGCAGTCCCACCTCCATGGGTTGATTGGGGCCTTCCTCATTCCGACATTCCCGTTCCTGTCCCAGTCCTCAAGCTAAATGCCAGGGTCAACTGCAAGTAACAAACTTCACTTCTCAACATTTTTCTTTCTTTTTTCTTTTCTTTTCTATTTTTTTTTTTTGGTAGTTGTAGGTGGACAGCATGCCTTTATTTCATTTATTCATTTTTATGCAGTGCTGAGGATCGAACCCAGAGCCTCACACATGCTAGGCAAGCACTCTACCGCTGAGCCCCACCCAGCCCACTACTCGGCTTCTTGTTGGCAGCATGCTGCGCTAGTCATTTTTGCTCTTCTGCCATCTGACGTTTGGAAGTTGAAAAAAACACAAACACCAAAGTGAATTAAGGAGTAGCCTCGGTTCGCACCACAACCACCCGTGGTTCAGAAGTTCTGAATCCCAGTTCTGATTCCCCAGTCCAACTCTGTTGGGATTTTCTGTAGCTGGCCAGGCCCTGGGCGTCGGTTCCCAGTACTGCCATCACCTCTTCCAGACCAGAGTCTGCTCCAATGCACCCTGCACCCCTCTGAGGCCTATCCTTATGGCAAATGAGAATGCTCTGCCTCTTCTGCACAAAATGTTAACCAGTTCTGGTTCTTCAATGCATGAAGCGATCTACCCTGTTAAGAATGTCCTGAGTCCCAGCCTGTTACTCCATCTGTCAGTTCCTGATGCCAGTGTCACAGCACGGGGCCCTGTCAGAGGCAGGTCCGCACGGGGAGCGGTGATGCTGGGGGTATCCTTCTCGCTTCACAGGACCTCAGGGCACCTATGTGTTGGTGGCTTCCAGCCCAGTATGACTGCACACAACTGTCCCACATGGGGATATGCCCTGGGATTCTGAGGGGCAGAAATGCTGGGTTGAAATCCCAGTTCTACCACTTCCCTAGCAATGGGACCGTGACCTGAGGCAACCCTGAGTCTCAGCTTCTTTGTCTGAAAAATAGGAATACTTTCATTTGCTCTGACGACCTTACTAAAGTATTATATTAATAAAAAAGCAAGACAGCAAACAAGCACACACTGTAGCCTGGTGTGCTATACCAACGAAGGAATTATTATCACTTCAACCCAAACCTTTTGTCTCCCACTGGTCCACAGGAATAACATCACGTGCTTTTTGTCAAATGCTTAGTAAAAATCAAAGTACGTCATTTTATTATAGTAACATGAGGATAATACCATTGTCATCGCCAGTATCAAATGATCCCATTTGAACCCAAGGTGATGGGGAGAGAGGGGGGAAATGCTTGGTAATCATGTTGGCCAAATTATGTCCTTATATTGTGTATTATGTGCATTATGGATATGTAACAATAAATCCCATTAGGATATGCAGATAGAAGGCACCAATTTTAAAAAAAAGTGGGGGAAAAATAAAAGAGAAAAACTGTTAGTCCCGCTTGAGAATTTCTGTAAACCTGTAAATTTCTTCCTCTCCAAGTCCTTGGTGTCCCTGAGTGCAAGTCTGTCTTGGTGGCCCGCAGGGGATCCACCTCAAGGCTTGCTCCAGCCCCTCTAGGGAGTGCGAATTCACAGTTACTCACCTCTCTACCCCCACCCCCACCCCACGGGCTGATCTGCCAGTTTTCCATGAGCCGCCCTAGGAATCTAGTCCTCGGTTACAAACACCCACCCCCTAAGTGGCCTCAGGGTCTCTGTCATTGCTATAGTTTGGTTGAAAGTCCCCCAAAGATCCATGTACTAAAGATTTGGACCCCAGGGAGATACTGTTGGGGGTTGCTGCAGACCTGTAGGAGTTGGGACCCACTGGGAGGTCCTTAGGTTCTTTGGGGGTATGCTCCTGAAGGGAATTTTGAGACCCCAGCCTCTCTTGTCTTTTTTTCCTGGCTCACGATAGAAGTGGTTTGCTCTGCCACAGGCCTCTCCCCATGATGCTCTACCCTTACACAGGCCCAAAGCAATGGGGGCACCTGATCTTAGACTAGAACCTCCAAAACCATGAGTCAAAAATAACCTTTTTTCCTCTTTATAAGGTAATTGCTTCCGGGAATTTTATTATAGTAACATGAGGATAATACCATTGTGGTCGCCAATATGGCTAAGTCATCATAAACAAACACACACTATTGACTACAGGACATCATAGACATGGATATCTGAAATCACCACATAAGTCACCTTGGCATTTTATCATGAACTAGAAATACCCTCTCAGCTATCAGAAAGATTTGATGAGTATAGTGATGCAAGACCACGCAGACACGTCCAGAATCTGCTGGATTTATAAAACCAGCCTGTCCAGCTTATAAATCCCACCTGCCAGTTAACAAGTACTCCCATGTTGATAAGGGTTCTGTGACCCCACTTTACAGAAGAGACTGAGCCTCAGAGAAATCATGTGATAAAATTCATAGTTTCTAAGTGGCAGAACTAGAATCCAGACCCAAGCTTCCCGATCTTTAGGGCAGAGGTCTTTCTACCTCATCCTGCTACTCCCCTGGCCCTCCTTCTCACCTCTGAGCCCATGTAATGTACCCTGCAAACAAGGAACGTTTCTTATACCCAATTGAAAAAACACACACAAAGAGCCGACTGCATGCATGATTTTGGCTATGGCTGGCCTACGGGGCTACAGGGTCCAGGGCAGACAGATCTCAGGTGTGGAAGCAATTCCCATTCCTTCTGGCGAGCAGGGAAGCCACAGCCATGTGGAAAGTAGAGTACTTGCTCACAGACGAACAGAGGAGCCGCACCTCTGTAGTGAGGGGCGTAGCACTGTCTAGGTGGCTCCTGGAAATCCAATTCTGGTAAAACAGCACGTCACTAATTTCCTGACTTGCCCAGCTAACAAGCTCTTAGAAGTCAGATGAAACAAAAAAAACAACTACACTTAATTTTGACCAACAAGGAACTAAGAACCATTTTAAAAAAGAAGAGCTGTCATTTCAGTATGTGAGTCAATGGAAGGAGGCTTGCTGGTCAGTTCCACAGCCAGCCAGTGTCCTCCTCAGACCCTGAGTGGGGCCCCTCCATGTGCTGCAAAGACCAGAGAGGGAGAGTCCAGAGTTAGCTCTTCCACCATGACTTTACTGACAGAAATCCTGGGGACCTTCTCTTTTCTTTCCTTCCTTCTTCCCTCCCTCCCTCCCTCCTTCCTTCCCTTATTTTGGCAGGACTGGGCGCGAAACGTGGCCTCATGCATGCTGGGCAAGTGTCTGCCACTGAGCTACACCCAATCCTTGGCCCTTCTTGACATCGACAGGGCACACCTGACATCTCCTTAATTTCTGTGGGCTGACACTTCTATCCAAACACAGCTGACTCCTTAGTTGAAGGGACGAGTGTCCTGGTCATTCCTCACAATGCTGAATGAAGTCGAGGATACCTAAAGCTACTTGACTCTGGCTGCCCTGAAAACTGGTCTCACCCAACACTTCAAACATCATGCTTCCTCCTCTCAGTGAGGAACACCAAAAACAGCACATGCTGACGACTCGCACTCTTGGTGACACTTACTATCAGGCACACTGCCTAATATTCCACCCCCACTGACGGGGCACTGACGAAATACATGGCAATCTCCCTCGCACAAAGGTCCCTTGGACCAATTCCTCTTAAATTCTGGACTCGGAGCCACAGCAGTTTTCTTAGGTGAGCAGAGTCATGTAGCTGTTGCGGTGCACCTGTCCAATTCAGTCCTCCCTCCCACCCACCCACCATCTTCGAGGAGGGAAAGTTTATTTAGGGCTCACAGTTTCAGAAGTCTCCGTCTATAAATGGCTGGCACCATTGCTCTGGGCTGCAGGTGAGGCAGAACACTGTGGCATAAAGGTGTGGTGGAGGAAAGCAGCTCAGGACATGGTAATCAAGAAGAGACACCAAGTCAGTCCTCTAATTTCCCTAGTGAAAGGGAATGGGGGACAGGAGATGCACTGAATGGCCTTTGGGGTAGTACCTTCCACTCCAGGGACCTCCGTCTTCCGTCAAAAGACAAGCAAGGACATGGGGGCTTAACAAGTACTGAAGGTACTAGTGTACTGTCCTTTCTAAAGGGGGCGCTTACAAACATGACCACATATTCTCTGACACCCCTACTGAGAGAGGGTCTCCGTCCTTTACCCTTGGAAGAACTTGGCACAGTTTCAATGAAAATGAACGTGGTGTTGGTGATGTTCTGTGATTTCTCAGGTGAGGTGATAGTTCTCTTGGGATGCTGGCTCTGGGGGAAGAGCCAGAGAGCAGCAAAATGTCCACGGACCCTGAGACTGTCATGTTTACCAGGCTGCAAGCAGATGTTCTAGTCTACTGTCACCACTGAGCCAGCCACCCAACCATCCTTGCCAAGATACCAGACAAGTGAGTGTAACATTTGCACCCTATAAACCAGCCTATCATCCAACCGCTGTGTGACCATGAGGTGCAGAAGAATCTTCCAGCTGAGCCCTGCCCCCAAATTCTGGACCAATACAATCGATCCATGTATGATGATAAACGGTGGTTGTCTTAAGCCACTAAGCACCAGGGGAATTTACTATGCAACAAAAGATAACTGGGATGAAAACCACACATATACACAAACACTTCATGTGTGCCTGGCATGTGTGTATGTACGTAAAGGATTTCATGTACATAAAGTTTTTTACAACTGAAAAAAAAATGCTTCTTAGGAAACCCCATTCTGTGATACCAACTTAGGTTGGATCAACCTAAGTTGGAAACAAAAGTAGGACAAATAATATGCATTCTTTTTTTAATATTTATGTTTTAGTTGTAGTTGGACACAATATCTTTATTTTATTTTTATGTGGTGCTGAGGATCAAACCCAGGGCCTTGCACGTGCTAGGCAAGTGCTCTACTACTGAGCCACAACCCCAACCCAATATATGCATTCTTTAAAAAAAAAAAAAACAACCCTAGAAATGGGTTCTGTTTATTTTCTATATGTGATGCTGAGGACTGAACTCTGGGCCTGCACAGCCCTGGCTGATGCTCTACCACTGAGCTACACCCCAGTCCTTAAAACTCCGTTTTTTAAGGCCACTCACTCTGTTTAGGGGAAGTACACTATATTAATAATCAATTTATTGAGACAAAAGGAGCTCAATAAATTGCACTGAAAAGGGGGAGGGACTGTACAGATTAAAACAGACACATATACCAAATGCAACGTGTAGTTTATAAATAGTTTTTTTTTAAATATTTATTTTTTTTTAGTTGTAGTTGGACACAATATCTTTATTTTATTTATTTATTTTTATTTTATTTTATTTTTTTTTAAAGAGAGAGAGAGAATTTTTAATATTTATTTTTTTAGTTATTGGCGGACACAACATCTTTGTTTGTATGTGGTGCTGAGGATCGAACCCAGAGCCTCGGATGTGCTAGGCAAGCGCTCTACCATTGAGCCAAACCTCAGCCCCATAAAAAGGTTTTTAAGATGAATGTGAAACACTGATGGTATTAAATGATATTAAGGAATCAGTGTGCATTTTGTTCAACATGATAATGATATATGGCTATATATGTTACATATATATTTATGAGAGATACCCATTTAAGTACTAACAGGTTAAATAAGTTGTCTTGCTTTAAAATACTCCAGAAATTGAGCTGAGGATGTAGCTCAGTGGTACAGTGCTTACCTAGCATGCACAAGACCCTGATTTCCCCAGTACTGTGAAAAGAAAGAACATAAAATACTCCATTAAATAATAATAAATGGATGTTGTGTATGTGAGGATTTCAGCACATTAGCCTACTTTGTGAATTTGAAATTTTCCATAATAAAAACTTAAAACCTTGTAATATGCAAAGGAGATGAGAGGTAAGATGGTGTCCGCATGTTGTAGCCCAAGCCCTGCCTTAGAGCATCAAGGCTGTGGTTGGGAAGAGGAATCCTCTGTCCCTGGTGACGGTGACAGTGCTGTGGGATGCAGAGGAAATCACTCCAAGCCATTAACAATTTATTTTTCTTCCATATTATTAAAACAGAATATAGTATCCCGACCTCTGCTGGCACCCAGCTCCCCACCCCTCATTCCCCCGCCCAGCCTGTAAGGGGGCTACCCTACCACTTACTCACTCTGGGCTTATTTCATGGACACAGAAAACAGCATCCTTGAATCAAGAAACAAAGCATACACCACAAAGAAAGCTACATTTTTAGCTTTGAACACACCAAAGTTAACTTCTTACCCAATCTAATCCATGGAAACCATGTCTTTATCCTGGAGAATGTTTCTGAGGGATACAGTATTAACTTCTGACCTTGAATTAAAGAGCCACGATTTGTGAGCCAACAGAGTAAGACATCATGATAGGGAATAGAACAAACTCCTCAATGGACATTGTTGGGTGGCCACAGTGACCAGGCCTGGGTATGGGATCCAAGATCACTAGGTGAGAACATGGGAATGTTCTAGAAATCAACACATTCAAGCCCTTCGTTTCACAGATGGGAAAAACAAGGCGAGAAGGCAGATCATGTTGCCAGGCAGCCACTGCAAAGCCAGGAATAGAACGGAAGCCTTCTGACCCTGAGACCAACACACTTTTCTTAGAACTATCTTGAGACAATTGCATGATGGTTGCTACCTGAACAAGAAAGGGGAAAAGGCAGCCTCGATTTTCTGCTTCAGAGAGGTTAAGAAGCAAACCTGCAGCATCGGAAAACCACACATCTTAGGGCTGAAAACTCGTTGACTATAAAAAGTGCTTGCTTTGGAGAAATATTTTTGGCCTTTTTTTTTTTTTCTTTTTTATGGTGGACCAGGAAAAAACAACCACCACCACCTACAACCGCAGGAGAAAGGCAAAAGAAAATGAAACAAATTTGTGCCTGACTAAACAGTAACATGCAATTAAAATGATGGATGTCTTTGTGCCAGAGGTTGAGTTTGAAACAAGCTGTTGGAAGAAGGGCAGCCCTGAAAATAAATTGCCAAATTACTTTTTTGCAGCCAGACTGCAGATTTCTCCCACCCTTGCAATTCTGAAAGCAAATAATTCTACATCAATAAATATGCAACAAATTCTCAGGAAACCCAGCCAAGAAACGTGAACAGAAAGAACCAAGTTTGGGTGGATGGCTGCCCCCACCCATCCTGCACTGTAGGAATGTGAACTAAATTTGAAAAGTGAGGCATGTCAATGCCACCTTGTACCCAAAGCTTCCCTAAGTGCCCCCGTCCTGTAGGGACTGCTCCCATTTAATCTGTGCAGCCCTTTGTAGCTCTCAAAGTGGTGTCTGGGATCTGACCACACAGCCTGTACCACAGGGCACAGAAAGCACAGCCTGGGTCTCATGGGGATGGGGTTGGAGTTCAAACTCTTATTACTCATCTTGGAGTCTATTGTCCTGGAAGGTTCTTACTCGGGGAAGATGTTCTAAAGATTGTATGAAGCGAGATGATGAATTTAACAGGGCTTGGCCCAGGGTTCACCCAAAGGACACACCTGGTGATGGAGGTGAACTCATTCTGGGTAGCACACCATTAGCAGAAGAGGAAGATGAGCTTTGTGGAGGGTAAGTGATAGAGCAATGTTAGGGACTCACCTGGGTGTTGCACCCTGCACCCTCAAATTCATGTTGAAACCCTAAACCCACCCCCCAGGACTTCAGAATGTGACTGTATTTGGAGACAGGGTTTTTAAAAAGTTAACTAGATTAAAATAAGGCTGCAGGATGAGCCCTAATCCAATATGGCGTATTTATAAAAAGAGGAGATAGGAGACACACACACACACACACACACACACACACACACACACCCCGAAACCAGGAATGCTCACCTCTTGGAAAAAGACCAGGTGAAGACAAAGGAGAGCAGACAGAAAGAGGGTAGTCACCTGCACACCAAGGAGAAAGGCCTCAGAGGACACCAACCCTACCTGTACCTTGATCTTGGCCCTCTAGTCTCCAGAATTGGAACAGAACAGATTTCTGTTGCTTAAGGCACCTGTCTGTGGTGCTTTGTTATGATCAACCTAGCGAAGAACAGAGGGAAGATCCGGGGCTTCAAGTGAGGTTTGAACTTGGGTTCCAACACCTACAGCCAGCATGACCCTGACTTGGCCCCTTCACCTTTCCAAAGTTGGTTCCTGTCTGTAAAGTGAACATAAAAACACAGTACCCCCCCCCCAAGCCACATAAGGGCAAGACAAGAACACGTGTGGAGAGTTCCCCACTGTGGAGTCACAGCTGGCCACGAGCAGAGCCAGCCTGTGTGCCGAGGACCTCTGACTCAGCCCTGGGAACTTTCTGGCCCATGTCTCTGGTGAGGAGGGCCCTGGCTGTGTGGCAGCTCTTGGACACTTGCATGTGCTTCCTAGATTAAGACTGAAGGGAGGGCTGGTGCCATAGCTCAGTGGTAGAGCGCTGGCCTCACACATGGGAGGCACTGAGTTTGATCCTTAGCACCGCATAAAAATAAAGAAAGATACTGTGTTCATCTTCAACTAAAAAAATATTTTTTTAAAAAAAGAGGCAGAAGGGGAGCCCCCACTCCAGTAACCTAGAAGCTTCCTAGGTCACAGAATAGTCTTGGACCCCAAGTTCCTTGGGTTCCATTCATGGATGGCATTCTGTAAATGCAGACAATGAACCCAGAGAGAAAATGAGTCTGTATTCTAGTACTTTTAGTGTCATGCCAACTGCTAAGGCATGGAATTTTAACATGATTTTACTTAGCTCTGCATGTGTATAAGATTTTCAAAAAGGTTAATGAGTGGAAAAGTCCATAAACTTCTTTCCTTTAACCCTGTCTATGGTGAGGCTGGCTGCTAGGGTCATAAAACTGTAACTGAGGCACCACTACCCATTCATTTGGGGGGGAAGTATATAAACAAAGTTATCTGTTTATAAGTAGCCTTTGATTTTCCTTCTCTCCCCCCCCTACTTTTTTTTGTGGGTGAGGAGATGAGTCAGTAGTCTTAAAGAAAAAAAAAAAGTCACAGCCTCCCTACAAGGAGGAGGCAGAAATGGAAGAGCATAGTTGGCCTAGCATGTGCAAGGCCCTGGGTTTGTCCCCCGTGCAGGAGGAAGAAAGTGGGGAGGGGGGAGGAGGAGGAGGAGGAAAGAAGAAAGAGAAGGACATATTCAGATGGGGAAAAAGAGCATGCACGGCTCCCAGCCTGCCCCCGGGTTTGGATTTGTAAGGATGGCATCATCAAGATCATTTGCCTGAGGTGTGGGTTTGCAGCTAGAGTAAGCTCTAAGTTCATCACACTGAGTAAGCCCTTCCTCACCCATTAAGTGAGGAAAACACTTCTCAATCATATATGCATTCTACCAAACCATCACTGAATGCCAAGCAAGGTACAAGCATTAACCAGGACTATTAAGAAATCTTACTTTAAAACAGAATGCACATTAGGAAATCATTTACAGAATGAAACACCTAGGAACAAATATAGTAACTGCTCTAGCTGGTCATAATCTAACTGCAGTTGTTCCCAGTGCAGGGAATTTACCTGGAATGGTTAGCACTGAGGGTCCTGATGCCCCCAGGAGTTCCAAAAGACTGTCTTGACCAAACCAGGCATGAACCCCCAAACTCCCATGCCTTCTAAGAAAATTAGAAAATATAGCAGGAGGAGGAAGAGAAGGAAGAGGAGGAGGAAAATATGTAACACCAGTGCCACCCACTTGCTGGACAACTTCTGCTGGATGGCACAGAGACAGGAAGTGGGTCATGAGGAATGGGGTGGGGGTGCAGGCACCTCAGAGCTCTAGCCAAATGCTACTCCCCAGGGATTCAGACTGTGCTGCCACATCTAATTTTTCTTTTTTCTCTTTTTATTTCATTTTATATTATTCAGGGATTAAACCTTAACCACTGAACCACATCCCCAGCCCTTTTTATTTTTTATTTTGAGACAGGGTCTTGCTAAGTTGCTAAGGCTGGTCTTGAACATGTGTTCCTCCTGCCTCAGCCTCCCAAGTCACTAGGATTACAAGCATCTGCCACCATGCCTGGTTCAATTTTTCAAGAAAAATCTAGAAATATGAGGTTTTTTAAAATGTGAAATAGGGCAGTTTTTTTTTTTTTAAATGTGTGGGCTTCTAGTTTATTTTTGGCCAAATTATATTGTTACATTGCATGCATGTGTGAACATGCAACAATGATTCCCACGATTATGTACAATTATAATACACCAATAAAAATATGGAAGCAATTTTTAAAAAGAAATTAAAGGGTAACTTGCATAGACAAAAGTGCATGCACAACTCAAGGAGTTACCAAAAGCAAGCACCGCTGGCAACCACCACCCAAGTGAAAACCAGAACCCTCCCAGCTCCACCCCCACCCCACTGAGGCCCCCCTGTGCCTTCCTGGGCTCCCATCCCTTCCTCCTTTCCCCTGGGCACCATGGATTCATTCTGTCTTGAAGTTTGTATCCATGGGATGAGACAGCATGTATCATTCACAGGTGCCTGGGGATGGCGCCCCTTCAGTTCCCAGCAGAGCTGTGTCCATGGACAAAGGCTCACAGGTGGCACTTCACAATTCTAAGAGGAAGGGAAATGAGATCCGGGAAATTCACTTTTTGTGGGTAGAGAAAGACTTGGAACCACAGAGGGAGGGAGGAGTCAGAGATAAGAGACTAGGCAGTGGGTGGAGTAGGGCAGTCAAAGTCAATGGAAGGGGAGGGTCTGTCCCAGATCAAAGGGATGGCAAAGGACAGGGGCAGTGGCAGGTGCCAGTGCTGGGAAGCCAAAGTTCATGGTCACCAAAATGCAGAGAATAAGCAAACCCAGAGAGACTGTAGCCAGGGAGGCTGGGACCAGCCCCACTCTCCCGAGCCTCTGGGCTCGCTCTCAGGGAGACAGAAGCAAGGCTTTCTGCAAGGAAAAATCAACAAAGATGACCCTCTGTGCTGCTTATTTCTTAAAAATAAACAAAAACAAAAACGAAACAAAACCCACAAAACTTGTCATTACAGACAATTCAAATAAATACAAAGTAAAGCCAGGTGCGTGCACTCCTGTAATCCCAGTGGCTCAGGAGGCTGAGGGAGGAGGATTGCAAGTTCAAAGCCAACCTCAGCAAAAGTGAGATGCTAAGCAACTCAGTGAGACCCTTCTCTAAATAAAATACAAAATAGGGCTGGGGATGTGGATCAGTGGTTGAGTGCCCCTGAGATCAGTCCCCAGTACCCCCCCCCAAAAAAAAAAGAATACAAAGTAAATAGAATAGTAAACACCTGTCAGTTTTTGCAATGATTAACATTCTGTATCATCTTTCCCTGTACTCATTTGTCCTCTGGCCTCCATTATCAGTTTTACACTTCCTTTTCCCAGAGGGTGGTAAGTTATACTTACATTGAAATGCATGAGTCTGAGCTGTTCTGGTTTGGCAGATGGAAACATCTGTGTAACCCGCACCCCTCTGCCCGTCCCCAAGCAATAGCTATTCTGATTTGTTTCC
Organism: Urocitellus parryii; assembly: GCF_045843805.1. Lineage (NCBI taxonomy): Eukaryota > Metazoa > Chordata > Mammalia > Rodentia > Sciuridae > Urocitellus > Urocitellus parryii. The sequence goes on from NC_135534.1 coordinate 187,787,440, forward strand.
TGCACAAATTAATTCTGCCAGTTCTAGATGCATATAAATGGAATCAAACGGAGGCTACTCTTTTATGTAAGGTTAATTTCACTCAGCATAATGCATAGGAATGCAAAACTGAGATTTCAGAATTCAGTTTGAGTCAGGCACAGTGGCACTCGCTGTAATCCAGCTGCTCAGAAGACTGAGGCAGGAAGATGGCTTGAGTCTTGGAATTCTAGGCCAGTCTGGACAACACAGCAAGACTCCATCTCTTAAAAAAAAAAAAAAAAAAAATCAGTTTGAGCCAAGCTGGTGATGACATGTCTGCATCACCCTTCCCGTGCCATCTTCTATGGATGACCTACAATAGAGCTTTGAGATAAACATTTCAGGTAAAAGTGACCCCAGCTGAGGTTCAGAGCTATGATTTTTCAATGAACTGCTCAAGTCCTGCGCTCTTCCCTTGGTCTCATGTTACAAACACCAATTTCTGCACCTAAAATATACAATAACAAATACCCCAGAGCTCTGATGAGAGCTGACTTTGGTATCCTCAGAGAAGCAAGGTAGCTGCTTCCCCCCCGTCCTGTGTCCTGCCCTGGCTCTTCTCCCCTGAGCAAGAAAATCCAGGAAAGGCATGTAGTGTTCTCCACAAATACAAAAGACATGACTTCTTGGGGCGGGGGGGGGGGGGGGGGGGAGGGGGAGGGGAGGGGGAATGGGGGGGTGCGGGCTGGGGTTGTGGCTCAATGGTAGAGCACTCGCCTAGCACATGCAAGGCCCTGGGTTCCATCCTCAGCACCACATAAAATTTAAAAAATAAATTAAATAAAGGCATTGTGTCCAACTACAACTAAAAAATAAATATTTTTTTTTAAAAAATTTTAGTTGTAGGTTGACACAATAACTTTATTTTTATTTATTTATTTTTATGTGGTGCTGAGGATGAAACCCAGGGCATCACCCGCACTAGGCAAGCAAGTGCTCTACCACTGAGCCACAACCCCAACCCCCAAAAATAAATATTAAAAAAAAAAATTTAAAAAGACACATATTCTCATCAAACTGGCAGTGACTTGCGGAAAGAGATGCATCTTTGACTCGGTCCTATATCTACCTGGCGCCTGGCTTGTTCTGTGTGGCTTGTTCTGTGTACACAGCAGGGCCGCCATAAGTGCCCATCTCTTTGTTATTCTCTTCCCCTTGAAAATGTCAGCTCCTCCCAGGTCTGAGGCAACAGGGCGGAGAGTAGGAGCTGCCTCCCTCTTCTCACTCATACACCTGGAGACTGTAACTCCACAGCTCTGCTTGGGGCTCTGCAAGACCAGAGTTCAAGATTGACTGGCTTCACTTAGCATAATCTGCTCTAATGCCATCCATTTCCCTCCAAATTCTATGATTTTGTCATTTTTTAATGCAGAATAATACTCCATTGTGTATAAATGCCACATTTTTTTTATCCACTCATCTACTGAAGGGCATCTAGGAACGACCAACAATAAATAATAAAAAAAAATAAAAATAAAAAAAATAAAAAAATAAAAGACCAGAGTTCATATGAGGCAGCTCCCCCAGAGCCTGCAGAGACCGTCCTATGGTGTCAGCCATGTCTCCCTTCTGCCAGGCGAGAATTCCATTCAAACCCGTGCTGAACTCTCTCCAGATGCTACCTGCTGGCCTCTTGCACTGGCCTGACCTAAAATGACCAGGAATAAACCCAGGATTTGTGGCACCTGAAAGCATATACCACTGAGAGTTCCTCTTAAAGAAAGAAAATACAGAAATATCTTAGATTGCAATCTTCACAAAAACAAAGGCCCAGGGAACCCAATAGGGCGCCTCAGCCCTGTGCCACCTTCTGGGTTCTCAATCTCACCGACTCAACATTCGCAAAACATCGGGGCCACCTCTCCATTTCACCATCTAAACCCAACCACCAAATCCACGGGGTTCCAAGTCCTCCAGTTCCTTGGCAACTGTCCTTCCTGTTCATGTCCAGCACCACCCTAGATGAGACCTGCACTACGCTGACCACCTCTTGGTGTGACTGCCCACCCGCCAGCGCCCTGTAAGCCATACCTCTGCTGCTCCAGAACATTCAGGGGACCGGGCCTCCTTCCCACCTCCCCTGCTCCAGCATCCCCAGAGCCACTTTCCGCTCTCCATACCGTCTTCCTCACACCCTCTGCAGGGAGGTTCTTCTCCAGGCTCTCCCAGCCATTCTGCCAGTCCTCTACCGCACAGGGTCCAAATCAGCCCAACCTCTCCCCTGAAGCCACCCCCAGCTACCACTACTTCCAAGGAACTCCACGAGGCTCCATTTATCTGGTGATGACAGTGCCTGAGTCTTTCTGGTTTGTCTTGGGGAAATCTGAGAGGCATGATGAAGTGGCAAAGAGCTCAAAAGAATAAGTAAAAAATGTTGGGGGTCTTCGCTACTGCATCAGTTTGCTAGTGTGACTATAACAAAACACCACAGACTGGATAGCTTAAACAACACAAATCTACTTCCTCCCAATTCTGGAGGCTCTACGTCCAGGGAAGGTGTGGCCAGGGTTGGTTTCCTCTCCTGGGCTTATGGATGGTTGCTTCCCCCTTTGTGTTCCACGTTCTCATCTCCTCTTCTTAAAAGGATATCAGTCACGTTAGACTAAGGAGCGCGTCCAAGGCCTCAAAGGCAACAGCCGCTCTGCTGACTTCCAAGGGTTATCAGGAGGACTGGGAACACACACACAAAGATCCTGCAGGACCTTAGAACCTGTTGGCCAATCTCCATCCCATTAGGAGCCATAAATGCCTTTGCCACCAGGGCCATTTCAGATATCTTCTGTACCAGGGTACAGCTGTGTCCCTGACTGTGCGATAAGGACCAGATACCCCTAAGCTTTTCTTCAAATATAAGAGACAGCGTAGTAGGAAGATTAAGATCATGTTTCACTGCAAACTTTTTAAAAAGGTGTATATAATAGGATCATATTTTTGTTGAAAGACCTTGTTTGCTCCAAACTTAAAAACACAGAACGGACACATCAGGATAGAATTTATTTTTTATTTTTTTCGGTTGCCAATGGGCCTTTATTTTTTTTAAATGCTGGGCTGAGAAATGAACCCAGTGCCTCACACATGCTGGATAAGCAAGCGCTCCAACACTGAGCCCCAGCCCCAGCCCAACATCTATTTTTAATCCAAGCAGCATTTTCCAGCCCCCTTCCTGTTTTCTCTTCCTTTTCAAGCAATCTGTTCTTATCACCTCAAAACAGGTATATTATATTCCCAAATGGAATATGAAGACTTTTTTAAGGAAAAAAAGAGATGAAGCTCATAAACGTGGGAGCCAGGTTTCCTGGGTCCGCCCCTTTTAGTGCACGCCCTGGGTGAGACAGTTCAATGTTTAGTGCTTCTGTCTCCTCCTCCATCAAACATGGCAGTAGCTGTCTTGTAAAGTTCTTGTAAGAATTAATGGAGCAAATATACAAACTGCTCAGAACTGCGTCTGACACCTAGCAAGAACTACTTTCATAAGATGCATTTTGTCTGGGATAACCTCTATCTTTCAGGAGTTCTGAAGACTCATTCTCAACATCCTGTGACCTTGGAAGACCAGCTGGCTTCTGATACTAGCTATACAGTCCTATGCTTCATATCTAACATTTGTGGGAAATCTGAAATGAAACTGAGTTAAGCCAAGAACTTTAACCAGCGATTTCTGTCCTGCCATCTGTAATGATCTCTGCTCAGAGAGCTATATCATATGCATACTGTACTTATGCTATAAACTAGTTCTCTCTTGAAGTTTCATCTTTGCTCTTCAAATTCAATTTCACAGGTTGAGCTTATACCACCAGTTTCTAAAGGTCAAGATCAAGGTCAATAGCATACACCAGCAATACAGGATAGGGGCCAAGGCACTTATATACTGTGTGTACTCTCGTAGTTGCTTAACTTCTCTGGGCCTGGACTCATCTGATAACAAGGATGCTGATAGGAACTATCTACTTCATAGGACTGTGAGGAGTAAGTTAAACTGTGAAAAATCTGTTGAACAACATAAATAATCAATGCTCCTCAATAACATCGCACTAAAGTAAAAGAAGCCAGATAAGATTGTACGACTCTACTTATATTAAATATCCAGTGTCAGCAAATCCATAAAGACAGAAAAAGATTAGTAGTTGCCAGGAGCAGGGAAGAGGTGGGAACCACTTCTTCACAGGATACAGGGTTTCCTTTTAGGTGGTGAAAATGTTCTGGAGCTAGACAGAGGTGGTTGCATAACACCGTGAATACAATAAATGTCACTAATGGTAAATTTTATGTCATGACTATTTTACCACAATAAAAAAAAATCACTTGGGGGAAAAAAAAAGTCAATAATGTTATATAGTATGAATTACTATACAAAGAACTACTATGACGTGACTTGTGCTAGGTCCCACCCAAGGCAAAAGTGCCCTGCCTGTCCCCAGGCAGCATTCCCAGGCAGCAGAGGGAATGTCACAGGCAGGGCCACAGGGAATGGTTCCAGATGAGCTTCATACACATGGTGGCATCTGAGACAAGCCCTGAAGGATGACAAGGACCGAGAGTGATAAGAGTCAGCCAAAGAGAAGGGAGCCGGCACCAGGCAAGGCACCTGGGTGAGAAGTGGGGGGCCCGCCGGAGAACCACTAGGTGACAGCCTAGGAGAAGAACTGGATTGAGGGCCTGCCAATGATTTCAAGTCTAGTTCTGTCATTTACCAGCTGTGGGACACTAGGGGCAAAATCTTACTGCTGAGCTAGAGCCACCAGTGCGAGGATTGTAGGAAACTCTGAAAGGTGAAAGCCTGGCCTGACCCTAAGACACCACACAACTGTACCAGAGGTGGCCCTGTCCAACACTGGCTCTCAGAGCATCAAGAATCCCCTCGGAGCTTTGAAATGTTCTGATGACCAGGTTCTGCCTCCATGCCCCAAGATCCTGGTGGTAGTAGTCCAGGGTGTGTCGCAGGTTGGACTTTGAAAAGCTCCCCAGAAGATTCTGGCCCACAGTAAACTTGGAAAATCGCTGTTGGAGCTCATTAGTCAACACCAGAAAGGCTACAGCATGAGTAATGACGCTCCGAAGGCTGGAACTGCACGAGAAGCTGTAGGTCAGACTGTCAGCAGCCTGGGGGCGGGGGTGGGGGGAGTGTCCACCTTTGTGTCCTCCGAGTGAAGGGCTGCAGTCCTGCAGACCAGGAGAATAACAAGCACCCAGCATGCTGACCCCGGGCCACCAAGGCAAGATTCAATTGCTCCTTCTCTTCTCATAGGACAGGAGATGTGTCATGCCCTTCAAGGACAGTTCCATGTCCACCCTAAATGAGCTCCCTTTCAGCAGGGCCCACACATTTTCACCATTCCCCATTGCTCACACAGAATCTTACATAAACTAGATGCTCTGGTTGGTTTTCTTTCTTTTTTTTTTTTTTACATAACTTTATTTATTTACTTTTTTCTTTTTAATGTGGTGCTGAGGATCAAACCCAGTGCCTCACACATGCTAGGCAAGCGCTCTACCACTGAGCCACAACCCCAGCCGCTTGGTTTTCTTTCTGTCATACATAAATGAAATTGCCAAACCAGGATGGGTCTTGTCTGTAAATGACTAAGCTGTCGCTCTCTGGGAAACTCACATCCAGGGCTCATTCCCTGGAGTGAGCTAATAAGAGAAAGGACATGTTTCCATCATCCTCATACATGCAATCCTCCTTTTCCCTTTTAAGAGACACCGCATAATTTTTGCATTTTTCTTCAGGAGTCTCTTTAGTGAAGAGGGACTTCTCCATTAAGCTAAATACTTCTGGACTAAAAAGCAAACTAAATCCATAGCTTTAGAATACAGAGGTGCCTGAACAAACACCGTCAACCACGGGCCCTCACTTCCCCGTTAAAATACCCCACATCCACGTCTCCTTTCTCAGCGTCCATCCCTGAGCACCCCACTGTGTCTGCCGCTGCTGGCTGGTGTGCACGACGTGGACCTGGGTCCTCTGGGCCTCTCCCTGGACTCTGACCTGTCACTCTTACTGCCATCAAAGTGGTGCCGATGCCACCTAATGCAGATCACCAGGGACTGAGCAGGTGGCGCAGGCTTGGTCTCAGGCCCCAGCACACAGCAGCAATAAAAGGACTGCAGTCAGGGAGATGCCCGGATGGGCAGTTGGGCGCACAGCAGGTTAATAACTAACCCGCCCAAGCCTTCGCGGCTTACCAGGCACTTTCATATGATGCCCGCGTGTACTTCATGGGAAGACCACAAGAGCCCCCTGCCATGTGCCGGGGAAGAAGCCAGGCTTGCTTTAGAAGAAGCGGTAGAGCCTCAGAGAGCCAAGGGGAGGGCTGGGTATCACGAGTAGGAGCCAGGAGGGCTGCATGCAGGAAGCTGCCCCTATTACACCCTCATTACTGCTCATTTGCCACAGGTGAGCAGCCAGGAAAGCAGTTTCACCCCAGAGCAAGGCTCTGGCCCATGTGGTCTCTGTGGGCTCCAGTGGGGCAAGGCCAGTCATCCAGCTGGGCCACGGTCAGCCCATCCCCTTCTCTGGAGCATTCACTGATTCTGTGTTTTCTAAAACACCATTGGCATCCCCAGCCAAGAGGATGGGAAGAGCTCACTCATAGCCCTCTCTGGGGGTAAATATCCAAACAGGAGTAATCTAGACAAAGAAAGCATCCAAGGTCAAAACCAAGGTCAAGGAGCCAATGGCAAAAGAGAAAGTGGACACAGAAGAAAAAAGAACAGACACTCTTTCCTCAAATCTGTTGAGAACTTCCCAAGACAAGGAATTTGGACTCTTCAAAGAAGGAAAGCCCGGTGGAAAACGGGGAGGGTGGCTGGGCTCCCCTGCAGGGCTGAGCAAGGAAGGTCTTACTTTGAACCTCGGTGCCTTTCACATATGCCGTTGCAGCCACCAGTAAGGCTGTTCTCCAACCTGCCTGCAGAGCCCAGAACTTTCTATCTGATCTCACCCTAGAGTCGCCTCCCCTGCAGCGGCCCCCACCTCGGGCCTTCCTGGGAGCTGGTTACTTATCTCCACTCAGACTTCCTGACCAGGACCTTCCCATTGATCTGCTTGTCCTGAGTTACAGGCTTTAAATAAAGCCAGTTTCCTGTGCCAGCAGTACCTCAGGGTGGCCAAACGTTGAGAAGCCAACCCACAAAATCCAGAGACCCCCAAATTATATAGGGCTTCTTCAATAAGTAAATGGCCAGGAAAAGGAAAAACAAAAAAGATAAAAGAAAAAGTGGGCGGGGGACTCTGGATTCAGTGCTTCAGATAAAGTGTCACACAAATGCACTGCAAGGACCTCTGTTATGGTTTGGATATGAGGTGTCCCCCAAAAGCTTCTGAGCTAATGCAGGAATGTTTAGAGGCAAATGACTGGATTGTGAGAGCTGTAACCCAATCAGTCCATCCTGGTTTGAGTGGACTAACTGGGGGGTGTAGACAGGTGGGGTGTGGGTGGAGGAGGTGATTCACTGGGGGGCGTGCCTGGAAGAGTCCATTATCTGTAACCCCTTCTCTCTCTGCTTCCTGGCTGCCATAAATGAAGTGGCCCCATGATGTTCTGCCTCACCTCCGGCCCAGAGCTATGGACCTGCCCCACCATGAACTGACCTCTGAACCCGTGAGTCAAAAGAAACTTTCCCTCCTCTAAGTTGTTCTTGTCATGCATTTTGATCACAGTGACGAAAAACTGTCTAAATCAACCTTGCTGAAAACCAATGGGGGAAATCTGCACATTAAATATCTAATGCCAAAAAATAATCATTACATCATTTTTAGGTGTTTTCATAGTATTATGGATAATTTTTAAAATATAGCTCTTGAAGACATATAACCAACAAGGTTTATAACATAGAACATATGTTTGGATTTGTTTTAAAATCACTGGGGAGGGGAAGAGGTCAGGGTAGAAATGAGTGACAGGTGCTGATAGGTAACGAAGCCTGGTGATTACTTGGGATCCGCCATACAATTCTCTCTGCTTTTGAATAGGTTTAGAAACTTTCCCAACAAAGACATTTTTAAAAAGTGGGCAGAATGTAGAGTATACAGCCTGCCATTGCTCACCAAAAGCCGCTAGCAGTCGCTGACTTCAGTTCATTCACAGTAAAAGTGGAGTCAAAACTTTAATTCCTATTCAATAAGAAAGGCTGGCGGAGGAAGCCCATGGATTTGGGGACTTACAGTATTCTCTCCCGCTCCTGAGATTACCTCTGAAGAGTGGATATGGGAACAAAGACCAGGGGAAATAAGCTAAATGCAGGGAGTGGGGAGGGGGAATGCAGCTTCCTGGCTGCTCAAAGTTGGCAAAGTTCTTAAGACAAAGCATTCCAAGAGGAAATACAGTAGGGCTAACAGACACAAAATACTCAACCCCACCAACAACTGGAGGAGGTGAAGACTGCAGGAGTCCCCATAGCTCCCACCAGACAGGAGAAATAAACCAAAAAGGCTGCACAACGTCAAGGGTTGGAGAAGATTGGCCTAAGGAGGCTTTTATATGCTGCTGGGATTCCTGTAAAAAATTCTGCATGATATTAAAAGGCCCTGTCCGTCCGTCCGTCCTCCCAGGGAACACCCAGGAGAGCTGCTTATACCTATGCACAGGAGACCAACTCCAGAAAGGTCAAAGCAGTATTTTTTTTTTCCTAATAGCCCCAAACTGGAAACACCCCAAATTCCTACAGAGAAAGGATAAATCCCTAGATACTTATGCAACAGAGTAACTAGAGAACAGTAAGGACTACAGCTCGTTGACACGGATGAATCTCATATTCACATAGTGAACGGGAAATCCATTCAAGTTCATAAACACATAAAACTAACAATACCCTGTTTTACTTTATGGGAAAACCCTATAAAGTTTAGGAGCAGGGAGGAACCTTCAGGGGCCTTCACAGCACTGGTGATGTTCCTGGTTTAAGCTGGGTGGTGGGTACAAGAATGTTCATTGTATTATTTTTCTTTCAACCATCCATGTCATAGAAAGTCTTTGGTGGTTATGTTTTATCATTAAAGTTTTTTAAAAACATGCTGGACAAAGGACTTGCCAACACAGAGCAACTCAGACAAAATGGAAGGGGGAGAAGAAATTTACCTGACACCCCCCACACACCCCAAACTAAGACCAGATGACCTTGGAGAATGCTCAGCACAGAGCAAGTTCCAGGGGAGAGATGCCAGAATCCCAAGTAGAAAAGCTGGGGGAGAGGGGACTGGGGACATCCATGTCTTCAATGGCAGGGCCACTAATGGACGGGTGGCACTGAGTGAACAAGTCCAGACCTAACTCTGACAAGTGGATAAACACGATGTGGCCTATGTGTGCAACGGAACACCAGACTTAAAAAGGAATGAGGTTCTCACACTCGTGACAACACAGAAGAACCCTGAAGAGACTGCTAGGTTACATGGGCCAGACACAAAAGGACAAACATTTCCTGCTCCTAAGGTCTAAGAGGTGTCCATCCATCAGGGTGTCCCTCAAACGGAGCCACAGTATTTTCCCCCCATCTCTGGCAGGTGGCCTGGTGGTGACGGCCTAAATTTGGGCAGTCCCATATACCTGACAGAGCCTGGAAGCACTGACTCCATAGTGGTTATGTTGGAGGCTACTTATATAAGGTACCTAGAGTAGTAGGATTCATAAGGACCCAAAAATGTGAAATGGTGGTGGCCAGGAGCTTAGGGGAGAAAAGGGGGGAATTAAGTGTTTAATGGAAAAGAGTTTCCGTTTGGGAAGATGAAAAGCTTTGGAGATGATTTACTGCATGCCACTGAACTACACACGTTAAAATGGTAAATTTTCTGTTCTTTATATTACCTTATGATTTTTTGAAAATTTGTACTTGGGGACAGGTGCAGCTGAGCACATGAGCAGGTAGGACAAAGAGCAGCACCCTTAGCCCACCTGAGCGGGTATCATGAAGCAGACAACAACACTCAGATCAGGAAATGGGCATGGAAGGGACACCGCAGAGCAGAGGTATGACAATGTTGCAGGCACCTGCCAAACCAGGCAGATGGTGCCCTCACAGCTGGAGAGCAATGTGGACAATTCCACTGGAGACGGAGCTCAGCTGGGTACCAAGGAAGCACCAGGTGATCCCAGGGTAGGACAGACCCCTTGGGAAAGCTTCCAGAAAGAAAATCTGGGCACTCAGCCAACGATGATCCTGGAGGAAAGAACTTGCAAAAACTGCTGAGAAATGGCACACAGAACCCAAAGGCCAGAGGTGTGGAAAGGTGAAGTAGGGTGTGGGAAGGAGAGAGGGTTACTGCATGAAATTCTGACCTTCCCAGGGAGTTCCAAGGACCACATAGGCAACGCAGAACAGGTGGGTGTGCAGGGCAAGGGCTGGGGAACACTAGAAAGCCACGCAGGAAGCCTATCCTCAATCTGGTGCTACCAAACAGGTGAGGGACTGGAGGCCATCTGCTCTTGGAGATCTCCTGCAAGGGAATAATACCTTCCCAGGAAGTGACCATTAAGGGAAGCAGTGCAAGTTCTGAGAGCCTGGGAGGTAGGGTTGCCCATCAGGCAGGAAAACCAGGCGCTTTGCATATCAACCTCCAAGCCCAAGAGACTGGAAGAGGCAGGTGTTACACACACACACACACACACGCACGCACGCACACACCCCACAGAATAGGGTTGAAATTAAGCATAAAGAGGGCACCAAACTTGTGAGAAGTGTATCAGGAGCTTGGATGGGAGAAAACAAAACAACAACAAAACAAAACGAAAAAACATTAAAAAGGCGTGGATAGAGCCTACCTGTAACCCCAGCTACTTGGGAGGCTCAGGCAAGAGGATCACAAATCCAAAGCCAGCCTCAGCAACTTAGCAAGGCCCTGTCTCAAAATAAAATAGAAAAGGAGGTGGTGCTGGGAGGTAGCTCAGTGGTAGAGCAATTGCCTAGCATGTGCAAGGTTCTGGGTTTGATCCCCAATACCAAAAAAGAGGGGCTGGGTTAGGGCTCAGGGTGAAGCTCAGTTGCAAAACACTTGCCCAGCAAGTGTGAAGTCCAGGGTTCCACCCCAGCACTAAAAAAAGAAAAGGATATATGCCCTGCTTATACACATGTATACAAAAGCACAAAGAAACAAAGCAAACCCAACCAGTTGCTATGCAGCAGGATGGGACATGGAAAATGCTTTTCTTGGTGATAATTTTAAATGTTGCTCTATGAAGCACTTTAAAATATGTCGCCTACTTCTGATCTGGGTGTTAAAGAATCACACCAGAATGCACCCTAGAGAAACTGCACACGAGTCCAAAGATACAAACCCTGTCTCTGGAAATCCCCAGGGGCCTACAGAGGCAGAAACCTTCTGAGGCTTAGGGGTCCCCATCCACCTGGGGACCCTCTCAGGCAGGCTCAGCCTCCATCATGCCCAGTGCAGCTGTCAAGGGACTTCTCAGAACACAAATGTCCCCCAGACTGAGCCTGAAGCTTGCGTCTACTCACTACAGTGTGGCTGTGGCACACTGAAGCCAGCTGCTAAGCCCTGGCTCTCCCCTACAGATCAGGGGTAACAGCCAGCACAGCACAGTTTTGAGATCATTCAACAAGATAATCCTGGAAGCACCTCAGTGTGGTACCAGGCTGACAGCAAAAGTTCAGTAAGGGTGACTTGTATATAGAGCTAACTCACAATACTCATCAGCACTTCAAAGGTTTCTCACTCATTCTTTTAAGACCTAGGGCCACAGCCAGCCGGGCTCTCTCCCCACTCCAGGAGCCCAGGGCCCAGGGAAAGACTGGCATTTTCTGACTCCCATCCCCCACACATTTGCACCTGCTGCCCACAAACCTGCCAGTGAACTCTTACCGTGGGCATTTTACATGCCCTTTGGGACAACCCCGATGCCACTTTGGGCATCAAACCTCCAACTCCACCCCAGGCCAGCTTCCCCGCCACCCTGCCTCACACTGCGTTACACGTCTGCCAGAGACTGGGAATTCCTGTACCCTGCCAAAGCCTCATCAGAGGAAGAGCCCAACAGGCCTTTGCTGACTAAAAAAAGTTTTACCTTGGGCAAACAAAAACATTCTGGAAAGCAATTAAAAATAAACCAGACGTTTAAAATCAAATGAGCTCAAGAGATAAGTCACTGAGGCTGCCGAAGGCATGCCATTAAGGAGATTGGAGACCAAGGGACACCAGGCAGGCTGCAAAGTTCTAGCCTGCCTTGGCCAGGTCAGCTCTGGCTGCTACCAGAGCCCCAGGCATCCCTAGACAGGTAAGAGAGTTGTGACTGCACCAAAGCAGATGCTCCCAGATGCAAAGGGACTCGGGCTATATCAACAAGACCTCAAACTTGGGGTCTTACAGTCCCTCCTTCATTGTGCCAAAAGGGTGGGAAGAGATTTCCATCAACCCCCTGCAGTTCATCATTTGAAATACATGATTATGCTGGCACAGTGGCATACACTTGTAATCCCAGCTACTAGGAAGGCAGAGGCAGGAGAATTGCAAGGTTGAGGCCAACCTAGGCAACTTAGCAAGATCCTACCTCATATATTGAAAAATGGGAATGGGGCAGGGTAGGGGGGTTAGGGATGTAGCTCAGTGATAGTTTTGATCTCCAGTACCAAAAAAAAAAAAAAAAAAAACACCATATTTATCTCTAAATACACACACAAGGGCTGGGGATGTGGCTCAAGCGGTAGCGCGCTCGCCTGGCATGCGTGCGGCCCGGGTTCGATCCTCAGCACCACATACAAACAAAGATGTTGTGTCAGCCGAGAACTAAGAAAAAATAAATAAATATTTAAAAACTCTCTCTCTCTCTCTCTCTCTCTCTCTCTCTCCCCCTCTCTCTCCCTCTCTCTAAAATAAATAAATAAATAAATAAATACACACACACAAAAAGCACAGATGGATATACACCATATATACCCCAGCCTCTGAAGAAATTTTAGGTATCTTTCTATCTCTTGCCTCTGTATTTTCTAACGTGTCTGCTGTGGATGTGTTCTCAACGTGCAATGGAAGTCAGCGAGGGATGCACACCAACCTGAAAAAAACCACAGATGAATGAGCGGCTGCTGCTTGCAGCGGCCTGGGCAAGCGCGAGGAAGTGAGTGCAGATTCCTGGCAAAGAAGGCTCCAGGCGGAGCAGAGAGAAGCACAGGGGTACATCCCGCAGCCAGCCAAGGGGACACCAGTGGGGAAGGATTCAACACACATGTTAAAGACAAATTGTAGGCGGAGGATTTCTGTGGTTACCCGGATGGATATCTGCTAAGTCCCCATGCAAGAATTTAAGGGAAGGCCCCACCCCCACCAACCTTCTGCTATTTCAAAACTAAGAGCAGAATTCAGTGAGATTATGCACGTGGAAGTGCTTAACAAGTTAATATTTGTTCAAAGCCCTGTACCACTGTAGGGTCATGTTACTGGCACCTGAGATGCTGGGCAGACCCCATCACTCCTGCAGACCAAACCCCCCCTCCCATATTAACACTGGCCATCGAGCAAGAGTGGCACCAGTCAGAGATCTCCTGCTACCATATCATATCCCAGGGGGAGGGCATTCACCTCTCTCAGCCCCCAGCTCAGCCCTCCTTTGAAAACAAAAGCATTTATAAAAATAACACCAACTCACAAACGGCCTATATAGAAATCCAAGGCTCCCCATGGTCTCATTCATGGACTGAGAGGGGGTGGGGTAAGCACTGCAGGGCCACCTTTAGCCAGTATCTATCCTTCAGGAACAGAGAAGCAAGTCACCAGAGGCCTGCCACAAGGCAAGGGACTGCAGCAGCCAGAGCCTAGGGAGGGGTAGAGAGGAGGACCTGTCTTCCCTTACCTCCTAGGGTGTCACTTCTTCCCACAACAGAGGGGGAGAACAGCCCTGCAGAGCAAGCTCCACGCCACTTTCCCTTCCCCAACAAACTCACCTGACTACACCTGTGAAGTGCCCTAGCCAGTGACCCCTTCTCCTAGACCGGCCCTCCTCACCCCTCATCTGGACCACTGACCTAGCACAACTGGTATCCAGCCCCTCCTCTGACTCAGCCTCCACTCCACTGTGACAAACAGAAACTGACTCCTAAAGCACAGGTCACTCCCCAGCTCAAAGCCGCATGGCTCACAGCAATGTTTAATGCAGAGTGCAGCTGCTCTTGGTTCTCTTGAGCCCTAGAGCCAGGGGGTTTCATGAGGCTGTAAAGAGACCACCTCATCAGAATCACCTGGAGTGGTGATTCTGTGGTGGACTTGCTAAGAGCCCAGCTTCCTGAACTCCTGGGTCAGAAATTCTGGGAGTGGGCTCTAGGAATTTTAATTGGAGGAAAATAAAAAATTCCAGATGAGCTGGGAGTGGTGGCATGCACCTCTAGTCACAGCTCTTGGGAGGCTGAGGAGGGAGGATCACTGAGCCTGGGAGTTCAAGATCAGCTTGGGAAACATAGTGAGACCCTGTCCCCCCCAAAAAAAGAAAAAAAAATCCTAAAAAAACTTGGTATACCCTGAAGTTAGAGAACTGTTTTGCTAGAGTTTCCAGCTGTTTGGGAAAATCTGTCCTACTTCCAACACCTAGGGACATACCCTGCCCACCTTAGGACTAGGAACGCTAACAGTCCTAACTGCTGAGGCTGATCCTAAGTGCCACAGCTTCAAACGCTGAACAATCAGGGTTCCTGGAGCAGCCCATTCTGACCCTTCCACTGATGACTCAAGGGAAGTCACTTTATATCCACAGGCTTCAGTTTCCCATATATACAGTGTATAGATATGTGCTTTCTAGGGTCCCACTCAATTCCAAAATAAGGCACATGACCTTTATGTTGTATCACGTATGTTCTGTTCGACCAGAGGTTCCAGTCCTAGCATTCTAAGAATCTGTGTGTGGTGGGGGGTTGGGGTGGGGGTGGGGGTTCTTTTCTCATCCAAAATGAAATTTTTAGTAAGCATCTCTCCATACTACATCCAACTGCCAATTTCCAATAAGAAGAGCCAAGCCATGGCTAGTCTGCCTGGCACAGCTTTATTTATTTATTTTTTCCCTAATGTTCATTACTAGAATTTTTTTTTCATATCCTTTCCATAGTCCAAAGAGGAGGAATGAGAGTTATATAAAATTACAATTTCCTAGCAACCTTCAGCATCTTGCTGTTTATTGAGGCTTATTATGTCTTTTCCATATTTGATGCTCCCATTTTAAAGACTGGGAAATCGATGCTCAGAGAATTGAAGTTACCCAAGGCAGCAGAGCCAGGCTGTAAGATAGCACTGGAATTCTCCGTGTTAGCACTGGATCCCGGGGGAGTCAATGCCAAGTTTCAGATACAATGAGAACAACTGGGCCAAAAGCTGCACTGGTCAACCAGCTGTCCCCTCCAAGGCACGGCAGGAGTGCTAACCAGCCAGCCACACATCCTAACAGCTCTCGCCACAGAGCTGCTGGAAGAACGCACACACGCACTGAACGGAGGCAGGGCTGAGCAGCAGCCACCCAAGCAAAAGTGATGCCAAGGATTTAGTCAACAGAGAGCTAATACGAGTCAACAGTGGGTGCTGCTGCCAAGCACACCAATGGGATCTTCAGCTGCATTCACAGGGGAAGAGTATCTACTCCCTCCACCTGCCCTGCTCAGACACGACCACACCTGTGGGCTGGGCAGGCTGGGCTATTGGAAGGGAGGTGCCTTCCAAGGCAGGGTCAGGTTTTCTGAAGGGAGTGGCTCAGGGTGGCACTCTGATTGGTAGGGTGAGCCAAGTACTCACCTGGGAGCTAGGTTTGCACAGGAAGCCCACCACTTGTTATAAATGGGATTCTTAAAAACACCTGTTTACATTTTATCACTGACCATCCTCAGCAAAGGTTACAAACACCCAGGAGTGCTAGAGGACTCTCGGCCTACCACCAGAAGAAGGGGCTCCAAGCCCTGTCCAAGAAGACTGACTCATCCAAGAAGACGATTATGGTGGCTTCTTCCTTTATCACATATGACAAGACAGAACTAATACGAGTCAACAGTGGGTGCTGTGGCCAAGCACACTAGTAGGATCTTTAGCTGCATTCACAGAGGAAGAGTAGCTTTGCCAAGGGACACTGAATTTGAACTCTGATCCTTTCAAGTGTCAAAAGTCCAAAAAATCCTAATTCCCCCATCCCATTCACCCCAGCAACCAACCCATCTGGGTGTGCCTGTCACATCACTTAGCATGGCTCAGAATAAAAACACCGTGTGTCCACCTGTCCCCCAAGAGTCTCCAGGCCATGACTCTCACGTGTCCTCAGCACAGAGCTTGGCACTTTAAAGACATTCAGTAAATGACTGAACTGAGCTGAGGTGCCGCAGCATGGTCACACTGAAGGTGTTATTGTGTTCAAGGCAATTTCAGAACACAAGTGACCTGACTAGGGCTAATAAAAAGGTTTATGACAATGCATCACCACTTTGAGTATGTTGAACAGAGAAATTCTTGAGGCCAATGCCACCAGACGGTTTTAATTACAAAGGAGTCACAGTTAGCCAGGCCAGGTCCCTGGGTATCTGTGGAAATGATAGGGGCAGAGAATGAAGCTTAGGGGTAGAGAGGTCAAAGGTACATCCTATCTGTGGGACAGCAGCCAGCCAATGCCAGAGCTCAGGAAGCAGCCGAAATCCAGAAACCGAAGACAGAAATAATGACGAAGGGGACCACATGCCTTAAAAAAAAAAAAAAAAAATGTCATAAAAAGGGAGCCCACTGAAGTGGGTCTGATGTACAACACAAATGCTACCAATTCATCGGGGAGTGGGCCACCTGGCGCAAAACCTCGTAACTGCGAGAATTAATTACAGGAACTAACACTGTGAATTGGGAAGATGAGTAGGGGAGTCTGTGTGATGCAGTTCTAATATCTAATAAATCCTTAAATCGATGAGCCATGCTCACGGATGAATTTTTCTTCATCTTTCCTCCCTGGGAGCTCACGTGACAAAAGCCAGCATTTGCTTTTTATTTGCCTTTGGACAAAGTGCCCAGATATATATGTGTATAAAAAAAAATTGGGGGTTCATGAAATCATCTGAAAGGCACCAAGAAAACTGTCATAATATGGAAAGCTGAGATGGGTGAATTCTTCTTGTATAAAGGCAAGAAACCTTTTAGGATGCAAATGTCCCCTTCCCCCACACTCTGCAAGAGCTCCACCGGCTGTCACAAATAAGTATTCCCATCCCTACCTGTTCCTCTGTGTACCTGTTTGGCTCTATCTACCACACATGTACTTTACTCCGTTTGCATTTTTCATCTCAGAATCACCACTTAAGCTTGTCACACAAACCTGACAGCAGCAATACATTGTATAAATGAATTATCCCTGGGGAACAGACAAGCAAACCACCAGTAAGGAGCACTGTCAAAGTTCCCAAGGAGAGCATTCTGTTCCCAGATGCAAACTACGCCACATCCTCTCCAATCCCAAACTGCCCACTCCAGAGGCAGCCTGCTCACCTCTCTTTTCTCCTCCCCAGCTCTCAGGCCCTCTCTCCCAGCTGAATAAAAGCAGAACTTCCTTCTTTGGGAACTATCACATTTTAATGTCCTTATAACAACTCTAAGGACGGGATGTTGGTTCCTTTTCCATGAATAAAAAGGCCCCAAAGGGGTATTTTCATAACAAAATGATATCCTATGGAGAGCACAAGACGCCACAAACATAAAACTGCCATAAACCGGAACTGTCTCAAAATTAAACCTACACAGGGAAGGATTAAACCCCAAGCCAGGCAGCTCGGGTTTTCCTATCTGATACCCTTAACACGCTCCTAGTTCTCTCGTGAAATCCAAAGAATTCCTGCCACCCACCCGGAAAGGCCTAAATGCTTTCGTGCAAGTCCCGGTATGTTATTCCTTCCCTTGAAACCCTAGGGACGATCTGTAACATTCATCTAAAGCTCAATTACTGCTGTGTCCTCAGTCACACCCAAAGATTCCCCAAGGCACCGTCTGCCGCAGCGCCCGGGTGCACAGTAGGCGCCCCGTTAATGTGTGGGTTTGATTGGATCTGAGCTGGCCCCTTCGTCAGAAACACGCTGGTGGCTGGACGCCCTGCTGGGGACAGCAGCGCCGGCCTAGCTCGCCGCCGCCGCCGCAACGGGGCGGGGGTGCAACCACCTGTGGGCGGCTGGCCGGGACGCAGGCCCAGCGCCGCAGCCCCGGGGTGCCCGGCGGGCCCCACGCACACTGCTGAGAACGGGGTTAGTCGGGAACGCCAGGCCCGTGGGGCCCGGGATCGACACCCTGGGCCCCATCAAGGTCTCTGCCAGAGCAAAGTTGACCATGTCCCAGAGTTAGTTCCCAAGTCGCTCCACCCGCTGCGAAGCTGAGAGCAAGAGGAGCTCTTTGGGCTGGAGTCAGGGGCCACCCTGAGAAATCAACAGAGAAGAGAAACTATTCTCTAACCCCCTCCCAAACTTGGGGTACCTGCTGGGCAACAGGAGAGGACTTTCCTCTCCACGGTCTCGCCAAGGCCTGATGGAAGACTTGGGAGGGGGGGATATAGCGCGATACCCGGGAACAACCCTGCACTACTTTGAAATTTTCTATCCATTTATCCAGCATCAGGAAGGCCCCCACTGGAACCGGGGGGTGAGGGGCGCTGGAAAGGCAACACTTGCAGGGAACACAGGCCATCCTCGCCAAGGGCAGGGACTTGGAAAGGGGGTGAGGCCCATAGGACCAGGTGGGCACCAGAGAAGGTGCAACCCCATAACACAACGTGCCAAGAAGGGGGCACGGGCCAAAGAAGGGGCCGGAAGGAGACCGGGACCGAGCGGCGGCCCAGGAGGGAACGGGGCTACGGAGGGCTGTCAGAGGAGATGGGGGAGGGGATCCCAGAGAGGTGCAAGAGGACCGACCCAGAGATGAGCACTGGGGCAGGGGGAGCTGCCTTAAGGGTGCATGATGCCAGTGCCCCGACCGGCTCCGTCACTCACCGGCAGATCCACGCTCACTTCGGTCCCGTCGAGCAGGAAGACACGGCAGTACAGGGTGGCCTTAGCCGTTCCGGCGGCGGAGATGTGCACCGCCGCGCCGCCCGTGAGCAGGGGCCCGCCGCCGGCCGGGAACACGCTGCCCCCGGGCGCGGCGGGCAGCGCCGAGGAGGCGGCGGCGGAGGCCGGACCCCCCCGTGGCCCCCCGTCGCGTTCGTCCCCCAGCCCGGCGGCCCCGCGCCCTGCCGCGCCCCGCGCGTAGCGCTGCATGGAGCGGCGGCCAAAGGTCCGGCGCAGGAACCGCAGCATCCTGGCTGGGGGCGCCCCCTGCCTCCGCCCCCTGCGCCGCTGCCGCTGCGCCGCCGCCTGGGAGCGCCCCGCGACGCCGTCAGTGCCCGCCGCCGCCCGCGCCGCCGCCGGCGGGCTGCGGCCCGGGGCTCGCTCCCGCCGAGGCCGAAGCCGAGGCCGCGCTCCGGCCGTCTGCGGGGTGCGCCGGCCGGGCCAGCGCCGCCTGCGACTGGCCGCAGGCGGGAGGGCGCACTCCGGGCAGCCCGGGGCCGTCCCGCCGCCGCCGCCGCCGCCGCCGCGCGCTCTCCGGGTGCGCTGGCTACGGAGGGAGCCGCTGACCACGGGCAGTCGGGGGGCCGCGGGGCGCGGGGGGCTACGGGGCGCGGGAGGCGGGGGGCGGACTGCTCCCGCGCCGCGCGCCGGCCGAGGGCCAGCCGGAGCAGAGCGCCTGCGTGCTCCCGGCGCGCTCGCTCCCACTCGCTGCGCGGTGCCCAGCCCGAGGAGGCCCCGCTGAGCGCCCGCTCACAAGGCGCCTTTTCCTGCGCCCGCAGCCCCCGCCTCCCACCTGGGAGGCTGCACCTCCAGCCGCCGCCACCGCCGCCGGGACTGCAGCACGCCCTCCTCCCTGGGGGCTGCGCCGGGTAATTGTAAGCTGGGTCTGTGCTGCCCCCTGCCGGCCCGAGCGCCCCCTGCTGCTGTAGGTGCACTCACGTGTGTACACGTAGGTGAGCACACACGTGTTTCCGGCGCCCCGAGCCTTGGAGACGCCGAGTCCCCCCTTTCCCAGTTAGGAAAGCAGGACCTCCTGCCCTCCGGGAAGGTTTATCTCAGGGGCCAAACAGAAAATCACGAACTTTCTCCTAATGGAAAAATGGCGCTCCATTTCCCCTTCTGGAATGGGAAAGAGGTGGACTAGGTAACCCACAGGGTCCTTGCTACTTAATTACATTCTATCTTTTAAGAGCTCAGAGCTGGAAACGCTAATTTAACCTTCCAGTTCTGTGGACTCGGTCCAGATAAGGAAATGGAGGCCTGACAAGGAGGGGAAGTACTTTTCCAACACGCTTCACAGGAGACACCCCTCATCAAGGACCTTGTGTCCACTATGGAAGGAAGAACTTGCACACTGCAGGTGACTGAGGAAAACGTTGAACAGGTCACTGAGAAGCAAAGTAGAACCGGGGCTGCGAAAAATGAATAGAAGAGGACGCACAATATCAGACACAAAAGGAATTGTTTATAAGCACTACGCGGGGGCGGGGTCCAAGTCGGCTTCAGAGACTTGTCAGGTGCTCCCCCGAGTGAAGAATGTAGAGAAGACCAGGCAGAAAGGAGGTCAGGCCTCTTGGGAAGCATAACAGTTCTACTGTTTATCGCCCCTTAATCTTGTGCCAGACACTGCTAAACCCTCTCCATTCATCGTTTTCCTTAATCCTCATGACAGCCAGGTTCCATAGACATTCTTATCCCCATTGTACAGAGGAGGAAACTGAAGCTTAGAGAGCTTAAGAGACTAGCTGCAGATTCCATGGTTAATGCGGGTGCTTTTCCCAAGCTCCGGAGCTGTTGCCGGAGCACAGTTGGCATGATTAGCAAGCAAGTGAAGGTTATGAGAGGACTGGACTCGGCAGTGTTTCCAGCAAAAGGGACTGAGAAAGAGGGAGGGAGGGACTTAGGGAGGGACAGACGTTTATTGAAGATGATGAGCTGTCTTAAGTGATTTCATGGGTGATATTTTCATTAATCCTGACTCCAGTTCTTCCAGGTACTTCTATTTATCCCCTTTAACTTAGGTGGATTTTGAAGCTTAAAGAAGTAATATCTTTTCCTAAGGTCTCAGCTGCTGAGTGTCAGGTACTCTCGCTTGTTGCCTGGCGTCCCCTTTAAGACACGGTGGGGACTCCCATGTGGCAGTGTATTCTTAGAGGACATATGTCATCGGTCCTCAGATACCCACTCTGTTCCCCTCCCCTGCAACTAAATTTAATAGAATACCACCACCAAGTTCAAAAGTAGACTGGTTCTTCTCAGTGGTTTCTCAGGATAGCTCATTTCCTACTATATAGCCCAGGAGTGGTAAGGTAGACTAAATAATGGATGCCCAAAGATGTGCACATCCCAAGCCCTGGAACCTGTGAATGTGTCACTCTAGGTGGCAAAAGGGAATTGCTGATGTGATTTAGTTAAGGAGGTTGAGGTGGGGGAGATTAATCTGGTATTGACCCAGTGTAATCACAAGCAACCTTAGAAGAGGAAGGAAGAGGGGTCAGAGTCAGAGAAAGTGCCATGACCGTGGCAGCAGAAGTCAGAGTAACGGTTTCAGGAGCCAAGGGAATAGCCTCTCAAAAAGCTGTAAAAGGATGAAGAATGAAGCATCCCCTAGAGATTCTAGAAGGAATTCTAGGCAGCCTTGATTTTAGCCCCTAAGTCAGGCACTATGGTGCATGCCTGTAACCCCAGCTACTCCAAAAGCTGAGGCAGGAGGATCAAAAGTTGGAGGCCAGCCTCCGCAATTTAACAAGATCCTGTCTCAAAATAATTTCTAAAAAAAAAAGTAAAAGGGCTGGGTGTATAATGTACTGGTAGAGCGCCACTGGGTTCAAGCCCCAGTACCAACAAAAAACAAACAAATCTATCCTTCTGAATTGTAAGATAATATAGTCATGTTGTTTTTAAGCCACTGGGTTTGTGGTAATGTATTCTAGCAAAAGCAGGAATCGAATCCAAGTGATAGTAAATAGTATTAATTTGGAGCATTACAAAGTAATTCAAAGCCCTCCACCCTCCACGGAGGTGAGAGCTCTCATGGTGGCCCCCCTAGCAAGCATCATTCAGCTGGCTTTATGATTATACATGGCCTTTCTCTCCTGCTACATGGACTCTAAGCTGCATAGGGACTTTTCCTTCTTCCCCATTGTGTCCTCACCCAATACCTAGCCTGCTATTTGGCAAATAGTAGGTGGTCCATCCAATATTTGTTGAATGAATGCAGAATCTCACTTCATGCCAGGTGCAGTAGTGCCTGCCTGTAATCCCAGTGGTTCGGAAGGCTGAGGCAGGAGGATTGTGAGTTCAAAGCCAGCCTCAGCAACTTAGCGAGGCCCTAAATAATTTAACAAGACCCTATCTGTAAATAAAATTTTTTAAAAAGGTCTGAGAATGTGGCTCAGTGATTAAGTGCCCCTGGGTTCCATCTCTGGTACCAAAACAATAAAAAAGAAAGAATCTCAGCTGGGACTGTAGCTCAGTAGCAGAGCACTTGCCTAGCATGCGTGAGGCATTGGGTTCGATCCTTAGCACCACACAAAAATAAACAAATAAAACAAAGGCATTCTGTCCATCTACAACTACAAAAAAAAATTTTTTTAAATCTCATTTCATCTTCATAATGGCTCTGTGAAGTATGCCTTCTAGAGAGGCAATAGCAATACACTGAAGATGGGAAGGGAGCCCGGACTCCCGGACTCTTGGCTCCTGTCTCCAGATTCTGTGTGCTCCTGACAAGACCATGTCTCTGTGAATCTCATCCCATCCCCATCATCATAGTGATTTAACACTATTATCGCCATTATTCAGAGGAGAAACAAGGCTTAGGTATTCCTTTAATGAAAATTCACATCACTGAAATTGTTTTTTTAAACATTTGCAGTCCTGGGGATGGAGCCCAGGGACCCTCTGTCACTGAGTACCTCCCCAAGGTCTCACATATGCCAAGCAAGTATTCTACCACTGAGCCACATCCCCAGCCCTTTTAATTTTTTATTTTGACATAGGATGTTCCTAAATTGCCTGGGCTGGCCCCAATCTGTGGTCCTTTCTCTTAGCCTCCCAGGTAGCCGGGATGATGGGTGTGCACTACCACAACCGGCTTCACATCACTAGAGTTTCAACCTCAATGTTTCAACATTTGATGAGCATGTTTACATCTGTTCACAAAATTATGGTCAATTAGGGCTTTTTCTTAATCTTGGTCTTTCTTCAAAAGTCCCTAACCCTGTCTAAAACCAGCCCTTCGAAGACTTTTTTAATATTTATTTTTAATACCTTTATTTATTTTCATGTGGTACTGAGGATCAACCCAGGGCCTCGAATGTACTAGGAGAGCGCTCTATTGCTGAGCCACAACCTCCAGCCCCACCCTTCGAAGATTTTAATTGTCTTTTCTTGCACCTCCTTTATGGCTAATGTGAATTGGCCAGAGCTGCACATATATCCTATTTATTTATGTGGTGCTCCTTGATGGGCCTTTTGTCCTTAAGCTATGACTCGGAGCCTGTAGCGCTTTGGTCTGAATGTTTGTCCCACCAAAATTCATAGGTTGAAATTCTAACCCCCAGGGATTAGGAGGTAGGGCTTTTGGAAAGAGGGTCTTTTGGAGGTGATTAGATTATATGGATGCTGCCCTCATGAATGAGATTAATGCCCATAAAGAGACCCCAGAGACTCCCTCACCCCTTCAGCTAGGCAAGGACATAGTGAGAAGCTGCCATCTATGAGCCAGTCAGCAGGCCCTTACCGCACACCTAATCTGTTGGTACCTTGGTCTTCCCAGACTCCCAGACTAGACAGCTTATAAGCTTCCCACTTCATAGTATTTTTTATAGCAGTCTGAATGTACTAGGACACCAGGATTTCTCCTGCCTGTCTCTCTAGAACCATCTTTATATGTGTGTATGTGTCAATGGACCTTTATTTTATTTATTTATATGTGGTGCTGAGAATCAAACCCAATGCCTCACACATGCTAGGCCAGCGTCCTACCACTGAGCCCCAGCCCCAGCCCCTAGAACCATCTTCACCCACGGCTTAGGAAACAGTCTCCACTAACTTCCGTCTTTTCCTGGATCATAAACAGAAGCTTGGCCTCCTTCATTTCATAGGCATCATGTCAAATTTGATCTTGAGAATCACCTTCTTGCCTTTCCCTCATTGAAGCTCAGCTGCCACTTCTGTGCCCACTTCTTCTGTTCCTGAGACCTTTCCAGCGACAGCCCATCAGGCATCTTGTACCATCAAGAAAACTTAGAGAGCTTCCTATGCACTCCCTCCCTCCAGAGTAGTTTCGCAAGTTAATTAACAGGCTTAGTCCTGTCTCTAAGGAACTCCTTTTCGGAAATGTGCCGTTTATCTCCATCCTTTGTTTTTCCTGATTCATTTTTGAGATTCTGCAAAGTTGTGCCCTCATTTCACTGGACTCCTTTATTCCCCACAGAACACAATTACGCTGTAATGTATGTTCCAATTTACTCCCTCGTAATTTTATACTTTCCATAACATTTTTGTGAGATCTTACTATGTGCCACAAAGCCTTGTCCCTTTAATACATGTCAACTTAACCTTTCCACCACCAATTTGCCATAATAGCTATGGTTAACTTAAGACCACATAGTGGGCAGCGATGGTTTCCACCAGGCTGGCCTCTCCTCTTCTTGTTTGGGTTACTTTGCGGAACAATTTTACCCCCAACTCAAAGACCCAGTGGTCTTAATGAAGCTGGTGGCAGGGAGACAGCAGAGTGGGCAGGCACTGCCTTCTGCCTCAAGTGTGGACACATGATCATTCCTGGCCAATCAGAGGGCTGTGTTTCCCAGAGACCTGTTACTGGCTCAGAAATGGGCAATAACTCATGCCAGACTAGTGAGTGTTAGCCTTGAAACTCAGACTACAATTATTTGGAAGAGGCTATTTCTTTCCATCAGAATTGATGAGCCATTACTGTGTAGCCCCCACTTTAACATCATTTGAAGAAAGCCTGAGGTTGACACCCACACAAAGAGAAGCAGAGTCTAGGTAATGGATTTTTTTATGACAATTTGATTTTAGCTACCTGGATCCAGCCATGCCTGAAGCAAGAATTATCTCCTAAAATACACAATTTGAAGAAAGAGAAGGTAATGGGTAGAATTAGATGTGTGTGCCAGTACAATTTAAAAGGAGACAAATTTAAGGAGAGAATTAGGATTAGAATGAAAGTTTTCCAAGTTCTAAATCTTTGGGGAAATACATGTGTCTCTGATAAGGTAATCCCAATACCAAGATGCACAGAGAAAGTGGGAGAGGCACATTTATTAAAGTGCCTGCCTACTCTGTTGTCTCCCTGCCTCCATCTCCATGTTGGCCATGCTAAGCTCCCTTTTACTGGACATCCCTAATGAGCTGAACATCCCTAATGAGCTGATTTGTCCCTTACTCTCTGAACCAACTGCTTACCTTTTGTTCTTCTTAACAGTGGACTACAATCAGTGCTGTCCAATAGAACCTTCTGCAACAAAGGAAGCATTTTATATCTGCTTTATTCAGTATGGTGGCCACTACCCACCTGTGATTACTGACCACTTAAAAGGTGGCTAGTAGGACCAAGGAACTAAATATTTAACTTGATTTCATTTAAATGTAAATGTAACGGTCCCATGTAAACAGTGGCCACCATATTGGACAATGCAGGACTCCACCTCACTCCAGTCCATCAACGACAGCTGGGCTCATCTCCCTTGAACCCCCTCCATTCCCATTGGGAGAGTCTGGCTCTAGCTGGTGAACCCTTTTGCTGTGTCCCAGATTGCTGACATTAACCTTCCCACACTTGGCCAAGTCACAAGATATGACAGATCCTCTTTTTTTGCCATCAAATAAAAAAAAATCCAATTGCTGACAATCCCTGGTATGTTTCCTTTCCCACTTGGGCCCAGTAGAACAGCTCCTTCAAACAAGGGTGGCAAAAAGAAGATGGCCATCCTGCCATCAGCAAGGTAGTGACCCCAGCCTTCACCACTGACATTCACAAGCCCAACCAGAGAGTGGGTTTCAAGAAGAGTTCCCCTCCAGTGCTCAAAGAGATCCATAAATTCGCCATGCGGGGGATTGGGACTCCAGATGTTCTCAATGATACCAGGCTCAACAAAGCTGCCTGGACCAAAGGAATAAGGAATGTCCCCTCTTGTAGCCATGTACAGTTGTCCAGAAAAATCAATGAAGATGAAGAGTGTCCAAACAAGCTCTAAGGTTTGGTAACTTACCACCCTGTTACCCTTTCAAAACTCCATAGTCGATGTCGATGAGAAATTACTGCTGGTTGCCAAAGTTATAAAACCAAAAAAATAAATAAATAAAGCACCCAGCAGCCACCAAGTTGGTCAAAACCAAGGTAAATCACTCTTTCAGGGAAAGCCCTGGGCAAGTGGGCTGCTGGTGTGTTTGGGGAATCCTGTCACAACTCAGAGCTTACCAAGGAAGCAGCACTCCTAAGTGGGATCCCATGACTCATCTGCACTAACATCACACAACCAAGGAGCAGGGACCACAGACACAAAACACCCTCCCTTCTCCTCCTCCAATGTCAGCTCCAAGTCCTGGCTCAAGCCAAGGAAGGAGAGAATTAAAGAAAGAGAAGGGGTTGGGTAGAATCAGACGCATGTCAGCAAAGCATTAAAAGGTCTAGGAGGGGACCAGGGGGGCTGGAGCTAGTGACTCGGTGTTGCATTTGGCACTGTGGCAGAAGCCTTGAAAGGACCACATGGCTCAAGAGAAAATAGAGGCATCCAGGGAGACTGTAGATCCCGACCGCACATTTTAAAATTTCAGCATCCCCGGGATGAGAAACATGAGACCTCTGCTGATCTCTAGTCCCAGGGTTCACTTCTCTTGTCTGTGAAATGGGCGGGTACCCCTCACTTCAAAGTTTTTCAGGCCTTTCTGTATATGACAAAACAGATAACTGGTGCAAAAAAAAAAATTAAGTCTTTATAAACTGCAAAATCCTATACAAATGTAAATACAGCTCAAAGGGACTCCAGGACCAGGCAGAGTTTAGGGCATAATTTTATTTTCATGCTGAGCAGCTGAAGAGGACGAGGGAGTTTCCCAGGGTGCTGGGGGAAGGGGGCGGATGGTTTTCTGAGGCTGTAGCAAAGACAGGGCCAGGCACGTGGGTCTGGGGACTGACAGATCAGACACTGCTTCTCATTCCCAAAGGAAGAAATAAAAAGGACACCTTTTTCTGTCACGCAGAGATTTCACATTTATTAAGTGCTGTCACAGGCAGGACCACATTGAACTGCTCTTCCTGAGGGGCTGCTGTGCCTGTGTTTACTGAGGAAATCAGGGCTCAGAGCAGCAGTGGGCGTGGCCCAGGTCTCAAAGCTGGGAGCTGCGGCAGGGCTGGGATTGAAACCCGGGTCCCACAGCTATTTGGCTGGTCTCCTTCCCTCCCTCGTTCCCTCTCCAAACTGAAACCCGGCTCTCCCCGCGGCCACACCTGGCTCCCACCCGCACTGACTCACTGGGGGTGGGGGCTGCTCTGTGCTCCCCAGAGCCAGCCTCTGCCCTGGTAAGGTGCCACCCTCTCCTCCCACCCCCCCCCCCTTGCTGTGAAACTCCCTCCCTTCATCTCCCTGTCCCCCAACCTTTTCCTCCCTTTCAATTAAGCTGTGAGAAATAAAGGCAGGCGATACTCAGACACTGCAGAACAGCCCTGCCCTGCCCTGCCACTCCCCAGGCTGCTCTTGGGATTCCCAAGGGACACAGCCACAACAGGCACTAGCAACCAGACACAGGCTGGGTTGTTTTGCAGGGCCTGCTCAGTGCACAGGACTCTGATAAGGACACACTTTGCAGCCTGGGCTCTTGTCCCCCCACCAGAGGCCAGTGCTCCTGGGTGTGGGTGTGGGGAACAGAGGGCCACATTCTTGTGTGTCTTTTGTTGTTGTTGTTGTTAACACTCAGTGACCCCACTCACAAGTCAGCTTGGCCTCGCCCTCGTGCTGGAATCTGACCAATCAGATCAGTGTATTCCCTCCTCTGAAGACTGAGGTGGGCAGGAGGAGAATTTCCTGGAGTGGGAGGAGGGCAGAGCCTTTTTCTACCAACAGCTGAAGCTAGAAACAGTCGTCTTCCCCCACCCCCACTCCCTCCCTCATCCTGCAACATCTATTGCCTGTCCCCTGCTTTTCACAGTCATTTCTTGAGCCCCTGGACTGCTACATCCCCCCCCCCACTGCCCGGGCAGCCTCTCCCCTCTAATCCATCCCTTACCCAGCACCCAGAGCAACCCTTCTGAAGGAAAATGGTCAAGTCATTCTGTTTACAGTTGTGCAGCGGGGCTGGTGACAGAGTTGTAGGCACCTGGAAGAGGACCCTGGGCGGTTTCTGTTGCCTGTCTGGACAAATGCCACATAAAGCTATTTGGCCAGCCTCTGTTTGCTGGAGAGTGAACCTATGTTAAACCAGAGCTCACACTCACTCTTGCAGGAGGACCTGTCTCAGAGGCCTTCTCAGCCTGGCCTTGCTGCTGTAGACGGGCTCTGTCCCTTCACCTCCATCCTCAACTCTAAATGACTGTGATTCTTCAGTCACCCTAAGATGCCTTCTTTACATGTGAGTCTCTCTCCCCTCAAATACATTTTCCCATCTTCCCACCTGCGAACTCTTATTCAACCTTTGGAGCCCTCTGACGGGCCTCCTCTGGGAAGCGCCTTCTGGGCCTCTCGAGACAGACCTGTGCCCTTATAGCATCTTATGCATCTGCATGTCCTCCGCCATGTAGACTGGCCAGTCCGTCCATCTGTGCCAAGAGGTATCAGAGCTTAGCCTACATGGAGGATGGCACCACGGCTTCTAATGGAGAAGAAATGGAGCAGAATTGTGGGGGGATGAGGAACTGTATCCCATGTGGTGCGGGATGCATAGGTGATGGGGAGCAAGGGGGCAGGTGTCAGGTGACGCCCCTCTCCCTCCCTCCCAGATCACCCCCTCCTTGAAGGTGGAAGGAAGCACATGGTGTTTACCTCTTTATCTTCTGCCTCATGCAGGCCTGGTGCAGGGAATTCCTTCAGAACTGGGCAGGCCTGAACCTGCTAGGAGAGCAGTATCAGTGAGTCCAGCCAGGAGGGACTGGGAGGGCAGAGGCAGAGTCAGGCTGGGCCTGGTGAGGGAGGGTGTTGTGTTCAAGAACTTTCACTGCAAGTAGCCTCAGTTGTTGGGCACCTGTCCCTTGCCTGCTCCCTACCTCCCACCACCCTCCTCGAGAGGGGGTCAATGTTCAGGGGGCACTAGAAAGGCTGGGGCTGGAACTGCTTTGGAGACTTAATTCTGCCATGACCACCATCCCCTGACCTTAGTTAAGTGACTTCTCCTTGGGCCCTCGTGTCCTGGTAGAGCTCGCTTCCCCCCACCCCCTTACACACACAGGCATGCACATGTACACACTCACACACACACATGCAGGGGGGACTGGCCCACGGATCCGTCCATTCAGTGGCCCTGGTCACTCAGTGAGGGTATCAGACAGTCTGATCCAGGAGCATCATTAGGAGATGGTGTTTGAATCCTGACAGTGCCACTCACTGGCTGTGTGACCTTGGGCACCAAATCTGAGTCCTCACGCCTTAGTTTCTCATGTGTTATCGGGGCATAATAATAGTATTGACCTCACAGGTCTGATGTGGGGAGGAAACGACGCGAGGCATGTCAGCTATGTCTAGTAAG
Organism: Urocitellus parryii; assembly: GCF_045843805.1. Taxonomy (NCBI): domain Eukaryota; kingdom Metazoa; phylum Chordata; class Mammalia; order Rodentia; family Sciuridae; genus Urocitellus; species Urocitellus parryii. Next base: position 187,817,152 of record NC_135534.1, read on the forward strand.
CGTCCAATAAATGTGGATTGTTATGGTAGGCATTCCTGGTCAGGTTATGATCGATAATTTTATATCCATTTAAAAAAAATAGAGACCTTCTGGGTCAGAGCCTGACTGACCTGGCAGGGGGCCCAGGGGAGGACAGGGGTCAGCAGTTCAGAGTCTTAGGTCTGGGGATTGGCCAGGACCTTGCAGGGCCTGGGAGAGGAGAGAAGAGGGTGGGGGAGGGAATTGGAGAAGAAATACAGCTGAGGGCGGGGGTGGGGGGGTAGTGGGGAGCCCGCACAAGCAGAAGCTGTGGCCAGGGAGCCAGCTCCCAGGGAACAGAAAGCCTACAAACCGGTTGGGGCAGTCCTTGAGCCAGGCTGTGCTGGCTGGTTTGGGCCAGGTCCAGAGGGAGCAGCCTGGCTTTGAATGGCTGCCTCAGGATGCTGCCCCTGGGTACTGCCCAAGGCCTTTCCCTACCTGAGAGGTGCTGTCTGGGTCTCCTTGGGCCTGTCCTATGGCAGCCCCTCTGAGTCTGGAGAGAGAGAGAGACTGCTTTATGGAAAACTGGGGCACACCCGCTACCACAAAAATGCCCTACCACTTTGAGTCCATCAGAGCCATTGGAAACCCTGCTCCAACAAGAGTGCCAAGATCATTCAATGTGTAAAGGACAGTCTTGTCTTTCCTTCTGCCACCCCCCCGCCCCCCGTTATTTCCTCTCACCTTTTAAAAAAATAATATATTGCTATTTTTAATTTTTTATTGGCGCATTATAATTAACACATAATAGTGAGATCGATTCATTGTGACATGGGTACACGCACATGACATGATTTGGTCAGTTTCACTCAAGACAGTCTTTGCAATAAGTGGTACAGGGAAAACTGAATATCCACATACAAAAGAATGAAGCTGAACCCTTACCTCAAACCATATCCAAAAATTAAATTCAATATGAACTGGGCAAGGTGGGGCATGCCTATAATCCCAGCGACTCAGGAGGCTGAGGCAGGATAACTCACTAGAGTTGGAGGTCAAATTGGGCAACACAATTGAGTGAGATCAGTCTCAAAATAAGAAATAAAAAGGGCTGGAGATTTAGTTCAGTGCCACAGTGGGTTCAATTCCTTGTGCAAAAACAGAAAGGAAAAAAAAAAAGAAGTCTAACTTTGTTTAATCTTCTTGCTTCATTTTTATGTGACCACTGAACACTTTGGCCATGTAACCAAAGTGTTAACTGAGGTTAACTGAAGAGCACCTGTGCCAGCAATCACTGTGAGCAAAACACCCCAGCAAGCAATACACCAGAGGTTTAACTAAATGGAAAAGGGTTGCTTTTCTGACTGGTGGGGTTTTAGGATGTTGCCCCTAGAGGTGTTGAGAGCTCTGCTGTGGTTTTGAAAATAAGGGGGATAATAGATTTAATAGTAGCAGAAAGGGGTGTCTGGAAGATATTACTTTTGGGAAATTCATGAAGAAGTCATGCAGAGTAAACACATCAATGTGAAATGGTTCACTAGTAATCTTAACTAATAATCAAAGTGAATGCAAATTAAAGCAGACTTGAGGTGCTGACATGTACTTAAAAGGAAAAAAGGAAAAAGAAAAATATACATAGAGATGGGATGGTATTCCCTAAAAAAAAAAAAAAAAGTCACCCAGGGCCTCATGCATGCTAGACAAGTGCTCTACCAGAGTCATATCCCTTTCCCAAATGGTATTGCCAAGACTGGGAAGCTGACATTTTCAATTTGTCAATTACACTAAGTTTATAAAACTGATTGGAAGGTAATATATAGCAAGAAGCACAAAGATTATGATCTCCTTGACCTAGGAACCCCACTACTAGCAATCTATCCTAAAGAAATATTATGTAGAAAGCTTACAGTACCACCCCAAATAGAAAAATGCTGGCTGTATCCTGTGTTAAAGCAGCACACGAAGTGAAGGAGAATGTCCTGTCCTGTTGGAGGTGACTAAGTGCATGTGGAGTTAAAATAAGGTAAGTATCAGGTATTTGGCTTTATCACATTTGTGCAGAACCAGTATCTTGCTCACAGATCCTATCTAAGCGTTTTCTTTTTTTCTGCATTGGAGATGGAACCCAGGAATGCTCTACCACTGAGCCACATCCCCAGGCCTTTTTATTTTTATTTTTATTTTTTTTTTAAAGAAAGAGTGAGAGAGAGAATTTTTTAAATATTTATTTATTTTTTTTTTTAGCATTTGGCAGACACAACATCTTTGTCTGTATGTGGTGCTGAGGATCGAACCTGGGCCGCACGCATGTCAGGCAAGCACGCTACCGCTTGAGCCACATCCCCAGCCCCGCCTTTTTATTTTTTGAGACAGGTCTCACTAAGTTGCTGAGGCTTGCCTTGAATTGGAATCCTCCTGCCTCAGCATTCCAAGTTGCTGGAATTACAGATGTGTGCCACTGCATTTGGCTCTAAATTGTTATCCTTGATTTTCCCCTCTTTATCGATCACCTACTATTTCCAATGTCAGATTCTCTCTGCTTCCAGTTTAGAATCCATAGGGGAGGAATACAGCTGGGGAAGAAGGTTCTTTTGTGCCAGGTCATAGGTCACTGTCCACCCCATGAAATTGGCCGCTTTGGTCCAACCAACTCCAGGTGGCTGAGCAAAGCAGTACAGAAGCAGTCCCCTATGCCTTCTCGACTCTCAAACTCAGAGGGTCCTATGCACAGGACAGGTTGCCCATTGCAAAGGCAACTACGAAAACATCCTGTAGATCTCTTTGGGGAAAGGCAGATGACTTGATTCCAAATTTCCAATTGATAGGAAACCAGGCTGGATCTTTCGCTCGTTTATAATAGCAAACTCAGTGAACACAGTTGCCTTTACTGCGCCAAGTATTCTGACCGAAATAAATATCCCCTGGCCACTTAATAAACAACCACTGAGACAATCAGCAAACATAACCTCCAGTGGCCTGGGCTTTGGCCTCCACAGTCGTCAGAACGTTGCCTTCACCCCTGTCAGGGCTTTAAGTAGCACTTTCCCAAATTATTTCAGCAAATTAGCAGTTTGGAATATCACACTCAGCTTTCGGTGATCCTTGCCAACCTCATCGTGCTCAGAGAAAGTCATATGTAGTCTTTCCAAAGCAGAGTGTGATGTTTCTCCTCGCTGAAGTTGGCCAGTGCCGTGGGGTTTAATCGGGGAGAGGCCCTGGCTGTGGACCTGCCAGACAGGAGGAGAAGCCCGAATGACCAGGGATGCGAGAAAAAGGTGCAACCAGCAACAGGTGAAGGTGTCTCCCCTTCCTTGGCATCCCAGACCCAGCAGACTTCTCCCTGTGCTAGTGCAACAGCCACTAGCCACCTGCGGCTATTGTTTAATTTTTTTTAAAATATTTTTTTAGTTATACATGGACACAGTATCTTTGTTTATTTAGTCTTATGTGGTGCTGAGGATAGAACCCAGGTCTCTCATGTGCAAGGCTAGCGCTCTACCACTGAGCCACAACCCCAGCCCCCTTTTGTTTAATTTAAATGAAACAAAATTTTAAAATTCAGTTCCTGGGTTCCACTATCAGCCTGCAAGTGGCCGGTCGCCATAGGTGATGAGTATGGTAGCACAAGCCTATCATCCCAGTGACTTGGAGGTGGGAGGGTTGAAAGTTCAAGGCCAGCCTGCGCAACTTAGTGAGACCCTGTCTCAAAATAAAATAAAGTAAGGCTGAAATGTAGCTCATTCAAGGCTGGGTTCAATCCCCGGTACTTAAAAAAAAAAAAAAAAAAAAAATGTCACCAGTGTCTGTCTGGCACTATGGCATGAGACATGGTGCTACGGTGGAGACCAGTTCCAACACTGTAGTCAGTTTCACTGGCCAGAGCTCTATAGTTAAGCCGTATTCTCTTCTTGCCCACCCACCCCCGATCTTACACACTGTGCCCCCTGTAGGCACAGATGTCATAAAGCCGGTTTGCAAGTCTCTGGATGGTTGAGCATCTGTGCTTGGAGATCTAAAGATACCCAAACTGTGTAATGAAGGTCCTCTGAGGACCTCTAAAACCCCCACTCGGAGGTTTCTTAGAGAACTCTCATTCTGCAGAGAGGGGCTTCGTCGGTCCCCCCTTTTCTAGCAGTGTAGCTGATGGTGTTCATTTGGATGAGGTGGCTGTCTGTGTCTGTGGCCCCCCCCCCCCCCCCCCCCCCCGTGAGGGAGAGAAGGTTTGGAAGGGGAAATAATTTCAGGATTCATAGGCCCTTCAGGTTTGGGGAAAACATCAAAGGCTGCAGCTTAAAAATAAACCAAACCAACTCTGCCCCTGCCCACTCCACCAGGCCAACTGGCAGTACCAGGAGAGGGGTCACTCCCTGGGAGACTTTCAGGAAGGATCATAATAAACACGGCCATCAGCAAAAGCTTCAAGAGTAGGGATTCACCCAGCAGAGCTGAGCACTCAACCTCGATTCTGTTGTGCAGAAGATGACAGGGACATGCCATGGGGTCCTGAGGTCCCACTTTCAGCTGTACTCCCTCTATTCTCGCCTCAATGCTGCAGGCACAGCTGTTCATCCGCAGAGGAGAGTGGGCACTGGCCTGGTGGATGCTGGAAGCCCACCCCCCACCCCAGCACAACATCTCCAAATAGAGTTGTCCCCGCCCCTTCTGCATTCCCAGCCTGCTTCCCCCAGCTTGCGTGAACCTCCGCATGTGCTAAGCAGTGCCCTAGGAATCCTCTGGAGCAATCTGGCCAGTCCCATTGCAAAACACCCTGATGATATCCACCCAGGTTTCCCATCTTTTGAAAGGTTTGATTTTTTTCCAAGAGAAGCCTTAATAGATTAATTAGATCTTTGCCTCTTGGGGATTTGGCAAATAAACAATGTTGCATTTATAGTCACCTTCTATATAAAGGACCAGTGTTTCACCATCAAAATGAGCCACCCTGGGTTTAACATAAGGGACATGGTGGAGGTAAAATAAAGTCGTGTGTTGTGTGTGTATTGGGGGGTGGTGAGGATGGGTTTGGAGGTGAATTTAGGGCATCACTAATCCCCAGGCCCTTTGGATAAAATTTGGCAGAGAACAAACTGAAACATGTTTATACTTTGTCTCAATGGGATCAGCTCCTGATGTTTAGGGAGAATGCTACCCTCCAGGATGAGATTCAGAACCCAGTGAATCTTGTTTCTGAGAGTTTATGGACCTCATTAGGATTTGAATAAGTTGAAAGTTTTGTAATATTTGTTTTTGAGATCTTGACATTTCTAGAATATTTTATTTAATAGTAATTTTCTCAAGGATTTGTGTCTTAGGACAAAGTAGGATATCAAACTATCACAAGAACTTCTCTGTGATTTTTTAAAAAAATTTTTAACACAATACCTTTATTTTATTTATTTATGTGATGCTGAGGATTGAACCCAGTGCCCCATGCATGTCAGGCAAGCACTCTACCACTGAGCCACAGCCCTAGCCCCTTCTCTGTGATTTGAAAATATGTTTTCTTGGTTTTGAAATAAATTTATTTTTCTGGTGGTTTAAAAAAGGATGGATAAGATAGATTTTAAAAAATTATCAGCAGCTTAAACAGTTCCAGCATACATATGAGTTAAATATTCCTTGACTCTGAGTGGTTACTAAGTGATTACCAACTTAAAAATTTCCCAGAGATTGAAAAGGCTTTTCTAAAGAGGAGGAAGTCATAGCGTCCAAAGAGCATTTTTCTCTCTGATCCTGAAGCAACGTGAGACTGCCTGAAGCCCACTTCCATACGGCCCTCCACAGACCTTGGAGTTCATTCTTCACTGTCCTTTACTATGTTACTTCTTCCATGCCTGTGACTCTTTGTGGATTCTCTTCCCTCCACCTGCTCTGCTTGTGCTTTACCCAGTTCCATTTTCTAATGTACACATACTCCTACTGACTGTTTAAAAATGCAGAAAGTAAATTAAAAGCCCAGAGTTGATACGTGGCAGCAAATTTGAGATATTGCTTAGCAGAGTGAACCAGTTCTGCTGGTTCCAACTTATCAGAAAAGTCTGGCTTCTCTGAGCACCAGAGTGCTGAGCTGGGATTCATGAGCTCCCCCTTCCCCTTCCCTGATTCTTAACAGAGCATAGTCAGCTTTCCAGGTAGGGTTCCTGAGCTCAGGCCATGGACCTCTGCAGACAGCTCTCAGGGTCTCCTGAGTGGCTGCTGTGCCTACCCTGTGGTCCTATCTAGAATTCTCTTTCCCTAGGCCTTGAGAGAAGGCCTGGGTTCCTGCTCACCCTAAGGCTGCCTCTTGCTGGGAGAGGCACTTCAGAAGGGGTGTTGGCCTTCCTGGTTGGCATAAGAGCCACTTCTTTAGCTGCAGTTAACTGTGTGAAGGCCTGTGGCCATGTTGGCTCAGCCCAGTGAATCTATACAGCTTTGAAGCTGAATCCAGGGCCTTGTGCATGCGAGGCAAGCACTCTACCAACTGAGCTATATCCCCAGCCCTCTGTAGCTGCATTTTTAAGGAGACATTGATTAGCCTGAAGGAGAGAAGAATCCTTACTGAGAACCTACACCATAGGCATCTGTGATTTTTTTTGTGTGCAACTTAAATGATCTTACTCTTTCCTCCAGGCCTGCCTGTTACATCTGCAGGGTCAACGTGAGGTTCACATACATACACCCCAATTTTTTAAAGGTAAAAAGCAAGCTAACAAGCTGTTAAACAAATATGTGCTAGTCTCCTAACTTAACAAGTATCTTCATAATGACCTGGAAGGCCAAGTTTGAATTTGTAGAATTCTAAGGCGCACCTGTGTTCCGTGCTAAATGGGGCGAGGCAGGAAGAGCTGGGCCTTCTCTTCTGAGTCTGTCTTGAACCAACACAAGGACTTGCCTGTGGGTAAGCAGATGTCCTTGCTCTGTCACCTCCATCCCCATCATCCCCTCCCCAGCAGCCTCTCCTGACCTCCTTCAGGGCCTAGGGTGGGCAGTGTAGTCCATCTTCAAGGGGACAGACCTGGAGGCCAGCCCTTGCAGCCCCCAGAAGTGGTCTCAGGCCCAACGAGGGGATTTCAGGGTCTTGGTCATTGTATGTGGCCTAGAAAGGGAAATGATTGTTCTAAGAGGCAGGTCTCTTTCACCACAGGTCCCTGACCCAGGAGGGATGAGTATAGGCAGAGGAGCAGCAGGACAAGAGGCCACCAAAGCAGGGTCCTCGCTTTGTCTCAGAAAATCGCTTCCTTGATTTTATCTCCTGCACAAATGAGCTATTCAAATACAGTTGCCAGGAGAGGCCGATCTCCTGGGAAGACCAAGCTAGGCGGAAAAGGCAAAGTCCTTGTCTGAGGGGAACAGCTGGTGGCATCTTAATCCACCAGCAATGCATGGTAGGCACAGCAGCGCTCCAGGGCCTCGGGCTACTCGCTGAGTTCACCGACTGAAAACGAAAAGGCTGAGAGGCCAAAAGTGTGGTAAGCGGGCTGGAGTTGTGGCTCAGTGGTACAGTGCTTGCCTGGCACGCATGAGACTCGGGGTTCGATCCTCAGCGCCGCATATAAATAAATACATAAAATAAAAGATCCACCGACAACTAAAAAAAATTTTTTTTTAAAAAGTGTGGTAACTCTGCACAGCCAGAAAGTGACGGAGCTGGGCTGTGAAGTCACAGCTCTCCCACCCAAGATCCCTGCTTTTCCTGTAGCTTGCATTAGTCCCTAAGAAGCCATAGAGGAGGTGCCTGAGATTGAACGGAAAAGAGGGTACAGAAAATCGAGGGCCGATAGTTGAAATTCTGAGATTTGATGAGTCTTAGCTTTCCTGCCTGCAATGCAAACCAAACCTGCCTCTAAATGTTAGCACCCAGGAAAGCCCCTGAGCCTCTGCTACCCTCTGGTCCCTGAAGGCTGTGCTCCTGTTCTTAAGATGCAGAATTCTCCACTTGCGTGCATAACTAACCAGCCCCCACCCCCCCGTCTTTTCACCTGTCTTTAAGTTTTTGCTTTGATCTTTCCTCTCATTTTTCCAGGACATTCTACCTGTTCAGGGAAAAAGGGAGTCCTTAGGTTTGCCAGTCAATGAAATTTTCCTTGGGCCAGAATAACTCCCGGAGCACAAGTGGTACAAGGAAAAAAAAAAAAAAAGATTCTCATTAAATTTAAGTATTGAAATTATAACTTATTTATAGATCTCTAACTGGTTTTGCAAATGAGGGTCAGAAGGCTTTTTTATATGCAAGATTTAAGGAAATAAAACATCAAAGTACAGACTGGAAATATGGCCATTAAATTTATATGGCTCTCAATGCATCAGACCTTGGCCACCTTTCCTTCTCCTTTAAGGCTAGTGGTTCTCAACCTTGGCTACTTGGTGGAGCCCTGGAGGCTTGTAAGTGATTGATTTGGGCATGGTTTTCTTTTCTTTTCTTTCTTTCTTTTTTTTTTTTTAACTCCCCAAATGATTTTATGCACAATTAAGACTGAGAGCCAGTTGGGCATGGTGGCGCATGTCTGTAATCCCAGCAACCTACAACCTAGGAGACTGAGGCAGGAGGATGGCAAATTTGAGAACAGCCAGGGTAATTTAGCAAGACCCTGCCTGAGAGAGAGAGAGAGAGAGAGAGAGAGAGAGAGAGAGAGAGAGAAAATATTAAAAAGGCTGGAAATATAGATCAGTGGTAAAGGGCTCCTGTGTTCAATCCCCAGTACCAGAAAAAAAACAAAACCAAACAACAACAACAAAAATTTTTTTTTTTTAAGGAAAAGTTTTACCTTAACCCTACCTGGGATTTTTTTTTTTTTTAACGTATTTGAATGCACAGGCCTGCTGTAGTCTGGATCTTTATTTATTTATGTATTTTTGAGCTCACCTAGGCTAATCTCAAACTCCTGCACACAAGCTGTCCTCCTGCCTCAGCCTCCTGGCAGCTGGGGTGATAGGCCTGTGCCACTGTGCCCAGCTCTGTCATTTGGATCATCAATGCCCCCCCAAGGTCCGGGTGTCAAAGGCTTAGTCCCCAGTGTGGCACTATTGGGAACGGATGGAAATTTTAAGAAGTGGGGACAGGTGCGAGAGCTCCTGGTCACAGGGCAATGACCTTGAAGGGGACAGTGAGACCCCAGCTCCTTTGCCCTGCTCTCTTTCACGTCCCAGTGATGACGTGCTCTGGCCACAGTATGCCACCACAGGCCCAAAGCCATGGGGCCCAGCAATCCGAGTCTCAAACCATTAGCCAAAATCAGCCTTTTCTCCTCATAAGTGGGCTACCTCAGGTATTTGTTACCCTGATGGAGAGATGGACTAACACGGGGTCCTTGAGCCTATTGAGACCCAGTTTTTCCAGAGACTATCATTTTTGCAAACCACGAAAACCCCCTGCTTTCCTAGGCTTTCACATACAGTCGACCCTCTTCCTACGATTCTGGTTTTGAGGGGAACAGAGGATGCCATCTTCATCCTCGGGGTGTGGGGTGGACACTCGGTGCTCCACGTTCCCAGGCACTTTCTGAGGGCTGCCCCTCTTCTCAGCTTCCCTCAGCATTGCTAGCTGCAGTGAACCCGGGCTTTGGGAGGCTCTTCCTGTCAGAATCGTCTGTAGGAACCATCTCAAAACAAGTGGGAGGGGAGACACAGAGGAGGACTCCAGGCCCAGGAGCACAGGCCCTGCCTCACCCCTGCTCCTCAGGACGGAGCTGCTGCTGCTGGTCATGTGCTTGCCACCCACTCCTTTGCTGGTGACCCTGGGCCTTGGTTGAGGACAATTCCCCACTTCAGTCTCTCAAGCAGCTACAGAGAACTTGCACAACGAGTTCCACGAGGTCTGGCCTGGGGCTCTGGGAACACTCTGCACTGGGGACGGTGGTTCCCTGGGGCTGGGGTGGGACCTTTTCCCAGTGTCTTCTCACATGGACTTTCTTCATCAGCTGAGCGTGGCCTTGGCGGTCACCCCACTGGTCCTCCACACATCTAAAGATTCATGACCACACTTGTCATCAGCCAAAACAACAAACGGAGCTCTGCTCCCAGCCCAAGATGGACCCAGGCCTGGGAAGAGAATGCCCACATTGTATTATGATGAGCTCAGGCAGAGCTCTCCCAGTGGCAAAAGGGAAACCCTCAAATGCCTTTAATATTTCTGCCGGTCCTGGCAGGTTCTCCTCTCATTCTTCACCAGGGCACAGAAAAGGATTGTTTCAGAGAACTCTCTAGCTCCCTCTAGTGTGTGCAGTATTCTGGGCATCACTGGGGCGTCGCAAACTCTAAAGGACTTCTGGAAATCATCAAAAATCTAGGCTAAGACTTAGGAATTATGATCATGGTAGCAAAAATATTCATGACGGTCAAAAAGTTACCTAAACAGAGGAGTGGAAAGATAATCATGTATAGGATGGTATACAATTTTGAATCTCAATGTTTAGGATTTTTAATGACATGAGGAATTGTTCATGGTACAATTGTGTTAACAAAATTGTATGTGCGTGGAGATGTGAGTGGTATAAACCAATGTATATCAGCTGTGCAGAATAAAAAAGAAACTTGTTAGCAGGAAATGCTCCCCAATGCTAGCTCTCTGTCAGCCCAGGTAGAGCTGATTTTAATTGTCTCCTTTAGTCTATAACTGAAAGATCCATACTAAGCACATAAAAAAATGTAATGAAGATGTAGAATTTATAATCTGGAAGAAGTTACTAGTCAAGTTCTCAACAACAGGAAACAGGTGGCACACTCAATTCAGAACATTTGAGGAAGGTCCGTGGGCAGATTGATTACAAAGTGTGGGTGTGGGCGGAACCCACCGGGTGGCTGTAGAGCCTTTGGTTTGGCACCAACAGAGCCGTCACCAAACTGAGATTATTAAAGAGGTAAGGAAGGAGTTAACTGAACTTAGAAGGAGCAAGCGTTGTGCTGAAGGGGTCACACTGAGAGGAGTGGTGACCTTCAGTTGAGGAAAGAGCCAACCAAATACAACCGACCTCCCCCCTCTGATCTGCTGGGGATCCCAACTAGGCCAAGCCAGCGGCAAGCCAGGGGCAGGGAGACCACGAAGCATTGCACACAGGTCTGCGTGGAAAGGCTCAGAGCTGGGTGCAAAGGGGTGGCTAGATGGGTGGGGGACGGGTGGCAGAGGGAGAATATTCAGAGTGGCGTTTCTAAAGAATTTATTCAGCTTGCAGAATTTATGGAGTCAAAGTTGGCATGGGTCTTAGGGAATTTCTAGTGCAACTGTATCTCCCCTTTGAAATACATCTGTATCAAGCCCTGGAAGATGGCTGTTTGAGTTTTGCAGGGGTACCTTTAGGCAAGGAGAGCCCCCCCTGCTCCTGGAAAACCCCGACTCTTTGAACAGACGTGATTACCAGGGAGTTGTGTGTAAAGATGCAGAGTGGTATAGTGGGACGGGCAGAGAGAGAACACCTGGGTTCACCCTCTGCCACGTGGACCATTTATTTATGTTGGTCTGTTTTCTCACGTGGGAAACGGGAGTAATGAAATTCATCTGACAGATTTGTTGCGACAATTAGAAGACACGATGTAGGGGAAGAAACATGCACAGAGTTGGCACTTGGGAAGCACTCTGCAAGTTGCTGCTGAACTCTGTCTCCTGGAAACTTCTATCGGCCGGTCCTATGGGACCCAGAACACGTCTTCCATCCTCCTCAGGATGGTCCTTTGTCTTTTTGAAGATAACAGAGCTACTCCCCCAGGTGATCTGTGCTTCAGACCTTTGGTGATGTTTTTCAGACACTTTATCAACTCCAATACACCTGGGTTCGAATCCTGAGTCAACAGTGAACCCATGATGTGACCTTTAGCAAGTTCCTAACTCCTCTGAGCCCCTTTTCTTTATCTGTGAAATGGGAATGGCATCGCCTACCTTGCCACTTCTTTATCAGGAGTAAGAAAGGATACAGTCGACAAAAATTCAGCCCTGTCCCTCTGACAACAACGAAGCCCAACTGATACCAATGACTCCTGGCTTTGGAGTTAATTCAGACATTCACGCGCTTGTCACAAAATTCCGTTTCCCCTCCTGCACCGGTTCTGACTTCTCAAGCCTCATTGTGGGATTTTGAGAATTCCCCAGCTCAATTTCCCCTTTGTGAATTTCTGAGAAATTGTTTAATAAGATTGTTGAAATTTTTGAAAAGACAGATGTTCCTCTGTCCCCAGAGAGGCTTCTGATTGTGTTGTTTCCAGAGTTTCATGACCAGAGCAAAGCAGCAGTCAACGTTTAAAGCAGTGTTTCTCCTCTGCTGTGCATAAATTCTTGGGCCCTTTCCCAGAAGTGACTTTCCAGAATAATTGTCCTAGAAAGCTACACACAGACTGCCTGTCTGCCGAACTGCCACCCGTAGGGGTTAATTCACAGTTGCTATCAATTACTCACAATGGTGATGTGCAAGACTCCCTCTGCTTAGACTTAGAAGATGCTGGGTTCAAGTCCCAGCTCTAGAAACGTCTATACTCCTCGGATTCCTAGCAAGTGTTTACAGGAGGTGTTGAAATATCAGGCAAAATGATTCATTGTCAAGTCATTCCTTCAACACACATTTAATGAGCACACTTCATGTTCCAGGCCCTGTAGGGGCAGGGGCTGGAATTACAAGATGAATACCTGCCGCTAACCTCAAACACATCAGAACCTAATGAGAGAAAAAGTAACGTACCTATAATTTAATGGGTGTCATAGTTAGTGTCATTAAGGGTGGATGCTGCAACAAGCAACCCTCCCACCAAGTCTCGGCAGATTCTTATAAGAAAGGTTTATTTATTTTTTTCATGCAAAAATCCAGTTGAAGTTAGGAAGCCCTCTTCCTTCTTATAGCAACATGGCAGAGAACACACTGTTGTCTCAGTCAGGTAGAGAGTTGAAGGAGATACAGCGGCTCCTAACTGCCTGGGCCCAAAGTAGCACCCATCACTTCTGATCATAACCCTTTGCCTAGAACTCCATCACATAGTTGGCTGCAAGTTAACTGGCAGAGACTGGGAAGCAGAAGGAAGCTCATGGTACTTGGCAAGCACCATCTCTGCCTCTGTGGGTGAAGCTCTGATACCAGGGAGCAAAGACTGTATTAATTACGACTCTTGACTGGAGCAACACGAGCCAGCTTGCGTTAGCATAAACAAAAACAGGAAATTTATTATAAAGAATTTAAGGGTTTGGGGGTCTTTAGAGCTGCAGTGTAGCTCAGTGGTGGAGCACTTGCCTAGCATGCACGAGGTCCTGGGTTCCATCACCAACATTGGGGAAAAAAGTGTTCTTTCTGGCTAGAGCTTACGGTGATGCGGCAGGAACTGTAACCAAGTTGACTACCTAATAGTTTCCTTTGTTCTTGGCTAACAGATCCTTGACTTTGAGGCATCCGCGGTCCCCTCTCTAAAGTGGTCATCACAAGGGGACCTAGGACCATTATGACCACCCTGTTCCTTGTTCTCTGAGGCTTTCTTGAAGCTGGTGATAGTCATGTGACTTTTTCTGGCCAATGAAAACTAAAGCAGAAAGCAGCTGGAGGGTGCTTCTGGGAAATCTTTTGCTGTCCTGATAAAAAGGAAGAGATGGTCGGGGTCCTTGCTTCCACAATGACACCCACAAAAAGGAGCAGCAGCCTACTTGCTGCATGAACTGCACCCAGAATATGCCCAAGGACAAGGCCTGTCAGAAGTTAGACCTTGGGTATATGGGAGAGGCCGTGGCCATCAGGGGCATTTCCTAATGGAGTGTCTTCCACACCTCTGTGCTTCCTGAGCTGCTGTGAAGCTACATTACCATGTGGGTTGTTTTATTCACAGCAAAGTGCTTCAGAAACCCATCCCAATTTAGACCTGCTGGTCTGTCCCTATGACTTCTACCAGACGACTTTAAGGACTGAGTCTTTAAGGACTGAAGAAAAGCTATACTCTAGGAAAAAAATAAAATGGAAAACATTCTTTTAAAAAAAGGAGATCAATAAAATAAGTATGGTTCCTTGTCTTTTCTACTCTTCCTGCCTTATGTAATGATGTGATGACTGGAACGGCAGGAGCTGTTTTGAGCAATGAGGCAAGAAACTCAAGGGTGAAATAACATGCTAAGGATAGTACAGGGTAAAGATAGGAGCATTTCTGGATGAGCAATGATTGGCCAACTCATTACTACCCATTTTTTGCCTCTAGATTTATTGTCATGTGAGAAAAAATAAACTCCCATTTATTCCAGCTATATATATCAGATACTTGTGTACTATTACACATCTCTAAAACTCTGACTCTGGTCAGACGCATATTTTGCAAATGTCTTTTCCCTGCCTTGGGCTTATCTTTTGATTATTTTAACCATGTCTTTCAAAGAGTAAAACTTTTTAATTCTGAAAAAGTCAATTTTATTGAATTTTCTCTTAAAATTAAAGATTTTTTTTTGTTTTTTGACTATCTTAAGATCATGAAGATTTTTCTTCTGAATTCTTCTAAAAGATTTATAGTTATAGCTATTGTGTTTAGGCCTATGAATTTTTGAGAAAATTTTTTTTGTGTATGTTTGATATGTGGCCCAAGGTTCATCTTTTTCCAGATAGATATTCAGTTGTTCCAGTACCATTTTTGAAAAGTCTCTTCTTCCTGTGTAAGCCAGTTTTCTGTGATTGTAATAAAATACTTGAGATAATTAGCTTTAAAAGGGAAAAAGGTTAATTTTGGCTCAAAGTTTTGGTGGTTTCTGTCCATGGTTGGCTGGCTCCATTGCTTGAGTCTGTGGTGAGGCAGTGAATTATGGTAGGAGACTGTGGTGGAGGAAGCCATCACCTCAGGGCAGACAAGAGGCAGAGAGGGAGGGGAAAAGACTGAGTCCCACTATCCCCTTGGAGGGCATGCGCACAATGACCTACAACCTCCCACTAGGCTCCACCTCTTGAAGGTTTCACCTCCACCTAATGGCACCAAGCTGGGGTCTAGCCTGTAACACAAGTGCCTTTGGGATATCCTAGATTCAACCTCTAGCACTTTCCCACTTGAAATACCTGGGTATCATGTCAAAATCAACTGACCATGTAAGAATGGTTTCCTCATGAAATCTCTCCTTTGTTGTATTGATTTTGTTTTCTTCTATGAATTTTTGAGTTCACCTTCATGTCAATCCCTCACTGATTCTATGACTGTAGCATTAAAGTGTATTATAAATAGAACTGATTCTTAAATTTTATATTTCTATTGTTCATGTTGGCATGTTGACATGCAATTGATTTTTGTACATTAACCTTAATTACCTTAATTTTCTGGATTCATTTACTTATAGATTCAAAAATATCTATTCCTTAGGACTTTCCGTGTATGCTGTCCTGATATCATTAGATGTATAAAAATAGAGCTCATTTTATTTCTTCCTTGCATTCTGATTGTTTTTTTGTTGCTGTTTCTTGTCTTCTTGCATTGGCTACAATCTCTAGTACGATGCTGAAGTTAATGCAAGGGCAGAGAAACGTGCTGCCTTCTTAATCACAGGGGGAGCACTGAGCTTCTCCCCTTTGAGGATGGAAACTGCAGTTGCATTTTTTCAAATGATGAGGGGAAGCCAGGTGCAGTGGTGTTGCTGATGTCTATTTCTATTTCACTGATTCCTGCTCTTCAATTTATGTCTTCATTCTACTTACTCTGGGTTTTATTTGTTCTTTTTCTAGGGCTCAAGGTGGAAACTTGGGTAATTGATTATAGATTTTAAAACATAATCCAAGTATTTAAGACCTACCATTTTTCTTCTGAATACTTCTTTACTTCTATACTACAAGGGTGGCATCTTCATTATCACTCTGCTCAAAATATTTTCCGACTCCCTGTGATTTCTTCGTGGACCTGTGAATTATTGAGAAGAGTTCTGTTTACTTTCCAAGTCCCTGTAGGTTTCCCTGCTATTGTTATGAATTTCTTGTTGAATTCCACGGTAGTTAGAGAACATACGCATCTGAGGTCGATCATTTGATGTTTATTGAGGCACCTGGCCTGCCTTGATCAACATCCCATTTGCACTTGAAAAGGATGGGTTTTCTGTTGTTGAGCGTCAAGTTCTACAAACATCAATATTCATTTAGGTCAAGTAGTTGCCAGTGTTCAGATCTGTCTATGCCAATTATTTATTTTGTGTTTATATCAGTTGCTGAGAGGAGCACATACATATTTATTACATCTTCCTCTTGAATCGATCTTTTTTATCATTATGAAATATTTCTTTTTTTTCCCCTCCCCAGGACTAGGGAGTCCACTCAAGGATGGTCTACCGCTGAGCTACATCCTCAGGCCTATTTATTTATTTATTTAGAGACTGTAAGTTGCCTGGCTGGCCTTAAACTTCCAGGTTGCTGGGATGACAGGCATGTGCCCCTGTGCCCAGCTTCACTGTACTGTATTCCTACCTCTGGTCATGCTCTTAGTCTTGAAATCTACTTTACATATTGTGGTCGCAGGACTTTAATGCTTACAGTTGTGTGGTAGATCTCTTTTCCTCTTCTTCCTTCCCCTCTTTCTCTCTCTCTCTTTTTCTTGGATCTCACCCAGGCTGGACCTGACCTCCTGGGCTCCAGTGATCCTCCTGCCTCAGCCTCTTGAGTGACTGTGACTGTGGGTGTGTGTCACCGCAATTGGCTTTTTACTTTGTGTTTACCTGTTATGTATCTTAGGACCTGACATTTAGACAGCACAGAGTCGGGTCTTGTGTTTTTTAAATCGATCATGACAACACCAGTTTTAAGTTGAAGTGTTCAGTTTATTATTCTTTAATATAAGTACCCATATAATTGGGTTTCAGACTACCAATTTATTATTTTTTAAAAATTATGTTCTCTGTGTTTCATTTTCCCCTTCCTATTTTTTTTTTAAAAAACATCATTTGAATATATTTAGAATTATACTTTAGTTTTCTTATTAATTTTGTGGCCATTTTTCTTCACCTTATTTTAAAAAATTTTTTAATATTTATTTTTTAGTTGTAGTTGAACACAATATATTTGATTAATTTATTTATTTATATGTGGTGCTGAGGATCAAACCCAGTGCCTCACAGGTGCTAAACCAGCGCTTTACCACTGAGCCACACCCCAGGCTTGCCTTATTTTTTTTGATGGTTGCTCTAGAGAGAAAAATACACATCTTTAACTTTTGACCATTCACATCACCTATAGTTAATGAGTTACCGTAAAGATAGAAGACCCACATCCTTTACATTGTCATTATCTGTGTTATCTACATTATATGTGTCATATATATATGTGTTATGCAGAGAACACAGATATATGTGCTATAAACCCCCAAATAATGTTATAATTTTAATTTCAATTATCATGGTATTTTAAAGAAATGAAGAGAACAAGATGAAAGATCTCTCATATTTTCCCAAATGTTTATCATTTCCTGTATTCTTCATTCTTCCTGAGGATTTGAGTTTCATCCTTCATTTCTGTCTGAACTTCCCTTAGCATTTCCTACGATGCAGGTCTGCTAGGGAGGATATCTGTAGTTGTCTTTTAAAATGTAGAAAAGTCTTATTTCATCCTTCTTTGTGACTGATTTTTTGCTGACTCTAGAATTCAGGACTGATGGTTTGGGGTTTTGTTTTTCCTTCAGCACTTTAAAATTGCCCTTCCACTTGATCTGGCCTCCATAGTTTCTGGTGAGAAGTCTGCCATCCGTCAATGGCAATGCCCCCGGTGCCATCGTGGTGGTCCTTCTACTTGTGCTAAGATGTTCTCTTTTAGCCAGGCACAGTGGCTCATGCCTGTCATCTCAGCAGCTCAGAGGCTGAGGCAGGAGGATCGGGTGGGGACCACCAAAGCTGGGTGGTTGGGTCTGGGGATTTCTTACCCCAGGCTTGCAGGGAGATGAAAATGAGTTGTTCACCTTTTAAAAAAAATGGATCAGAAAAATTCAAGTCTTGACTCTCGGCCACGTTCCGATGAGGTGTCTGAGTCCATAAAACCTGTGTGGTATGGGGATTCCAAGTCCATAAAACCTGTGTGGTATGGGGATTCCAAGCTGATAAAACTGAGGAATCCTGAGAGTCCATGGAACCACATGGCTGGGACACTTGCTCATAAAAATCCCAGGCAGATGCTTCTGCAATAAATTTACAAACCCCCACGAGGAAGTAAACCCCACACAGTCAGCAGGGCAAGAACTAAGGATCAGAAAGCAATTTGAGAGTCTGAAATAAGCAGGCTTAGCACTTTTGAAGAGATCAAGGAAGGCACAGATACTTCAAGCTTTTCAGAACCGTCTGAGAAAAGAATAGCCAGAAAAATCATCGAGATGGAAATTATAGGAAAGACATCTTACCGTCATGGAAATAAAGGGAGTCCAAGAATCAGAGATGGGAGGAGGCGCTGGGCACGGCCTTTAAAGGCCACGGGGATGATTCACAATGGCTGGCTTGTTCGGAGAACCAGGCACCATGTCAGGCGTTTCAGCTATATTAACTCACGGAATCTCACAGCAATTCTCTGAAGTGGGGGGGACCTTTCCATATTGAGGGACACACCGATGGCCCTGTGGCGTGGCCGTCCTCGGGACAGTCAAGGAATAACATCGCGGCCAGTATTGTTACTGTTCTTAGGCATAACCACAGTACTTCCTGGGGGTCGTGGCCTGAGCTCCTGACACAAGCCCTCGCTGGCAGGTGTCACCGCCTCCGGTTTGCAGAGGAGAAGACCAGACTCACACCCCTTATTTCTCCAGGGTTTACGCGGTCACCCAGCAGTTCAGACGGGTTCAAATCAAGAAAGTGAATTCACAGTTCAGGCTCTTAACCATGACGCTGAGAACCAGTGGCCATTCATTTGGGCTTTAATTTCAGGCATTCTGTGCTGCTGAGGAGGTAACTCAGCTACTGGGGCAACGGTACCAAAGGGTGGACGGCAAAAGTTCTCTCTCCCTGCTCTGCCTCCCCAGGGGCAACCAGAGTTCCCAGGGTCACCTGGAACCTCCCAGAGTCACGTGCACCTATGGAAGCAGCAGGTGTAGTCATATCCCATATTACCAACGCTGAGTTTTACAGGAAATTCAGCAAAAAGTGACGTCCACTGTGTTCTTTTTTTTTTTTTTTTAATTGAGAGAGGACTTGTTATGTTGCCCAGGCCGGCCTCAAACTCTGGCTTAAGTAGTCCTCCTGCCTGAGCCTCCTGAGCAGCTCGGGTTACAAGTGGGACCCGCCATTGCAGCAGGATCTACTGTTCTCTTCCTCTGATTATATATATATATATATATATATATATATATATATATATATATATATATATATATATATATATACATATTACAGTTATTATAAGAAAATGGAAAACGGCAACATTTTAAAAAAAATAAAGCCTCCCCTGTCATCACACAATCGTGGTCTGACGTTGACTTCCATTTGAAGCTTTCCCCCACTCAAATGTTTTCCATAAAATTGCCATTAAACGTGCTTCAAAACAGGACTTGAAACTTTTGCCAAGTGGAAGCTGAAAGTGGCATCTCAACCTGTCATGTTCGCTGCAAATATTTCTCTCAGTTTCTCGATGACCTCTCTTACTGTGTCTGCGGTGTTGTGAGTTTTCATGTGATCAGATTTAGGAATCGTGTTCTCGCTCACCAGTGGCCCCTGCCATAAAGATAGGAATGTTTAAAAAAAATATATCAAAAAGGAAGATCATCTGTGTGAGGGAAGGAGCACTGGCCCATCTTCATGAGGCATTTCCTGACACCTTCTTGTGTGTGTGTGTGTGTGTGTGTGTGTGTGTGTGTGTGCACGCGTGCAGGTGTTAGGGGCACAGAGACGGAACATGCATGATCCTCTCCAGGAGGGAGCCAAGGTGAGCATAAGCCAGTGGAGAGGGCCCAGGAGGACACAGGACTCCAGCAGGGGAGGGGGCAGGCGAGAAAGGCTCCCTGGAGGAGAGGGCCTTTGGGCAGGATCTGGGCATCTGGGAAGCCGTGGGTCTGTGGATGGGAGGCAGGAAGGCCGAGCCGAAGCGCCCTGAGGATGACGCGGTCACGCTCCTCGCAGGTGGGGGATCGGAGGATAATGTGGGTGTCCTGGCCAAAAGGCTCATCCTCACAGTGACAGCAAGTGCAGGCTTCTCTGTGTCGCAAAAGCAGAGCGTGTGAAGAGATCCTCTTCCTGGGGAGAGGCGGGATCCCAAGTGACGCTTCCATTTGATCCACCCCATATTCACGGCATTCGGAGAACACTCTTCCACCAAGTGGAAACAGAGCAGAGGGTCTTCTACCCCATAAGACCCCTGCTTGGGGACATACAGTGTTGATTCCAATAACATGAAGCAGGGCCCGGGCCGCTCTGGCGAGGCTGGAGGAGCCTCCGGACACTCCTCGGGGCCCAGGCCCTGGGGCCGGTGTGTCCCGTGTTCTGGCCAGTGGGGGCTCACGGGAGGGCTGGCAGAAACGGCAGGGCCCTCGGGGGCGCAGTCCACCCGGAAGAGCCTTCCTTTCTCTGGGGAGTGATCCTCGCTGCCTCTCCAGCCCCGTCACCAGGTTCTGACCCACCCCTGGGCCACCGCCATGGGCCCGAGGTGAGAGCATGTAACCTGAGCTGGCGCCTGTGGCCAATCGGATGTCCCACGGAGCAGCGCTGAGTTGGAAGACAGGGAACGCTCTCCCTCCTGTCTGGCTTGGGAGTCTGGAGGAAGAGCCATCTATGAGGCCATTTTGGAGACACCAGAGTCAGGGAGGTCTGGGGGAAGCCGTCCAGCCTCCTGAAGGCTGCTGTCCCTCAGGTACGGCCCTAGGCTCAGATGGCCTGTGCCCAGGAGTCCCTCTTTGGCGAAAGCTAGCCTGAGTTGGGTTGACACTTGCAGCCCAAAGAATCCCATCTGCCGTCAGGAGGAGCGAGAAGCAGCTTTGACCCTCGGAGTCACTTCACTGCCGAGGCTGAGCCTTCACCGTGGCATGTGCATGTCTTAGTAGCAACGTTCCAGCCCTCCAAGATTATTTACTAGCAACACAACTTCATTACGGAAACTTGGGCTACACTAGGGAACACAAAGGGAGGAAATCCCCCCACAACCCATCCCTGCAGACAGTCATTACCACATTGGCCTTCTCCCGCCCTCCTCGTCTATCTTCTTCCCTTAATTCTATCATTAGTGTTGGATCCATCATCAATCTATCTTCTCTCCATCTAAGCAGTAATGCATACTACCACACTCATTAAGCAAAATGAAAGGTGTGATTTTCCATATAATTCAATCTTCATGACAACCGTATGAGATAGATATTATTATTATCCTAGAGGAGAAAACAGAAGTTCAGGAAAGCTCAGAAATGTTGGAGAAAAAATAGGCTCAGAAAAGTTAAGTAACGTACCTGAGGAGGCACAGCTGTTTTAGTGGTGAGAAGTTGAGATTTGTGTCTACACTATTTGGCTTCAGAATCTATATTTTTAGCTACTATATTATACTAGTTGGAATCACATAGTAACACCATCCTATAGGTTGAGTTTCTTATCAAAATACTATGGATACTTTCTTTTATTTTGTTTGTTTGTTTTGGTACCAGGGATTGAACCCAGAGGTGCTTAACCACTGAGCCACATCCCCAGCCCTTTTTATATTTTATTTTTATTTTGAGACAGGGTCTCACTAAGTTGCTCAGGGCCTTGCTGGGGTGCTGAGGCTGGGCTTGAACTTGTGATCCTCCTGCCTCAGCCTCCTGAGTTGCTGGATTTACAGGGGTGCACACTGCACTTGGCCTAGTACAGAAACTTTCTGTGTAAGGACATCGACAGTCCCCACATCAGCTTTCAGAGCCGCAAAGCATCCTGTAACAGAGATGCACTGAACTTTGTTGAACTTGACCTGGACCAATGAGCATGGACCTGATCTCAAATTTTTCACTATTACAAAAATACCCTGCTACAAAAATCATATTAAAAACCCTCTTACTACCGTAAAACAGAACCCTTAAGTTATTCCCCTAGGTCAGATTCCTCAGGTGAAGTACCAGGCTCCCATTTCAGCTTCGACACCCGCAAATCCCCTGCCACTCAGCAACGTGAACTCCGCCTGCTGAGGACCGAGGACGCTTTTATGGATTTTCTCCCAATTTAAAAAAAAATCAAGATTGAATTCACATAACCTAAAGTTCACTGTCTCTGGGTGTGCAGGCCAGTGTTTCTTCCTGGACCCGCAGCCTTGTTCCACGTTACCACCACTATCCTGAACATTTTCGAAAAGAGACTCCAGAGCCACTGGCAGTCATGCCCATTCCCCCTCCAAGCCCCTGGCAACCCTGACCACTTCCTGCGTCTGTGGATTTGGACAACCCATATATGGCGTCACGTGGCCTTTTGTGAGTGGCTTCTTTCATCCTGGTTTCAAGGTTCATCCGTGCCTTAGCACATGATCACACTTCTCTCTTTTTTCAGGGCCAAATAATGTTCCACTGTGCAGATAGACCACATTTGGCTCATCTGCTCAGCAGATAATGGACGTGTGGGTCGTTTCTACTTTTGATCTCTTGTGATAAAGCTTGCTGTGGAGATCTTTTTTTGAGTTTTGATGATGGGAAGGAAACAAAAGGCAAGAGTTTTTCCAGAAGCAGATGAGGCAGGGTTGAAAAACAGAGACCAACATTACTGGGGAAGTCTTCCCTGAGGCCAGTGTGCTGCAGGAGGGAAAGAGAGTTGGAGGAGGCGGAGGCAGGTGTGTGGGGGGATGGGGGGTGACCAGGTTTTCGGCCCTGTGCACTGCTGTGCTTCTGGACACACAACTCCACAAGGAAAAGCCGAATCCCGCAAGCTCTCTGAAACTGTCAACAGCTTGTTGATTGTGGCTGGAGGAGCGGCCTGCGGCAGGACTAGGACCTCAGCATTTATTTTTCTCTGGGCCTTTCTTGCTGTTTCCCTTTCAGGTCACCAGGTTCTCCTGGAGGTTCATAAATACCATGCACTTCCTCTAGCACCTGACTGGCTGGCCCTGGTCACTACCCAGCTTCTTCTCCTTGACACCCCTCCCTGGTTCTCCGGTAGGTTTCTTGCTGCAATCCAGACGCTGCACCTGGTCCCAGTGAAATCTAGAGCCGAGTCCCTCACTGGAGCCCTGGGGGCCACAGTCAGTGTGATCTTACACCAGGGACAGTGGCCCTGCTGTGGGCAGAGCCCATCACCTGGGGAGTTGGGCTGTATTTTCTCCCGCTGTGTTATGCGTGTTTAAGGTACTTTATCTCATGTTTCTTCTGTCCTTCAGTGTTTTGGGGTACACGGGTAGTTGTCTCCTACAATTTAGTACATGGAGTACAAGAAAAAGAGACAGGGTCCTGGCCCCAAAGGAAAAGAACAGAGTGGGACTTGCCCTGCTGCCAATGACAAATTCTGGTTGGCTCCTTCTGGGGGAGATTTCCTGTCCCACCAGGCAGGAGCACCCGCAGGTATCATAAGCGTGAGGATATTACATAGCAAGGCCTGGGCTCTAGGGGACTTCTTTTTGGTCACCCAGCTTCTCCATTTGGAGACCCCTCTCCCGTGGCAGGCAGACAAGACCTCCTTCTTGCATCTCCCATGTGGCCGAAATGCCACCTGCCAGGCTTCTGGGTCCCTTGCAGCCAGGTATGTGCACGTGGTCAGGCCCTGCCCACGGCAAGCGTCTGCCCCCCACTCTGACCAGGACTCAGAGAGGCCAGGACGCAGGGGCTGCGTCAGTTCATTTTTGTGGGGTGGCAGCTGCAGGGTCAGCTCCAGTGTGTCCCTGGCAATGGGCCCTGGTGGCGTCAGCAGCTCACACAGTGCTTAGGGGCAGTGGGGTGTTGGGGATGTGCCTGACCCATCCTCGCAGAGGTGCTCCCGTCTTGTGTCTGGCGGGGAGAGGGCAGAGGGGAGAGTGTCTCCCCGCCTGGCTTCCATGGAGGGGGTGTGAGTCACAGCCTCCAAGGTCCCCGATTTCTTTTCTGCAAAAAGATGGTGGCCTTGCTTACGGGGCCACCTTGGGTGCTCACAACCCAGACGCGTCTGCACCAATAGTTCATGTCCCGACAGAGCTACCCCAGACTCCCGAGACAGGGCACATGCTCCCTGACATTAGACTTCAGGCCCCAGGAACAATGTCGCCGCCTTCCCCACACCCGGGCTCCTCCTTCATGGCACCCACAGCCAACCGGGTGCCCAACCTAGGAACTGGTCCTCGCCCCACTGCTCCCTGTGCGCACGCACTGCCGGCGACATCGGCACTTGTTAAAGGTGCCCAGGCCGCGCCCACTGACCTGCAGGCTCAGCGCGGTCCTCTCCCTGGAGCTCTGACACCGGTCGGTCCTGACAGGTCCTACCTGGCTCGGCCTCTGGTCTGGACAGTCCTGCTGGAAGCCTCTGGGTCGCCTCGGGGGAACCCTGGAGCCTTCCTGACCCCAAGAGAAACCTGGAGGCTCCAGATCCAATCAGACAAGGAGGCAAGGACACTCAGGGATGCAGACAGACCTGTGTGGGACTGGGCAGGAGGGAGCAGGGCTCTGGGCTCCTGGAAAAGAGGTGACATGTGTGTCACCATTCCACCATTTTTTTTTTTTTTTTTTTTGAACGAGGGACTGAACCTGAGGCAGGGGCGGGTGCTTAACCACCGAGTCACATCCCCAGTCCTTTTTTAAGATTTTGAGACAGGGTCTTGCCAAGTTGCTCAGGGCCTTGCGAAGCTGCAAACTTGAGATCCTCCTGCCTCAGCCTCCCATCCTGGGGATTACAGGTGTGTGCCACTTGTGCCCAGCTGCCCTCCTTCCCTTCCTGTCTAAATGATCCGGGTACTAACAGGTGGGTGCCGACCTGTCAGTGGCTGTCAGCGGACGCTCTCCAAGGCAGAACCGAAGTGTTCTTGCTCCAGTGACAGGATGGCATGTTCCTGTGTGCTGGGTCTTGAGCATGGCAATCCTTCATGCCAGAAGTCAGGGGACATGCAGGGGAGGTGCTCATTGCACCTTCATAAATTCCCCTACTTCAATACAACTCCTGAATTTTGGCTGTGTAGAGTGCCATCCAGAGTAAAGCCTACACCTCCTAACCTCTCTTACAGTTAGCTGAGCCCATATAAGTTCTGCAGGTAAATCATGGTGGTATATGAAACCTTGAGGAAATATCCTTAAAGGGATGGATATTTTTTCTCTTTTCCTTTTCCTGGCCAGAATGTGAATGTGATGACTAGAGCCAAAGCAGCCATTTTGGACTATGAGGTGGATGTTATATATTGAGGCCAGTGCACCAACCCAGTTGCTGGCTTGGGTGCCCAGCAATTGTGAGCCACTGTACTACATCTGGACTGCTGGTGTTCACATGGCAGATAAATAAACTACTTTGTTCCAGCCACTTTTACTTTTTGGATTCAGAATATGATACTTGGAAGCAGGATACTGTAAATAACATCTCAAATGTGGCAATGGCTGAGTGGAATTGGAAGGCCATCTTTTTTACATAATGGCTACAGGTTAGATGAAATTGTCACGTGTGTTATCTTAAAAGATGGATCACACACTGAGACCGTAGCAATAGAAAAAGTAGGGGGAAAGTTCCAAAGTGTGACTGTTGCTCTTTGTTTTCACAAGGTCTTATAAAGTTGAGTTGGAAGCTGGGTGCAGGGGTGCACACCTGTAATCCCCAGCAACTTGGGAGCCTGAGACAGGAGGATGGCAAGTTTGAGGCCAGCCTCTGAAACTTGGCAAGACCCTCAATAAATAAAAATACAATAAAATAAAAATAAAAAGGACTGGGGATGCAGCTTGATGGTAAAGCACCCTTGGTGAGGTGGGCGGCTAAAAGCCAGCCAGATTACCAGCAGAGATGGGAGGGAATCCGGCTTTGCCCAGGAGACCGAGTTTGTAGCCAGCACTGCAAAGTTGATTGAAGTCTTCAAGTGTTGAAAACACCAACTGCTCTTGTCTTCCAAACTACAGCTATTAGGAGCAGTGCCCTTAGCCAGGCTTGATGGCACAGGTCTGTAATCCCAGTGACTTGGGAGGTTGAGGCAGGAGGATCTCAAGTTCAAGGCCAGCCTCAGCTACAGCAACTGACTCTGTTTCAAACAGAAAGAGCTGGGGACATAGCTCAGTGGTAGAGCACTTGTCTAGCGTGTGAGAGGCCCTGGGTTTGACCCCCAGGACCAGGGGTGGTGGCAGGGTGGGGAGGGAAGGGTGGCCTTGACTTGGGAACCAGCCAGGCTGGGCAGCAGCAGGCTTCTTGGCCAGGATGTGTGAAGCAGGCAGCTGCAATGGTCAGATGGCAGGTACCGCCCGCCCCCCTAAGCT
Organism: Urocitellus parryii; assembly: GCF_045843805.1. NCBI lineage: Eukaryota > Metazoa > Chordata > Mammalia > Rodentia > Sciuridae > Urocitellus > Urocitellus parryii. Next base: position 187,843,312 of record NC_135534.1, read on the forward strand.
GGCAGTACTTTGGGTGTCCTCGCTTCTTGTGCGGGGGGTGGGGGGGTCTGCTAACCACACTTCTGTTGTCCCCTCAGGAACGTGCCCTCAGTGGCTGTCCGTTACTGCTGACGGGCTACGTGGGGGGAAGATAAGAGGTCAGCTCTACTTGGGGAAGGAGGACAAACACAGGGCCGAGCCACAGCTGTTCACTCTCCGACCCTCAGTTCCTAAGAAACTCAAACCTTGAATTTTAGTTAGGCCCGTGGCTTCCTGGAGTGAGAGCCATTTCCCTTGCAGGCGGGGCCTGGTGAGGAAGTTCTGATCGATGGGATGTACAGCAGGTGACGGTGGCCGGGAGGCCACCTTGGGCCTCGAGCAGCACTCTGGAAGGAACCTGGGACCGTGCTGATCATGGAGCCACCCTGGCAGTCCTGTGCAATGCAGGGTACCCTGGGACTTGGTGTAAGCTACTGTTGTCACGAGAGAGGAACCTAATTCCGATCTAGAATTTGTCACCCAAGGTGAGGGCAGAGACAGGCGCTGTGTGTGGGAGGTCATTTTCCTAACCAGGGAGGACAAGACAGGCTGAGAGCACCCTCTGCCCAAAGAGTGACAATAGGGGGCAAACAAACAAACAAGTTCTGCAGGTCAATCATGGAAGCATTTGCAGAAATCAGACAAAGAATAAAGATGTCGACAGACAGTCACGTTGCTGCACGGCTCGAACGCTTTTATATCCATCAAACAGCTTTCAGTAGAGTCGTCGCTGACAGTACAGGTCAGTGTGAAAAACATCCCCAACTTACAGAAAAAAAATATTGCTGATCAATTAAGACGCTTTTCAAAACAACATGGCTTAACATGATCCTTTGGTTGCTCTGAACAGAACGGGAGCCACCCAGATGGCAGGAGAGCCGGGCATCTGGCACCCCAGGTTTGGTTCCCCAGACTGAGGCCACAGATGCTTTGCCAGTGAAGCTGAGGCTGCTCTCGGCCTAGGATGACAGGCGAGAACCAGAGGGCGGCGACCCCCATCTCTACATCCGACAGTGCCGGGGTCTGAGGGACAACCTCGTGGGGACAAGTCACGGAAGTGGGACACACGTGTCTCTGGGAGCTACACATTTTGGTTAAAGAACAATTTCACTCCTCTGGAAGATCAGACTCTCAGGACGGCAAATCTTGAGCCCACCTAGTCCAGCCCACTGTCCCCTTCTAACTCAAAGGAAACCGAGGGCCACTGTGCTCTGCCCGCGTCCAGGTCTGGACGGAGCCTGCGTCTCCCGATCCTCCCCCAGGGCTGCTGCCTCTTCGTGATGAGGAGACCTGTGGCTTTCCCCAGATGATGTTTTCTGAGGAAGACAAAAAAGCCCAACCAGCAGCACAGGAGCAATAGCATCGGCGCTGACCTAGAAGCGCATTTCAGTACGAATCGCCACGGCAGGAAGCTAGGGGCTGGCGCAAGTTGGTATGGAGCCATCCTGACGTCCCACCTGCAACCAAAGTGATGCGGTCTTTTCCTCTGGGGAGTCAGACCACCAAGTGCAGGTTCTAGAGTGACGCCCATGAAGTCAGTAAATCAGGCACATCAGTGGGTCTAATTAGGCCTTCCGGAAAGCCCCAGAACATAGGAAATAAATGTCTTCTCCATTCCCATCCAACCAAATTTCCCAGGCCAAATATTCACCCTGATTCCCATGCTGCTCTTAGGAGGAAAATAAGGCCTCTTAAGAAAACTGCCGACGGGCGGAAGGGGGGAGGCTGGGAGCTCGAGCTGTGGATCTTACTTTGCCGTCTCTGCAGGCTTCAGTTGCATGTGCTGCTTCTTTAGATCATTTTCTTGTCTTTAGATCATTTTCTTCAAAGTAGTTCATGAATTTTATTCCTGGAAATGGGCTGGTCTGAGCTGCGCGCCTGCACGGTGGCCGAGAAAGGCTGGCTGCAACCTCCGGCTAGATTTCTAGAAATGTAGGGACCCAGGGTGGCAGCGTTTCTGCACTCATATTCAATGCTTGGTTTAAAAAAACAACGGAACACAAATCTCAGAAGGTATTTAGGCTTCTCCAGGATGTTTGCGCACAGGGCGACGTTCCCTTTTATCCGGCGGCAACGGTGTACTAAATATCCTGATGGCATTGAAATGGACCCTGCATGCCCTCCTTCTTTTTCCATGTTTTGCTCAGAGAATTCTTCAGTGTCCAGATTGAATAGGTTGTTCCTTTGTAGTCTTGCTTTGTCCTTTTGGAAGAACTTTTTTTTTTTTTTCCCGCCTTATAGAAAGCCACTGGGTTCCACTTGCTGGATGTGTTTTGGGCTCATCACAGAGAAGGACACTTTTCCAAGTAACTCTTCCATCTCGGTGTCCGTTTACATTCCAACCAATGAAAATTCACACTGATGGCAGGAGCTCATTCAAGGCTCACATTCAATCTGGAGTCGTGGGTATTGTCTCTCTCATTTCACAGATGAGAAAAACAGGAGAGCTAGAAGCACAGCTCCTAAGTGCCTAGACTGAGAGTGGGTTAGAGAGGGATGAGTGGCAAAAGGAGCCAGGCTCCCGCCCTCAGCTCCACAGCACAGGATTAGGGTGCTGGCGCCACCTCCTTCCACCCATGCCAGATAGCAGTAAAATATGCATGGGGAAGAGACAGGAAGGATGCAAGATGAAAGAATCTTTAGAAACCTGGTCCCCTATGGATAGGTCCCTATCCATCATGCAACCAGGTGAGCAATTCCATTGGTCCAGGGTTTCCTGATATCAAAACGGCCTCATCTCTGTGGGCTACAATAGGAAAGCATCCTTTTTCTATAAACACGGTTAAGAAACTGGCTTAGCTTCCTCTTTTTGGATACACAACAACTGCTATTTAAAAATACCACATTAAAATGTTTATGTAATTTATTTTCCTTAAATAGTAACTTGCTACAGTCCTGTCCACAAATTAAAAAAAAAAAAAAAAAAAGAATTGAACACAGTATTCACAGAGGCAGAATTCTTTAGGACAATCAAAATCATGGGGTACTTAGAATAAATTAACATCAAATTGGGTTTATATTCAGATAGTCTGATCCTCTCCTCTGAAATGAAACGGAGACCGCTGCAACTGAGGGTGAATGCACACGTTTGTTCTTCGGTACAGAGACTCATTCTTTATATAAACTCAACGGTAATTTGAATCGAGTCAGGAATCCTGAGCAACCTCCACGGGGCGCACGCGCAGGCACACACGCCAACAGGGGCTCCTGGCAAGCAGGGTTTCCCGTGGTCACCTACGAGCAGGTCTTTTCTTAGAAGGGCCAAAGAATATTTCGATGCTATGATCCTGTCCCCCTCAGGGGATCATGTCTCTTCAAGTGTAAGAGCTTGGAGTAGCAGCAGTCCATGTACGAGATTCAGTAGTCAGGGGTCCCGGTCCTGGCGTCCATGAATCCAGGATGAGGCAAGCAGAGCTGACACACACCTGTTTCTAACGCTAAGAGGCGGGATCACGCCGAGCGTGGAGTTCTCAGTCTCGGTTGGAAATTCGCCTGTACGTACATTCTAATCTGGTTCAGGCACTGGATATGAACCTGAAGGGGGACGATGGAGGGGCGGGGGGTGGGGGTGCTTTGCAGATTGCAAGGGGCATGGAGCTGAGACCAAGGCAGGGCGCTGCTTGTCCTTCAGCCTGAATGGCCACCACCCGGTGTGTGGGACGTTCACCAGGGCTTCCTTGGCACCGGGGTGGGACTGTGCATTGCTCCAGCCCTGCCTGGACGCACAGGAAGCTCAGCCCTCAGAGTCCTACCCAGATCAACACACAGAACACCACGCAGCCTTCCAGAACCATGCTGTCCAGCTTCTGGGGAGGTCAGGAGCACGGCTGCCAGCCCCTCTTGTAAGGACAAGGGTGGCCAACAGTGGGGTGGTGATGTCTGGGGAGGAAGGTCCAAACTGGGATCCCTTTTTATTTCTCTCTGGGCCTAAAGGAAGCCACAGTTGCATGCATATCTACACCAGTTCCTGTGTACAGGATCCCTTTCCTAGAAAATTTAAAGTGCCTGGGTTCAAATGTGCTCATCCCTTCCCCACAGCTGGCGGTTCCTCTCCCGCCTCTGGAGGAAGGTGTGTCCTGCTCTCCTAGGGAAGATGCCCTCGGGATCCAGGGATGAACGCTTCACAGTCGTCCTAACTGGGATCCAGCATCTGGACTAAGCCTTCTTCATACACGCGAAGAACCGCTTCACACACGAACTTGTACTGGCTCTGGAAAAGGAGAGAAGGGACGCTGTCAGGTCAGGAGCACCAGGAACCCCGTGTCACGCGGTGCAGGCTGACTCTCTGTGCTGTTCCTCACAGCTCCCTTGGCACCAACTCGGCAAAAGAGACCCACCAGGGAGGTGTGCCACCTGATGAGGACAGCAGCCCCCAGAGGGGGAAGGGCAGAAGGTCCTCTGTGTGACAGAGGAGGCCGTGGTAGTCTGGGAAAGAACTAAGGTCCCTGCAGGGTGGCCACTCTGCAGAAGTACAAACCCTCGATGAGGAGGGCCGTTCTGAGAAGTGCAGTCGGGGTCCCAGAGTCCTGTCCTAGAACCCCTGGGTGTGTGGAGGAGGGAGGTGCTCAGGTGAGCCAGGATCTGGTTGTGGGGCTCCCCGCGTGGGGCAAAGAGTCTGGATTTGTCTTGAAAAGGAAAGCTACTGAGGATGTTCTGCAGGATATGGTTATTACACAGGTGCCCCTCGGTGTTCATGGGAGATGGGCTTCAGGAACCCCTGGAGTATTTGCATGAAATCTGCACACATCTTCCCATGTACTTTGAATCATCTCTAGATTCTTATAATGCTTAATGTAAAGCTACGTGAATAGCTGCTATACTGGACTGTTGAGGAGATAACGACAAGGAAAAAAGTCTGCGTGTCTGGCTGCAGGAGCAACTTTTCCTCATATTTCTGATCTGCCATCAGCTGAGTCCTTGGATGCAGAGCCCATGGAAACCAAGGGCCGACTGCGCTAGCAAAGACCTCAGGCGCATTTTAAAGAAGCAGAGAAGGAAAAAAACCAGAGCACTGAGATGGAGCATCTCCAAGTAGGAAAGTCCCAAGAGGAAGGACTTCTCCATCCTTAAATACATGTCCACTTCTTTCCTCTTAGTCCCATTTCCTGGGTACAAACTAATAAACCGCAAGGGCTCACAATCTGTGAGGGGACTCTCCTAGCCGTCCAAGCTCCTGCTTCTGCCGACCCCTCCTTCTCACTGCCTGGGACTGTGCCTGAGGGGCCCTCCTCTAGGACTTTCCAAAGTCTGCTTTAGACACTCTGTTGATGACAGGGCACTGGAGAAACCAGCCAGAGGCTGTGGGTATGGAGGGCGGCACACCTGGGAGGACACATGGCTGTGGGCTTTGGGACTGTGAACACCCCTGTCCCCAAGCTGTGGGTAAGGACTCAGTTCCCTTGACCCTCCGTCTCATGACCCATAAGGCCCTTCACCCAGTCCTGGCCCAGGGCAGCTGCTCAGGAAGTGCCGGACACCATTAGGCTTTTTATTGCTGGTCTGTACTCACGGACGTCTGCACCATCATGGCGCGCTGCTCTCGCATTTTCCGGACAATATCCAAGGGGTAAACAGGCAAGTTTCTCTCAATTAAGCACATGGCTGTTTCCATAGTGACCAACACGCCAGTCCGACCTATTCCAGCACTGGGGAGGGAGAGGAGCAGAGACTCAAGATTTGCCCGAGGAACATTTCTGCACAGCCCAGCTACACCCTGATGCAGTGCCTGCGTTGACTCAGAAGGAGCCACCAGGAACGCAAAGACACACTTAGGCAGGGTTCATGGCAGGGGCAAAGGCCATCTGAGGCTGGGCTCAGCTACTGGGGAGAAGCCCACTGCTGAGTGCAAAGTCCAATCCCTCTGCTATTTCCATCTGCTATGAAGGGCGAAGGGAGACATGCTCAGGACAAACAGAGACTAGGGGAGGACTCTCCTCTCGGGCTCTGGGCTACATGCACATGCTTATGATCTTTTTTCCTGAAAATTCCAATTCCTTTGAAATGGTGAAGAAAGAGAGCTTGGTGAGAACGCACAACGTGGTGGGCTTAGGGCGATTTGGTGCCTGCCAATCTTCTCCAGGCCTTTCCCCAGGGGTATAATAAGGCAAAACAGTGGCAGTACCTGCAGTGAACCAAGAGGGGCTCCCCGTCCACCCGCAGGGACCTCACGTAGGTCACAAACTCCAGAAAGTCCGAGGAGTCATCGGGCACACCGTGGTCGGGCCATGCGACATACTGGAGATGTGTCACCGTGTGCTCTTCCCCAGTCTGTGGGACATGCGGTGGCCTCGGTGAATCAGTCCTGGTGGTGGGCCCCGTCCCCAACACCGTCCAGGGTGCCCTGGGCCCCATGTTCCTACTCCTACTGTGCACAGCTCTGCTGTGGCCCCTGCCACATCCCACATCCGCCCACTTTCCCAAGACACCCATCTTCTTCTCAGCTGAGCCCCCTCCTGGAGGGTGGCCTTCCGACTCTTTAGCCTACAGTGATTTCTTCCATTAGCTCCAACTGTGCTTGCAATAGGCCCACACAGCTGGAGACACACACACACACACACACACACACACACACACACTTTATAGCGCTGGGGATCAAACCCAGGGCTCTGAGCATGCTAAACCCACCACTCTACCACTGAATTCCACCCTCAGCCCCTTTATATGTATTTCTTTTACGGTGGCACAATGCATACGAAGTTTAACATTTAACCATTTTTAAATGTAAGGTCCAGGGGCAACAAGTATACTTATTCACAATGTTGTGATACCATCACCATTATTTCCAGAACTTTCTTCATCACTCAAACATAAACTCGTATACCCATTACACTATAACTCCCGATTGTTCTCTTTCCTCAAACTCCTGGCAACTATCATTTCCTTTCTATAAATCTGACTGTTCTAGGTACGTCATATAAACGGAATTTTCAGTTTCTGTCCTTCTGTGACTGGTTTATTTCACTTAACATAATATCCTTAAGGTTCACCTGAGTTGTATTATGTGTTGAAATCCCCCTCCTTTTAAAGGCTGAGTACTATTCCACTGTGCAGATAGACTCATTTTGTGTACTCATTCATTACTTGATGGACACAGGGCTGCTTCCCCTGCTCGGCTGTTGTGAAAGGTGCCACTGTGCACCCTGGTACTGGCTCTGTGACTGGGAGTCTTGCACTGATTGATAGCTCCATCAGGTGAAAACAGGGCAGACCTGAAGACGTGGCCCCAGCAGGGACCACAGTGGCTGCTGGTTTGCCCCCTGCCCCTCCACCTGCCTGCAGACCGCTGCTTACCTCTGTGTTTGTGACCAGCATTTCTCGGGACACGTAGGCGATGGTGCAGTCCTCTGTCTGACACTGGATATGAAAGACGCCGTGGTCCATGACGTCAGGGGGGTCGGGCCAGTACTGGTGACATTTGGTCTGTAAGAAACCGAGCGCAGGTTAGCTTCCTCTGTGGGGTGTGTGCGGGAACAGCCCACGGGAGACAGGCTGGCTGGGCAGGCGTCCCAGGGAGAGCTGGTGGGAGAAGAGGAGTCAGGCGAGGCCCATCTGCTGTGTGTGATCTGGGATGGGGACACAGAGGAAGCTCCTTCCTCCTTTAGCATGTGGGTGGAGGTCGGCAGGCCAGAGGCCAATCAGCCCTGGGACGGAGCCTATAGGAAGAGGACAAGAGACTTCTCCTCTCCAAGGTTCATTTGTTGAAGATGATCAGACGCGGACCTGGGCTTATGAGCAACCTCCACCCAAACGCCCACCCTCTCAGGCCTACCAGGTCTTGCAGGCCCCTTCCCAGCAACAAGAGCCCCTGGAACCTCAACCCTCCACCCCTGACCTTCCTGTTAGAGGGGAGCCCCAGGCACAGTGGTCAGAGCACAGAGAGAGCTCCCCTGGCTTCACAAACCCCTCTCATTTTCCCATTTTCCACTTGAGGGCTGGAGACAGCATCAGCCTGAGGGCCTGGAGGACGGTGACAGCTGGAGAAGGTGTGCAGGGAGCTCAAGGTGGGGTTGTCCCACGGCAGTCCCTCTTACTGCTGCTATGGGTCTGCATCAACTGAGCAAGGGGGGCCCAGAGACGCCCTAGAAATCCAGATTAAGGAATCTCCAAGCTGAAATGAAGACCCCTTTTCACGTGGGGAGCATCTCCTGGTCCTCAAATGCTTCCGAGATAATTCTCTGTGGCGCCGAGACTCCAGAGCAGACTTGGATCCTGACTCAGGGCAGTGACTTGCCAAGGTCACAGAGTGCCGTGACCCTGTTCAGCACACATCCCCAGGACACCACAGTGTCTCTCAATACACCTGTGGATTCCCCACAGACTGACCAATCCCATCACCCTCACTGTGGTCCTCTCCCTGCCACAAACCCCGCAGGGTCTTCCATACGCCATTGCTGCCGCCGCCTCTTGGCTTCTAGGTCAGATGCTGGGCTAAGCTGCCCCTCCCATCCCGGTTCCTGCCAGTCAAATTCTCACTCATTAAAAAAAAAAAAAATATTTGCCCCCAAGCCTAGAGTTGCACCAACTTAAGTAAAAACTACATTTGTTTAGAGCAGAAAGGTGATAAAATAATCCTGACACAAGCAATTTGTCAGGAAACAGCTTTCCCAACTTATTTTCAAATATCGCTGTGAATATCTGAAATTAAAATACGCTGCTGTAGAGTTGCAGTTGAGAACTTACTTGGAAACAGTACATGTGGGTGTCTTGGTTAGGAACCGCTTTCCAACTTTCCTTAGACACGAAGGGCTGCTTGTGGGTAGAGAAGGGAGCCAAGTCGCCCCCAAGGGCTCTGCCTCTGCCTGTGTCCTCACCCTGTGTCATAGTTCCCAAGGGTCCTGCCCGCAGGAAAACTGGGGGCAGATGCTCTTTAAAATAATATAACTTGTTCAAGGCAGAGCTACAAACACCTGTATTCTCAGAGGGTCTTTACAGTGCACCTGGTCAGGACTGGGTCTCTCTCTACCTCTGATCAAATTTAGATTTTGAGGTCTGTTGGATGTATAAGCCCTGGGGTGTGGTCAAGACATTTGTGGAGATCCTGGGTTCCAATCCTGGTTAATACGCTCTACTAAGCAATGGTGTCGTCCTGAGAAGGTTACCTACCCTCTTTGAGCCTCTCTTTCTATATGACTACTGCTGGAAGGGACACAGGGGACGAGGATGCCCCAGTTCCTATGAGGATGACCTGATATAAGCTCATTCATTCTCTGAGCCTCAGTTTGCTCAGATGCAAAACAGAGTCATTCACAGTTCTTTCTTTGGGGTTGTTCTGAGGCCAAGATAAAATAATACTGTTAATAACATAATCAATACTATCGTTTGAACGGTATGGGAGGGTGCTTTGCGTGGACGTTATTTTATCTTGGCCCAGTGACAGCCAGAGGAAGGTACTATGAGGGCCTCTGTTTGCATGAGTAAACCGAGGCTCAGAGAGTTAGTCAGTCATCCACACAGGCACTGGTGTGTGGGGGTTTCACTCCAGGGCTAAGAACTCGCTGTGGGGTGGATATCCCATGAAATGATAAGGAAACACACCTCTGCAGAGCTGTGGGATTAAACAGATAACCCACACAAAGGGCTTGGAGGGACAATGGTCAGGGCAGCTGGTCAGAGGGCAATGGGGCTGCTGGAGACGAAGCCCCAGCTGGCTGCTGCCAGGATTCAGAGGCTCTTTCCTCTGGTTTCACAGGCTGAGCAGGGATCGCTTCTCTCTTCTAGCCCCGAGTGTGGCTTTGAGAAGAGGGTTCAGGAAGGGAAAACGGACCACTGAAACGGTTTTGGAAAAGAAGTGCCTGTCTGGACCAGAGGGGACATGCTGAAGACTGTTCCTGGAGGGGGTGGAGCGTTATCTTAGGAAGAGGGACGTGGGTTTGAGGGGAGAGGCAACTTTTATGATGGACCCAACTTTTATGATGAAGTTTGCTTTCCTGCTTAGTCAGTTAACACACATCCCTGCAGACGTCATGACGAATTAGATGTGTTTGGCATTATCCTCAAGGTGCTATCAAATCTGGCCATCAGGAGGTGTGAAGGAGAAAAGGCAGAGAAAGAGGTGGGTCATGTGGGAGGTGATGTGGATGTCCTGGATAGGGGACAGGAGCTCAGTGCTGAAGGCCGAGGGTGTCCCCAGTTGGGTGGGGCAGGCAGGGATCATCAGGGCAGAGGGCATGGGCTGCTCAAGGTAAAGAGGTCCCTGGTGTTGCAAGGGAACAGAAGACACCTGGATACGACCACCCAGGAGGGGCAAGCTGGTCTGGGGTGGGCGCTGGGGAGGCGGTGCTCTGAGCATCTGAGGGGCACCACGGGAAAACGCAGGACCAGTCTGAACCAAGGCAAGGTCTGGCTGAAAGCTTGTTCCTGCCTGAGCTAGACTGGGGAAGACTTGGGGCCAGCAGGAAGTCCCTGCTATTCCTGGGAGGGGGATTCAAAGGCTGTGACAGCAGGCAGGAGCCCTGGGGACACAGGACAGATAGACTGGGGTCAAAAAGGTGGTCAGTGGTGGCGGCCCATGGTGAGTAGGTGGGGGAAGGGATGCACCAGACTCCTGCTTGGGTGACCAGTGCCAAGTGTCTGGGATGGGGGCTGGGGGGACTGGCCATGCATGCGCCTGCGCGTGTGCATTTGTAGGGTGGTGAATCTGGCACCATCTGTGAGGACACTCAGGTAGGCATGTCTTGTCAGTGAGCAGAGGGGCTTGGGGATCAGGGGGTGGCAGGAGTCAGTGCCCAGCTCCATTTCCTTAATTACCCAGTGGGCAGGACAAAACCTGACCGAGAGGTTCCTGCCCCTGTGCACATGTCACCAGGCACAGTGTGGTTAACGGGTAACGAGCGCGTGGGAGCCCACAGAACTCTGTGCTGCTCTAAACCTCTTCCTGACACGTCACGGCATTCTCACGACAATCCATGTCTCTATTGTTACTCAGATCAGCAGAACAACTTGCCTCTGGTGCAGGAAGATGAGGGCAATGGGATCCAGAGTCACCAACCACGCAGAACACCCAAGACAGGCCCGGTGCAGCTCATTCTGAACCCTCCAAACAACCCAAGAGACAGGCGTTGCCACTCCTTTCTAGTGACAAGGAAACCGAGGCTTTGAGTCCTGTCCACGTGGACCCCATCAAATGATGGTTCCAGAAGCCAAATGCCTCCACTGACCCCAAAGCCTGTGCCTTAAGTGACTGGCAAATGGGAAGAAAACTTATCCATATTATTCACACGGAGATGGAAAAATGGATCTCTCCCCCAAAGAGATGTCTTCTGGAAGGAAAACGAGGGAAAGTGACTTCCAGATGAAACCCTCTAGGAGGAAACCCGAGCCTCCAGGGGGAGAACAGAAAACCACTCTGAACAGAACGGAAGAAAGGAGAAATGAAAGCGAGCCACAGGCGAGAGTCGACCTGACCCCCAGGAGATGGAGGTCGTGGCTCTGCACCCCCAGATGCAGAGGCAGCACGGGGGGGGGGCGTGGGGCTGCCAGCCAGTGCACACCTGCCCGAGTCCTACTCTACTGAATGCACCGCAGGGGAGAAAAGAAGTAGGAGCTGATAGAAATTTCACCTTCTGGAAAAAGAGGGGCAAAGCTGCTCACCTGGAAGAACTGGGGGGTGTGACAAGGAGTCGGGGACAGTAGGACAAAGGGCTCGGGTCACCCAAGGGTTTGTAACAGGAGACGGGAAACACACCCTGGAGTTTGGAAGAACAGGTTTCAAACAATTGATCACCAAGAGAGTAAGTTCCCAGGCCAGAGGTGCTGAGGGAACGCCAGGCCCCATGGGAGACCCGGGAAAGAGCCAGGAGCAGAATGGGTTCAGATGGCAGAAAGGGCTCAGAAACAAAGAAACGTGCAGGTCACAGAGACCTCAGATGAGCTCGGGTTCAGAGCGGCCACCCACAACAGAGGGGAGAGGAGGGCAGGAACAAGGAGCAGGAGGGGCAGGACCTGGCAGAGTGGACAGAGGAGGGTGAGGCTTCTCGGAGGGCACAAAGGGACTGGCAGAGAAGGGAAGGAAGGGGCTGCCATCCAGGGCAGATCACCTGTCACTGCCCGTTCCGCCTTTTCTCCAAGGAGAAGAATGGCTGTCCAGCTGGGAAGGGCACGGTGGACTTTCAAGGGGAAAGAGAAGCCTGACAGACAAGAGGCCGGGGACAGCACCAAGCTGCCCAAGTGGATTCCGATGCAGACTCTACGGAGCTGCATTATGAACTAAGAGACCTCACGAGACAGCAGAGGGGCCCCAGGCCCTGAGAAAATCGGGCGCAGCAGGCACCCAGCAGACAGGACAGGGGTCCAAAGGCAGGTAGATGCAGTACAAAATGACAAGAAGACTTGATGTCCACTAGCTGTAAAATATCAAAATGGCCCAGATTAGAGTCTACCAAGCGCAGGACGCCTCCCACCTTCAGAGACTGGGTCTGTGTCAGTAACACACAGCTACATGCGGAGACGTGCTTTGTCACACTGTATTTCTGATTCTGCCATAAAGACAGACTCAATCCTTGTTCAAAACCACTTTAACATCACCTAATACTTTAATTCTATTTTTATAATAACTGAGAGAGTGCCTCAGATTCAGAGCTGAGGAAGGCAAGATTATTTAGAATTGGGGGGTCTTCATATTTTTACACATACTTTTTATTTATGGCAAGTGATATGGACCAGCAGACTCCCCTTTAAGAAATATCTTAAGAAATATTAAAGTAGAGGAAAGTCAATTCGAAGAAAATGATAAATAATATCACAAAATGGTCCTCATAATAGTCATTAATGTGGCACCAAAATTACTACTACTGCCAGCTAAGATTTATAGAATATTTTCTGTGTGCCAAGCACTCTTACAAGAAGCTACTCATATTAGCTTTCAATTCCTCCATAATCCTACAAGATTGTGGTTACTCCCATTTTACACAGTTATAAGCCACACAGGAGCTTGTAACTCAAACGCAGAGCGAGAATTTAAACTCAAAAAGTATGGTTTTAGGGCTTCCTTACCCACTACACGACAGAACCAGCAAGCTGTAGGCTCTTTAGTAAAACAGAGGGGACGGTACTGTGAGCTGGCTGGAGTTACCTGTATTCAAAAGGGTCCAAGTAATTTCTTATTAAGAACAAAAACAGGAGAGGTGTTGAGCTTTTCCTTGGTGAGCCCTTACAGAGCCCCGGCTTGGGGTGCCTTTCTAACCCATGGCTGGACATCTGGCTTTGGACTTTGCCTTCTCACCCCCTCTGGGTGGTGGGGGTGATGGGCCAGGAGGGCCAGAGCCGGGCTGGATTGACCCTCGGACCTGGCTAAGTTTCCCAGGCCCTCCCGGTGGTCCAGGAATCGGGCCAGGGGTTGGGCCAGGTTCGGAGGTGTGGGGGATTCCCTCATGCCCTCTGCCCTATGAGTTCTGTAGAGGGATGGCGTACTGTGGACTGCAGGTTGGAATGGGCCTGATCCCCCACAGTGGCCTGGAGACCTCTCAACCTGAGATCGAGGTGGGAGCTGGGATGGAAGGCAACTCTGAGGAGGCCTCCCGCAAGCTTTGCATTGCTCACCCTGCTGTTGTGAAAGTGGAGAAGGAGAAGGTGGATCAAAACCATGAGGAGTCCCAAGATATCCAAGCTTTGCAGAAAGAACTCGAGGAATTTGCCAAGCTGCTGAAGCAGAAGAGGATCAACCTGGGATATACTCAGGCCGATGTGGGGCTCTCCCTGGGGGTTCTCTTTGGGAAGGTGTTCAGCCAAACGACCATCTGCTGCTTTGAGGCTCTGCAGCTCAGTTTCAAGAACATGTGCAAGCTGCAGCCCCTGCTGCAGAAGTGGGTGGAGGAAGCAGACAACAATGAGAACCTTCAGGAGATATGCAAAGCAGAGACCCTCCTGCAAGCCCGGAAGAGAAAGCGAACAAGTATGGAGAACCCAGTGAGAGGCAACCTGGAGAACATGTTCCTGCAGTGCCCCAAACCCACACTGCAGCAGATCAGCCACATTGCTGAACAGCTGGGGCTTGAGAAGGACGTGGTCCGAGTGTGGTTCTGTAACCGGCGCCAGGAGGGCAAACGATCAAGCATTGATTATTCCCAACAAGAAGATTTTGAGGCTGCAGCTTCTCCTTTCTCAGGGGGACCTGTATCCTTTCCTCTGGCCCCAGGGCCCCTCAGGTTACAGAAGCCCTCACTTCTCCACACTCTACCACCTGGTTCCTTTTCCTGAGGGGGAAGCCTTTCCCTCTGTCTCTGTCACCACTCTGGGCTCTCCCATGCATTCAAACTGAGGTACCTGCCTTTCCCAGGTACTTTCCCTTTCCAGAGGAGCGAGAGAGAGAACCTGGAGTCCGGACCAGGGCTTTGGGGATTAAGTTCTTCATTCACTAAGGAAGGAATTGGAAGCTCAAAGGGTGGGGTGAGGAGTTGGGGAACTGGTTGGAGGGAAGGTGAAGTTCAATCATGCTCTTGATTTTAATCCCCACATCACTCATACTTTGTTCTTAAATAAAGAAGCCTGGGACACAGTAGATAGATAAAAACAACAACAACAACAACAAAAAAGAACAAAAACACAACCAGTGTGACTCGACGTCATGTACACCCAGAAGAATGAGAAGTTATACCCCATTTATGTATGATGTGTCAACGTGCATTCTACTGCCATGTATAACTAATTGGAATAAATCTTAAAAAATTACAACTGAAACAAAAATAGATAAAAATGAGATTTCCAGACAAAAAGACGAGGTGATGCCACAGAGCTGGCCTCAGACAGTCTCTCATGGTAACTGGGTACAGGAGAAGCAAAAATGGGAGGGGACAAGAGCAGGGTTGCCAGGATTAACAACTGCTCCCCAAAGTGCGTCCTCAGTGCCTCTGAAGAACAGTATTCTAGAGGAAGTTTCCACTGTTTCTTGACTGTACGATTTTTCATCATTGACTTAGGGATGAGAGATTCTTACTAACTCTGTGATCAACAAGAGCTAAGAATAATAACTAGGGCAAAGAAATAAGGATGCCGCCAAAACCAGATCTGAGGACTAAATACCCAGCATTTTCTGGACACTTGAAACATGCAGTTCTCTAAGCTAATAATATTGCACTGTCACTAACCCTCCAAGGTGGGCACGATTACTATCTCCATCGTACATTCAGCAGAAGCCGAGGGTCTGAGACATTAAGTGACTTGCTCAAAAGGAACCTTGTTTTCATCCTAGTCTGGCTCCAGTGTGCTGGATGAAGGTTCCCAGAGCTAAGGGCCTAAGCGCTGAAGAGGAAAAAGAGGCTCAATGGCAATCGCAAGATAAAGTCCACATAATCTCTGCTGATCGTGGTTTAATGGAAGCCCAGGGTTATTTTCAGATATTGAAAAAGTTGATACAGAAAAGAAGGGGAACTTATTTTGTGTCTTCCATGTAGCAGAACCAAATGGGATGAAGGTTAAAAGAGATATCTTCATTGTGAGGGGGAATTTTTAAAAAGCAGAGCTGAACGTCAACAGGATGGATCCTGGAAGTGTGCTAGGCGAGGCAGGGAGCAGTTTATCTAGGACCACATACGTAAAAGCCCTCTGCAAACCATGGGGCTCCGTGGAATTAGTAGAAATTCTTTTGTTTCAGGCGAGAAAGTAGACTTATCTCTTCAAGAATAGTAGCTTTATCAATTCCTAGGTATTCTCAATTTCAACATGGATTATTTTGGCTTTCTGAACTACATTGGGGAGGGAATCAATGGGAGGAAGTGGCACAGAGATCACTCAAAGCAGGGGGCTCAAAAGTAATTTCTAGGGCTGGGGTTGTGGCTCAGCAGTAGAGTGCTCACCTAGCATGTGCGAGGCCCTGGGTTTGATCCTCAGCATCACATAAAAATAAATAGATATTAAAAAAAGTAATTTCTACTTGATTTTGGAATGTGTTTCTGAATATTTCATAAAGAAGACATCCAGATGTATCTACAAGTTAAGGAAGCATGATAGGAGTATCCTTTATATACTGACTTCTGTTACAGGATCATAGAACTGTTTCTATGGAAAAATGGTAGAATAATATAATTTCTCTTTCTATTTACAGCCACCGTTTACCTGGTACACATTGCCCTTTCAGAACCAGCACTTGTCCCAGCCAATACAGGGGTTCTGAGAAGGTAGGGTAAGGCAAGAGTAAGGTAAGGCTTGATATACTGGATCCATGCTGGGAGTGGGCAGGAGTGGGGCTGAGCTTCCCATCCTTGGGGGTGTCCATTCGGTGGAACCACAGAGATCTATGGGGCATGAAGGGGCTAGACCAGGAGGCCACTTCCAACCCAAGATTTATGCTCCATACAACATGATGGGACACTGCACACATCTGAATTGGAAACTGATCTACTTACCCGCCCTCGCTCTGTGAGAGTTGTCAACATGACAATTAGAGATAACTTCTGATCCCAGACGACTTGCCAAAATTGTGCACAGGTATGTGGCAGGGGTCCCTGAGTGGCAATGTACTTGTTCACAAGGTTAGCAGCAGGAATTTCCATCTAGCAAGAGATTGGTAAGGGATTATAATCTGTTACTTCCACAAGGTGGACAGGGTTCTGCATTTTAAACTCTTCTACTTGCTGATATCACATCAAACCATTATATCAATCCACAGTGAATAAGAAAAATCAAAGAAAGTTATTGCTAAAAATCCTTGAAAAAGATTTGATGGTAACGCCATCATTAATATCTTTAAGATTAAAGTGGATGACATTCTGTTGGCAAAACCCAGAAATGTCCCTTCAACATGGAGTTTAAGTGACTTTCATTGCTTTCTACTAAATATAACTACTATCCATTATCTTCATTTTAAGCAGGACACATCGATCCTCACCAAGTTTTCCCATGAAGGAATTTCTATCAGAATTATTTGATTTAATTGTTTTTCAAATAGCTTTAATAAGGCTACCCTTTATGTGCCATGAAATTAAGAGCAGGAAATAATTATTTTTATTCAAAGCAGACAAGAGTTGGTGGCATCAGTAATACAGGTTAATACTGCCAACTCTTGTCACACTTTGCGTTCTGCATGACTTCCAACGATAATGTCATTAAGTTGGTCCATCTTTTTTTTTTTTTTTTTTAGTTGTAGATGGACACAATACCTTTATTTTATTTACTTATTTTTATGTGGTGCTGAGGATCGAACCCAGGGCCTCACACGTGCTAGGCGAGTGCTCTACCACTGAGCCACAGCCCCAGCCCAAGTTGGTCCATCTTGACCAACATTTTCCCATGCTGCTCCTCTTTCATTTTGCCCTCTGTGCTGAGTCTTCTCTATGCAATTACACTCAGAGCCCTCTGCGCTTTGGACTGGCAACTTCATTCATTCACACTTAGGTTGGGAAGGTAAATGAAGGATCCCAATTCATGATTGGGTTAGTGCTTAGGCTCATGGCTTCCTTGACCCTTGATAAAACAAAGAGACTGGATTCTGTGGGGTGGCCACCCAGTTCTGATTCTCTGTTCTTAAGACATCAACAATGTTGAAGTGAGGGCTTATGAATCCCATAGATGCTTTGGAATAAATAAGATCAATGATCAGACCAAATTTTATTAGGACAGTTCTTCTTTTTTAATATTTATGTTTTAGTTGTAGGTGGACACAATATCTTTATTTCATTTTTTTTTTTTAATGTGATGCTGAGGATCGAACCCAGTCCCCCCACGTGTACTAGGCAAGCACTCTACCTCTGAGCCACAACCCCAGCTCCAGAACAGTTCTTGATCACTTCTATAACCTGAGACTTAGTCTGAAAAGTCATATTTGTTTAGGTCAGGGTTTGGCAGATGATGGCTTGAGGGTCAAATCTGCTGGCCACAAGCTAAGAGTAGTTTTCAACATTTTTTAAATGGCGGCATCTTAAAGGCAAAGACCAAATTCTGACTCTGTATAGAAAAAGTGTGCTGACAATGGATTTAGATGGAGAAACTGAAGTTCAGAGAGACCAGGTAAATTGCCCAAAATGCACTTTCAGAGTAAAAATGAATGCTTTCCCCAAAACATGTATACCTTTTCCTTTTCCTCTTTTGGGTCTTAGGTACAGAAGAGGTATTGTTTTTCTTATATTTAGGCAGGATGACACTAATAATGTGGGGAAAACCACATAAAGTAACAAACATACCGCCAGCAAAACCAAATATCCAAGTAAGCAGCAAATACAGAGGTGTGTGGACAATGGAATTAGAGACACTGAAGGCCTCCTGCCCTTATCTCAGTTTTGCGGCTTTTCAAATTATTCAGTCTCTCTGAACCTTAGTTTTCTCCTCTGTAAAACTGAGACCCCTCTGCCTTCCCTCACATGGCTGCTGAGCTGAAATGAGGCCGTGAACAGGAGAGCACTGTCAACTGCCAAGCACCCTGCAGGCCACCCCCATCCTTGTTAGAGTGATGAACGCGCTGTATCTTACCACCCGGCTTCCTAACTTACATTCACGTAACTTGCATTAATATAATCTTCATTTCCCTGCAATAATACCCGGGTGGTGTCATCTGTGGGAGAGAAAAATTTACCCATTATTCTGAGTGTTATTTTTATCATCCCAAGTAAACAAGAGTTCAGTTCCCAGCCCCATCTGCAGCTCTTGCCTCATTAGCATAAACACTATTCCCCAACTGTTCAGAGTCTGAAATGGCTGCAATAAAGACGGTGGTGTTTACAGACACACTGAAAATCGCTCCAGAATACCAGACAATCTGTTTTAAAAAGGGAAACATTATCTCAGTATAGGGGGGGAAGGAGGCATTCATGCCGGATACTCACAAGGCAGCACATCTTTATATCGGTTTTTGTCCAAATTTTGAGGCAGCTTTGCAAATGTGATGGCCAAACCTGGCTTCTTTCGGTAGAGTTGCTAAATGACAGAGAGAGGCCAAAAAGAAAAAAAAAAAAAAAATCACTGTGAAAAAACAGCTAAGGAAAGTAGGATGTGAAAATATGCTTTAACCATACATGGCTCCAAAATCTTAACATTTTAAAGTGATTATATGTTGTTAACATATTAAGGGAAAAAAATCTTCCCAATAAGAAATTCTACAGTTCTAGGAGAAACTGACTAAATCCTTTACTAATGTTTTACATTTGAGGATCTTTGGCAGGGGGAAGTCATGGGGGGGATCTGAGTCACAGATAATGGGTCCTGATAAGTAGAACTTTTTTTTTTTTTTTCCTTGGCAATTTGACACACGCTAAAAGCAAGTAGTGATGGTGGTGGGATGGGGGGGGGGATTTTGACTCAAAATTAATAAAAATCACCTGAATTAGTTTTGAGCCCCATTTCCCTCCAACTCAATGGTGTGAACCACATCTTTTGCTTAATGACGAATGTCATTTGTCATTTTAGAAGTTTATTTCCAAAGTAAAAACATTTGTCTGACATATAGTAATTCTGTTTAAAGCGCTATTTCCTTATACATGCAATCACTACCAAAAATTTAAAATAAATTGTGTATCTACAAGCACATATCAAATAGGTTGATATAGTGCATGACATGGTTTCCCCATAGCCCTCTGGGAGAAACTACAATTATTCTTATTTTGCAAGTGACAGTCAGAGGATAGATGCTTTGCCCAAGATAACAAATGAGAGGATGAACACATCTGTTGCCAATACTTATGTTTTCTTTTCTACACAGCAGTTTCCCCCACTTGAACAACCAAAGTTAAGCCCTTTGTACTACGGGGCTCCCTGAGAAAACAATTGTTTCAATGTTGGAAGTGTTCATTTTTCTGTTTTTTTTTTTTTTTTAAATTAAATCTGGGATATTCAGGCTGGTCTAAAGAAAAAAATCTTTTTTTTTTTTTTGAAGAGAATTTTTAATATTTATTTTTTAGTTCTCGGCAGACACAACATCTTGTTGTATGTGGTGGTGAGGATCGAACCCAGGCCGCACACATGCCAGGCGAGCGCGCTACCGCTTGAGCCACATCCCCAGCCCAAGAAAAAATCTTAACAGTGATTTCACAACTCTGAGATGACCTTTTCATTTATCTTCTCCAGATTATTGTTTTCTGCTCATATATGTACATGAACATATGAACATACCTAAGTATGCAATGTAAACATATACAATACATATATATACACTACATTTTTAAAGACAAAAAATATCGATATTTTTCATACTATATTCAATGGAAACCAAGTGTCTTAAAGGAAGGCGGTAGGTATTTCTCAAAAAAGTTGCAAAGTCGAAGATTTACCTGATGTTCTATGAATCTCCAACAAGACAGGTCTTCCCACATGAGTTTAATTTTGATCAGCTAAGTATTTCTCAGGCTAATTTAGACATGAAGGACTCAGCATCCCACTGGATGGGAGGGGGGAGTTCTGGGAAACACTGCCCTAATTTTAAAGCCTGTCCCCTTATTTACTAGGTAGTATCCATTTCTCCATGTCATTAGATATTCTTTATAAAGGTGAAACTTAATAATCTAGTTTACTATGTTTATTTTTGCAAGCTGTATTATTTAGCAAACTGGCTTCTCTTGGTCTGCTTTGCTCTTATTAAACTACACAGAATTTATTAGAAAAGAATTAACATGGAGACCTGGGGTCATAAGAATAGCTATATTTTATATATTTACTGACTATTTTGAATTTCTGAATTCTACAAGAGCTTGGCTACTGATCTGATCACCTGTATGGTTTCAGTTCATAACAATCAAGTAGCTGCTGAACTACTCCTTAAACATCTGCAGGCTTCAAAGGACTCTGTGAGTTCATTCTAGAAATAAAAGTCATGGTTTATTGGAGGTTTTAGTTTGACTCTGGCAGAAGGAGGACATTTGAGTGGGTCAAATTTATCTAAGTGGCATTTTGGTTCCAACTGATTAAATGTATGAAGGGAAATCCAATTATGTGAATGCAACCAGTAAATCTAACCTGGAGGTAAAAAGATATATACCTTCTATGTAACAAAGATATACATGCAGCCACCTTGAGAAGGTCTGGCAGACAAACAGATCTAGCAAAATGCTTTAATTATATGATTTAAATGTATCTCAGTAGTAGGACTATAGAACACTAAAAATTTTAAAGACGTACTATGGCAGAGAAACATTTTAAAATGTGTATGCTCTGGGATTTATCCAACAAGAATTCATAAAGATTCCTGTCAGAGAAGTTTACCTGCAGCAGAATATTTATTCATGGAAAACCAGAAAACGGTAACAACCTGAATATTCCCCAAGAAGGAGAAGTTCTGACTTAAGTTACAGTACAGCCAGACCATAAAATTCTGTACAAAAAAATAAAAAGCTAAAAGTCCAGATTTGGAAGAACATCCCTTCATCTACTTTTAAATGAAAATTGCATATTAAAAAAAAAACATACACGATGGTGATTCTAAATAGCAGCACATACAGAGTGTATACGGGGTGTATAACACACAATCCTGTGTGTGTGCACTTGTGTATGTGTGTGTACCATATATGAGCATGAACACAGGAACAGGTATGGATGGATGCACACCAAATTGTTATCTACAACTTATAACAAAGAAGAAACTGAATGGGATGGGAGTTGGGAGACTTTTTTACTTGGGCTATTTCTGAATGATGATAATGAGAATGATTATTTTTTAAATTCATGACTGGAGTGAGGGCGAAAAAAAGACAACAAATCTATTTATAAAATACAAAATTTTCCCGGAAAGCTGGGCAAGCAAATCAAAAGTCAAGACTTCTTTGGGTTTAGGAAGTCCAAAAAAGCCCATCGTATTTACATCTGCTCTACAAAGTTTGGCGCTGAACAGGACTGACGCCATTCAGGGGAATAGGACTCAAGGGCATAGTCTCAGGCTTTCTGCAGAGATAACGGTCCTTTAATGCACCCGACTCTTCTCTGCCGGTGGGCTGCTGGGTCAGCTGGGTAAGAACTTGCTCTGAGACAGGGCTGATAAGAGTGGAGTGGGACGTGCTGGGAACACAGGCATGTCAGGGACGGAGCAGTGACTAAGGCGTTAGGACACTGGCCAGAATTTGAGACAAGACCCATAAAGTAACTATTCCCTGGAAAAACAGCATTTGTTTCCATTATTCCCAGGCTGCAGGTGTGTAAGGCAGGCAAGATCTCCCAGTTGAAGATCCCCTAAATTCTGTCCTCTTAAAATGGGAGCAGCCAGGGGGTTGGGAGGCAGGGTCATGGGGACAAGCACTTATGAAATCACTTGGTTTTATGAATATTTTTTTTTTTTTGGTACCAGGGATTGAATCCAGGGGTGCTTTACACACTGAGTCACATCACCAGCCCTTTTTTATTTTTGAGACAGGATCTCACTAAATTGCTAAGGCTGGTCTCAAACTAGCAATCCTTTTGCCTCAGACTCCCAAGTCACTGGGATTACAGGTGTGCACCACCATGCCCTGCTGAAAATATGAATTTTTATGACCTAAAATGCATGTTCTCATCCTATCAGAGTGTAGTTCTAAGAAGCTCTGAAACTAAGGGTAAATTATGAAAATCTCGGGCCGAGAGGGGTTGCTAAGGAACAGCAGTATTTAAACTGCAATATCAACATCTCCGGCTCTGGCCTCTGAAGACAAACAACTGAGCAGAGGACCTGGCGCTGTCTGGCGCGGCACCGGCGGGGTGGACCGGAAGGCCTGCTCTGGAGTTTAGACATCTCTGCTTTGCGCGCGGTTTCCAACATCAGAGAGAGGCCTCAGGGGCTCCATCCCTTAGCTCCTCTCACTGGGCCAAAGCTGTGAGATCTAGTCGCACCCTGGACAAGGGCTGCAGACACGACCAGCTCCAACAGGGACTGCGGCAGGGTGGGACCCGGCAAGCAAAGGACACCTCCACCAACCCCAGAACACAGCGGGCTTCTCGCTGGATTCTGGAAGGCTGAGAACTGGAGAAGGGGGAGGCAGGAGAACAAAGGGAGGGGACCTCGGGGACCTCGGACAAGGGAAGCACAAGCAGCAAGAACAGTCCCTTTCATGCCCCACAAGAGCCAGAGCCAGCTTCAGCCATGACTGGGACTCCCAGTGACTGTCCCCTGAATCAACTACACTGTTATCTCTGCGGGAAGCCTGCTTGTTCTGTTCACCACCATGAGCCCCGAGGTCAGCACTGTGCCTGGCACACAGGAGGTGCTGGGCAGCGGGAAGGGAGCATGGGATCTGTGGCTTTAAAGGGGGTGCAACCACGTGAAGGAAGCTGACAAGAGATGGCAGTTGTGGCTTTCTTGGACGTGGTGCTGTGGACCGGAGCTCAGGGCACTCACCTTTCACAAAGGCCCCAGGAGGTGTTTTCCTGGTGCCACTGGATGGACGAGCTAACAACTCACCACTCCCAGGGAGCCTGTCCACACTGGGGACATCCCCTTTCTTCATATGGACCCAGCCAAAGGACCAAGGACACGGTCTCAAGGGCACCCGCAGCCTCTACCTACTGTCCAGGTGCGCTGCGCTGACATGGTTATAGTTATTTGGGGATTTCATTATAGTTTGGGTATTAAATGACCCCTGAAGGCTCCTATTCTAAAAGCTCCGTCGTTTTCTAGCACCAAAACCGCGAGTCAAACTAAACTATAACCCTTCCCTCCTTTTAGGTGGATTTTGTCACAGCAATGGACACTTAACGGAGACCTTTGATAGTAGTGGTCTTTCAACGCCCAGTCCCAGATGTACGTTCTACTGTTGGCGCACTCCTGAGTACACTGGTGGCGTCTCCTTCACATACACACACAAACAGGGCAAGTCCTAGCACGTGACATGCACAGGATAAGGGTCGTTCAAGGGCCCCTGTGTGTGTCTATCTACTCCAGACACACTAAATTGATACTTTTTTTAAAAAATGAGAAAAAAAAAGGCAAACAATTTTTTTCTTTCTTTCCTTTTTTTTTTTTTTTTTTTGTGTGTGTGGTGCTGAGGATTGAACCCAGGACCTTGTGCAGGCAAGGCAAACACTCTACCAACGGAGCTATGTCCCCAGGCCAGGAAAACCATTTAAAAAATACATTTGGTGGGGGGTACTGGATATTGAACCCAGCGTGTTTACCACTTCCTCAGCCCTTTTTATTTTGATAGAGACTCTCTCTAAGCTGCCCAGGTGGGCCTCAAATTTGCCATCTTCCTGCCTTAGCCTCCTGAGTAGCTTACAAGTGTGCACCACCGCACCTGGCTTTACGTGCACTCTGACGGGTGGGCTCTGCTCTGGAAGGTACCACTGCCCTCATTAATTCTGACATGTGTTGATTTAAACCTCTCACAGTTTTCAGCTGCCTTTGCTCGTGAGTCACTTGTTTTGACACTAAAGGGTAGTTCCTACAGTGGCAAGGTAGGTGCCAATTAAGGAAGCACAGGTCGGAAAAGAGAAGAATGGGTTTTGGTAAGGATGGACGATGCTGAAGTGGAGGGGTGAGGGTACACGAGTGGACAGGACACTGGGTGTCTTGTGGCCACTGCTCTAATCCGTCAATCTGGGGAGGGGGTACTCCCTTGCAGTACTCTTCATTTTCTATCAGAAGAGGAGTCTTCAAAGAGGTCTTAACGAAGAGTGGGCAAGGAGGCGGTTGCCCGTCACGGGGTCCCTGGATGGCATGGACACAGGGCTCTTCTGTTTGCTGGAAAGCTGGTTCTCAAACAACGGACAGCTGAGCATCAGCACTGAGTTTTTAATCCATGAAACCATAAACCAAACGCATGGCCTTGCCCTGGCTTCCACAGAACTCCGACTTGGGGCAGTGTGGGTGAAGCCACAAGCTACTCCCAGGAAGGAAGGAAGGAAGGAAGCTGTGGCGAACGGGTACAATCCTCAAGGAGGACAGCGTCCTGGAGGTGGTGCCGACAAGGAACCTGGCAAGAACCAACCTGTTCCATCCTACAGAGAAGAAAACCTGATCTTGGGTGAACAAAATACAGCATTCGAGGCCAATCACAGATGCTGCCCAACTGCCCAGTGTCACAACGGGGGACGGACAGCTCTGGAGGTTGGGTGGAGCTGGGACACGCCTGTCAGTGGACTAGAGCTGTTTGTTTGTAGGTAGGTAAGTGTGTGAGCCAGTGTCTCACTCTGCTGCCCAGGCTGGTCTCGAACACTGGGGTCCTCCTGAGTGGCCGGGACAAGAGGTATGCACCCCCATACCAGATGGATTTTTTAACATCAATTATCATTCTGGCTCTATCTCTGACTAGGTATGTGACACCAGACAACCTCTTTGCCTCTCCCTCTCCTGATTCTGATCCTGGGCTTGTGGCTGAGCGGTAGAGTACGTGCCAGCTCTCGCACCAAAGAATAAAATAAATAAAAAATCCTAATAACTCTGGCCGTCACCTGTTTCACAGAACTGCTGTGAGAACTGGAACAGCATATGTGAAATACACGTGGTAGATCCCAGATACTCCAGAATGTCGATTATTATTAAGTGTGATTTTGTCACAGCTGGGACCAAATGCTTTCTGGAACACATATGTAATTGTTTACTGAAAGCCACAGGAGGGACGAGGGAATTCCCTCAATTAAGAAAAAAAAAAAAAAAAGAAAGAAAGAAAGCTTCAGAGCAAGCTTCCAGAAAGCCAGTGCTCCTGGAGGGACTCTGTCTGCTGCCCCAGGCAGGTGCACTGTGTCACGGAGTGGGTGAGGAGGACACCTGCCAATGGACCCTGCCAGCGATCAGCCCCACTTCCTGCTTCTGGGCACAGAGCACATGTCCTCATCAGTCAAGCTGCCTGTCTGCCCATGGCACAGGAGGAAGAGTAATGGGGACATGGCCATGTTGTCTGGGCACAACAGGCAGGACTTGCAGGGTTCCAAGCTCAGAGCCCTATGACCACTTCTTGTGCAGACTGGGCATGCTCCTGGAGCCTCTCTTTGTTTACAAATAATAATAGCTGCTGTTACTTTAAAAAATTTTTTTAATTAAAAAATTTTTTTAGTTATAGTTGGACATAATATATTTATTTTATTTATTTATTTTTATGTGGTGCTGAGGATCGAACCCAGCGCCTGGCACGGGCTAGGTGAGCACTCTACTGCTGAGCCACAACCCCAGGCCCTGTTTTTTATGGTGTCCTGATCACGCACCAAGCAATGAATTAAGTATTTGTCTCATCTACTCCTTATAATTCAACTCACGAGACGACCTACCTATAGATGAGGACATAGGGGCCTCAGAGGTCAAGGGAAGGGAGTAAGGGGTGAAGCCAGGATTTAAAGTGACTCTGGCCCTCTGTGACCTTTGCTAGCTCTGATGGTACCCTAGTAACAGCCCTCAACAGGCCAAAGCATCTTGTAATTTCCAACGGCCACAGAAGCAGCTCTGGAGTTAAGTCAGAGCCTGGGCTTAAGTCAGGCTCTGCCTCTTACAGGGGGCTCTTGGGGAGGTCACTTCCTTTATCTGAGACTCTGTCTCTTCTCTATATGATGGGGATAATGGCTGGATCCACACAGAGCTGTTCAGAGAATTACATAAGCTGACAACTTCACAGCCTGTGGCACTGGGTAAGTACCCACTAAAGTGCTCATTTTCGTACTAGTTTCCTGTTTGATTTAGTGTCCCTTGAACCAAACTGCTCTAGCAGCTGCGGAGGACATCTGCATGTGATGCTCCAGTGACCCGAGGGCTCCTTGGGAGGCCAGGAGGGACGATGGCAGAGGCAGAGCTCCCACCACAGAGCAGACCTGCTTTTATCTGCTTATATTTTGGAATTCTGCAAAAGAGGCTACGTAAAAAGAAGGATTTTCTACTTAATTTCTAGAAAATTTATAGACGAAATGAAAAAACGTGTGTCCACACTAAAATTTAACTCTCTTACGGATGTATACGTTTTCTGCTTCTTTCTTCTGCTACTTTCTTACTCTCCATGAGTAGACTAGGATGGGCGGCAGGGGGCAAGGTCCTGATAGGTTTCCACCCTCTCCTTTCCACATCAGCTCGTGCATCAGAACCTCAGCCAACCTTGTTAAAGCACCAGTATCCGGTAGATGTGGACAGTGCCCTAGTTTAACAAGCTCCCCAGGTGGCTCCCATACAGGTGGTCAGAGGTCACCCTTTGAGAAACACTTTTACAAAAAAATAGGGGGTGGCAAGGCCTTTTAAAACTTCTTTAAAAAGTGGATGAACACTTTTCAGGGTTCATCGAATGGAGACGCCCATATGGGAAATACATCAAAGCAGAGGCTGGGGGTGGAGGAGGCCTTAGGAAGCCGGGGCAGGGCCAGCCTCGGAGCTTTCCCCAGGCCCAGCCACGGCACCGCATCAGCCAGAACAGCTCTCCTGGGTCCAGGGCTCTCCCTCGTCTGGGGCCAGCCAAGATTCCTGGTACTTCCTTATGCCACCTGACCTCTGTGGCCTTCAGCTGAGCAGGACCTCCTGAATTCCCTCCCCTTCTCACTTAGTCCCATCCATCCCTTATTAATCCCACATCTTACCCCAGGGACCACCTGGAACCTTCTCTTCCAGCTGCCCTGGTATGAACTATTTGTGTAATAAAATCTTACCCTACCTTGGCCTTCAGCTGTTTCTGACTCATGATACATCTCGACCCCAAACACACCAAAATTAGATGGTGAATCCGTTGCAGCCAGAAACCCCCTTCTTCCCTCGTTATGACCCAGTTCTAGCGTTAGGCCCATGGAAGTACCTGCCACTGGCTGAATGGGTGATTGACTCCATGGTGCCTCTTCCCTCCCCTCCTTCCCCAGTATTAAAACAAGAAGGATAAAACTGAGATCACCAGCAACTGGGTTGCAAGTTAATTCCTCGTTTTATCTACTTTGGAGAGTGTTTATGTTACTGTTCTCTTATCCAAATTTCATTTCCACAAGATAGGAACTTATTTTTTTTTTGTTTTATGTTTCCTGTCAAGGTAGCTAATTAAAAGTTTAAAATTCCCCATTGAATTTGTAGGGATCGGTTATCTTTGCCTTCTGGGCTATGGGTTTTGCACTCTGCTGCTGCTCAACCTGTTTTGCTGTGGTGTATTTTTATGTTCTATGCCCTGCACCACTGGGAGACAGACCTTCCTCTCAGAGCTGTGGCTTTGCGTCTTTGTTTGATATTCATGTTCCTCCTGCTTTCTTGAACCCCTCTGCAGTCACATGCACTGGCCAAACTTCCTACTTTTGCTTCTGTGACTTTTTAATAAACGCCATCTGTGTGCCTGAATCCATCTGAGATGCTCGTCCTTAATTTATGAACCCAGACTCCGCGTGCTCTTGACCAGGCTCTGGTTTCTCGCTGGCCTATTTTGCGTTTCTTTGTGTTCCTTCTGCTCTCTCAGTGTGTGAGCTAATCTGCTTTCTTCTACCTTTAAATAAATTTGGAAGATAGATGCACCCGAATTTCGATCCCTTAATGGACATCTTTGGTTTGGTAAAAGGCCTTGGTGGGTGCCTTTGTCGGCAGCCTCACTCCTGGCACCACGGACTGTGCCTCCTGGGGAAGATGGGGTCTGGCTTTGGTTTCTGTGGTTGAGATAGTGGGGAGGGGGAGAGGCTGTGTCCTCATGGGAAGACGCTAAGTGCTCAGATGCCCAGGGCGGCTGGGCTGGGGGTGAGAGAGTTGGTCCCACTGCCCCCTGCTTCCTTCCACTGTGGAGTCTGAGCTTTTGTGCTGGTAGTTAATCAGCTCAGAGTCCTTCCTCCTCAGTTGCTGACACGTCCCTCCAGGTCTACCGAATGCTATTAGAAGAGGGCGAGACTGATTTCAGCCATGGCTGAGGTCCTCATGGGCCTGCTGGACCTCATTGCTGTGCTGCTCCACCCCTAGGAGATGGCCCATGGCTGTGGCCTGTGGCAACTCTGCCGTTTGAGGTTTGTGAACCACAGTCATCTCGACTGCAGAACCGAGGGCTTGTGTCTTGCCTCGCCCAGAGCCGCTCAGGGGCAGCAGGGTGGCCTTGCAGGTGCGTGGCGTGGCCTGGGCAGCCTCTTACCTCAAACTGGATCAGCACCGTCCCGCTTTCAAGGCCTTTTTTTAGCAGTTCCATGGATCCCTCCAAAGTGTCCCCACCCTCCGGACACATGGGGAAAATGGGTTCTGGGAAAAGCTGGTTCAGTTCATCTTCAGATTTGATCTCGGTGAATGAGTGGACAGCTGGAAGAACAAGACAGAGGCGTCCGGCACTTTGCTACTGGTCTCCCCTCCAAGGAGGACCCTGCAGCAGCTGGGCACAGGTGTTCAAATGTCTTACTGAGTGGATCAGCACGTGGGGACCACCTCCACCGAGACCCCTTTTCCAGGTGAATGACCCAGTATGTGTCACTCATATCAACAACATCTGACCTCTGGTTAGTTTTAAACGACTGCGTTTAGTACTCGTGGGCTTTTTGCCAAAGGTAAGGAAAGGAGGAAGAATGTTCTTAGGGCAAATTTTCTCATTTGTTCTCTGACCTTGTTGTTTTCCCACCATCCCCGTACCTCTCCCTTCTTGGGTCCTTTTTCATTGATTCCCCTTAAATGCCATTTTCCCAGGTGCTGGGGTTGGGCCCCAAGTTTGCGTTCAACAGCCCAGTCTCTACGTGGGAAGCTCCCAAGGAACATCTTCTGTGCTTCAGTCCAGCTTCCTTAGGTCTACATTCTCCTTTCTTGACAAACTCAGCAGGGGAAGAAATACTTCTACTTTACCTGCCTGTATCTATGTCTGTATCTCCTTTCTCTCCTTCTCCCAGGCTGGAGACTTTGGGATCATTTCTGAATTTTCCCTTTTCACTCAGAAAGGTAAGTCACTCCCTCAAAAGCCTTCAGTGGCTCCCTACTGCCTTCAAGATCACAGGAAAGGGGAGGAAAACTAAACACTCGAGTTTCCCCACAAAGTGGAACTGAATCCTCACAATTCTGAATGTGCTGTTGTTTGTCCCGTTTCACAGACAAGGAAATGGGGCTCCTGGGACGGGGCGGATCATTAGGGTAGGGCATGGGAAATCGGTCCATGTCTGTCTGACTCTATCGTGGACCACAGCTTGGCTCTTCTTGCACGATGTGATTTTGACCCTGTCTACAGCTTCTTGTGCCAAAGTTGACTGATCACTTTTTCTTTAATATAAATACTGGGGATTGAACCCAGAGGCTCTTCACCACTGTGCTATATCCCTAGCTCCTTTTACTTATTTTTGGGTCGGGGTCTTGCTACATGGCCCAGGCTGGCCCGGAACTTGTGATCCTCTGGCCTCAGCCTCCTGAGGACCCGAGATTCTAGAGGAACATTATGTGCCTGGCTCAGTTCATATTTTTTTTACTTAAATGCTTATGTTAGAAATAAGCTTAACATTACGATTACTGGAAATCCGGCAGCCCTTGCTCCTTAGCTCTGACACTCTCTATTCACTGGTTTTCCTCACCTCAAGAGGCACCAGCCAGGGGCCAGTGGAGGAGGCCTCCCGTGCCCACCGGGGACACCCAGGTCTATGTGATGGAGGCTCCACCCACTGATTCCTCAGACTCCCGTCATCATGTGGCCTTACCAGTCACGTGGCAGAGGGGAAACTTCTTCACCTGTGATATGGTTTCCCTGTTTTCTACTTGGGGTGACAACTCCCACGTCACAGGGGAGTCGTGAGAGTGGAGGAGGATACAATGGGAAGCCACCGACCCAGGGCGAGGTCCTCGTCTGGCATGACCCAGACACCAGCTACTGTCCTGTGGACTCCCACTGTGTGCCCGTCAGGCTGCAGAGGGGATCAGAGGTCCCCTACAGCCTCCCAGGGAGGTGGGTTCATGCTGGCTCTGGGCTGGGAGTTCTGCTGGGACCAGAGAGTGGCAGGGTGGAGCTGCCCAGCAGGCGAGAGCCAGGGCAGAGCCGCGTGGCTGGAGCTCCACAGTCACACCTTCATCTACCACCAGTGTTGAAGGCTGTCGGGGGACTCACGGGTCTTGGCTTGTTATTCAGAACAACAATGGTGACTCCTTGGAGGCCCTCAAGAGATGACACTTGCCAGGCAGTGGGCAAGACCCTGTCTCTAAATACAATACAAAATAGGGCTGGGGCTGTGGCAGAGGGCCCCAAGTTCATTCCCTGGTACCACCCCAAAAGAGAGATGACACTCCATAGAGGCCTTCCTTCAAACACCTTCCACAGCCCAGACAGCACCCAGGGTGAGTACCCTTAATCTCCACAAGCACCCTTGAGGAGGGCACTGTCAAGTCCTCAAGTCACTCTCGGGGAACACAAGTGCAGGCTGGGGCTGTAACTTGCTCAAGGTCCCTAAACCCCAACCAGGCGGTGGAGTCAGGAATCTCCGGGGACATTTGGCTCCACCCCTCTAGCCTCAGGGCCTGCCCAGCAGACCTGAGCAGGTACCAGTGAAATCCAAGGGACCCTCCGCAGGACCAGGCAGATGAGAGCCTGATGGGGGCTAAGCTGTGCCTGAGCTGGAGGAATCCGGGGCTCCAGCCTGGAGTAAAGTGGGTGTTGGGGCTGCCTCTCTTCAGAGCACCAGCCTGGAGGGGTCAGGCTCTGGGGAGGAAGATCTTCACCTTTTCCCAGGGAGAAACCAGACACTCTCATTGCTCTGGGAAAATTCTCGATTTTCAGACGCTGGCTACACACCTCGTGTTTTCCAACCACAGAATGGGCTGGACAGTGTCCCCGTGGCTCATCCCCCAGCAGGCACTGTTACCTTTCCTCCTGATCACCAGGGCCAGCTCCCTCGAGTGGGACTCCCGGCTGGCTTTGATGAACATCACCACCTGGTCGTGGGTGTGCTCGGAGATGTCCCGGCCATTGATCAACACGATCTGATCCCCTTCGTTCAGCTTGGGAATGCAGGTGTCCGCCTGCATGGAGGAAAGCAAGCGTCCGTTACCATGACACCTCCCTCCAGGGGCCGCAGGCTCCCTGGTCCTGGACACCTGAGACTGCCACCACGTCACTGTCTCGTTTTACCCACTGGTACGGGCACAGGGAGGTGGCCGTGGGATTTTACAGAAGTGCTGCTCAGAGTGTGAGCTAGGAAGCAGTTCAGGATAAGGCCCGAGACGCCTTCACTCTGGAGGTGCTGTTAGAAAAGGAGCCGGCAGCTGGAAGTGAGGGTGCAGCCGTGGCTTGCAAAGGGAAGGCCCTCATCAGCACCACACCAGGGGCAGGAGCCGCTGCGGGGCGATGTGATGAGTGTAAGAGCACAGGAATCCCCAGAAACCACAAAGAGCAACACCAGGACAGCGACAGGCTTGGGGACAGACTGCTCAAGAGTTAAAACCCGTGGTGGGCCCCTTCTTAAAAGAGACTCTGATGTTCTACCACTTTAAAAAAAGCAAACCATCACCAGGCAGCTTCAGAGCGTGACGGACCCCTGAGTCTACTTGTGGGCATCCGTCCACTGTGCCTGTGTCTGAGCATCGTCTTGTGCTGCGTGCCCTCCGCATACACAAGCACAGCAACTAGAAAGAAAAAACACCAGAGATGTGGAGGGTTGGGGTGGTGCTGGTGGGGAGACGGTGGGAAGGGGCTCAACGTCTGTGATCCTGCTCAAAGCGAGCACAGCGGCAGACTCTGCCTCAGTGTCCCCCGTCCACAGTACTTCTCAAAATTGAATATGCACACAGATCACCCAAACGCCGACTCTGGTTCTTCAGGCCTGGGCTGGGGCCAGAGGCTCTGCTGTCTGATGAGGCCCCAGGTGACACAGGTGCCGAGCCTCCAGGGCCCACCGAGCAGCAGGGTTTTAGCAAACCCGAGTCCTGCTCCTTCCGTCTGCCTGGGGGGACTTCCACCCCACTGCCGCAAAAAGAAATGGGACAGGCAGAGACCCGCCAGGTGTTTGGGAAGCAAATGTGGAGACTGCACGGGGACACATCTACTTACAGGTGACTCGGGGTTGATCCTTGAGACCACAAGAGGCATCTTCTGATCCACTCCACCCTGTCAAGGTGTCAACATGAAATGACACTGAGTAGTTCACAGTGACAAACAGTAGACACCAATAAAGCCAGTCTTCTGGCCCGTGGGGGCCTCAGACCTAGGGAACACCCTGCTGGCTTCTCTGCGGAGGGGACATCACTGGTGATGAGCTGAAGAGGGTACCAGCTCCCTGTCAGCAGCGCTGCGCCCCCAGGAGGGCCCCGCGAGCGGACAGAAACGGGAGCTCTCAGGGCGGGCAGGTGAGGCCTCAGGAAGGGTCATACGTCGTGTGGGCAGGGCCACTGGGTGCCGAGAAAGATGTGCACGAGGGCAGCTGTGGACGGCTGGCAAAGACCAGCTGCCCTCACGGGCTCCAGGGCAGGGGGTGGCGGCTGGTAGGTTGGTGGTTGGAGGGCCTGGGAGCCAACATTTCAGACTTCATGGGAAAGAGGCTCTGCAGCAACTGCTGAACTCTGTGCCACATCCCAATCTGCAAAGGGACGGGCCAGGCTGTTCCCACCACACTACAGAACAGATGGGATCCAGCCTACGGGCCACCATGTGCAGACTGCTCCGAGGCGCCCAGAGGATGGGACAGGCCCTGCACCCTGGAGAGCCGTTTTCTCTTATCAGCTTTATCGATGCTGTGGGATTCTCTTCATAAGCCCTTTGAGGGGGTAGATCTGCTTGCCAACCAAGTGCCTCCATGTCTCTGAGCCTTAGTATCCATCTGTGAGGTAGGTTTAAAAATACTGTCTTCACCGCTTATTTTAAGAGCTCAATAAGGTGATATAAATCTAGTGTGCAGCAAGTGTTGGGCACAGAGGAGGTAGCAGCAGCCTCGGTCACATTAAACACTCCCCATCTGGAGGGCTGAGCCAGTTTCCCTACGCAGCTTAGCTATGCAGCACATTTTTAATGGAAATTAAAATTCACCTCAAGTGGTTTCCTAGCATAAACCTACCAAATAAATACACATGACATACCTTAAGATTAAATCCAAATTTTCCATCTTCATCCGGTGTGATACGGACCAAGACTAAGTAGCTGTCACCATTATCATTCTAGAAAACATGGGAAAGTGATCGTTTACATTATTGCCCTTCCAGGGGCCCGTTCACAAGGGTGGGCCTCTTAGGCGTGGCGGGACCTGGGCTGGCTCACCTTGTCACAGTAGTACTGGCTGGCGTCCTCAGTGGACCCTCCCTTGGTCACCCTGTTGTAGTCCTCTAAAAACTGCTGATCGACCCCATCAGGTGAGCAGGAGCCTGGAGCATTTGAAGACGGAGACACAGAACTGGATGACTTCTGGGTCCGGCAGCTTTGTGCTGGATTGTTCTCGGACAGACTCCTTCATCGTGGGGGAGGAGGAGATATTTTAATAACTGGATTAATGTTATTAATGCAAACATCACCAACTTGTTTGGGGACCAGTGTCATGGATCTCTGGAACCTTTGAGCTGCAAAGGTCCTCTGCAGGGGTCTGGCCCATGCAGAGTCCTCCGGCCATGCCTGCCCTGATCTGGCCTACATACAGCACATTAAGTTTGGGGGCAGAGGGACAGGAGGGCAAGTTGGATGCATGAGCTGCTAAAGACTTGGTTTTCCTTCCATTTAGAAGGCTGCTGGGCAAAATGTGTCCAGCTACTCTGGTGATTTAACTTTTTTTTTTTTTTTTTGAGATGGGGTCTTGCTATGGTGTCCAGGCTGGCCTTGAAGTCCTGGACTTGAGCAGTCCTCCTGCCTCAGCCTTCCAGGTGCTGGGAATACAAGTGTGCAGCACTGTGCCTGGCTCTAGGGTTCAGTATTGATCCAGATTCTGCCAGGCCAGGCCGTGCAAACGCACGTCCCCGTATCCTCTGAAGGACACTTTCCTTCCATCTCGTTCCTGCCGACAGCTCTGCTCCATGGGATCCCGGGCCACCCAAAGGAAGCGGGCTGACGGCTGCACGTTGAGGACAACTAGCATTCCCAGTTTATGTCTGACATCCATGGGCTGCCCTCACTGAGCTCCTGTTTTGTCTTTCTGTATTTAATGTGGGTTCTCCTGGACCTACGGCTCATTGTCCAATATGGCAGCCTCTGTCACACACGGTACTTCTATTTCAATAACTTAAGATGAAAAGTCAGTTCCTCAGTTGTGCTGGCGACATTTCAAATACTCAATGGCTAGACGTGGTTGGTGCCTTCCAGGCTGGAGGGCAGCCACAGAACTTTTCTCACATCACAGAGGTTCTGTGAGACAGTGCAGTCTTGGACAATTACAGATGTTTAGAACTGACCAGGCCTCTGTGGTCATCTGCTCCAACTCCACCTCACAGATGAAGACGCCAAGGTCCAGAGAGGCTGAGTAACTTCCTTAGGGTCACACAGCTTTCCCCTCACACTCATTCCGATGGTCCTGAGTGTTCCCTTCGGCTTTGCATGATGCCAAGTCTGCTCTTAAGACTCCTGTTTCTAACCTCACAGGACCACAGATCAACCACCCCTGCCGTCAGTGTATAGGACAGGACGCTCAGTGTCTGTATTGCCCACCCTGGTCTATGGACCTCACACAGGTGTCTCACACGGCCCAGGAGTATGGCTTCTCCCCACATCCTACAGACTCTGCTGCACCCCAATCTCACCCAGGGAGAGGTGAATGGAGAAGGCTGAACCACCAATGGCGAAGACGGCGGCCCCACCTTCACTAACCCTTTCCTTCGAGGCCCTGTCCGGGGGCTTTTCATTAATACCATCTTCTCTCTTTCCTCAAGTTCTGATTAGCATTTTCTTGTTTGTTTGCGGTGGTGGAGATGAAACCCAGCGCCTCGGGCCTGCCAGGCAAGTGCGTGCTTGCTCTAGCGCTGAGCCATACCCCTGGCCCAAATCAGCTTACGTTAAATAGAAAATCTGTACCTATTCACACAGAATAATTCGCAATCTCCATTTATTGAAGAAAATATTCAGCGACAGACCAATGCAGAAACAGCTCTATGGAGGGGAAAGATCTGGCTTGTGGTTTTCCTGCTGCTGGCAGGAAAAGGGTGTTGGGGCGGGAAGGCGTTTCAGGAGAGGGTGTTGGGAGCTGAAGTTGTATGCTGGGGTGTGTTTTCACACTGACAGTGAGACTCTGATTCACTTAAAAATAAGACTTCAAAACTTGCCCCCAACTAGGGCAACATGGCTGTTTTACTGGTCTTTTTGTTGATTTATGTTTTTGCAGTGCTGGGGGCTGAAGCCAGGGTATCACCCAGCCTGGCAAAGCTCCACCCAGGCCACACCCCCCGCCTGTTTTACTGCTTACAAGAGCACCACCCGATGGCAGGAAGGGCAACTGCAGAAGCCAAAGGCGTAGGAGATGCTATTTCCAGTTCTAGCGATGCACTTGAACCTTTAATGGGAAGAAGCTGCTGATATCGTGCGCATACTTCAAATGTCTGCAGGAGTCCAGGGGGTGGGTGAGCCACGGGAAGAGTGAAAGGCAGGCACACGAACAGAAAAACAGGGCCGAGGGGCTGGGATTGTGGCTCAGAGGCAGAGCGCTCGCCTAGCATGCGTGAGGCGCTGGGTTCAATCCTAAGCACCACATAAAAATAAAGATATTTTATCTGTCTATCTATAACTAAAAAAGTAAACATTAAAAAAAAAGAAAAGCAGGGCTGATGAACAAGCCAACAGACTAATTTCAATTAAGTGGTATTAGTGAATATTATGGTTAGTTGAAATTTTTTCTAAATTTGTAGGTCTTATTATATGAGATTTCAAAATATTTTTCTCTTGCCAATATAAAACTCAGTAGTCTAAAAGAGTTCACAGTGCTAAATAACACTAGTGCCGCTGCTACGACTAGTACCAGTGACATTCCAAATCCATCCCGTGCCCCAGCGCGTTTTCCAATGGGGTTGGAGGTGACTTTCGATGGTAACTTAGGTACACAAACGTACAAATTATTTTTGGCCTGACCAGCTGCATACAGAGGTTCCCTGCAGGGTCCGGTGACATTCTGCTTGGTATGCAAGACGGATGGACAGACAGAAAGTAATCAGACAGTGGTAGCTAGATAGAGTGCTTGGGGCAAAGATGCTTCCTCCCTCTCTGGGCAGGACGTGGGTGCCACTGAAAGGGACAGGGAGGGGAGATGCCCTGTGAAGCCGGGTTCCCAGGAAGTCACTGTGACGGGAGCAGAGAAGGAGTAGGATGCGGGAGGCAAGAAGACGTGGGTGGGTGAAGCTTGTGACTGGGGAGGAGGAGCAGAAGCCAAAGCCCTGAGGCAGGAGGGAGGGGGACATGGAGGAGAGTATCCCTCTCCTCCAGGACCACAGTGGCCAGTATGGCCTGGACTGTGCCCGTGACCCTGGGGAAAGAGGGGCAGAGCCGGATTGCCAGATGTCTAAGAACCGTAAATACAACAGGCATCACAAACAAAGCCTCGGGAGAGGGCATTTCTCTGAAGATCAGATATGAGAAATGGGAGGGCTTCCCACGAAAGGAAGATGGGGCACGACGCCCTCCTGCACCCGGTTCGAGATCTGCGCTGGAGGTGGAAGAAACAAAGACGAGAGACTGGATGAGGATGGTGAAAGACAGACAGGAGCAGAGGAAGACTGACGTTTCCGGCAGGTGCACAGGGGGCTTAGAGGCAGAGCCTCCCTCAGCCCGGCGCAGGGGAAGACGGAGAGCCCAGGTAGGGCGCGCGGTTGACGT
Organism: Urocitellus parryii; assembly: GCF_045843805.1. Classification (NCBI taxonomy): domain Eukaryota; kingdom Metazoa; phylum Chordata; class Mammalia; order Rodentia; family Sciuridae; genus Urocitellus; species Urocitellus parryii. Next base: position 187,880,787 of record NC_135534.1, read on the forward strand.
GTAAATGGGCAAAACCCAGCAAAGGACAGGCAAGGTTCAGGGACGCGAACGCACTTCCCTGGCTGGTGCCCCAAGAAGACAGACGGACACGGGTCCTCTCATGCTCCTGGATCTCAGGGGCTGACGTACACTCGGAGAGGGCAGGAGCCACAGGAACTGGGATTGCTTAACTTGGAGAACAGGAGCCAGAGCCCTCAGGTGGATCTGGAAAGATGCCACACCTGTGGCTCCAGGGGACTGAGGCAGGAACCTGTACACCAGGTCAACATCAAGGTGACATCCGGCAGTCCTGAAGGACAGTTGCCCTCGGTGTCCATGGGGGATTGGCTGTAACACCCACCACTGCAGACACCAAGTCTACAGCACTCCCGTCCCTTACGTCAAATGGCACGGTATTTGCACGTAACTGATGCACATCTTCTCATGGACCCTAAATCATCTCTAGTTAACCTGAAATACCAAATGCAACGCAGACGGCACATAAACAGCTGTGACACTGTATTGTTGGTGGAAGAACAAGAAGGAAAACAGTTGGGACGTGTTTGGGTAGAGATGCAGCAACCCTCACAGGCCTAACTGCACATTGGACATGCAGGTGGTCAGCTGGGTCCGTGGAGGCAGAACCTGTGGACAGAATGGGCCCAGTGCCCGGGCTGCCCTGACACCCAAGTGTCCAGAAGAGGGTGCGGCCATGCTGCAGGGGAGCTTCCCATCAACGGTGGGGTCCTCCGGCCCTGGGGGCCTGGATGTTAGTGCCACTGAAGGAGGAGATTCCCAAGGTCCCTCTCAGTGCAGGGAGGTTCTGAAATAAAAAGTGACACCTGCCCCAGACCTGGCGGAAGAAGTCAGGCTCCGGGGAATAAGCAGAGACTTCTTTGTTTCCCGCGGCTTGGGCTTGGCAAGGCAGGTTTTCTGTTGGGTCTGGGTGGGGCGTGGGAGGTGGGGTCCCTTTCGCTATGATTGCCAGGAGGAAAGCTGACTTCTCTGTAGAGTCTGTTCTTCCCCTGGAATCGAGGAAAGGATCGAGAATGGCTGGTAGAGCCATGGGGACAGCAGCCAAGGACGGCCTGCTTGGGCCCAAAGCAAACTGCCAAGGCCTCAGAGCCCCAGCATAAACCCTGTGCCGCTGCGAATGCGGAACAGGCGGAGTGAGTCATGTGCGAGGGCCGAGCTCCACAGCCGGCTGCGCTGCTCTGGGTGGAGAGCCAGAGCCCAACCACTCTTTTCCTCTCTTGCTTCTTTGTCTTTAAGCAAGTACAGAACATGACACTTAAAGCTTCCTCTTCAGAGAAACCCTCCTCGCCGCCTGTGGTATTATTCATCTGATTTCTCTGACAGAATGCTTCTTTTTGCCTCGTAACACAAATGTGCTGTAGAAAACATGTCAAACTCTTCTTAAACGTTTTGCAAATACTCAGTGAAGTAACCAACACAGCTCTTCTCACCAAGTACAGACCAGCCTGCCCTCCCGGCCTGGGGCAGTGGAGGGTCCCCCGGCTCTCAGGAAAGCTGGTGGCCTCTGGAGCCCCAGCAGAGAGGCTTCCCACAGCAGGAAGAGGTCCCCTGCCTAGCTGAGGTGAGGGGTGCTGGTTTCCCCAGTTTCCGGGCCTCCTGCAACACGTCCACTCACACCCAGGGTCCTCGCCCCTGGCAAAACCCCAGCAGGAAGGCTGTCGTTAAATCACCCTACTTTTAATATTTAGATGCAAAATAAAAAGTGTTCTTGAAAGAGACCTGGTACAGGGTCGCAGAGAAGCGTTTCGGAGAATCAGGGTGTTCTGCGCAGGGGTGGGCAGGGCCAGAACTCACTGAAGTCAACAGGCCTGAGGAAGTGAGTTTTCATTAATTTTCACAAACTTAAATGTCAACAGCCCTTGTGGCTGGTGGCACCCCTGCTGGGCCAGGACGGCCTAGGTGTACTACAATTCCACAGAAGGCAGACCAGTGGGAAAATCTGATGTAGGACGTGCAGCTGCCTGGGCTTCCCTGAACCCTGCGACAGTTCTCCAAAGCCGCAGAGCCCCATAGTGTGACCATGGAGGCTGATAAGGTGCCAGAGCCCAGCTGGTGCCTGAAGGCCAAGCTCTGTCTGATGTGATTCCACATTTCCCCCTCCATGGTCAGCGGAGGATGCGTAGTGTGCGGCGGGACACAGGACCTTGGAGCAGCCACAAGCCACTCTTGTGAAGAAGAGTGGCATCTCTCCTGCACAGGCCCACCCCACACAGTGAAGTGACGGAGGGAGCTAGGCCATAAGGCGCCCAGAGGCCACCTGGTTCCATAGCCAAGCAGCCAGGTGAGAGGTAGGAAGAGCTCCAATGGCAAGCCAGCAGCTAGACCCCAACTTAAAGGTCATTGTGTTTGAGAAGTGCCTTTTCTACTTGGAGACATTCTGGGAGTTCACTCCACATTCAATGAATAATAGAAAACAGTTTCAGTCTCGAGTAGGATCAATGGCACTTCCGGTGACAAATGGAGTGGGCGACATATGTGCTGTCCCATATGAGAGCCATTCCCTACACGAAGCTTGACAGAGCATTTAAAATGTGGCCTCTGTGACAGAGGCACTGAATGGTGACATTTTACCTTGAATGTCCATAGCTGGTGGCTATCCCAGTGGGCAGTGAAGGTCAGGGTGCTCTATGATCCCCCATGGGGGCTGCAAACCACAGTAGGAAGCTCTGGCGCGGGGAGGGCACGTGGGTTCCCGTGAGCCCTCAGGCAGTTCCCTGCACCCGCTTCTCCTTCAGCCAAGCAGCAGAGCCCCGAGCCCACAGAGGAGTCAAACTGGCTCTGGTCACGCACACCTGTCCTCCTGCCTGTACTTCTAGGTTTGCTTGTGGTTTGCAAAGCCACAAGGGTCACCAAAGGAACTCATACCCATTCTCTGTGGCTTCCACAATCATTTCAAGAAAAGCACCATCAAGCTCAGGTCACAAGGAAATAATGACCACAGGGATTATTTAACCAGAGGCGTTGAGAATGAAGATAAGCGGAAGACCAGACCATGTTTGCTGTGGGTGGGGTAGAGGAGAGGCAGCATTCCCGCACCGGAGTGGGAAGGAGATTTGCAGTTCACCTGCGAGTGTCTAGGCGCCATCAGGATGTGCCTAGTGCCCTAAGCCTCCAGCTTCAGTGACAAGCATGGACAGATTAACACGGAGCCCGCTTGCTAACCCTCTGCTGTGAGGGGGAGGCACCGCCTTTCTGTATTTTGGTCATAGGCTGGGGCTTAAGAGAATGGACACCTAAAGACTAAAGTTCATTTCCTACCAGTGCATTCTTTCCTATCATACTTTAAACTAAAAAGTCATTTAATTTATGACCCCTGTCTTGTCTGCTTCAAAAATGACTTAAGAGGGCTGAGGTGGTTGCTCAGGGGTAGAGCACTTGCCTACTATGTGTGAGGCCCTGGGTTTGATCATCAACACCACATAAAAATAAAGTTATTGTGTCCACCTATAACTAAAAATATTAACAAACAAACAGAAAATGACTTAAGAGAGCTTTCCCTAAAAATGTACAGATAGATAGAACTGTATAAGAAAGGTAAGGAAGGAATAGAAGGGGCTCCCATCAAAAACCTGGGCTAAGGGAAGTGAATGCAAGTGAGCATAACACATAGCTCTGAGCTTCCTGGTAAGCAAGGCAAAAAGGGAACTAAGGGTTAGCCACATGTTACTGAATAACAAAGAATTCAAGCCAGTCTTCTAGAAGAGACATACGTTTCCTGGCCTTATCAATGAAGGGAATTTGTCACATTAAAAAAGAGTGGGAAATAGAGGGATTTAGAACAAACTGTCCTTGACAAAATTTGACAATCAGGGATGTTCTAACTAGCATGTTTTTTTTTTCCTTCTTACTATTAAACATGAAAAGAAAACAAAATCCCTCAGGGCGTACTCTTGTCCTAAGAAGGCTTTCAGCACTTTCCCAGTGATTCCCAATCACAGCGAAGCTCAAACAGTCTAAAGAAGCTGTAGTTCATACGGCCCTGGAGTCTTCCCCCGCAACATGGAACAATTTAAAATGAGCTTTGCTCACGAACTAGAGGGGAAGGCGAGAGACTGACAGGTACATGGAGAGTCGGTCTCGGTCACAGATGAAAAGCAGTGTGAGCACCACACCGGGGCCCAGAGGTGGCCTCCCCGTTCTCATCCTGGCAGAGAGCAGCCTCGGGAGCTGGCTGTGGGCACCAGCTCTCAAGGCCACTTGGACCTGAGCAAATGCCTCAATAGACGGCCAAGAAGCAGATACGGGAAGAGGAAAGGCCACAGGTTCTTACTCTCGGTGTGGGCTGCGGTTCTGAGAAACTTCGGAATCGCTGTCTTTGGGGGACAGGGAGCCCTTGTAGGTGTAGAACACGTCTTCGGTTTCCGTGATGTACGTCATTTCATTGGCCAAGTTATCAGCAGAGGAGTGGCGGGGCTTCCTGACCTCGTGCCGGAGCCGAGGACTTCGCCTGGGTGGGGAGAGGTTAAGTTCAAAGCGCTGAAAGCAAATTCGACACGGAGGATTTGGCCAGGCCTAATGATGGGGATCAGGTACTGGCCTTGCTAAGGAGGCCTGGGCTGACGCTGCTACCAAGTCAGAGCTGGGCAGCTTACTCCTGTTGACCTAGCATCAAGACGTCATACTAGGTGCCAATCAGAATTTTTCTCACCAATTTGAACAACGTAAATAAAAAGTTTAGGAGCCAAAGTGAATTTCTCGGCAAAACGCCAACCTTGTTTCCTTGACATACATCCTTTTGTGTGAATTTCACTTGATCCCAGAAGGGAATGTTTGCTTTTCAGACTACATCCCTTATTAGCCACATGTGGGGAGATGGACGTCCAAGTGCTGCCTTGCTCTCCAACAGCAGCAGTGACCAAGTGACCTTAGGCAAGTCCCCTGTACCTTGGGGCCGTCCCTGCACTTACGGCTCCTAAGAATGAGCCAACTGAAGACACTTTCTCAGAACGCTGGGTCAGCACCTGGGCACCTGCGGCAGGTCGTCCTGGGCATGCTCTCTTCCCTCACGGTGTTTCCATCTTCCCTCTCTCTGATAGCTATTTCTCCTAGGGACTGTCTGGACCCCCATGACTTGCCATCTCCCCGAGTCCAAATAATCAATAGTGCTGTGTCCTATGACTCTCTTAGGAGAGGGCCTATAATTAGCATCAAGAGCTCCAGGGCACGAGGGTGGCAACATCCAGCCCGGCTGTTCTGGATCCCACCCAGGGCTCTCTGGTTCCTGGTGCTGCTGCCAGAGAGAGTTCCAGATAAAGGAAGCTGCTACTTTATAGAGCATAAATGTATCTCTTTAGAATCCTGGAAGATCAAAACATTATAAATCTTGGAAACCAAGAAGCAAATCTATTCATCAGATCATGATTTCTGATACTGAAAATTATCTTCACTCTGCTCAGGGCATCTGGCGCCCGGCAGAGGGTCCTTCCCAGCAGGCCCTGCAGACAGCCTCTCTCCCTGGCTCTGTCCCAGTTTCCCTTTGTCCTCGGAGATCCTGGCTCAGGGACTCACAGGCTCTCCTGTCTTAAAGCCACACTGTTAATTCCAAGTGGAGCTGGGGCAAGACTTCCCTGCCTGCTTCCCGTTTTGCTGACGCCTCCTCTCTGCAGACAGGCACAAAAATGGGCTGGTATCTTTGGGGCCATTATAATAATATAACAGTCACAGAAAAATTCTACCTGGCTCTTTTTAAATAAAATCATATACAGCAAACTTAAGAAAATTGCTTATATGAATATAAAATGACGACTTGTGGTAATTTTCATGACCCTTACCTAGAAGGAAAACTGAGGTCAGAGAGGTAAAAAAATAAACTTAATTAGCAGAAGAGCTAAGCTCTGCATTTGGGTCTTCCAGCTGCAAACCCAAATGGCCACATCCTTACTTTTTACCCCTTCGCTCCAGAGCTAGGGATGGAACCCAGAGCCCTGTGCACGTTGGCAAGGGCCCTTCCACCAGCCACACCCCCATCCGCTCACATCTCCCTCCTTTTTAGCTGCTGCACCCTGAAAAGTTAGCAGCCCCCCACCAAGGGGGTGTTTGCTGCTGTTGCTGAGGGTCACACAGCCTCACTTCACTTACATCACATATTTTTATCGACTATTTCCAAAGTTTATTTTGTGTGATATTAACAGGAAATGTAAGGCTAAATAAAGTTACTTGTGCTTCTTTACCACAGGACTTCTCAGAGCATTTAATATGCTAACGCACACTACAACTCTTAAGAAGGCGTTTCCGCAGGTGACAGCTTCCAAATTTATTAAGACTGAATGTGTTTTTTAAAAAAACACAGTTGAATAGGAGGAATAACTTCCAATGTTCTAGTATAGTGGGGTCACTGTGGTTGACAGCAACTATATACTGCAAGGTGAGTAGGAGAGAGGATTTTGAATGTTCCCAACTCAAAGAAGTGATAAGTATTTGAGGTGATGGATATATCCATTACCCTGATCTGGTCATTACACATTGTACACCTGGGCCAGAACATCACACTGTACCCCATAAGATGTGCAGTTAATGTTAATTTAAACATTTAAAATTTTTTTAAAGAACATTTCAACATTATATACTATGGAAATGTTTAGCTAGGCTTGTAGACTTCAGGAAAACAGTTATCTCTACAACAGCCCAAAATGCACACAGAGACTCTGACTGCAGGCCATCTGTGTTTAGGAATTTATAGGCAGAGAGAGAGCGCGTGTCTGTTGGTGGGTGGCACAAAGGAGGACATACCAGTTGGGGGTGATAGGAGGGGACCGGGAAGGCAGGCTCTTGGTTTCTAGATGCTCCACTGATAAGGACCTCCGCATGGCAGGGTTCCACACCATTCCTCCAATCACCTTTTTGCAATATTGGTTATTTACAGACCTGAAAAACCAGACACAGGTTCACTTTCCCCACTGACACTGCCAGCAAGAAAGCACAGCACATGTGACGTGGATCAGAGTCTCCCCACACTCCTGCCCAGACGGACGGCTGCTCAACCCTAGGTGACACCAACCAGGTTCTCAGGAGCAGAGCTGGAGAAACTGTCCTTAGGAGGGTCCTTTCCACCCTGGCTTTTCCTTATGGTATTTCTTTTGGTAAAAATGTGTTCATGGTTCTACTGCTTTAAGCTACCTGGTTGCTTCCAGGATATAACCAAACCTTACCAGATTCGCAGGAATGCCAGAATAGCACGCAGAAACACAGTTCAAGCAACTTCGAGGGATTCTCACTTTACTCACATTGGCAGGAGTGAAAATATTAACCATCCCTCCGGATGCTCTTTGTCACCCTGGCTGGCAGAAGCTGTCCCTGTAAATCACTGGTAACTAACAGAGAACCTAAGGATATACTTAGAAAGTACAATTTCACCCATGTTTTTTGAAGGTTACATCTGAATCTTATTTATACCTAGAGAATTTAAATCTTGGAGAATGGATTATTTGAGAGAAGAGCCTGAAGTTCATTTAGGGCTAACGCTTTTGGTTCTGGTATTGTGAACGTTCAACTAAGTTCTAATGTCTTCGGAAAACATTCTACATATTTCCTTGTGGCCTAAAACCAACCCATCAATAAAAACAAAGAGAGACAAAACCAAAGTCCCCCTAGAATGTCAAATATTAATTTGCAATAATAAAGGCCAGTTGCCCCGATGGAAATGCTCACGGGGGCATCACGAGGAGAACCTTCCCTCTGAGGTGGGTCTACATCAGAAACCACGTGACCATTAAAACAAGGGGAACTAGCTGCACGGGTCCCAGGATTAACGTATCAAATTCCCAAAGCCTGAGTCATGGGTTAACGGGCTGACGAGTGTTCCGTTGTCCCGTAAACTTGGAAAATCCCAGGATGCAAATGTGCAGATTTATGTCTAGGCGTGGGCAACCACGTCACCTTTCTAAGCCTTGGTTTCCCTATCTGTGAAGTAGATGGAGGTGACAAGAGCGGAAAGGCACAGCACGCTGAAGCCGGTCCTGGGGTGAAGGAGTGCTGACTCGCGCCCCAGCTCACCAACCCCCAGGCCCGGAGGGACCCCTTGGTGACTAAAGATGGCTGGTAGTTCTTTGACTCTTTGCCCTGTGCTGCCAGGGACAGCTTTAATTGACAAAGGCACTTGCCAGTTCCAGGCCTCAGCCTTGGGAGGACTGGCTGGTTCTGCCTTTGGCTCTTGGGAGCTTTGAGCCTCCAAAGAAGAAATTCAACTGCCCAGCTGTAGAGTGTATCTGAAGAGGCTGAGGGGACTGGGTGGGTCTAGCCTGTCAATCATTCCACCACACACCAGGCACGGGTTGAGCAAGTAGTTCAAAAGACACCAAGCCTTGGAGAGAAACTGTCTTGGACCCTCCAGACAAGTCCAGCCACCAGCTATGACATTCTTGTCTATATCACGTGGAGCAGAAGAGTCTTCTAAGATCCTTGAATTCCTGCCCCACAACATCTTGAAATACAATAGAATGGTTGCTTAAAGCCACCGAAATAGACACAGTTTATTACATAACAGTAGATCACGAGAACCCAGCCCCCTGGCTGAGGAGTACGTTTTGTAGAGGAAGAAACTGAAGCACCAAACTAAAATCCCAGTGGCCCAGGGAGGATGTAAACCTGGCTGCTCAGCCCTGGGACACATGCTGTCTAGGCCCTCACGGTGACACCTCGCATCTGGCCTGGACGGTCAGGTCCCACCTAAGTCAATACAATGTACCAGGACATTCTGACTGAAGAGAATTGCTGTATTCTAATTAACTCATAAATAATGTCACAACAGTTTTCAGAGGTCACAAATTCACACAGTCCCAAACTAAAACCATCTCAGTGACCTTCCTATAGAGCAAGATCACCTGCTATTCCAAAGCAGGGTCACCGGTGGTCACACCACATGCTTTCACTCTCCAGTATCTTCTTATGCTAAGTAACTTGGTCACGAGAGCCGATTTTCCACTTCTCGGTCAGATGCCTTCATTTGCAGAACTGCACTGTCACAGCACCTCACTGAAACCTTCTCGGAGCTTAATGTCACTGGGTTTCTGGGCACACTCAAGAAACTATTTTGTCTTACAGAATCAAGGGCCACCAAGTGCTGCTGCTGTGCCAGCTGGGTTCCTGGGAGCTTCTCCTTAATGATACTGGGCCCTGGGGCTCAGAGTTACTTCCTCCGTGGAAGCCCTAGCGAGGACGGCAGGACCCAGTGAGTGCCCAGCGTGGGGCCCACCGTTATGCAGCTGCAGGGGTTTCTAGACCTGGCTGCCAGACAGCAGCAGAAGGTGAGCACCCTGCGGACAGTGGGGTTGCCTCTGGTGCCCAGCTTCTGTGCTGGCCTGGGTGCAGCTCTCACCCTAGGGGCCCTGCTAGCTAGAGGGGCCATGCAGGAAATTAGGCTTGGGCTTCCCCGTGGCATGCTAAGTGTGCACTGGCTTGACACCTAGAAGCACCACCAATAAATTATTCTCAAGACTTATTCAGGGATAGCTACTGAGTGAGTAAAATACTAGACAGTAGTGTAGGAGCTAAAAACTTTATATGTGCTCTTGGATCATGGGAAGCCAAGAGAGAGCATTTGGTAATGAGTGGCATCCCTGATACTAAATCTGCCACTTACTGAATCTGTTCCCAATGACTTCAGACAAGGGGAAAGTCCTAAAACACCCGATGCAGTTCCACGCCACGTAATGAATCCGACGTGAGCCTCATTTAGAAACAGCCACATAACAAATCACAGAAACTCACAGAGAACCAAAGAATGATTTAGAAATTCTAAGAATAACTTGGTAAACAATTTCTGCTGCCTCTTATACTTAGAACAAAGAAATAAAACAAAAAACTGCATGGTTATTTTTAGAGACTAAATACGTTTTAATCTAAATATAAAATTTTAAATATACATATGAATCACACGTAAATCTCCCTTACTTTACTACTCATTAAATATTCTGAATATGATTCCCATGGATAATAATACCTATCTCATAGGACAGCTGTCAGAATAAAATATAATTAAATGTGTGCCTGGCACAAAGTCAACGCTAGGTAACTGTCAACTGTAATTACTAATATTTTGTAATCATTATAAAATATATTCCAAGGTCACCTGACTCTGGAAACCTTTTCTTCTGTTCATTCATCTTCATGAAGCACCTGAAGGGATTAATGTTCTGTGGAGAGGCTGCTAAGTGGCCTCAGTGGGAATGTCCCACATGCTGCACCAGGATGACCCCCGGAGCTCTTTTACGAGACAGGGTGCAGGGGCAGCTGCACCCCTGGTTGCTTGGGGGCTCTGAGGACAGCAGAGCTGAGGGACCAGAAACAATCGCTGAGAATATGACACACCTGGGCGTGTGCAGGGACACTGCCACCCCCAGGAACTCTTCAGCCAGGGTTCAGGATCAGTGCCTCGGCTCAAGGGCACAACATTCCCTCCTCGGCCCAAGGACATCGACTACCCAGTGGTGACTAGCCTTCTAGTGTGGACACTGCCCCTAAAAAAAACCATACTCACTTTTTGGGGTTCCTGGAGCCCAGAGTCCAGTACTGAGGCAGAACATTCTTTTCCTGAGGTAGTAACTTCTTTGCCTGAAAGAAGGTATGGTGCTCGACACAGGATTTCCACAAGTTTTTGCAAGACCGGTAATTGAGCATGTTGAAGGCCACGATATGTTCCCTGGATTCAGTCTGGGAGGAAAAACAAGAGATTTCATCTGCACAGATGAAGGCCTTGGGAGTGCTTTAGCCACTCTGGGGGCAACCAGGAAAGATGCAAGGGACAGTGTCGCGGAATATTCCAGAGCAGGCCTGTTCACCCTCGTTGTGAATCCGTGGTAAAGGCCACAACCCACTCCTCATGGGGAGGCCCTCAGCAACACTCGTTTCAAGCCTGCTTACATTTCGAGGCTGGATCTATTTGGGGCCACCGTCCAACATGCTCCTTTTAAAATTCAGCTCTGTGAACATCTCTGTTCTGAAGAAACACCCTCTGCCCTACCAGACAGCAGCAGCTTCACAACCTGGCGATTTCTCCACTGCTTCCCACAGGGCACAGAGAGAAGCCTAGTAGGGTGACACGAGGAGCATTTTCACCCCTGGCTCTGCCTTCATTCTGCGTGGGTTCAGGTTTTCTGGTTTCTCGTGCGTTTTGGAGTCGTGCTGGGGGGTCAGCTGGCCCAGATTCTTGCCCTCATTTGCTCTGAGCCCCAATACTCCCTTTCTAAGGGTTCTTTGCTAGGTGGGGCCATTTTAAGGACAGATTATCTTTGAAAAAATTGGGAAATGGGTATAATGACAGAAGATGGCATGTATGAATCACAACAAGACTGTGTGATGTGGAAAGTGCAGGCATCCCAGACTCCTAACGATCTGTTCCAATTCCAGCACCCCCAGCCCCGGCAGTGGGAGCCTCAGCTTCCTCACCTCTAAACCTGCTTCTCCCTGTGGCAAAGCAAACAGTTATCTAGGGTTTTATCAGCCTCCTCCCGGAAGACATGGACACAAGCCCCCAAGCTCTCAACACACCTAGGGAAGGAAGTGGCCCTGCAGACACTTCCTGCAACTCTGCGTGGGCTCTGGAGGCTGCGCTGGCCATGCCCTTTCATTTCATCCTCCCCGTCCCTGAGAAGAGGGCTTTATTTATTGATTTCAGGCTGGGGAGGTTACAGCCCTGCCCAGCTGGTGAGGGAAAGAGGTGCAACCTGAACCCACCACCTCTGACTTCAAAGCAAGTACATTCTCCAACCAGAGAAGCAGATGCCTAGGGAGAGCACTGCTGGACCCTCCAGACCCAGAGCCACGGTGCTCTTTTGTCCCTGTTACATAGGTGGCCATCAGCCCCCTACCCTTGAAGAACTAAGGGCTGAGGTAACTTTAAAACACAGGAAAACAAAGCAGTGCAGACACAACTCACCTGTTTTTGTCGCTGATGGATGAAGAACTTTTTCCTTTTGAAAGAAATTTTGAGAATGTTCACCCTGCAGAAAGTCAAACAGAACACAAAAAACAAAAACTAAACAAAATGCAAAATCACACACACATCGGGGATCAGCCAGTGGTAGCCGACCCCCTTCAGTATGTGTCCTTTAGTCCAGGGTCCTGACGCAGGGGCCTCCCGGCTCCCTGGAGAGCACTTCACCATGAGCAGCAGCTGCCCATCACCTCCGCCAGACACCAAGGAGCCGACTGAGCTGGGTCTCGCACGGAGCCGCTGGACTGTGATGTAGCTTTCAAATAACAAGCACGGCCGGGCCAGGCGCTGTCATTGCTGTGAGCTTCTTTTGTGACACTACAGCCCTGCAGAGCCGGCGGACACGTGGGGAAGACAGCTGAGGGCAGTGCAGAGCAGCAGCAGACAGGCCTGGGTCAGCATCCCAGCTCCATTACTTAACGGCCACGTGTCAAGCAGCCTCTCTATCGCACGCACATACAGAATTAAAGACGTCATTAGCAGAATATATTTTCATATACCAGGCCAGTGTGAAGAACTTTACAAATATCCCCTCCATTCAGTCTTGCAACAAACCGGAAAAATGCATACTGTTATACTATACCCAGTTTTCAGATGAGGAAACTGAGGCTCGGAGACACTGCAGAGGTGCTCAAGATCACTTGGTCAGGAATTCTTCCCATTCATAAGGGAAGAAAAAAAAAAATGTACAGAGGGTCTAGATGCCTGAAGTTCTAGGGAGCCAGGATCTGAACCTAGGACCTTCCTGGGTCCAAAGCCCGTGCTCTTGGCCCTGCCAGGTGAAGGCTCCTGCACGGCAGCAGTAACACTATCTCACAAAGTGGCCTTGTAGGGGTTCAAGTGATCAGGCATGTCGAGTCCCGAGTATGATGCTTGACATACAGCAGGCCTTCAGTGCTTGTTCCTTTCATTAAAACCAGTTAAAGAATTCATTTTTTAAATCAATTTCATTCACACGACTATAATCCACACAAGGAACGCCCATTTCCCCACTAAAGACTACTTTAGTAATACTTCAGGGAATAGAGATTCTATCAATCTCTAGGATCGTAGGAAGACCTAGGTAGAGCATTCTAGAACAGAGAGACTGGGTGGGTAAACTGAAAGTCTACACATGTGACATTTATCCAGTTGCATCAGCAGTATGTGGTCTACCTACAGTACATATTAAGTATTAAATAATGCATGATCTGTGGTGCAGATGAACTTGTTTGACAAGTGAATTTCTGGGGTGCTTGCAGGCTAACTAGCAAGGACCAGAGGTGTTAGGTTCCACACTTTTGAGGTACTCGTCCTTGCATGAGGATACCCTGCCTGCCGTCTCCCTGGTCTCCTTGCTGCTCTCCTGTGCTGAAGGGCAGGCGCAGGCACTCCTGTTTTAAAGGAGTCAGGATACCCAACTTGTGGGCTTCTGAGTTCTTACCTTGCTTTGCCCATGGGAATCTGTGGGCCTCTAGCTCCCCCTCTGTCTTCACGTACAGGGACCCCTGCTCACCCCAATTTCTGTACTTGACAGCATTCTCTGCCACAGCAAATCTGATGAAGTGCAGACACGATCCATATCATTCCAGGATGAAGTCCCTACAGTGGTTTCTTACTGTCCTCCATTCATTCATAAGGGAAGAAAAAAAAAATGTACAAAGGGTCTAGATGTCTGAAGTCCTATGCCAAGCCCTGGGCACACAGGGAACATGACTGTGGGCAGCGGCATCTGGAGACGCAGAGTCTTCTGAAGGCGACCAGTAACAAATAGAACACTGAGGCAGATAACTAACTCTATGTGCACTCCAAGTGTGAACTGCAAATGTGTACTATCAGTCATGGTCAGGGCAACACTACGACTGAGAAAGTCCAGCACCTCATCACCAAGAATGGAGTCTACACTCCTGTGGCCAGAGGCCCCCCCGCCAGGCCTCTCTCCCACCACTCCCCCCATCCACACTGTGCTCCAGACTGGACCACCCACCTCCCCTTGACTTACCGCATGTTCTTACATTTCTGAACCCAAACGCATACTGTACCTTTCCTGGGAAATTTATTCCACCAGGCCAAAGCCCATTTGGTTTAGCGTTTACCTACGTGGGCTCAGGGCAATTCGTGAAGTCCGCCTGCAGTACTTATTTACTGCCCTGGGGCCACCATTTGGGGCTAGCCTCCAGTCTTTGAGGTTTGCGTCATGGGCAGGGACAGACCTCAGCGTGACCCATCTGAAGGTTGAGAGGTTGGGCAGTTACAGGCAGGTCTGCAGGTGAGCCCAGGAGCGGGCGGGGTGTCAAGTCCTATATCCCATGAAGCCCCTGCCTATAGGGCTTTAAGAGGTTCAGCTGCAGAAGAGCTGGACCCAGTGGCTTCTGCCCTGTGGCTTTTGGGGAAGCCTCCAGCATCTGGAGGGAACGTGAGCAAGCCCTGTGCCGACCACACACAGTCCTGGTCCTGGGCAGGCTGGAGAGCTGCCCAGGCCACGTCCCAGCTAGGAAGCCCAGACTCAGTCTCCTGCTTCCCAAGGGGAGTTTGTAACCAGGCAAGGGGAAAGGAAGACGGGGGGAAGATCTTGTTATCTGTTTTACTGATTTTGTTGTGAAAACTGGATAGAACTGACATGTTTTCCTTTTTGAAAAACAGATGCCCCGTAACACTGGAAGCCGGTGTCTGTAAAACACATATCCTACTGAAGCACTTTCCCACAAATGCAATTTTTAGGGGTGGCACAAGCATACAGGCGTGGAGTGTGATCTGGGTGTAAATTTCAACTGTACCAGGCATCAGCAGTTGATCCCAAACAAGTTCTCCCTTCTTTGTGCCTGAGTTTCCTCTTCTGTGAAACTGGGGATAACAACAGCGCTTACTCCAGGTTTAAAAGAGATACACAGATAAAGTACACAGCAACAGGACTTGAACACAGCTGATGCCAATAATGACGACTGTCATTATTATTATCCCTCTAATTTTACAAACTTATAGGATAGTTCTTTCCTGTTGTAGACAATGCTATGATGAACATCTTTAGGTCCCAATTAGTGAGGCTCTGCTGTGGGGAGAGAGGCAGATTTAGACCCCAGGGTCAAGTTCAGCATGGTACAGACCTGGCACTCAATCTTGTCCCTGATTTCCTTCCTCACAGCCCCTCTTCTTTACCTGCTTGTACTTCTGCTTCTGCGCCTCCTACGGACTGCAGACCTTACTCCCTCAACCCCCCTGGCAAATCTGCCCCCCTCACTGCACACCACCACTGCACTGTCATCTATAAAGATGATATTATTTTGCTGTGTTTCCCTGAGCATCCTGTCACCTGGTACCTCAGGCTCCAGCTTCTCTCCAAAATTCAGTTCAACCCTGATGCAGCCCCTCCTCTCTGTGCTGTTGCTTCCCATGATTTCAGTGACCCATGGACAACTGGGGTCTGAAAATACCAACATTTGTGTTGACTTTTTAAAGAAAAAGACCACATTTCACACAAGTTTCATTACAGTATTTTGGATCTTTGTTTACTTTACAGTACTAAGGACTGAACCTCTGATCTGTATCTCCAGCTCTTTTTATTTTTGAGACAGGATCTTGCTGAGTTGCCCAGGCTGTCCTTGAAGTCTTGATCCTCCTACCGCAACCTCCTGAGAAGCTGGAATTAACTTGGGAGTGCACCACCACACCTGGCTTCTACAGCATATTAATGTAATTGTTCTATGTTATTATTATTAACTGCTGTTAATCTCTTATTGTGCCTGACTTACACATATGTATGTACAAGGAAAAACTCATAGTGTGTACAGGGTTCGGCACCATCTGCAATTCCAGGCAACCCTGGGAGTCTTGGATTGTACTGCAGATGCAGGGGGATGGGAAGGCTTTCTTAACTCAGACCCACTTCATACCATTTATCCACCATGTTTCTGCAGAATACCCCCAAACTACAGAATGACTGGGGGAGAGGATGCTAATGAAAACCAAACTCTACATTTCCCAGGTTTACTAAATTTGGATCAAATTCTGAGGTCTGAGGTTAAAGTTTGGGAGAAAATCTCTACCCCTCTTTTAGGGAAAAAAAAAAAAGTGTAAAATTACTTTTGTTCAGCGTATTTTTAAAGCGTGATTCAGACAATAATTAGAACTGTTTTCACTTACCAAGGATAGAAACTTGTGCAAATGTATTTTCGGTACACAGCAATGCCCGCTGAAGCAATTCCAATCATTAGATCTAAATTATGCAGATCCTGTGAAAAAGGAAGATCTCAGATTTGCAGTGTTACAGTCTTGCTTAATGCCCACCAGTAACTTGAAAGCATCCAGAGTTTTATAAATAGCAATATGTATAAGCTCCAAAGGGGAAAATGCTACTGAAAACAGGCAAAAATCCCCACTTAATAGCTACTTGAGATCCAAGTACTTGGCACCAAATTCTTCCAAAGTGCGTGTGCGCGCGCACGCGCGCACACACACACACAGAGCTCTTGGTCACCTAGTTTAGAAAGTCACCAGAATCACTTAAATAGACATTCAGTTCTAAATTTTCAAATCAGCATTTGACAGCCACATTAAAATCCGAGAGGCCTCTCTCTGCATGGTTTGTACAATCTCAGCTCCCATTAGGAAAAAGGCTGTCGCTGTTCTGATATGATGAGGGAAAATTACAAGTGTAAAACTGATTCTAAATCCAATTAAGAAATAACTGTGGCTTACGAGTCCAATACAACTGACATTTACTAAGAACATTTACAGAGCGCCAGTCACGCTGTAGTCCTTGGAGACCCTGGAGAAGGGAAGCACAAACACTCCAAGCTGTTTTAAATCCATCTGAATATAAGCAAATAAAACCAAAAAAATACAGATGGCCCCTTCCCTTGGGTCATGTACTTCCTGTTCCCCGTCAGATACCTGAGGCTGTAAAGAAGGAGTCTGAGTCGGTTTCAGCTGGGCATGTACCTTTGGTCTGCCACTTGCCAGACATGTTGTTTGGGACTCAGAAGAGCTTTGATTGTTTTTTTCTTTTTGAACACTAGATTACTGAACCCACCCCAAAGGATTTTGATAGGCTAAAACCAGAGAATATGAGAAGGAATGTAGAACAGGGCTCGGTGTGTGGCGTCTAGAATGGGGTTTGGCATATAGTTGGCATGATAAATGCTGATCCCCTTTGGTTGAGGGACATATCGTCTATGAGCAGCAATATGAACAAAGGAAGTTAGAGAAACTGGACAGGGAGAAGGGTCCTACTGTGGTGGAAAGGCCAGAGAGTATTCCTCCTGATAGCAGCCCGACTGAAATCATGTGCTTAGAGCGAGCCAGATTGGCACGATGAAGAACAGGGCCGCATTTAAACAGGACAGCTGTGATTGCCATTTGGAGAAAACAACAAATTAGCAAATGAAATTAAAATTGAGTGAATAAGGAGATGAATGGTTTGAGTAGGCCAAGGACTGGTCTCAAATCTCCCCGTTTTATAGCCTCTCCGTGTGTCCCTCACCCCCGCATCATGGATGGCTGCTGTCCATTAGGTTCCCGTGGCCAACACCACATTCCCCAGCTCCCCTGGCAGAAGGCAGGGCCACGGGACCAGTGCTGGCAATGTGCTCTGAGCAGACATGCCCTGTGCCTCTGCTGCAGCCCTGAAGAGCTGCTATGGGACCCTCAGGCTTACGATGACGAGGAAGCCACATGGGAGGAAAGCAGAGCCCCGAGCAGCCTAGCCTGCCCTGGAGAGGTGGCTGGACCCCACGCAGTACTGACTTCCTCCTGAAAAGCCAACTCTGTGGTCTCAAGCTATTGACATCTGGGGGGTTCAGTTCACCCAGCACAGCCTGGTGGGACACCACCCCCTCTAATACCTTGTGGGCCTTGGCTGGGCAGCTAAGCCTCTGCCTCAGAAACCTTGAGGGTCACTGCACTGACAGCTTGGAGGTGGGGAAGACACAGATCAACTCAGACAGACACAAAATCCTGTCTTGCTACCGAATAAATGTCTCCAAAACATTCTGTCAAGGATGAACTATCTGCAAATAAGAGTGATCATTAAGGTTTAAATCCCAGAGTTGGTATTTTTTAAGATCTGATATCTTTTTCCTGCTTTGTTGGCAAAGTTATGCCTTTTCTACCTCACAGGCTTCTACAGGACCCAAGGGAAACACAGAAATGGAAGTGTTTCTATCAACTGCAGACGCACTACATAGTTACTCAACATCCATGAACCTGTTTTCCCATCTGTAAAATGGGCAAGATTAGAAGGCCAATTTGACAAGGTTACTACAATTCTTAAAATGAGACCGGATGGAACAAAGACTGGCACATAGTTGGAGTTCAACTAACATTTACTCCTTGTGGGTGTGATATGGGCCGGTGACAGGTAGAAAACACGAGTATGTCACCGTGAAGGTGGGAGGGAATTAGACAGTGCTGGGGCCATGTACTCAGCTACTTTTTATATCCTCTGTATAGTCCCCAACTAGCAGTTTCTCCATCTGTAAAACGGGGACAGTAATACCTAGCTTGTGGCATTATTGGGAGAAAAAATTAAATAATCCACTGGCACCACAGACATTGTCTCACAAATCACAATAATCCTAAATATTTACTGATCTTCACAATCATACCACCATAACTTTTCTTTGGCGGGGGTGGGGTGGGGGTGAGGGGGTGGGGTTTACTGATCAAACCCAGGATCTCATGCTACATCCCCAACCCTTTTTATTGTGAGAGAAGGTCTCATCAAGTTTCTGAGGCTGGCCTTGAAATTGAGATCTCCCTGCCTCAGCCCCCCCGAGTGGCTGGGATTACAGGTTTGCACCACCATGCCCGGCTCCTCCACAATTTTTTAAAAAAACTGTTTGTAACTAGTTCTAATTTGAGCAGTGGCTGAGTGAAGTGGCAGAAACCTTGACTCATTAAACCTTGAAAAATGGATTTATACACATTTTTTTTTGCCTGTTTAACCATAATACAGTCTTAGAAAATTATAAGTTTCTATCCCCTGACCTCTCTCAAAAGGGAAAAGTCTTCATGTATAATGGCAACCATGAACAAAGCAAGATAAATGACCAGCAAAGCTTGGCGCGACTTAATAGCCCTCTGAGTATCTTTCAAAAGGACCTCTGTTTTAATGGGAAAGGAACAGCTTCATCCAGGAATTTTCCAAACCTTTACAATTTAAAAATTAAAAGATATATATATTTTAAACCAAAACACGCCGAGGCTACGTACTCTGCCGCCGTGCAGCTCCACCCCGTAGAAGTCGAGGGTCCGGGCTATGTTGATGTAGCAGGACTCGGCTTCCGACTGCTTCAGCCCACTGCAGAAGAAAGGTGCAGGTTCACCAGACAAACAGGGAACGTCAACTCCGACTTTTAAAGGTTCGGAAAATCTAGAGGATTTGGTAACATTGCTCTGAGGTCGGGAAACGCCTTACATGGCCACTCTCAGACCACCTCACCCTAAATTCTAAGGAACCAGGTTTCCTTCGGTCGGTTGAGTCTGACTTCATCTAGACGTTGTTCACGCAGTGCCCCACGCAGGGGGCTCTGGGTCTCCAACCACAGGCTCCAGGTCTCCCCTCCCATGGTCCCTGCCCTGATCTTCCTGGGTTACTCAATTCCCAGGTAATCTTGACATCTTTCTGCCTTTGTCTATTCTTTCAGCAGTGGCCTCAAACTTCAAATGACGCTGGCCCTGTGCTATTTTCGGATGCTGACTTCTGCCAGGGGAGCAATTTTGGGAGAGCGACTGGCAGCGCCTTCTTAGAAGGGACACTGGTAGCTTGCCCTTTGTTTTTATGGCCTTCCTAAGAAGTGAGCGGGCGGTCCCCTGAGAGCTAGCCTCCTGGGCCAGCATGGCTCTTGCCTGACAGGAACTGTACTGCTGCCACATAGCTCTGAGCCCAGTGGGGAAAGGGAGGAGGAGGCTGGAGCTGGGCATATCTCCTGGGCGAGGCTGGCCCTAGGCAGTCACAGGAGACTGGAAGCAGTTTTCGCGAGCTGAACCCATGAATGTCCAGCCTGTCAGGCCCTTCTGGCCACCTGTCTGTCTATTCAACGACCCCTGAAGGAAAGGCCTGATTTATTCAACGTGGTACAGCCGAAAGGATTGCCTGGTGGGGGCAATCGGTGGGGCGTTCAGATTTCAAAACAGGTGTTTCCTTTAGGAATTAAGTCGATTTCAACGACATCCTGAAGAGGAACACTGCAGCCGTGTCCTACTCTGCCGGCTGGATTTTATACTGCAAAGAAATGCTGGTCATGCTCACTGTATCTGCTACCGTCACAGCACAGAGGTTCAAAAACCCCTGACATCTTCAAAGAGAATCATGAGCAAAAGGAAGGAGAGTTTGCATTAACCAGAAGGTGATGCGATGTCTGAAAATACCCGACCCGAGCTCCCAAAGTAGGCCACCGAGCCCCTCACCTGTGCTGCTCGTGCAGAGACTCCACCTTGGTTAAAAAGTCATCGTTTTGATCTGGAATAAACTGGCTGTCAGCAAGGTAGCCTGGATGATGCACGGAAGAATCAAAGTCTCCGAAATGAGCTATTAAAAGACAGAATGAGGGGGAAACTGGAATTAGTTTTGCCTTTTCAATACGGTCTGCATTTATGAGCAGCTACAGAGTCGTGAGAAAACATTAATTGGAAACATCTTCTGATGAGTTCCTGCCCCCCACCTGCAGCCTCTCAGACTCCACGCTGCTTATCTGAACCCTTGCTGGGGGCCAAAACCGGCACACAGGACCGACCCAATTCTCATTCCCCCTGAGGACACACGGAGAAAGCTAGAAGAAGGTGCTGGAATCTAGATCCTATCCTTGACCCCGCGCTTCCTGCACCCTGTTTCAGCACTAAGGTTGCCTCACACCCCTGGGGAAGGAAAGAGAAGGGATGCCACCAAGGAAGATGCTGTCCTCACGTCAGCCTCTGGGCACTGTCGCAGCCCAAGGCTATTGCAACGTGGGATCAGCTGGCTCTAAGAAATGGGATTGGGCAGAAGAGAGGTCATGACTCACCCCCTGTGACCTGTGTAAACCCCCAGGATATGCTCAGAGGCCATGGAGGTAAGGGCTAGGTACAGGTGCGGTTAAAAGTCAGGGCCCAGGCAAGGCTGGTGGCAGGATTCCAGGGGAGGAGGACCCATTCTAAGAGTGGAGGTGGGGGGATACACAGGGAAGAGGAAGAGGGGCTTTATGGGAGGATTTCCAGACTAACCCCTGTCCCAGATGACGCTTCTCCCTGAAGCCCTGTCCTACTGTCTGCAGACATGAAGTGCTGTCTATAAGGCAAGGTACTCCTGAGGGTTGTTCTGGGCCCAACTGGTACAAATACACATGGCTGCCCTAAGGACTCAGTCCACTGTGTGGCCTCCTGCTGAAGAGATCAGGGAAAAGGACCAGGGGCAGGACCTGAGGACATCCAGTTCCCTTCTCCAAGACAGTTTTCTATTTCCATAAAAGCAGGAGAATGGTAGGACACTTGCCTAGCACATGGGGA
The DNA here is from genome assembly GCF_045843805.1 of Urocitellus parryii. Classification (NCBI taxonomy): domain Eukaryota; kingdom Metazoa; phylum Chordata; class Mammalia; order Rodentia; family Sciuridae; genus Urocitellus; species Urocitellus parryii. The sequence goes on from NC_135534.1 coordinate 187,902,190, forward strand.
GGCCCAGCACCGCAAGAACACCACCACCACCAACAACAACAACAAAAAAAAACAGAAGCCAACCTCGAGCTCTGAAGAATAACTGACCTCATGCTTTATTTTCTCGAGTGTGACTAGTATGTTTACAGGAACCACTGAGATGCCTGGACACAGAGTACCAGGGAGAAAAGCATTAGCATCTCCTCATCCAAAGCCTTCATGTTAAGGGGAAGAAATTGAAGTTCAGAGAGGAGAATGGATCTACTCCTATCATAGGGCCACTTGTCCACAGGGTCAAGGCCAGAACTGGGGACTGGAGGCCCTCTGCTAGTGCTCTAACACTTTACCTGCCTTCCTGTCAGGTCAGCAGGCTGCTGCTGGCCATTTGATGATATCCCCCAAAGACCAACTAATGCTACAAATAAATATCTTTCCTGGGCTTGAAAGCAGAATCCTATTTAGTTTTCCTCTGTTGGTTTCATGAGTTCATGGAGATCCTCCCGAATGACTTGGTTATCCATCACATTATCTAACAGTCCCCACCAATCCCAGTGCCACCGTGCAAACATGAACTGCAAGGTTCTCTCCTGGGTCAAGTCACTGAAAGACCTTCTGAACTTAAACGCGACCAACGAACCTCCCTGTTTTCCCTTCAACTCCTAAGCAGCTACTTTGTACAAAGCTCTGTGTTAACCACTAGGGGGAGACAAAGTTAAACAGCCACTTAAACATTTGAGAACACTGGGTGGTTTCCACCAGACTTCAATGACGTCATCCCCCTTGATTCCTGAGAACCCAGAACTGGGCAATGCTTTTATCCCCATTAAACAGGTAAAGAAACTGAGACTAAAAAAAAAGGGACCTGCTACTGCCACTACTCCTTGACCATTATTAATTGGGAGCCTAGACCTGACCAGAGTTCTTCCTCTTATCTGCCTACTTCCACTACCTGCCCCAAACTCCTGAGTAAAGTTTTCCTATTTGTAAGGAAAGCAACACGTGCAAAAGTTACTTGTAGCAGAACAAAAAGGAAATAAATGCTTCTGTGCAAAATACCTTGACTTTCAAGTTTCATGTTTTTTGTTTTGGCTGACCAAACATATGCAGGCATACTATATGTAGCAAAGACAGGGTCCAGCCCAGGTTCCCAAGGTGCCGTGTTTCCAGCTATCAAGCAGTTATGCTGGGCAAGTCCTTTACCTGCTATTATTTCAACTCCCACTTGCTCCCAGAGGCTCTTTATGGGCTCATTCCTGGGATGCTTTTCTGGACTTCCTCCCTCTCTCCCAAGCAGGACGGGGAGTATCACCTGAGCTCATTCTACAGCAAACATCACCAGGTCCTCACCCGCCTCACTAATGGGGTAGAAAGTCCTCGGGGAAAGCAGTGAGCTTTCTCCTTCCTGAGGCTGGCACAGAGTTTGCATGTGGCAGGAGGTCTGAGAATATTATGGAATAAATAAGAATTTCTAAAAGCTTCATTCTTTGTGCCTCATAAACCCTTGACAGGTTACTAGCTATCTTCTATCATCATGTCTTTTGGGGTACTTAACCAACAGATCATTTTACTTAAAAAAAAAAAGTGCTTTTGGTTATCTAATCACTGGTAGGACTTATAAGTTACCCATCTTGGGATAAGTCAGCAAAACCTATCAGATAAAATGAAGACATAACTTTTTGATCTGGTAACTTCATATCTAAGAATTAATCTTCTAGACAGGTATGCACAGAAGTATGCAAATATATGTATTTATTTACTGAAGGTAGAGGAATATAAAGAGCTTATACTTAAAACTGCTTGCTTGACAACTCATGATTTTATTAGCATGGCAGTATTAATATTTCCACTGAAACCTATATGCATTTTTTTTTAGGTCTAATCATTTTCTTTAGCCCTCATTTTATCAATATTTTGTGGGGAGTGGGGGGGGCGCTGACTATGGAAGGTTGGAACAGGATGCTTTAAATGTAGTTCTTAAATTTTACTCTACATTTAAAGCCTGTAATAGGCAATTTTTCGGAATAGCTTTCTTCTGGGCAGTCGGGAAAATACAGTAAGAGCTGACACTGGGCCAGATTGTGGGCACTGATCTAAGAGCTTTACGTACATACGTGCTCATTCATTTTATCTTCACACCCTGTGAAGTAGGTGTTCCCATGTCCCCATTTGACAGGTGAAGAAGCTGTGGCCTGGCGATCTCAAGGTCACACAGGGTAAGTGGAAGAGCCAAGACACAGGTAATCTGGCTTCAGTCCATGTTCTGACTCAGTCAATGATGATCAAACCATAAAGAGTGTTTAGCTAGACCACCTTTGCATGTGTTACTAAATTTGAACCAAATAATATTGCAGCCATACTGCGAATTACTGTCATCTCCATTTAACGGGCGAGAGATCCAAGGTTCAGAGAGGTAATACCATGTAAGCAGCAAATGGAGCATGCAGGATTTAAGTGGGGTGACTGTCTCCTTTCTAATATCCCCGTCTCTCAAGCCTGGAGCTCCAGCTATGAACACCCAACTCACTCTGATGTGGACAAGGTTGGTTTCCTCAGCTGATCCACCCAGCAGAGGTGGGTCTGCAAAACCTAGAGACCCACAGAAGTGCATATTGACTGATGGCTGCGCCACCTGCTATATGGCTACCACACGCCAGGTCTGTTCCAGTTGTACTGCAGGGAGAGGGAAACTTTCAAATCCACCCAGGACTCCCTGGGCAAGCTCTGAGAGTCCCACTTAGGCAGGAGGAGACACGGTGAGATGGAGACGAGTACTGGGTCTTGTCTTACTAGCAAGTAGGCTTGCTGTTTGCTTAAAGGCATGAAGTTGCCCCTGATGTTGTGTTCCCCCACTTCCTGGTTCCACGTATGTGGGCAGGTGAGCTGCAGGCCCAGCTACCTTGCTCTTCACCTTCACCTCTCTTATTTCAGTACTTTGCTGCTAGGGGAGGAGGCAGAACTGGGGCTACCTCAACAGCCCCTGGTAACCTTCTTTTGCTATTTTGCTTCTTCTGAGCCTATAGAGTGAATAATTTGGCCAGTGCTTACTCTTGAGACCTGACCATCTTGCTCCCTTAATTGCCCAACATGCAGTCAATTGAGGGGGTAAGAGGCCAAGATGGTTTGGGACTTATGGCAAAGGTAGAGGAGATTTCTTAAGTCTTGAGCTATCTACCCTATAACTCTACACAGCAACATGCCTGTGTACTGTACTGGAATCACACAGCTAACTATAAAGTGATATTTTGTCATCCATCTGACTATGTACTCTTTTTCACTGTGCAAACCCAGCCTCTATCACAGGACCTGACATGGAGTACCCGCTCAATAAAGTTGTGCTAATTGAACAAGTGGGTTTCTACTCCAGCTTAAACCAGCCCTGATAGACAATTCCATTTGGACTTTCTATCCAATATGGCAGCCACTAGCCACGTGTGGGTAGTTCAATCGGAGATGAAAGCATAAGTTCCAGACTGGTTTTCAAAGACAGTAGGAAAAACAATGTAAAATATCTCATTAATAATTTTTATATTGATTACATATTAAAATAATAGCTTGAATATGCTGGGTTAATTTAAAACATTAAAAAGTAATCTGTCCTGTTTCATTTTACTGGAAAGCTCAGAACTACGTGTACGGCTTTTAAATTGTACTTCTAAAGGACAGCACTTCTATAGACCAGTTCATAACCTATTAGTTACGAACCTATTTCATTAGTTATAATGAAACTCTAAAAATAAATTCATAAGCTCTCAGCAGTGTTTCAGACAGGCACCAAGCATGCTGCAGGAGTGACTTCCAGCAAATTCCTTGACCTAGCTGGGTCTCAGTTTCCATGTTTATAAGAGATGACCTGTATAAATATTGCTCCACTGGGGTTTGTATGGATATCAAATCCAAATACCTGGGCAAAGCCTCTGGAAAATGCCATGTGTGGCAGCTGTCTGCTGCCTTATGGCTCCCTTTGGAGAAGACACCATGCCAGAGCTCATCCACGTCCTCCCCTGGTGCCACTTCCCTTCATCCAACATCCCCAAGCTGGGGGAGCATCAAAGTCAAGGTTCGAGTGGGACTATCTGGACAGCCAGAGCTACACTGTCCCTGGGGAAGAGGGACTTGGTCACAGAGGAGGAGCTGGTGGCTTTCTCCACATACTGCTCAGAGCAATCTGTCCCTCCCTGCCACACTCCCTTGGTGACTTACATTGTACTGCATAGGATGCAAGAACCACAGCGGAGTTCAGAGGGCAGGTCAACCTGTCAGAAGAAAAACGTCTTAGCAAGATCACATGGTCCGGGGCAGGGCCCAAAACGCTCATAGGTCTTTCTTTTCTTGTATTAACCACAGAGGACAGCATGACTCATAACAGAGACAACTTTATGATACATTTAATCACTCCTTGAGATTGATTGTAACACACTAAGGGTTTTAGTTTTTTTTTTCTAAATAAAAAGAATTTTTTGTGTTTAAAATAACAAATACTACAGATACCAGGAAGCTAGACAGAGTTCTGACACTGGCCAGCAGGTTGGCTGGTCAGATTCACGTCCGAGAGGAACGGTGAGGAACGTAAACTCTTACACCAGTGGGCAGCCTTCAAATCTTTCTAGTAAAGATGCGACACTTTTGGTAGGGCTCTCCGACTGGATTCTTGGGTTCTAGAGACTATGATTCTTGAGTATCCCCTTTCTCACATCCTCTTAGAAGGGAAAAGTGAAAAAGCATTTTGCGTTTTAACACTTGCAATTCCCTAATTAATTAATTGGCTGTAATGACTTAAGGTTCCTGTATATATTTGCCCTCCTGAAGATCTATAAGGTTCCACGATCCATCTGCCTGTCTTCTACCATCTCCTAGAAATCCAGACTTGGGCTGGACTTGTTCTCATTTTCTTCAGAACTCACTTGTCCTCCCAAATGCCCTACTTTCACCAGTGACTCCACCCGTCAGTCACATTTGGAGTCCTGACTGCTCCTTTCCTCCATTCACCTTTGGCTCCATGATCTGTCTCCCTGGGAGCTCCGCCAGCAGACGTGGGGCACAGCTGGATGGGAGCACAGCTGGATGGGAGCATGGGCCGGGAAAGTGCGAGGTGGAAGGGATCTGATAAAGGGAGGCATCCCCAACAGCAACACCGAGAGGCACTGAGATTTTAAAAGCATCTTCCCAGCAACGCAGTGGGAAGCAGAGAAAACATGCAGTTTCCATGGCAGCTTATTAAGTTCCCAAGATGTGAAACATCCCGCCCTCTGACTGATCTGCTGGGCCCTCCAGGGGTCCCCCTTCCATCCACTGCACCGTGTGCTGATCCCAAGGCTGCGTACAAAGGCAGCATTCCCTAGCAGAGAGGCCTCCACCTCCCCTCAAGTAACTCTGGCTTCCTGCTGGCACTTGTGAGCGTCTCTCCAAGTCCATGTCCACGTGCACGTCCCAGGGACGCTCACTGTCCAGTCAGTCACCTGGAGATGCAAAAGGCGGAGGGAGAGCAGGCAGTACGTGACAAGCATCAGCCATTCACTCTCCTCCCAAGAAGGGCCTCGCTGCCATCCAGCCAGCGTCCTTGCTAGAGGAAGAGCAGGTGAATGGGATCTGGGGACACCTGAGGAGGAAGCTAAGGAGATTCAGTCTGGGTGGAAGCAACAATTTTACAAAGTCACAAGGAAAAACGTTTCCAAAAAATGGAAAGAACACCAAGAGCACTAAAGAACACCAAGAGCACTGCTCTCAGCCTCTGCTTGTTCCTAGGTATATTTCTTTCTGCCAGGTCCAGGGGAGTGGGTGAAGAGCGTGGACTGATCACCCTCTAGGCAGGAAGGAGCTGAAGCCTGCAGTCCTGCTGCTCACAGTTCAGACCCCATCAGGGGATCTGAGGTCCCAAGAAATGCCAACTGCCAAGCCTGTCAAACATCCTGGCCAAAGAGCCTGATTCACACCTGAGAAGCAGGTGTGACAGCAGAGAAGCTCTCCTTGGAGAGGGGTGAGGGCCTCCTGATGAGGAAAGCCAGGGACCTAAGCCAGATGTGCTCCTCAACAGACACCTACTGATCCACCCAGGAAGACAAGGGATGTTTTGCTGGGAGAAGGCAAGAGGACGACAAGCACTGCCCAGCACCTGTGAGTGAGTGACAGCCGCAGAGGAGGCAGCCCTGGCCTTATCTAACTGCATAGTTCAGGACCTGTCTCCTAACAGGTACCAGCAAAGTATCTGGGAAAACAAAATGTGCAGAAGAGAGGGCAGAACAGGTCTCTGTGGCCGTAGAGGAAGCCTGGGCCCCAGGAGAGGAGTTATCTTAAAACGTTCTGCCTCTCAGAAGGGTGAGATCCCCACCACTGGAGTGACCAAGCAGGTGCCCCAAGGCCACAGTTTGTGCTGGCAAGGGGATGTGCTCCTACCTCGAGGAAAAAACCTGCCATGTCACCAGGGTTCTGCATTCTGTGACCCATACACAGTCCACAGGTCTGGCTGTCCTCTCCCCAAGGAGGCTCTTGTTTCTACCTGTCCTCCTGGCCCTCCAGTCTCCCCGCCAGCCCCCAGACCTCTGGCTGGCAGGTCTGTAATGCTTCCCCCGGGAATGTCCACTTTCCTCCATCTAGACTGAACCCTGGCTTCCTCCAGTCTTCTCTTGTGTGCACTGACATGATGGTTGTAGGTGTGGTTCTTGCCACATTCCTCCTGCTTTTAAAAACCTTCGACTGCTCTCCTCTGCCTGGTGGATGCGAGATGCATGCCCATGTTTGACATGAAGAGTCCTCTCTGTTCTCCTGCATGCTGCTGATGGGTGGTTTCTAGCTCAGACTATGTGTGTATGTGTGAGTGTGAGTGTGTGGGGGGGTGATGCTTCTTGCTGCCCAGGGAAATCTGACTCCTCACTACTCTCCCAAATCTGGCTCACCCCAGCAATCCACAAAGACTTTTCCAGCCGGCACCAGTAGAAGGAGCTCCTCAACGCCGTGACAACTGTGGTCTCCACTGCCAACGCTGGTCCTAATTGCTTCATGGGCTCCTGTCTTTTTCCCCCAACCAGACTGCCAGCTGCCTTGTGGTACAGCGTGCTGGTGGCCTCTGATGACCCTTCTCTGCAGGAATAAGCTAACAGGTGGAGAGAGGGGGTGTTTCTACTAATTTACCTGCTGCAGTTTCTTTTATGAGTCAAGAAAATACTAAGGAATTGGAAACAGCGGCTCCGGGACCTCTTGCTTGGAATTCCATCCCCCTTTTCTGGGCTTGTCTCGGAGAGCTACCAGTCATTTAGATGGTCTGGATACACAAGAAGTGCTGAATCACAGGCAGATGCTCATGTCTTTTAAGCAAAAGCCTTCCCAGTGAGAAAATGAATCATCCAAGATACCAGGGGCTGGAAGAGGACCTAAATTGGGCCTGATCTGCCTTCCTGAATGAACCCCATTTTATATTCTGGGTCTCTCCCTCCCATTAAGATTTCTCAGGTCTTTACCATAAAGATAACTGCACCTTTGAAATAAAGCGGAAATAGCATAAAATGAAGCTTATCAATCTTTAGCCTCTCTAAGCCAAGACTGAGTTGAAAACAGATGTCCAGAGCCTGATGTCACACAGGATGCTGTTTTCAAAGTCCAGTCACTGTCGAGATTTAATATTGTTGTCAGAAATACACACTCATTAGATTAAAACCATGAATTTGGCTAGTCCGACAGGAAAAGGAAAATGCAAAACGCTCGTTACCTTCCTTCACAAACATCCATCTTCAGTTGTAAGAAATACAGATGCCTACAAAACAAGGATTTCCATTAATTCATTATCAAACTAAAAGGAGCAAAAAACAAATTTTTTTTGATGCATCAAGAACAAGACCTAGACATTTGAAAAACAAAATACATAAAAATACATTTTGGCGTATTTGAACTGGTAGCAGGTCTAGGACATCAGGAGCTACTCTGCATATCGTAAAGCTGCCCCAGTGGTAAGGACTGCTCACGTTGGTGCCTATGTATGGATGGTGGGGGCCACCCCAGGGAAGGTCAAGCAGGGATATGTAAGCAACCCACCAGTGACTGGCTGTTACCACTGGTACTGCTGCAGGAAGTGCCCCCTCCCTCAGCCTGGTACTTCCCAACCAGGCCCTGGGACCCACAGCGTTCTCCACAAGCAGCCCCCGCACGCTGACGGGGCCACTGTTCCCAACACCGAGCCAGCATTCGCACACCCACGTTCCCTCTGCATGAAGCTGCTAAGAGGAGGAGGGTCTATGAAGACACCGCCTTGGCTCGGGTGCAAACGCCCAGCTGGGCCTTTTCCTGTGTCCCGGGAACTGTGGGTGCTGGAGCAGAAGCATAAACATGGGTAAAGGAGAAGGTGCCAGCACCTCCACGCTGTGCCCTGCGCTCCCTGTGAGCCACCAGTAGACTCAACCTCAAAAGCCTGAATCTGTTTTTGCTGACAAGTTGTCACAAGCCCCTCAGCCCATGAGTCTGTGCCACTGTCACAGATGGAAGCAGGGAGGTCCGGAGCAGCGCGGGGCAGGCCAGGCAGTACCCTGGAGACACTTATATTTAGGGATGCGCCACACATGTGACTCTTGGCTGCCAGCTCCCACTCTTTTTTAAAACCCAGATTCAAATGGGATAGACATTCCAGGGTCTGGCCAAGACGACAAAAGGGAAACCTTGAAATCTAATATAGACAGGGCAGAAGGGCTGAGGGGCAGGACAAAGGGTATTCTGGCAAAGTTACCCACTCACTCTCATATTCCTTGGGTTTGATAAAAGGTCAAGGGACTGGCTTTTTGAGATGTGAATGCTTCAAATGGTATCACAGCCTCGTAGCCACACAGTTCTGAGCTGTGTGCCGGGGACTCTAACCTTTCCCCCCGTTTCAGCCTCCTCATGGTGCCGTCCGTAGGTACCATCACCTCTACCATTACTACAGACAGGGAAACTGAAGCTCAGATAGGGCACATCAGGTCGGCTATGACTTATTTTTATCTAGAAACTCATGAGAAAAATCTCAGTACGCAACAAATCTGTTATGTGTTTAAAGACAGACAGGCTTAGGGTCTATGTCCTAACTGATGTTACTACTTTGATTATAATCATCATCACTACCCACAATGGGTGGGGCACTGGCATTCAGAGTTGGCACTGGGTACATGCTGATCATGCCTCTGCAATACTGGACTCCCTCTCTTTCCCACCTAGGAGAACAGGATCAGTCCTTTCTAGTCTGTTTCTATGTTTATCCAAGCTGACATTCAACCAGAATTAAGTGTTCTCTCCTCCTACAGGGCTCCTGAGAGAAAAAAAAAGGGAGCGGAGAGAGTTATAGACAGTCCACGGGTCAAGCTGGGCCTGTGCTGAAGAGCCCAGCAGGTCACTGTGCTTTCCTAGGGATATAAATAAGAACACGACCATGAGGTCGCCATACACCAGGTGCCACTTCATCATAGGCTGAGCGAAGTTTGTGAGTCGACCCTATAACATCACACGTGAAGAAACTAAAATCAGGAGCTGCACCCCAAACTTAGGTGATTCCATGGGGATCGTGAAAAGGAGCTTAAATTTTAGAGATTGACAGTAAGTGAAGTTGTTTAGAACGATCTAAATTTATCAGAAACAGCAGTTGTGGAGGCTCATAATAAAAAAGACATTGGTTTAGCAGTAAGAATAAAGGAAAGTTATTTACAAGATAAACTCAGCCTGCCTAAATCTGGAAATGTAATGACCCCTATTGAAGCAAATCCCATCCATGACCTCAACTTCTGAAAAAAAAGCACTGAATTTCTCCTTAAAAAGAAACAAAACCAACAAATACTATCTCTTTACTCCTCTGACTCTTGGGAACCAAATTTTCTTAAAAGGGCCCTCAATTTTGGATAAGCTTCAAAGCTCAAGCCCGATAAGATACTATATACCCGGAAACAGGTGGAACCTTTCATGTCAATTTTTAAAAAGCGTGTGAATTAATGGCGGAATCCTGACCCAGCATAAGACAACTCTTCAGTCTCAGCTGCCCACCAGCTCTAGAGCAGCCACAGGGATGGCGGCCGCCATGTCTTCTGCCACACTGAGAAACCTGGTGCCCGTGCCCCAGGAGGTAGTAGCTACGGTCTGCAGCACACAGCAGGGAACACTCACCTCTCGGTGGTGAGTGGGCCGTCAGATGTGAACTGGAGAACTTTAAGAGACAGGGACAAACTAATTCTTACCTGGGACTTGGGGAAGGACAAGTGTTAACCTATTGCTCGTCTGGCGCTCAAGTCTGCCTCTCTGGAGCCCCCACTCGCACCGCACCGGGCCATAACTCCTGACCAGCACATCCAACTTCCCTCTTTCTACAACTCCTCCCGGGGGAGCTGACAGCAGCTTCACTTCTCCCTGAGCCTTCTCTCCACCCAAACACCTGCCCCTCCAGAGATGGGAGTGCTCAGCAGGTAGCCTCTCAGACCCAGGAGAGCAGCAAGCTTCTTTCCCACAGGGTCACAGGTGAACAGCCAACGACCACGAGGGTCCTGGAGAGGTACTCCTGGGTCAGCCAGCCCTGGAGATCCTGCCCTCTGCTTCTATCACTGGAGAATTCTACCATGCCAGCAGGTGCCACAAATCTGGGGCCCCAGCACCACAGGGAGAAGACAAGGAGATAGTGAGAATCACCAGTTTGGGCAGAACTGTCCACACCTGGGACCAGAGCCCATCAGCTTATGGTAAACCCAATTTAGTGGGTCAAATGTATTTTGAATTTGTGTGTGTGTGTGTGTGGTGCTGGGGATTAAATCCAGGGCCTTGTGCATGGGAGGCAAACACTCTACCAACTGAACTATATCCCCAGCCCTTTGAATTGGTTTTGTAGAACTTTTACTTCAGCAATCCGTATGTGTGGGTACTGCATTACAACACTCGACACAGGAAATGTACACAATGGGATTATGCATACCTGCGTGTAGACATAAACGTAATCACACACCTATGACACACAGAGTAAATGACATATAGCCCCCACACACATATGTACACACACATGATTATTCATGTCTTTTTTTTTTTAGCTGGGACCTCACTATATTGCCCCAGCTGGTCTGTAATTCCTAAACCCAAGTGATCCTCCTGCTTCAGCCTCCCATTGGCTGGAACTATAGGTACATGTCCTTAGACCCAACTCTTCATCTCATTGTAAAGTATCCCTCAAACAAAATCTGTTGTTTAGGATTGGTCTGGGGAGGCCTTGGTAGGGTCGTGTGGAACACTTCTCATAGACAGTGTCACCAGTGTTGTGTTCATCAGCTTATGAGCTGAGTGGCTCTGCCTCAGCAGGTTGGCCAGGGTGAGAGCTGTGGAAGGAGGACCCCAAGCAGGGTACACTTCCTCGCCATGACCCAGGGAGTCACACTGAACCCCGCCCTGTACACAGGCTTAAAATTTAACAGAACAGCAAAGAACCAAATTCCCAGTGTCTGCTACTGTGGAGGGAAGGGGTACACAAAGAGGCAAGAGAGTAATAGACTGACACTTATCCAGTAAACCTATTAAAAGCTAAAATGTGATTGTGTGATGGCCATTAAAAAGAAAATGGGGCTGGGGTTGTGGCTCAGCGGAGAGCGCTCGCCTAGCATATATGAGGCACGGGGTTCGATCCTCAGCACCACATAAAAAATAATAAATAAATTAAATAAAGGTATTGTGTCCATCTACAACTAAAAAAATAAAATGTTAAAAGGAAATGAAGAAAGGGAAATGAGACTGCCCTCAGCCAGTGCCACCTCGGTGGGATGGTCTCGTGGCCACCGTGAGCCTTTTCCTCCTGAAGCAGTTTTTCTCCCTAAGAACAGTAAATGGATGGGTAATAAAGGGGCTGATGCTGCCACGGAGCAGGGTGGGGTGGAGTGTTGGCACAGCCCACGCTCTGACAGCAGCAGCTTTCCAGGCTGCCCACCCCCATTCTAAATGCCCTGTTCCCCACCCAGAAATCCCACCTGCCAGCACCACCAGAGCCAGCACAGACTCCAGCCCTGGGGGGTAAACAGCTTCCACCAAGGCCTCCTCCTTATCTGGTTCCCAAGCTTCCTGCACCTGCTGGTTCAGTGACAGACAGGCTAAATCTAGCCTGTTCCCCTCCCAGCCCCTGCAAACTGGGACCTGATCAAAACATCTGATTACAGCAGTGTCTTGTCATCCTCCAGGGCCTGGATTCCTGTTCTTCAGAGATATTGTGCTATGTGACCTGTGGACAATTGTTCTACACATTTGTCTCCGAAACCCAGCATGCATCAGTGGACAGGCTTTCCATTGTCCACTGATGAGAGGCCACAGAGGGGGAGGGGGAGGGAGGAGGGGGAGGGAGGAGGGGGAGGGAGGAGGGGGAGGGAGGAGGGGGAGGGAGGAGGGGGAGGGAGGAGGGGAAGCAGTGTGCTGGAAATGGCACCAAAGCAGGTGAGAGGAAGAGGCCCACAGTGGAAAACTAATTCACCAATCAAAATTTCAATATATGTATCCCAAACTCTAATTGCAATCATAATTGATGGTGCAATTATACCCAAATGAAGTCGTCTGACCGTTACCATAAAATGAAGAATACATTTTATACACTAAGTAGAAGACTTTAAGAAAATGTTATTACCTGGTTTGTTCTTGCTGCAGTGTGTTGGGATCAGGTATAAAAAATCTTACTCGAAAATGCAGGGTACAGGGGAAACCTCCTACAACATTTTTCAAAAACACATTAGATTCCCCCTTTAAAAAAAGTCAATGCATACAAGTTACTACTCTTCCCATAAACTCAACCACAGTTTTAAGCTCAACCATAGTTTTTCCATTATAAGAGGACTAATTTCCAATAAGGAGTGCATAAATTAACTGTTTCAGAAAACTCCCAAGTCTACAAAACATGAAGCCTTCACACAACACAGAGGCTGAACACTGAGGCAGCAGAGGCTGTAGCAGTGCTAACGTCAATCCCGTTTAACTTAGGCTGTGTTCACACAATGCACTCCGTTATCTCTACCAGGAATTCTTAAGATCTTTAAGTCAATTCACAAAGTACTAGCTTACATTAATACAGCGATGAAACATTTTCATGTACATTCCAGAATGTAAACACCGTTATGACTGTGAGTAGGCTAAGCTGCTACTGATAGATGACCCCACTTTACAGATAAGCCAACCGGCTTAGAAATGTGACTTGCCTTAGGTCACACAGCTAGTAAGAAACCCAGAATTGGAGCACTGAGTTTTGTGACTGCTATTCCACATTTCAAAGTCATTTTTATACTGGAAAACATTTCATGCTTTCAATGCAACGTGGATTAAAATGATTAATACGTATTGAGTATGACACAAAGCACATACTCAAATACGACTGTGCATCAACACCAGTCAGTTCACTTGTGTGGATAAAATTAGTCCATTGCTTCTGATCGACATGGCAACAGAAGATAAGACGGTGTTGCTAAGATCCCAACATCTTGTCAACTTCGCCTTCCCTCTGCACTTGGTGAACATGCTCTGCTAGGGTCCCGTCTCTGTGCTCAGCACTGTTTGCTCTTAAGTCAAGTCCTTCCCGAGCCTGCTCCCCTCGCTGGTCGGTGGCTCGCCTCCTTCTACCTTGGTTCATCCTAGGTTCCACCTTCCCCTCTCTTTAGGACCATCTATCTTCACTGTTTGCTGGTGTTCAATCCCTGATGGTAGATGTGCCCTGAGTGCACCTCTGCACATGTGCCTGGGAGCCAGTGGGTGGTGCTGCAGCTGTGTGCAGGCTGACCATGAGCAGTCAGGGGACAACAAAGTCCTCCCCTGCCCTGGGACGCTCTTCCACCCCTCCTGGTCCCCATTCTGCAGCTGGGCACTTTTGTTGTCTTGGGCCTGGTTGCTTTGACTTTCTCGTCCTCCTCTGCACACCCAAGGCCTCCTAGCTTAGTACATCACAGAACTCTTTCTCCTCTTGTCTCTTTCCACACCTGGCTGTGAGATACTTGGGGATGGGGTCCAAATCTGCTTTGGGCTGGACTTCCACCACTTTGCCCAGTGCCTTACCGCAGTCTGCTTGCTCAAGAATGAGTTAGTGAGAAAACCCATGACAGCCTGTGTCCTGCCTCGTGTGTGCTCATTCCCATGAATTCAAACAGTGGCCTGGCTCCCTTGGGTGCTCCTGAACACTAAGGTCACGATCACAGGAGGGAAGAACTCTGAGGTGGTTCCAGGAGAGGGCAGCCTTAGGGTCAGAGCCATGACTACTGTCTGCTCTTCCCACCTGAGGCCTGGGGCAGGCGGAGAGGGCGTTATGTGTCTGTACACTTGTTAACCTGCCCGCTACCCCGCAGCCACTCGCTGGCTACCTCCTGTCTGTCAGGCACCAGGAGCAATGCAGAGAGGAATGCAGCAAGGATCCAACCCTCAAGAAACCATGGTTCTGAGAGGAAGCCGAGGGCACAAGACCATGAGACGAGGGCGAGAGTGTGCAGCCGCAAAGCAGGCAGTGCAACAGGAAGGGAAGACAGAGAGGTCATGGCTTCTGGTAGGAGGAGATGGGGTCTGGAAGCCTTGACACAGAGCAGGAGTTAGGCACAGGACAGAGGCATCCATTCTCAGGGGAGGGAACAGATTGAGGGAAGGCACTGCACACTGGCCAGGTCTGTCTGGGGTCTGAGGGGCTCTGATGGGAACATGACAGTATGGTGGAAAACCAGGCTAAGAATAGATCCAGGCAGTGTGGGTGAGGCGTGGCTGGGAGCTACCTGGGAGCTGACCTACAGCACGGGGAGCCATTCGTGGTGGGAACGCCATGTTGTGAAAGGACTGATCTTTTACGTCTGAGACATTATCTACCCAGGGCTCAGCTTCCAGGAACTGTCACCATGATGGTGGAACATAAAAGAGTTGGTACGTGTCTGTCTTTCCCACCCGGCTCTCACCCTGGGCTGAGAAAGGCCTTCCTTCTTCCCCTGAGATACCTACTCTGGTCTGTCCCCTCCTCGCCCACAGCTAGCTGAGCACCCTGAGGCTGATCTGCGAGCACGTCCGCTAACTCAGAAGCTGGATGGGGAGCAGGCAGCTCACCCCTGTCTCCCGAGTCCCCTGGCATCTGGGTAGCAGGTGTGACAGGCATCCTGCTGACTGGAAGAAACAAGTCCCCACACACCAAATGTTGGACTGAAAAGAAAAGATCACACCAACCTTTCAACTGCTTCCTGATGGGTTTGCTTGACTCAAGCCATCTCTGTTGGTAAGAAAACACAAGCTATAAAACCAACCTGGGCAGGAGCTCAGCACATGTTACAGGCTGGCACTTACGGGGGAGTCCACTGAGTCGCCGCCATGCTGCAAACCAAAATACTCCTTTTCAGTCACGCCCAGGTGGGTGTATGCCATGTCCAGCAGCGACTGGCCAGTGTCTTGTTTCTAGGGGGAAAATAAATAAACAAATAAATAAATAAAAATAGAATGGGAAAAATCTGAAAGCAAGTTAAGAACTGGTGGTGACAGCCTCTCCACTGCCCACTGAAGGGAGCGGATACAGCCAGAGACTTGACACACGTGCACTTCCCACAGTAACAAAAGTGACCTCAAATTCCAAGTGACAAGGCTGCACAGCGCATTCGGGAGGAGGGCTGAGACCATACTAGGTAAATTCCATGTGAGACGGTATGAGCTGGCTTTCTGAGCTCTCCTTCCCCCCAGCTGAGGCTTCAGTGGGGGGGGGGGGGATCCGAACCAGAAAACCCACACACTATGACCACAGCAACCTCACCGTGACCTGACCAAGCATCACCCGCCAAGAACACAAATCCAGGGTCAGCTTCTGCTGGCTCCTTGGGACGCCAGTGGCTCCTGCCCCTGTAGGGACCCAGGGGAGGAAAACTCTTGACCAGCTGCTAAAAATACTTGAATGCCATTGGAAATACCCTCAGAGTGAGCTGGCCTGTGTCGCCCTGTGGGATTATCTGCCTCGCTGAGGAGCCGGCAGGATGTTCAGCCACGCTTCACTCCACAGTGGGACAGCACCGCTTCACCACACGGTGTTTACAGAAAGGCGCGTGTGAGCACGGGACAGAGCCAGGGTCAGCGTCTCTCTCCTGCTGGCCGTGGAAGCAGTGGCTGTAACATGGATTATTAAGTCCCGCTGAGTACGTTGAACCCAAGGGGACGACGGTACAAATGGTCAACTCCCCTGGGGACAAGCAGAAGCAACCCCTGATATCTGGGTTTGCAAGGATGACAGGGCCGAGGACGACACACACTTCTAGGTGTGCAGGCACTTAAGGCTGATGGCTGGGTGGCCAGGCACAGCAAAGGCACGGTAGAAGGGCAGGTGGGGTGGGGCGTGGCTGCAAAAATAGCCGGGCATGTTCAGGAAATCACAAATTCTATTTTAACAGGCAGGTTTCTCAGGAATCCTTTGAACCAAAACATTTAATATGGGGACAACGTGAGTCAGAAATGGACAGGGCACAGACGCGGCAGGAGCAGCTCTTCTTCTGAGTGCCTGACAACAGATAATGGACTTGGAAATAGGTCGCGGTGACCGGGACCAGGAGAATTCCATAACAGTCAGGCCCTTCCTGCAGCCTCACAGGATCTGTTCAGCAAGGGGAACTCAAGATACACCATCTCCCAACACACCTCTGGCCCCTCCTGCCCTCTCGTCCAACCAGGGCTTCGCCCACCCCATGAGAATCTGGATGGGTGCGGGAAGGAGGATCAGGCCCCACATCCCAAGTCCTGAGACACTGGCCCTCCAAGCTGTAGGGGGCTCTCCTAACCCTAATCCCATCCCCGAGTTTACAACTGTGAGGATATTTCCACAAAACTGACACAGGCTCATTAAAGTGGGTTGAAAATCATTATCGAGGGCTTCAATGCCCTTACATATGTACATGAAACATATACAAACAGGTAGAGACATTTTTTCAAACACTGTTGTCATTCACCTATTACTTTTCTCAGAGGAACAGAACTCTAAAAGCAGTATCAGCTGGGCACAATGGCACACACCAGTTACAGTAATCCCAGTTACTTGGGAGGCTGAGGTAGGGGGATCACAAGTTCAAGGTCAGCCTGGGCAACTAAGTAAGACCCTGCCACAAAATAAAATATAAAACAGTGCTAGGGATGCCGCTCAGTGGTGGGTCACTTGCCTAGCACGTGTAAAACCCTGGGTTTTATGACTTGTAGAAAAGGAAAAAAATTGAAAAAATAAATAAAAACATGGTATTTATTTCAAAAGTCACCCTAAGTGGTATACTTGTTATTCAGTTTAAGTTTTAATAGGCGTCCCACATTTGGGACAACGAGACTTAAAAAGTCAGTGCATCAAAGAGCTATCTGCTCCCCTTGCTATTCATTACTTAAATATGACTTCATATTACATTTACTACGTATTGCTAACAGCTGTGACTTACTGGAAGTCTACAAGCAGCAGATATAATACCACGTGCACTTTTCACATCTGACCTCCAATATTTGTGGTAATTTTGCAAAACAGCCATCAGCAGCCCCTTCACCAGGGAGCAGCAGAGGCACCGAGGGGCTCCGCGCCCTGCACCATCACCCCGACTCGGGTCTCACTGACACCAGGGCTCAAGTGCTCCCCGCACCACACCTCCAGTGCATGATTCCAGCACACGGGGATCAATTACGTATGATTCACCCAACTCTCGAAAGAAATTGAAATAGAATTAAAGACACATTTCTAATAAGGACTGGCCTGTCCCCACCACACAAGAGGTCACCTCTTCTGCCCTGGCTCACTGCCAGCGGCCCCCCCGGGCTCCTGGCTGGGGTGGGAATGGCTCACATCCAGCCAGCTTCCCCGGGGACGCTCCTAGCACAGCAGTCCAGGCTAGAGTCGGGGGAGACTGCGCGGCCATCCCACGGGCAGGAACACACCTGCCCACCCAGGGACGCCACCTGTCGAGTTCCACGCGACTAAACACCCAGGGTCACTCCAGGGGAACTGGGCTGCACGAAATAACCGCACGAGAGACAGAAATACCTTTTTCTTTGGGGGTTCTGTGATGGCTCCTCTGACCTTAAGGGTCCGCAGAAAGAGAGAGAGCCCATGTGCTGACCCCTTTTATTGAGGAGAAGCCATTCAAATGAGGCAGGGGGTCAGGTTTCAGGGGGCTGAGTCTAGCTTCATGAAGTCTGCTGTCAGCAGGCTGAATGACATCTAGGAAGGCCACACCCAAGGGCAGAGCAAGAGAAGGGGATACACAAAGGGCGTTTCTGTGGAACACTCTATCCTAAACAGGGCCAGGGGTCATATCTCAAAGGAACAGGCGAGCGTAGCTCCACCCACGGGGCCGCGGGAAGGCACGCCCATGCATGAAGACACATTTGCGTTTTCTCTATCCTCAAGATCAGGGCTACCGTTTTCGGTTACTTAAAGCAACCAGATCATGGGGTGACCGACAGGGCCACACCGATCAGGAGAGGAAGCAAACCTGGTCACATGCTAAGTCGGCCTCCCACACAATGCGAGGGACATTCTGATCCGCAGCCAGGCCCTCGGGCTCCGCCACGTCAGCTCTGGACCAGGCCACGGCAAGCTCCAGGTGGTGGCAGCAGGAGAACAATGATGTGACCACCGAGAGCTTCTGGGCCCCTTCTGAGACCCACGGCTAGCGCCCCAGGCAGGCCCTGGCCTTGCCCGCTCGTCACAGGGCTGGTCTCCTTCCCACAATGCATTTATACCCGAGTTCCTCAGACACTGCTGCGTGGTCTCTCCTGCCTCCCCTGATGGTCCCCCTCAGCCTCCTCTGCCACCTCTACCCCCTTTAAACCTCAGGCCTCAGCCCTGTCTTCTTCCCACTCACGTCTCAGGTGGTCTCACCCAGCTTCATGGCTTGACCCACTGCCTCCACCTTGGTGAAAACCCGCATTTATGACCCCAGCCCGACGGGTGCCTCTATCCTCATCTCCACGTTTCTATGGAGACGGATAATTGGCCCCTCAAACTTCACATGTCCACAACCCAACTGGTCATTTCCAACCCCAAACCTGCCCTTCCCACAGCCTTCCCATCTCTATAAACTCCAACTCTGTGCTGCCAGGCTGTTCAGGCCAAAACCCTTGGCGTCACCTTGAGGCTCTCTCAGCCTTTCACACCCCAGATCCCGGCTCTCAGCAAATCCTATTGGCTCCCTCTTCAAAGTGTTTCCAGACATGGATTCCACTCAGCCACCTCCACAAGCTCGCTCTGCCCCCTCATCAGCATCTCTCCGGAGACTGTCCACAGTCCCTCAGCCCTTTCCTTCCCTGGCTACTGCCCACATGGCCTCACAAGTGACACCTGAGCCAGATCGTGTCAAGTCTCTGTCCAAAGCTACACAGTGTGAAAGCTGGCACTCCCAGAAGGATTGAGAGGCTCTCCATGAGCCCCCACTGCATTCTCACCCCCGTTCTCCCTCTGACCTTACCTCCTGCTACTCTCTGCTTATTCCACTCTAGACACACTGGCGTCTATACTGTTCCACAATCTCACTACATGGGCCTCAGGAGCCTCAGGGCCTTTGCACTGCTATTCCTTCTTCCTGGAATGTGCTTCCTCCAGACAATCACATTCATCTTACCAGTGAGGCCCCCCCAATCATGTCTAAAAACTGACAGTCCCACCCATCTCCTCCCACTGGGCTGTAAACTTCAAGAGGCAGTGACTGTGCTCTATTTTGCTCACTATGATTTTCTCAGTAGCCAGAACAAAGGCTGGCCCAGAGTTAGGGCTCAGCAAACACTTGCTGAATGGATAAATGAGTAACCTACTAGTGAACATTCACCGTCGGATCAGGAAGAAGCCATATGGAAGAGGAATACCCCCAACACAAACAGATTTTAACAAGGAAGTCAGACACATATTACACGGTCACCTTGCAGCATCCAGACACAATACCCGTGACCTTCTCAGGGCTTCATATTATTGAAAAGGAAACTCTACATAAGAACCAAAGTAGCTGCTTTCTGGAGGAAATGTGCCAGACCCTGCCAAAAGGGCCTAAAGCATCAGCCTATGAGGAGATTGCGAGAGGGGCTTCACAAACCCCTCCCAGGGGGACGGCAGAGGCTTGCCCAGCCCACATGAGGCCCTGGGTTGATCCCCAGCCCCAAAACAACAACCACCAGGTCGCAGGGGTTTATGTGAGCCCCCTAATCAGACTTTGGAGACAACTGAAGTCCCCTGCTGGATTTTTCCTTTCTTGCTACAAAAATATTTCCCACCCTCAAAGGAATGGTTCCTGGACCCTAGGGAAGAGCTGGAGGTCTGGGAGCTGAGGAAGCAGCTAGGGCCCGGAGGACATCAGTCTCCGCTGACCACCTCCATTCTGTGGTCAAGAGATCAAAAGCCCATGACCTGAGTCTCGTCCTCTCCTGGGCAGATGCCCAGGGCCCAGCTCCTGGTGGTGGTCCTTTCCCAGTCCGGGAGAAGACAGAGCACCCATGATGCTGTTAGGCTCCTCTCCTCTTCCCTGCACCAAGGTCCCGGCCCCTGGGGTCACCAGGAGGCAAGCTTGTGGGTGGGTGGGAGCTGCAGGGGCTCTGGGTCCCCAGACTGTTCTCCTGTGTGTCTCTGTTTCACACCTTTCCTCACCTACTAGGCCTTCTGAGGTTCAAGGTTGGGGTTGACCCCTTTAGGGCTGGCCAGAAGATGGGAGAGAGGCAAAGGTCACCGTAGGCAGTGACCAGAGTGGATGGCCAGCGGGGGCTGCTACGGTCCCCACATTTGACAGCTGCTGGCCTGGAGGCCTGTTCCCAACCCTGGCTCTGCCAAGGGCTAAGTGGGAAAAGCCAGGATCTCCAGGACTCCTGCTGCCCATCTTAGGACCCACCCATTCACACATTTAACGATCACCTGCTGTGTACCCAGCCCGGTGCCAGCCAGGACACCCTCCCTGTCCTCCAGGAGCCCACAGTTTAGTAGGTGACACGTAATCTAATGATTATAACCATGTTTTAAAACTGCAGCGTGACGTGGGATCCCAGGAGGCACCCGCAGGGCACCACTGTTCAGAACCAGCTCTGCTTCAGGAGGTCGGCGGGGACTTCACAGGACCAGCAGCAGCCAAGACCCCTACGGGTCATGTCACAAAGGAGAGGGCAACGGCGAGGCATGGGATACGGCTCCAGGAGTATTTCCAGTCCAGTCTCAAGAGACCAGACCGGACATCTCAACTTTCATCTTAAAATCATCTTTTTCTTCATTTTGTAAGTTGAGCGATGAGAACCATTTCCTTGGAGCACTAATGCATTGAAAGCAAAGGTGGAGAACTTACGTTAACCTTAAAGGTCTGGACCAAGCCATCTAAAAAGCGGATGCTGCAGACGACTTCCGATCGAGCTTTCTCTTTGGGTAACTCGGAGGTGCGTATGTTATTAATTCTTCCACCCAACGCGCGTAACCGGGAGGTCATAACTATCGTTGAGTAACCTGTAAGGTGAAACACACCGTCAGTGAGTTCATGTGCAAATTACCAGCTACCTGTGAACACCTTAGCCTTCCCAGGCCCTTCACAACTGTTGGCTTATTTTTTTTTTCTTCCTCTTTTTTCTTTATGCCGACTTGGAGAATTTTATTGTTCAACTCTCTCGAGAGTCTTTCTGGGAGGAAGACAAATGTGATTTTCTGAAGCTCGCCTCAGAAGTGTACACTTTGGTCTACGCTGACGTGGGTGATTCTCTTACAGTTCACATTGTTGAGGTATCATTTCACAGGTAATGTTTCTATTCTCTTTGGTGGTTTTCAAACTTCTTTTTTTGGGGGATACAATCTTATCTGAGAAACTCACAGGTAAAGAAAAGTGTACACAAACCAGGTTTCCACTTGCATTGATCAAGCAAAATGGACTGCTCAATTATAACCTGCTTTGTAGAATTACATGGCTTATTTGTCTGTCTTATTATCTCACAGGTCTATTTCTTCTTCTAATTTCTTCTAACTTCCCAGGCTTTAGATTTCTTATTTAGGCTTTGCTGTCTTACGTTTTTGTGTAGTCTACCCTCAGGTTTTACAGAAGTAAGTATGCCCTAAATATGATTTAAAACATGAACAGGTTTACTGATAAATTGGATCGTATTAAAATGAAAGACTTCTGCTTATTAAAAGGCCACACTTAGAAGACCAAAAAGACTACCCAGAGGAGAAGATAACTGCAACATACAGATTTATAAAGACTGCATGAAGTGTTCTACAACTCAGTAAGGGGAAAAAAAAAAAACACTAGAAAATGGGAAGAAAACATAATCAGGCTTTCAACCACATGATTTGTGAAAGAAATGCAAAATGAAACCACAAAGCCATAGTTCCACACACCTGCCCAGAGCCTGCAGGTCACATGACCTCCTAGGAGGCTGTGGAGGGGTGGGGGGTGTCGCTCACGCACTGCTGACGGGAACATCCATCACAGCAACTGCTTCAAGAAACTGCTGGGCAATATCTACCACACTGAACATAGGCACATTCTGTGACAAGACAATCCCAGACCTGGTCCGTTCCCAACAGAAAAATGTACATTTATTCACAAAAAGATACATGCGAGAATCTCCATAGCAGTCCCACACTGAAAAATGCCTCTCTCCCACTGAAAAAGACCTAAATGGCCATCCACCATAGAACCCACCAACTGCGGTCTGGTGGTCATACCGGGTACTACCAGAAAGCGAGCGACAGACATGCACTACCGCTGCCATCGACGACGAGAAAAGAATTTCTCGAATGTTACCTTGGATAACAGAAGATGGCTGCAACAGGTCACGTGTCACTACACTTACATAAAGTTAAACAGGCAAAACCAACCAAGGCGGATCCAAGGCAGAGTGGCAGTCCCTCTGCTCAGAGTGCCAAAGTGCTCCCAAGGAGCCTTCTGGTGCTTTCCACAGCCGGTCTAGGTGCGCATGCTAACACGCTCCTGTTCTCACTCTGAAAATCCATCACATTCGTGATTCGGACATTTTTCTGCATGTAAGTTTGCTATGCTTTGAATACAGTGTGTGTCCCCGGGGGCTCCACTGCGATTGAGGGGTTGGCCCCCAGGTGGCGCTGCTGGGAGTCGGTGGAATCTTGGAAGGTGGGGTCTGGCCAGAGGTCCCTAGATCACTGGGAGTGTGAGGTCTTTCTTATGAGACCCCTTTGGTAGCTTTCTCAAGAGGGCTGTTATTAAAGGAACAGGCCTGACGCTGTCGGTCCCCTCCCTCTGCTTCTGGTTTGAGATGCAACCCTGGCTCCCCCACATGCTCCTGCCACTGCCATCCCCCAGGCTGTGATGCAGCAAAGAACTGAGTCAGTGCTACCGCCAAGCCCCTGAACCTCCAAAACTGAGTTAAATAAACCTTTTATTTTCATTTGTAGACTGTGTTGGGTATTTTAACATAGTGAGGAAAAACTAGTACAACATTTATTTAATAATAAATTTTTAAAAACAACAGCAGCCCAGTGCAGAGGGGCATGCCCTCAATCCCAGGAACAGAGAAGATGTAGATCTGACAGGATGAGGAGGAAGAGGAAACACAGATGAGGGTCTTAAGGGCAAGTAAATCCTTTCTTAATCCCCTATAAACCTCCTCTACTGAGCTGGGCCTTTGCATGTGCTGCCCCTTGTTTGAGATGCAAGTCCTGTCTGCACGACTTGCTTTCTCTTCAGTTCTCATCCGAATTTCACAGAATTTCACACGTACAATTTAACACGTAGTATTTAACAGTTGCTTCTCCCATTAGACACTGAGCTCCACAAAGGCAGGAATCAGGTCTGGGTTTGCTGACTGTTATCTTTAACACTTAGCTCTGGGAGGCAGTCAGTCAGTATCTAAATGGATAGAAAATGAAATGAAGAATCAAACAGAAAACAAAGCCACGATTTCCAGTCTGGAACAAGAGCGGTATAACTGAGAGACAAACGAGGATGGCAGGGAGCAGGAGACAGGATGGGATGAGAGAGAGGGCGGAGGGGAGACGCCCCACGGACCAGTGCGTCCCAGTGCAACGGGCACACAGAGGTCCTTGGGAACTGATGAAGATGCAGGCTCGGGTGCCAGCAGTCCCTCAGTCTCCCAGGTGATGCCCAAGATACGCATCCAGCGTTTGCCCTAAAAGGAGCAAGTCCAAGATAAATGGAAAATCAGCACTAAATGTCAGGGCAGAGACTGAGGTTTGGGAAACTAGCAAAGGTTGTTAAATAACTCGGCTCTGGAAGGGATGAGGACAAAGCAGAGTTCGGGCCTGAGAATGAGGCTTCAGAGACCTACAGATACATCCTGGTGCAGAAAGGGAAAATTCAAAGAATGTGACAACTGTGTAGAAGGTACATGCAGGAAGACAAGGTCTCTTATCAACGTATTTGAGAAGCTCCAGGTAAAACAACATTCTTCTGTAGACAGTGACAGGAAATCTCAAGTATTAATAAAAAAATAATTCCTGGGACCGGCAGTGCCGAGAAACATATTCAATCACTTATAAAATTCCACCCACCCCAACACCTCCACCTTGCCCTTTTCATTGAAAATGTCATCAGAAGCAGGGATGCATGTTCTGAGTAATACAAAAAGTTACCAAAAGACAACAAATGTGTTCCGTAATGCTTTAACCCACATTGAATTTAAAATGTCAGTTTTGTTGCTTGGCTCTTGTCTAAGAATCTCAGGTGGGTTACAATAATAAAAAAAAAAAAATAAAAGATACAATAGAATCATTCCAAGTGTGGTTTTGGTGGGAGGTGCACATCAGCATCACCGGGGGAGCTTTCACAAATGACTCCTGTCCTGGCCCCGCCCCAGGGTGATTCAGCACACTGGGGTGTGGCACACAATGGCATTCCCTTTGGGAGGCCCTCCAACCAAGGGCCAGGCAGTGGAGGGACAGTGTCTGGACGGCTGGGGTGGGAACAGAACAGAGGCTGGGTGGAATCTAGGCCACTCACTGTGGGCCATGTGAAGAAGCTGGGGGGCAGTTCTGCAGAGCAGCACCTTAAGCAGAGCTGATCACACAGTGGCTGGGACAAGAAACCTACAGTGACTTCAAACAGGAGCTTGCAATGAAAGTCACATGGGCATGGACTTGCAAACTGCTCCTCACAGTGATGCCAGCATGGGGTCCCGACCCCGACCCCGACCTGTGGCACCTGTGAATTTCACCATGGCTAAGGATGGCTCCCAGCATGGCCACTCAGCCAAGGGACCAAATAAAGGGGACCAGTAACCAGAGGAGACAGGGTTTTCCCTCCCTGTATCCACTTCTGACTGTCACATAAAGGGCTTGGAATCTAAGGACCATGTCATGGAAAGGTATTTTATGAAAGTTGCAAAAATGTTCTTCCTACAATTGTTCCTAAAGGGAACCTCGACAAGAGTGTGCCTGATGTGGAGCGACCACATAATCGGGCCACGTGATGTTTTCAGATTGTCTTGAAAGTGTATCTTAAACACCCTAATGGGGACAATGGATGCTGACTAATTGTCCTGTTTCCTGTACCACGGCAATTGGGGAACTCAGGGTTTCTATGGCTTCCTTTATAAGCCTCTTAATTCTCAACAAAGCCACAACTCAAACAGGAACACACTGGCCTCTGTGACCACAAATGATCACAGCCACAGCTGAAGCCACTTAGGACATGGACGCCAAGCCTATTCTTTGCATAATTAAAAAAAAAAATCAAACAGTTAAGTTTTAGTTAGAAGGCTTTACACACTAGCCAGTAAAGGTTGTTCTGTGAACACAGTTTTCAGTGAAAACACAATAGGAAGAGGCACCATCTCACTGTGCACACAGCAGGGGCTCACTAAATACCTGAAGTCAGATACAGCTTATGTAAAGCACCTGCCCAATGTGGAACACATACTGGGTACTCAATAAAAGACATTTTATTTATATTAAGCTTCTGATGCTACCAGGTGCTGACTACAGATCCCAGATTTTGTAGGGCTATCTTGATGTCGAATACCTTATAGAAGTATAAAAAAGTTTCATTCCTTAAATTTTTAGATGTGTGATATACCCTTGAGCTGCTCTACAAACTCAAAGGAACCAGATGCAAGGGCACCTTGGCACAAATCGCCACACCCCGGGCATGAGGGACACGAGGGCCCTGGTGGGAGGGTTGGATAGCCTGGCTCCCACTACTGTCCCTCTCCGGCTGCCCTCAGCCTTGGAGGAGAGGTTATGGCACTGCTTTGTTTCTTAAGGGTCTGTCTCCATGCTGATCTGAAGAACTCCATTCTTTCAAAAGTCAAAGAAACACAGACCGAAAGAAGGACAAGCAGCTCACACCAGTGAGACAGCCAATCCAACTCTATTTGAATCATTTTAAAAGGAAATGCAAATTATCCCCTACCCTTGTTTTTAAAAGTATGCTTAAGTCTCTAACTCAAGAATGTCAGTTTAAAAACTAAAGAAGAAAGCAGTCTTTAACTCATAAACACCTAATTTGTGAGAATCCTGGGTGGCTGGCTCCAGGAACCAACCTGAGCAAGTCTTCAAGCTGACCTAGGCCAATGCTACCACCTAGTGGCCACCAGAGGAAGACACTTCGCCTCCAGCCCAGGACTTCTTCAAGCCAAGGGCTCTGCTCTTTTATCGCTGGCATTTCAACTTACTCCAGGAATCCTCTCCCGGTTGGTATCCAAGGCCTTCTCTGTAGTCCAGTTCCCTCTCTAACTCAACCTCCCTAGTGAACTCAGGAAAGCTCTTTCTTACTCCTTCGTTTATGTTTTTGCTATTTATGAACCTCAACAGATGACTGATCTGCTGGAGAGGGACATTTCTAGCATGGAAAAGAACATGTGCCATCAGCCATGTGAGACAATGACTCATCAAGCCAAGTGCAAGTCTCACCAAATACCAGCATTTGATGACTGTAGATAAGTTTTTTACTGAATGCGAAGATAGTGCCAGGACTGCTTTCCCTCCCTCATCACTGTAAACACAGAGGGCTGGGCTGCATTTCGATTTAGCGAAGTCTCCAGGGGCCAACCAGGGCCCTGACCATCACTCGTCACTTTCATGACTTTCTGGTGCTTAAACAGGAAAACATAAAGCACACTCTCCAATCAGTCTCCACCTGCCGCAGGGCACCTTCAAGGTCCAGGCCAAGCCAGGCCTCAGTATCCCTTAAGCTCCTCCGAAAGAAGTGGGTATTCCCTGGTAAGGATAAAACTTACAAACTTTTGGGCAGAAATTTATCATTTATTGGCACAATTAAGATGAGATCAAGCCGGGCATGGTGGTGCACACCTGTAACCCCAGAGGCTCAGGAGGCTGAGGCAGAAGCATCTGGAGTTCAAAGCCAGCCTTAGCAAAAGCCAGATGCTCAACAACTCAGTGAGACCCTGTCTCTAAATAAAATACAAAACAGGTTGGAGATATGGCTCAGTGGTTGAGTGCCCTCGAGTTCAATCCCTGGTACCAAAAAAAAAAAAAAAAAAAAAAGAGAGAGAGAGATCAAACTGTAAAAATATATACTTATTAATTGTTTTTAAAAATGGAGCTGGTTAAAAGATAGATTCTTGGGCACAGCTTACAGGGATTTTGGTTCAGTCAGGGCCCAGGAAGCTGCACTTTCAAAATAGAAACTTTTGAACTTACAGAAGAATTGCAAGAAAACACCTCATATGCCTCTCTTAACCTGAATCCACCTGTTACCGTTTTACCTTTGCATTACCGATATGAGCACACATGGCCCACACTTTTCTCAGAACCACTTGCTATGGATATAATAACCCTTTACCTCTAAATATTTTAGCATATATCTCCCAAGAACAAAGACATTTCATAACCATGGTACAATTATCACACTGAAGATATAAAATATTGATTCAATATTTTAATATGAAGTCCACATTAAAATTCTGCAAACTGTTTGGGGTGATGCCCTTTTATTCTTCTGATCCAGGATGCAAACTGGAATCGTGCTCTATTTTACCTGTCATTTGGAAGATGCATTTTTAATAAGCGGAGCCCCCTCTCACCCCTCACCGCAAGACAACCGTGAAGGCTGCGGTGAGCACCACAGGCTGTAAAACCCTCAACCAGACCATC
This sequence comes from Urocitellus parryii, assembly GCF_045843805.1. Lineage (NCBI taxonomy): Eukaryota > Metazoa > Chordata > Mammalia > Rodentia > Sciuridae > Urocitellus > Urocitellus parryii. Next base: position 187,930,145 of record NC_135534.1, read on the forward strand.
TCCAGGCTTCCTTTGGTTTTGATCGTCTGTGCACATAGCCAGGGTGGTGGATGGGCTGGTGCCCTAATGTCAGTTTTCCTGTTTATATTTTAGAAACTACAAAATTTCCATAGCTTAGCAGCTGTCTATCACTCAGTGTGGGAGAAGTGCTCCCTAAATCGTTATTGATGAAGTAACAGATTTCCCAGTCTATATGTCAGTGCTAGGATTAGCACTGCTGTCAAAATAAAGAAAGCTAGTTCAACAAGGGCTCTGTCGCTTGCTCTTACATAACCAGATGTCTCGTCTTGTTCACTCAAGAATAGTTGGCATTACTCACAGACACCAATTCTGGACATTTCATCATACCCCATATGACAAAATGTCCACATTATCGCATAAAGCACCTCCTTTTTTAGAAATAGGTGAAAGACCCAACTAGCATTGTCTTAAAAAATAGCTAAGAAAGAGATGAATGCATTTGGTGATTAATTAATTAGGCTTTGCAAATGTTCTTAATAAAATTCAGCCCAATTAATTAAAAATCAAGTGATTTTAGTTTGAATTTGTGAAATGTCCTTACAACTTAGGAAATACTTCCAAGTACCTTCACTTTACTAATTTTAAATTATATGCAGCTGATAACAAAATCACCCTACAACTGCTACATGGTATTTAATATCTTGTGACTCAAATTTTCTAAATTGATAACATTACCTTCTGTTTCTTTCTTCCATTTTCGTGGCTTTTAAAACTTCCTAAGTAGTACAACACTGTATAACCATACATATATATATATTTTAAAAATTAGCTTTTAATGTAAACAATCTCTACCAAATACATAGTAAATCAAAAAAAATCTTTTCATTAAGCAAGGCATTTTCAATATTTTTATTTTTTACTTATTTTTACAGTACTGGAAATTGTACCCAGGGCACTGAACCACTGGGCTACATCCCAGTCCTTTTTATTTATTTATTTTTTTGCGGGGCACAGGATAATACTATTACTAAGACTGGACTTGAACTTGTGGTCCTATTGCCACAGCATCCTAAGTTGCTGAGGATTACACGTGTACATCACTGTGCGCAGTTCATATTGCTACTTTAATGTTAAAGCCAGTATACTAATTTATCATGAACCTATAAACGCAAACATTTATTTTAAAATGACATTTTGAAGGGCTGGGTATGTAACTCATTGGAAGAGCACTTGCCTGGCACTCGCAAGGTCCTGAGTTCAAGCGCCAATACTGCAAAAAGTAAAAGAAAATGAAGTAAAATAAAAAAAAAATTTTAAACTTAAAACCTGCTGATGAATATGATAGTAACTACTCCCAATTCAACTACTGGTGTGCAAAACTTCTTAAAAACTTGGGCATGCTTTTGTAAAAGTACTGAAAATCATGTTAAGTGAAAGTGCATTTATGAACGTATCGCTCAAGACTTCGTTTCATTCTCTACCACAATGGTATAAAACACAAGTCACTTTAACAACACAGGTCAATACTCCAACCATCCTGCAGTGATTAATCCTTGCACTCAGAAGCACCCTCCTGGGAGCACATCACCTGTTCTGTGGGTCCTCTACTTGGTTCAGGGAATGGATCTCTGAGGGATGCCCCTGGGAAGCAGTGGTAGAGTAATTTGTAGGATCAGTTGTATTCTAACCGAGACCCATAATTAGCACCCTTGTTCTCATACAACTTCAAAATGTCAAATAGTTTTCTTATTATGGAGTGCGGATTTATTTATAGGCTTTATTTATAGGTTGGACAGCACTGACACTTGCAAAACTAACAAAATAAAAAGTCATACCTGATACTGGGAGGATAACAAGAAGTAGCTTTAAGCTCTCTGAAGGGCAAGATAAGAATGCTGGGGGAGCTTCGGGCAGTTTTGGGAAGAGGCCCAGGTGCTATAAAGAGAAATCAAGCTCCTTGCTGCGGAGCCCAGGGCTCAGCTCTGGGATGGGCGCTACCTCAGCAAGGTTTGTTCCCGGCCAGGAGCACTCGCTCACGCTGAGAACTCTACATGCAGTCACTGGATTCTTTTTTAAAATATATATTTTTTTTTCCTTGAAGTTCCTCGTAGAGGAAAAGCACAAATCCTCAGTGTACTGCTCTCAGGACACGTGGCAGAAGCCCCCGAGTCCTATTCCAGATCTTCCTTCCCTCCAGAGGTGACCCCTCCTGACTTAGACAGCATTTTCATGAGGTTTCTTTAAGTGAGAGTTTCAGAAGTTACTTTTTCAGTGTTCATGGAAGAGTTAGGGTGCCGCTGAGGTGCACACCCCGTCATCCCACAGGACTCAACTCTCCCAGGGTGGCTTCTAGGATCACACAGGGTGCTTTGGTGGCCTGCGTGGTGTGGCTTTGGAGAAAGGAGAAGGACAGAGAGGGGTCTCGTCCATGCAGTCACTGAACGGGGACTGCAGATTTTCCCCACCAGTGCCCCTCCAGGAACCCAGAAGCCTGAGGGCCAGCAAACCTGCCTCCTGGGGAAAATGGCTTGTGGAGTGTTTCAGTGGTGCCAGGCTGCAGAGAATGACTTCCAGGACTTTACCATTGCACAAGAGCCCCCACCCCCCACAGCCTCTGTGCAACCAGCTAAACTGGGGACTCAGATGCAATCTCACAGACCAGCAGATCTTGTTTATAATTACTTTTAGCCTCCTTTGTTATTACTTTGGCAAAGGAGTTCCGGGCCATTTACTCACTCAATTCACTCCTGGCTGCCGGCCAGGCCAGGAAGTGAGGTGGGGGTAGGGAAGGCAGAGGTGCCCAAGTGTCAAGTTGGGGGGAGAAGGCAGCCTAGGGGACTGGGATCACCCAGGGCTCTGGCCTTGCTTGGGGGGGAGGGTCAGGACCATTCACTCTGGTTCACAGGAATCTTGTCAGATAAAAGGAAACTGGCCTGGAAGACTCCAGGTACTGCAAACTGCATGTGCAAAGGCTGGAGGGGAATCGCAGGCACGTTTAGGAAGTCTATGGAAAGAGACTCAGCACAAGTGTCAGAAGTAACTGAAATCCCAGCGAAATCTCAGGGAGGATAAGATCAGTTTCTTCAGAAACCTAAGGGAGGAATCAGGGTTCAGGGTAGGCTCTGGAAGGCTACTAGATTCAGAATCAGTAGAAGGGGTAGAGAGAGAAAAGGGGAGGGGAGGGGAGGGGAGGGGAGGGGAGGGGAGGGGAGGGGGGATAGTAGAGAATAGGACAGACATCAGAATACATCAGACACTAGAAAGGCAATATGTCAATCAATGGAAGGGAAACTGATGTGATACAGCAATTTGTATACGGGGTAAAAGGGGGAGTTCATAATCCACGTGAATCAAACCGTGTAATATGATGTATTAAGAACTATGTAATGTTATGAACGACCAATAAATAAAAAAAAAAAAAAAGAAGTTGTGGGTTGGGTGGGAACCCCAGCTTGACTACTTATTAGCTTGAGAGATGAACCTGAGAGATCGCTTCCCATCTCTGAGTCTCAGTTTCCTTCTCCATGAAAGAAGGGAGATTCCCCTGCTTTCCAAAGTTGCTTTAAGCACTGGAGTGAAAATACATGCAGGCTAGCTACCATCATAAGACTGATTTTTTTTTTTTTTTTCAACCTCAAGGGTTCAAAAAACAGATTTCTCCACAGAAGAACAATGCTTTTGAACAAGGCACATATATATGAAAGGCAGGGAGCTTGAGGTCCCTAGCGGCCATCAAGCAGAGGAACTGGATGAGACCTGCACTGAGAAGGCTATGGAGGGATGATTGACACAAGAGAGGGCGAGACTGATGAACTTCAGGCTTCCAGGTCTGGGATTCTACAGCGACTTCTGTTTCCCAAGTGCCAAGGGGCTACTTCTGTACCTGTAAACCACATTCAAGCCACCACTGTTCAAACTCAGATTTCCTTCCACGGATGGACTTCTCATGGGAAATTATTCTAAATGAATACCTTGTTCTTGGAAAAAAAAAAAAAACTAAATGGTTTATCAAACCATGAAACATGGAGATAAAAAGAAGGGGAAGAGACAAAGTCATCTGTAAAGCTCAAAAACTGACGATGGAATATGTTCAATATTTAGCAGCTTCTACCTAAAATTAAGCTACCAACCTCTCTTCATTTTCCCTCTGAATAGTTCCACCAGGCTCCGAACAGACTGGAAAACAGGATGGAATAAATTTACTCTACAAGGACATGATTCAAGTTGCATAAACTTTACAAAAATACTGTGCTAATATTTGCCCTCAGGCACAGACACACCCAATTGGGTGTCAGTCTAGGATATTTCTATCTTAGGCTCCAGCCCCCACCCCTTAACAGCCAAAAGCAGCAGAAGACTTCAGAAAAGAAAACAGCTAAAGTCACTTTGAAAGGTTTGAGATGTGCTAATCACAGCGCATCCCAGCCAAGAGGCTGGAATCCTACAAAGGGACCATCCCGCCAGACTGTTCCTGCCAAGGAATCCAAAGCCAGTGGCAGCCTGGCCAAAGAAACCCAATCCTCACCACCAGTAGCCCTCGCCATAATTTTATCTCAAGGAAAAAAGAGAAAAATACTTCTGCCCTTACTGCTCCCCTGGCCCCCAAAGCACCCTCCTGTTTGTCACTTATCAGCCTGGGAAGTCACTGCTCTGCTTTTCCTGGGCTGGGCGTCACAGCTGAAGCCTCTAAGGCTCCTTCCAGCAACAGAACTCTGCCTGGAAGGCTTCGATCCCGGGGCCGTCTCGGGTAATACTGGGCACACTCACCCTGCTAGTTGCCAATGCCTCTAGAAACCAAGATAAAATGTCTTTTTATGCAGCTTTTTCACATTTCCAAGGCTTGGTGCCTTGATAAAATGAATTCAGAAAACAGGTGAAAAGCAACTCCATAGAAGACATAAAATCATATGACGGTGCTAATCAGAACAAGGATACTTGGAAATAATTGAATGAAACAGATGTGTATTATCAAAACATCATTTTGAATATCTTAGAACATACAATATGAAATACAGGAATGTATAGATATCACTTAAAAAATAAAAAGAGAGGAGCTGTGGAGATAGCTCAGTGGTAAAGCACTTGCCTAGCAGGCATGAAGCCCTGGGTCCAATCCCATCACCACATAAAAAAAATAAAATAGCCGGTCCTGATGGCACATGCCTGTAATCCCAGTGGCTTGGGAGGCTGAGGCAGGAGGACTGCGTTCAAAGTCAGCCTCAGCAAAAGTGAGGCACTAAGCAACTCAGTGAGAACCTGTTTCTAAATAAAATTCAAATTAGGGTTAGGGATGTGGCTCAGCGGTTGAGTGCCCCTCAACCACTGAGGGCACCATAAATAAATAAATAAATAACAACAAAATTATTTTTTAAAATAAAAATGATGTGTTTAAGCTCTTTAAAAATATGCATATCTCCTTGCTTCTGTGGTCACATCTATTTGGACTGAGGCCTTCCCAATGTGGGATGTGGAAGCCACAGAGACAAACACAACCCCTTCCTTGATTTCAAAGAGCACTGGGCAACTTGGATCAAGAGCATCTTTGCCTAGAGGCTCTGGCTGGCCAGGGCTCTCAGCAGGCCAGGGCCAGCTCAAGGGTTGGAAGATAAAAAGCCAGAGCTGGGTTCCAGTCTCATAAGCTGACACAGCTCTGGACAAACTGACCTCTACACCTCGGTTTCCCCATTTACAAACAATCCACACCCCATGCAGTGCAGGGCCTGGTCCACCAGACACATTCCACCCATTCTGCTCCCAAGTCCCTGGCCCATTTACTCCCATCCTGGGGCCTCTGTCCTGAGCAACATTCTCTGGTCCTCCAGGACTTCAGTTTTCCAAATGTTTTCACACCCATCACCCCTGACACCACCGACTGGGACTGGCCTGGCGGGCAGCACTGCTGTTCCCATCTCACAGATCCAGATACGGATCAAAAGCCCCAACTTGGTTCCAGGCATTACACACCTCCCAAACTCTCGAGTTTACTGACCTACCCAACCAGGAAGAAGGTGAATTACAGGTGATTCACTGGGAGTAAAAAGGGCCCCACACTTAATCACTACCGTCCCTGTAATCTACTGACTACAGGTATATTCTTACCCTTTTGAGATAATCTTTATAAACACTCCCCGAGGCTCCTATGTAGGTAAATTTCCTCTTATGAAGGAAATGGTCCAGAAAACCTTGTTTCCCCCTAATTAATTCTGCAACATTAGAAACCTGAGTAATGATTTGGGTGTTTACTACCATATTCCCTCTACTGCAAGGTGACACAACTGATTTAACAGGTGTTTCAGAAAAAATACTTTAAAGAAACAGGACACCCCAAATTCCCTTTGATTGTGAAGGTCACAGCGATTTCAGAAATGTAAAAATGTGGACAAGGGCTTTTCCGAATGGAGAAAACGCAGTCAATGACTTCTTCTCACTTTCGGAAAGGCGTGGCTGGAGCACATCACGTGACATCTAAAGGCCTCCGGCCTGACAGGCAGCCATCCCTGGGTTAATGATTAGTAGCCAGAGCAGAGTGGGCCATCCCATTTCCTGAGGCGAGTTCCAGGTCTGACCTTAGGCCCCTTCTCCCCTGTGACCAGTGGCTGTCTTCTGGGAGGTCCTGAGTGCAGGGCGGGCACCGCCAGCCAGCCAGCCCAGCCAGCCCAGCCAGCACCCCCCTCTGCGGGCACCTGCCTGCAGGGATCTCAGAACTGCCAGGCCCCTTTTCATCCCCACCCTCTGAACTTGAGCTCCATCACACCCTGCTTGTCACTTCAGGGGCACACCTGCAGGCTCTAAGTCAAAGATCTAGTAAAGGTAGTCCTGGGGCAAGGGTAATAAACTAGAGGGTTCACCCTGGGTGGGACAGGAGGAGCCAAGACAGCCTCGAAGTGTCTAAACCAACCTTGGGAGATGCTCAGGCAGAGGGAAATCGACCTTGATGGCTGTGCAAACTCAAGGTGGTTCCGAGCACCTGAACAATACAAACCTCCAGCACCACAAGCCAACCAAGAGCATGGTCTTGTTTGCTTGGGGTGTATTTTTTAGAAAGCTGTAATCTACGTCTGCACAGTTGTATATGCTCCTCTTTCACATGATCACAATCTAACATTTGTCCAGGTTTGTCAAACACATCACTGACCTTTTCTGTTATGGTTTTACAATACTGCACCAAGTGGGTGCAGGTAACCATGGCCGGGTGTTCAGATGACTCCTAATCAGTAGAGCTCGGATTTCAAAAGACTCCACCATGAACCCAAAGGAGGAAGAGGTAGCATGTGACCAAGGACAGGCACAAACAGGGCTGTGGGGCCCAGAGGAGCCCTGCTTTAGAACAAAAACACCAAAGATGAGTGGGCAGGCACTGACAGGAAGGGGCTAGACCAACACCCAGGCAAAAATGGCACATCAGACCAACAGGAAACTGAGGATGACTTGGGCAAAATCATCGCAGTTACTGTTTTCTGACTACCAGACCAGCAGTCTTTTACACTGGGAAGGATGGACTTGGGGGGCCACGAGGGCATCCTCGGAGCATCTCGAGGACCCACTGCAGGCACCCCACACCTGCCACCCCACTCGAGTCTCGCATCAGAAGGAGGCCCCAGGCTTGGCACCCGAGGTTCCCCAGCAGCAGAGCGGAGTCCAGACCCAGGGGGTCCTGACCTGCGGGGCTCCTCCCAGACACACCTACTGTGAGCTTTTAAAAACGGTGGTATTTTAAAATACACAGGACTTGAACACACAGGACTTAAAGTCGGCCGTCTTAACCCTTCTACAAAGTACAATTCAGCGGCATTAATGACATTCACACAATGTTACGCAACTGTCACCACTATTTCCCAAAAATTTTCATTACTCCAAACAGAAACTCTGTACCCATTAAGCAATACGTCCCCAATCCCGCCTCCCAGGAACCTCTACCTTCTGCTCTATGGATTTACCTTTCAGCTATCCCCACAGAGGTGGAATCACAGGTATCTACCTTTTGTGTTTCACTCAGCGTAATATGTTCAAGATGCTTCCCTATTTTAGCACATAGCAAGAATTCCTTCCTTTTCATGACGACATGACATTGTTTTTTAAACATCAATACATCTGGGGTTGGGGTTGTGGCTCAGTTGTAGAGCGCTTGCCTAGTGCTCTATGTGAGGCACTGAGTTTGAGTCTCAGCACCACATACAAATAAATAAAACAAAGGTCCATCAACAACTAAAAATATATACATATTAAAAAATCAATACATCTGTCAATAATCATTTGCTTTCATCTTTTGGCTGTTGTGGCTACAGTTGCAATGAACAGAGGCATACAAGAATCTGTTTTGAGTCCCTGTGTTCAATTCTGTGGAGTATATACCTAGGAGTGGAACTGCTAGGCCATATGGTAATTCTATATTTAGCTAGGTTTTTTTGTATTTTTGGTACTGGGGATGGAACCCAGGGCACTATACCCTGAATTACATCCCCTATCCTTTTTTTTTTTTTTTTTTTGAGACAGGGTCTTGCTAAGTTGCCCAGGGCCTCAAGCTTGTGGTCCTTCTGCTTCAGCCTCCTGAGTTGCTGGGATTAGAGGTATTTGCCACCATGCCCACCTCTATGTTTAGCTTTTTGAGGACCCTAACTTTCCTACAGAGGCTGCACCACTTGATGTTTCCACCAGCAATGTAGGAGGTTTCCTATTTCCCCACATCCTTGCTAAGACTTGCTATTTTTCTTTATTTGATTATGGCAGGTGTGCAGTGGTTTCTCTTCATGGCTTGGATTTGCACTTCCGTAACAACTAGGGATGCTGAGCATCTTTACATGGGTTTAGTGGCCATCTGTGTATCTTTAGAGAAATGTCTATTCAAGCTCTCTGCCCATTTTTAAATTGGATTTGTCAAGCATTGGGAATTCTTTAAATTTAGAATATTATCAGATCTACAATTTGTAATATTTTCTCTTATGCTGTAGGTTGTCCTTTCACCCTTTGGTGCAAATGAGTTTTAATTTTGAAGAAGTCCAATTTACCTATTTTTTGCTGTTGTTGCTTATGCTTTTGGCGTCATATTCAAGAATCCACTGTTGAATCCAAGGTTGTGAAGATATATTTACTCCTCTTTTGTCTAAGAGTTTTATGACTTTAGCACTTATATTAGGTCATTGATCCATTTTGAGTTACTTTTTGTATGTAGTAATGAAGGCTGGTCTGCACCTGTAGAAGATCAGCACCCCACCCCTAGCACACCCAGCAGGTGATCAGCAATTCACTGATAGATAAGCCCCCTCCCTCCACCTGCTTCTCCTGACTGCTGCAAGACCACCCCAGCTGGCTGAGAGATGCTCCACAACAAACAAGAAGCAAACCAGACAGGCCGGACATATGTTCCAGCAATGTCCCTTACACACTCCTATCAGTTAACTTAAAATGACCCACGACTGAACGAGCATCCCTAACTAATAATAGGAGGAAGGGTCCCAGCCCGGGAAGGCTCACCGACCCTTACCAGTCCCCTCACCGGCTGCTCCTCACTGTGCAGATGAGGACGCTGAAGGGCAAGTGAGGGAAGGGCTTCCACTGCCAGGGCCTTCCCCAGAAAATGTGCAGGGATCACCCGAGTAGAGAAGCCGCAAAAATACATGAGCTTAGTCTGAAGTGCTTTGAATAGCGGGGTGGCCCTTGGTTCCCAAACCTCCAAACTGGGAACTGGGGGTGGGAGGCGTGAACCCCAGGTCCTAGATCTCACTCCACTACACAAGGACCTTGCATGGCCTGACTCTGGCCACCTCTCTGTCCTCAGCCCACACCCACACTCACCCTGCTCAGCCACACAGCTCCCCAGGCCATTCCCAGGTTGGGCCAGACTCTCGCATCTCAGGTGTTTGCACATGCTCTTCCCCCTGCTTGGAATGATGTTCCCTCAGACCCACCCCTGGCCCTCTCCCTCGCTTCCTTCCTGTGTCTGCTTAAATTCTGCCTATCAGGGTGGCCTTCCCGAGAAAACTGTCCTTTGCCCACTTTTATTAACTATTTGTTGCCCTGATGCCCACAGCCTTATGCCCCCACCTCCACTAGAACGTAAGCTCCACAGCGGCTGGACTTCATCAGTGACCTGATGACTCCCTAGAGCAGTCCCTAGCTTGATCAGTCTCTGCAGGACACAGGGATGATGGAAAAGACACACTCAGCCTGCCCCTTAATGCCGAGCATCAGAGGGAAGGCAGGTGGCTCCATAAGCACAGGTGACTGCTGCCAGGCCCCGTGGCATGGAGGCAACAAGTTACTTCTGAACCCACAGGCTGATGGGACTCCTGGGCTGTGACAAGGACAGGGAGAGCAGGAACATCATGTGTAGTCAAACACTCCCACACGTAGCTGTCAAGCCCAAGATGCAAGCAGCGGCCACTCTGTTGACCTGGCCAGAGAAAAGGAAGTCTCTACCCACAGGTGCTTAATAAATGCACACACGAATAACGATCAACTAATGTGCGTGCAGCGCTTACACCTGCAATTTGAGAAGGCCTGTGTCAGCGCTTCCTTCCATCCCAACTGCGCTGGGAGGTGGTGTGACTAATTCCATTCCCAGGAAACTACCGTCAGGATTATCAGACACACACACACACAAAAAGTGTTATTTGCAAAGATCTCCCCAGCTACACTTGACCCCTTAGAGATCACAAACAAAAAAGCTAACTGCCAACTTCAGGCAGCCACTTAAGTGAGCCGTAAAAATGACCATAGGAAAACCTCCAAATGATATGGAAAGTGATTAGAAGATTAAGAAAGGCTGGTTATAAAGTCACATCCTCAGCAGGCCAGAACTAATTAAAAGAACAAAGGAATTTGAGAGAATGCAAAGGAGTGTGACATTTCTACAAAGAGCAATAAATGAATTTAAAGGAAATCAAACTGATAGAACTTTAAAGAAAAAGTGGTCACCAGATGCTTTTACAGGTGCACAGGGCATTCAAGGACTTAGCCCTTCCCTCCCAACTTCACTCTACATACCACAGGCAGCACCCTGCCTGCACCTGACCCGCTCCCTCCTTCTGGGGCTGGCCCCCAAGCACCTGGCCCCATAGCCCTCCCAACTCTGCACCTGCTCCTCCAAGTCCCAGCCCCTGGGCGGCAGAGGCCAGGCCCCCACTGCCTGCCCATCCCCACTCCGCAACTCTGCGCAAGTGACTGAACCTCCCTGAGACTCTGCCTATTCCTCAGGGACAAGAGGCTGAAAGTGCCCCCTGAGCACTGAGGTCTGTGAACTCGCCCTAGACTCTACTAATGGCGGTACCCTGAGGCACCAGGAGAGAATTTTTGTTCTTCAGTGACCTACATCTGAGCACCATCCTCTCCTCAAGACAGCAGAAGAGCAGCAGCTTTGCCCTGGCTTCTCAGATCAACATACAGGCTTTTGGTTGAAATCCCCATTCTGCCTCCCACCCTGGTCCCTGGCGGAACCCTCCATTCCTTTGGAGATGCACAGCCCAGCTCTGGCTCCACATCCCTGATATCCCACCTGAGGCCCTACTGGTGGGTCTCCTTGGCTCAGGGCTGGGGCTCCCCTGCTCCCTTTTGGTCAGAGCATGCACACATTCTTCCTTCTTAAAATTCTGTATTTGCTCTAGTCCCTTTCTATGACACTTTAGGGATTTATGAGCCCCTACTGTAGCCAGGCTCTGAGGCGGGCTCCCAGGGGGTATGTAAGAGGCTGGCTGAGGCCTCAGCCCTCTGGGAACTCAAGGGTAGTGGGACAGAAAAATCACCTTTCAGTGTGGTGAGTGCTGCAAGGACAGAGAAGCCACTGGCTACTGGGCTATGTTAGTCCAGGGTACGTCCCAGCTCAGCCTGGGGCGGAAAATAACACCTTCTAAGGAGAACCTAACTGTGAAGCTAGACCCAGAAGGAGGGAGTACCAGTCAACAAAATCAGATGGCCCCATACTGGATCCAAAGTTCCTGGGAACGTCCACCATCACCCACAACCTAACTCCAACTGTACCTGCAGGCTCCAGACCTGGGTGCACCAAGCTCTCTCCAAGGAGCCAAGCAGAAGACTGGGTTTACTGTACCCCCTCCCCTGGGCCAGCTCCTTGGTTTTCTACAGTTTCAGTTACCTGTGGTTAATTGGGTCTGAAAATATTAAATGGAAAATTCCAGAAATAATTCAAAGTTTGGAGGGTGTGTGTGTATTTCTGGGGATCGAATGAACTCAGGATTTACAAATTAAACTTGATCATAGGTATGGATGTTTAGGAAAAGACAGTCTATGCAGGATCTGTATTCCTCCTTCTCTCCATTAGCCTCCCCACCATAAATCATGTTCCAGTCAAAGGATGGTCTCCAGACCAGCAGCTCCAGCAGCACTGAGTGTGTGTCAAGCCTGCAGACCCACCAGTCCCACTCTAAGCCCCCAGAACAGACTCATCTGGTATGCACGCTGGGAGGAGAGGCTCTGCTCCCAAGTCCAGCTTCCCAGGCTTTGGCTTCAGATACCAGTTGCCATCTTTTGGCACCTTCAATACCCACACAGGGAACTAATGCCAACCTTCAGAGTGTCCACCCACAGCCCTGCCCTGCCCTGCCCAGGCAGCACGCACAAACCACGGCTCTCTCCATCCCCAAGACCGCTGGCTCAAATGGGGGACAGATGTCACATGGCAGGCACTGGCTGACAACCAGCACTGCCTGAGTGTGGGAGGCCTACCTTATGGGTGACTGAGTTACACTCCCCAGCTGGGTGCTGAGGCGCTCAGTCACAGAAATGGGTGTGTCTTGCTACAGCCCCATGGGTGAAGCTATGCTCACCTGTTCCTTTGTAATATAACCCCTTGCCCTGTTTAGGATAGAATCTTCCATGGAAGTGCCTTGTGTGTGTCCCCTCCTCTTACTGTGCCCTTGGGTGTGGCCTACCCAGGTGTCAGTCAACCTGCTGACAGTGGACATCATGAAGACAGACTCAGCCCCCTGAAACCTGACCCCTTGCCTCATTTGAATAGCTTCTCCTCAATAAAAGGGGTCAGCGCCGTGCGTGCTCTCTCTCTCTCTCTCTCTCTCTCTTTGCAGACCCTTAAGGTCAGAGGAGCTGTCACAGCGACCCAAAGAAAAAGGTATTTGCGTCTCTTGTGTGGTTATTTCGTGCAACCCAGTTAGCCCAGTTTAACTAGAGTGACCCCTGAGCCTTTTAGTCACGAGAACAGAAACCCGGCACCTGAGTAATCAGCACGTGCCACTGTGTCATCCTGCAATCTTCATGCAACCTGGTGAGGTGGAGGTGCCGAGACTGTTCCTGCGTGGGATGTGGAGACTGAGACCCCATGGGGCTCAACACAGGCCACTGAGTGGGACAGTGGGGGCTGGCGATGGTCCAGGCTTCCAACCTGTACACAGATAACACTGAGCACCACACCTGGCAGAGCCGACTGCTGGGCAAAGCCTTCGCCCTGAGGCAGGGAGTCTACAGTTTAAGTGGGGGACAGTCCTGAACTGGCTGGTACCTGGATAGAAGAGGAGTGGTGCCCACCAGTGGGAGAGGCCAGGTGCAGAAGCCCCACAGGGGCAGACCTTCGAGGGTCAGGAAAGTGATGAAGTCTTTGAACAGTGGTCCAAATCGCCAATCTCTTTCTCTGACGTCCATCCCGCTCCCTCACCCTGCAGACCTGATTCATCACCACTTGGCACTTGCTCCTATCCCTCCAGATGTTGCAAACACAATCAGCTCCATCCATCAGCTGCCTGATGGACCTTGCCCAGTCTGCACCTCCATGACCCCTCCCTATTGGACCAGGACAAAGCCCACCTCCTGGGAAACCTCCAGAATGTCTGGCTTTCCCTCAGCTGGTTCCTCAATTGCACAGTCTTATTAAGAGTCCCCAGCCAGACCTGCTGTGCCCTCCATGAGGTGTACCCTGACCCTCTCAATCACTACCCCAGAAGGACTTCCCACCAAGCCCTGTCTTCCCCGGCTCAAATCCTGTTTCCAAACTCACGTCCTCCAGCCCCGCTCCCCTGAGGACGCACTGGGCCCTGCGGGACAGGGCTAAACATGAGAGCACTCTGCCCTGAAGTCCCTCACAAGACAGAGCCCCTGTCGAGGGAAAACCATCTCACAAGCCACCCTCCCACCCCAGTACAGTCGCAAAGGATTTCTGAGTCTTTGAAAATTCTTTCAACTCTTTAAAAACAACAACAAAAAAAAATTTCTTTCAAGAGCAAATAATCATGCCAGGAGGAATCTGCCTTTATGACTGAAAACATTTAGAATCAAGTTTACATGAAACAAAAAATTTAGAACACAAAACTTAAAAATTCTTATACTATCAACAGGCGGAAAACAGGGCTGTGGCACTTTGTGAAACACAGCTGTGTCCTGGAGTCCAACTGCTCCTCTAGGGTGGTCTGTGGACCACATCTTGGCATGCGCACAGAGCACTGGGCGCACCCCACCCCTGCTTAATGTGCACCTGCAGTTTAACACACCAGCTGGGGAAGCCCTGGCTTAAAGGGATGGCGTGCAGGGCTGGGGAAAGACGGGAAGAAAGGTCAGACAGAGAGGCAGGTCAGGGCCTGCGGAACATCCGTGATCCACATGCTTTTTGGGGGGACCGGTTTCTGGTGACAATGTGAAAGAGGGGCATGAGAGGCCTATTGTGACCATAAGCAAAGGCAGGGGCAATGGGAGAAGCATGTGGAAAAAAAAGCCAGTTTGGGGAGCGATGGAAAAAGGGGGTAGGCTGGAGGAGGGGTGCTGAGGCTGACCGGCAAGATCTTTCCAGAGCAGGTGTCGGGGACCAGAGTAGGGTGACCTTGGGCTTTCTAGGCTGGAAGACCATCGCTAACAGAGAGGTCACTTTTAAGAAAGAAGGTAACAAGTCTGTTGTAGACATGCAGAGACACTCCCGGGGACACTCATGGGGAAATGTTCAGAAGTGATGTCCTGAGAACCAGAAATGCCTAGAGATACCAGGCTGAAGGCACAGACGTGGGAGCCCCTGGCGACAGAAACGGGAGCACTGAGCTAGGATGGCCTGCAGGACAGTAAGAACGAGGACGGAGGAAGTAAAAGCACAGGAGGAGCCAGGGTAGGCTGCGGGGTAGGAGGAGAACAGCATCACAGGAGCCCTGGCACGAGGAGCCCAAACAGGCTGACACAGGAGAACTCGGCTCTGGTCTTAACAAGTAAGCAGTCCCTGGCCATGTCCGCAAAGGGAGTGTCAGTCAAGTGGCAGGAAGGGGAAATCTGGTGCCTGTGGGCTGCGGAGGAGGCTAAGGCTGCTACACAAATACCTCAACATTCCACCTGAGGTTTTAAGTGTATCAAAATGATCTCTTTCTGCACACCCACGCTTGTGGCAGCGTGATGCACAATAGGCAAAAGGCAGAAGCAACCAAGTGTCCATCAACGGGTAAATGGACCAACAAAACATACAACTGCATAAAGGGAATATTATTCAGCCTTTAGAAGGAAGAAAATCCTGACTCGGCTATAACATGGATGAGCCTTTAAACCACGCTCAGCGAAAAAATCAGCCAAACAAGAAAGGGCAGGGTACCATGGCACTCACAGGAGGCACTTATTGAGGCAGAAAGTAGAAAGGTGGTCGCCAGGTGCTGGGGGAGGGAGGGAGTGATGTGACCACTTAATGGGCATAGCGTGCATTCTGGGAGACGCAGGGAGTTCTGTGGACCAAAGGTGACCATCACACAATAGTGTGACTGCATTGAATGCCACTGAACTGTACCCTTAAAACCACAGTGAAATGATGAATCTGTGTGCATTTCACCCAAAATTTAAAATTCTATCTTTCCTTCGATATAGGGATAAAATTTGACTCCTGGAATGGAATGGCAGGAGCGAGTCCTTCACAGTTGCTGTGGACCGTCCCTCCAGGAGTTGAGACAGTGACCCCAGGGCGAGGCTGCCCCCCAGAGGGAAGGTTTTTCCCTCCAGGCGGCAGGAGGTCAGTGGAGGAGGGTAAGCTGGAGCCAGAGACATTAATTTTTTTCAGACTAGAAGGAAGGAGAGGAGAAGAGCCAGAAAATGAAAAGGAACAAGTGGAGGGGGAGCCCTCAGAAGCCTCCAGCATCACAGGCAACTGGAGGGGGTGGTGAGGTCACCCGGAGGGAGGACAACAAGGAGACCTGGGGAGAGCAGGAAGGTCGGGTCAGCTGGTGTGAGAGCCAGGTGAGAGGACCCGATGGACAGCAGGGAGGGCCCAGGTGGCTGAGGCTGAGGCACTGAACACGTTATCTGCAACCAGCACTGGGGGTTGGGGGGGGCCCCTTCACCAGCCACTTCCTGAACGCTGAGAGAAATGCACATTTTCCAGTCCCCCCTGAGGTTCCGGTTCAGACCCACAGAATCAGCAGCTCTGGAGGTGGACACAGGGGCCCAGCGCCTGTGTCTTAACAAGTCCTCCTGGGGACTCTGATATGCAAGTTTGAGAAGCACTCTTAAAGAATATAGGGCTTCAATGGCAACTCTATAATCTTTTTAATAGGAAAAAGATTTAAACAACCTAGGAACGTCTACATAAAACAAGAAATGCATAACTGCTTCGATACCAACACGCTGTATTTTTATAGCAAGAGAAATGGCAAAGGGTATGAACAAAATAAGAAAAATGTATATCCTGTCTGATACTGTAAGCCCTGGGCACCACCCCCGATCTGCCACAGGCCAACTGCCCATCCTTGGGTACGCCACATCCTTTTCGGGGCCTTAGGTTCCCCAGCTATAAAAAGAAAAGGCTTTTCTAAGGTCCCTTTCAGTTCTGACACTGTGTGACTCTGTTCTATTAAAAAAAATGCCCCCGAACTAAATGCTTTTGCCTGTGCCTGGGAGGGCAAGTACATTTTTAAGTAGTAAAATCTAACAGCACATTAACTGGAAAGCCTTTGCAACGTTTCCAAGGCACTGCACTCTAAGAACTGAACGTTCTGCATTAACTGGCTCCTCCAACAAAGCCGCTGGGGCCTAGAGTTATAAACACTCTAGTGCCCCGACAATGTCCTTGAGGTCCACATGACTGGGATGCTTCCCAGAAAGTAGCTCCATATCGTCACATCTTCATCCACTTCTTAACCCAGGAAATCAGGGTTAGCATTTTCTTCTAAGAACCTGACTCAGCACGGATCCTGGAGCCCGGCACTGACCAGCGTCTGCACACTTGATAGTATGACCCTAGACTTCCCAAAAAATGGCCCCAAACTGACCCTGTCACCAGGATCTTTCAAGGTTGGTTTCCTGCCTGGTTTCTCTGCATCCAAGTCCCTTTCTGCACCTACTAGTCACCTAATGCCCATCCTCCTGCACACAGCGAGGCTCCCCGACCAAGTAGCAGGAAGGAGCACACTGAGGGGAGGGCTGCAAGAGCCTGCAATGACAGGAGCAAGCTGGGGAGGGGACACCCAGGGTGTGGGTGCCACAGAAGTGTGGGACCAAAGCCATGAACACTGGGCCCCTGTGCAATGCCAGGGAGATGGGGAGACTGGTCACTGTTGTCCTCATCCAGGAGGAGGGATTTCCACGGTCCTGCAGCACTGATCCTAAATCTCAAAGCCACACTTGAGTTGACTAGGGCAGTCCCAGCTGAGGCCTGTCCAGCATGTGCAATTATTAACAGCACCTCCTTTCACTCTCCAAACGTCCTGTTTGGATGATGAAGTCGAGATGCCTTATTCCTGGGCAGCTAAGCCTTTGAAGTTAGAGGTGCAGCGAGAAAGCGCGGCCGGGAGGGGACTCCAGTCTGAGTCTAGGCCCTCCTCAAATGTCCCCTTGTTCTCTCTCAATCCCTCTCCACAAGCCATCCTCCAGCATCTGCTTCTACACCTGCAAGGACAGCAGGCTCTCTCTCTGCTGAGGAAACCTCTCTTTGTTATAAACAATTTACATTTGACTGCAACAAACAACAACATCCCTCAGCAAGGAAAAAGGCAGAGGTGCGGGAGGCCAGAAAGCACCGCAGCTGCTCCTTCCCCTCACCTTCCCCTCACCCCACACTACTCACCCAAGTGCACTGGACGGTCCAGGCACTGTGCTTGGTGCTGGGGACACAAAGGGTGAGTTAGAACATAGGCCCAAATTGAGGGGCATGAAACCAAATGACCAACCTATGCTCTCCCAAATTGTCCAGGTCATGAAGG
Source organism: Urocitellus parryii (assembly GCF_045843805.1). Classification (NCBI taxonomy): domain Eukaryota; kingdom Metazoa; phylum Chordata; class Mammalia; order Rodentia; family Sciuridae; genus Urocitellus; species Urocitellus parryii. The sequence continues at coordinate 187,948,222 of NC_135534.1, forward strand.
ACGAAGCAAGGTTGAAGAACTGTTTAAAGGAGACCAAAGAGACGTGGCAACTGTATACAATGCATGCTCGGAGGGTCTCTGTTACCAAAAGGACATTAGTGAGATGACTGGCAGAACTTGAGGACGGTCTATAGGTTAGGTCCCAGCACTTACTGTAATGATGTTAATTTTGTGATTCTAAAATGCATTCTGTAGTTTTGTAAGCAGTGCCATTGCTTTTTAGGAAACAGATTAAAGGGGAAAGGAAGAGCCTCTCGGTGATCCTCCAATGGTTGGAACAAAAACATCTACATGGAAGGAAAAAATAAATGGGGTAAAATGGTCATGGGGGGAATCGGGCTGAAGAGGACAGGCGAGTTCTTTGTTCTGTTCTTTTAACTTTCCTGTAAGTCTGAATTAGGTCAAAATTGAAAGTTAAAAGGAAAAAATACAGCTTAGAGAAAGTTTAAAAAGAGAGAGAGATCCTGCCTTTTCAGAGCTCGCAGTGCAGCTGAGGAGACAGGTACTAATACAAATAATTACACTAATTAACTGCAAAATTGCCACCAAGAAAAGCGCCATCAAGGAGAGTGCTCTGGTGGCATGACCATTTATAGCAGACAGTTTAACCCACCTCAGGAAGGTGAGGGAGGCATCTGCAGTCTTGGGGAGAAGGGGACGCTGAGTGGCCTCGGGGTCTACAGCGCCCTGACAGGAGCACAGCAAGGTGGGGCTGGGAAGACTGGGCCAGAGGGAGACGCCAGGGAGAGGCACTTTGTCTTTATTCTAAGAGCAACAGGAAGTGTTCTGAGAGACCCTGGGCTGCAGAGCAGAGAACAGACTGGAAGGGGAGAGGGCACGTAGGACTCCACAGCAGTTAAGAGTGACCGCTTCCCCCAGGGGCACTGTATGTCTCTGCTGCTCCCCGACACTTGAGCTTTCTATGATCACCACGTACACGTTTGCCAACCTAGCAGAGGAGAGGCCAGAGGAACACAGAGGTGACAGTGGGCTCAGGCTGCCCCTTCCTCTCTCCAGGTCATCAGCAGGCAGTGGTCAGGGATGCAGGAGGGAGCTGGTTCTGTCTCTCTCACCCAGAGCCTCTGGGACAGTCCTTGCGGCTGACTTGGCTGAGGGAGGCAGGGTATGGAAGACGGGTCTCCATACCCCACTCCCTAGTCAAGGGCCTCTCACCATCACAGCTCCCAGCCAGCCACAATTCCTTTGTGGCCCTGCCTCTGGGATCCCCCGGAATAGGTCCTGCAGCGATGCTCAGCACTGAGCCAGACCCAAGCACTTGTCTGGGATCTTCTGTCAATTTTTAATTTAAAACAGTCAGTTTAGGGCTGGGGTTGCAGCTTAGCGGGAGAGCACTTGCTTTGCATATGTGAGGCCCCTGGGTTGAGTCCCAGCACTAGGAAAAGAAATCCAGCAGCTCAAAGAAAATAGGTTCTATTGTGATACTCACTTTACAGATACATGATCTGGGTGGGGACAGACATGGGTTCAAATCTAGAGTGCTCTGCTCATAAGCCCTGTGACCTTTGGGGGTCCTGGTTTCCAGGCCACCATGTGCACCTCTCATTGGCTGGTTTTCCTATTCCATCTGTCAAAGGAGGTTGGTAGGAATGAGCAAAATTTGGAGGCTAGAAGGCACCATTTGTTCCCTTTTGGGGCACCAGAGGATAAGCGCAGAAAATTCACTCCAAACTACACACTGCATAAACATTTGCTAAAAGCTGTGTATCCTGACGAATCATAAGACCTGAATTTTCCAGCGCTATCCCAATTGCAAATCCTCTGTCCTAACTTTCCACATAAACCATCAAAATGTCTCAAAAATTCCACTCTCTCAGTATCCAAACACCTCTCAGGCCTCCTCTTGTACAAAGCAGCAGCACATTCTTTTTTGGACTACCCATCCCAGTCTTTGGTTCAGAAATGCAGTCAGCAGAGCGCTGCTGGCCCCCTGAAGGAAACGGGGTCAAAGAGAAATATCTGTGGCCATCAGCAGGGCCTCACGTTCTCAGACTTGGCTGTTTCCCGGCACATCAAAGTCAGTTATAGCCAGAGGTGACTTCAGTGACCAGAACACCACTTGCTCAGATACACATAGTACGTAGGTGAGCTCTCTGCCTCCACCTACTTACTGGGCTAAAGGCGTCAGTCAGTGTTTGGAAAGCTCTGGGAACAGTGGCTAGCAGCCTGGGAGTACCACATTAGGGTTAAATAGGTAAAACCAGAGCATCCCAGGCAGAGTGGATCCTGCTTCAAAGACAACCAGAGGTGTCACTCCCATGTTGGGGAGACAAAAAGAACTGGCACTAACCCCTGTGCTGGGTAGGTCCAGCCCTGCACAGAGATGGGGGAGCACCCTGTCCATAAGAGTGGGGTCTTGCACCAGTGTAAGTCAAGAGGCTGGGCCTGAGCCAGCACACTGGCCCACATGTCTAGTCCCATCTACTCAGGAGGCTGAGGCGGGAGGATCGCTTGAGCCCAGAAATTCAAGGGCAGCCTGGGCAACACAGCAAGACCCTGCTTCAAAAATAAAAAAAGAATGGGTTTGGAAAGAGTCAGCAGGCCTAAAATATGAAAACTCTCATGTCCTAGGGATAGAGCTCAGTGGCAGAGCACCTGTCTTGCCTGTGTGAGGCCGTGGGTTCAACCCTAAACTAAAACATGGGAGGTCTCTTCATGCCTCTGCATCTCTGTTTCTGCTATTCTGTCCACCCTGAATGCCATTTTTTTTAAAACTTTCAAGGCTTAATGCAAATGTCAGCAACTCCCTATGGTATTTCCTGGTGCCCCTCAAAATGAATGGCCGCCTCCCCCCACATTGCATCTGGTATAATCCCCCTTTAAAGTAGTTATCATGGGGGCTGGAGATGTGGCTCAGCGGTAGCGCGCTCGCCTGGCATGCGTGCGGCCCGGGTTCGATCCTCAGCACCACATACCAACAAAGATGTTGTGTCCGCCGAGAACTAAAAAAAAAATAAAGATTAAAAAAAAAAATTAATAAAAAAATAAAGTAGTTATCAGATAGATGGGTAGATGGATGGATAGATGGATGGATGGATGGAAGGAAGGAAGGAAGGAAGGAAGGAAGGAAGGAAGGAAGGAAGGATGGATGGATGGATGGAGATACACACATGCACAAGTGTTACAAATCATTCCAAGGCAAGGTTCAGCTTTCATCTCTGCAGCCCTCTGGCCTGACAAATAGTATAGACTCAAAAAATGTCTGAATTTGTGGTTGACTCTGCTCACAGCTGGTCTTAGAATAACCAATTAATTTGGAGGCTTCAGGTAGGTACAAGCAGAAGCTCGGGTCTCAGAAGCCATGGCCAGATCAGATTTCAGCCAGGAGTCTACCAAGAGCTTCCCTTAGTCTCCTTTGCAGCCCAAGGAAAGAAGATACCTGGATGATGGGAGGCTGAGGTCATGAGGTCGCCAGGGCCCAGACAAGAGCAGTGTGCAAGGGACCTGGATCAGTCCCGTCTGAATCAGAGTTGGAAGGGAGAGCTGACCCTTGGGGAGCAGCCCTGCCCCTGCCAGCCCAGGTATGGCCTCTGGCCTGTGGCATTCCAGCCCTTGCAGCAGACCCTTGGAAGAGTGGAAAGATCAGCCCTGCTTTCTAGGAACTCACTGTCTGGTAGCAGGACAGTGAACCCTAGGATTAGGTCCAGAGGAGTTCTCAGGGACCACAAATCACTGATCCCTCTCAATCTGTGCCAGTCCCTGAGAATTCAGGAGGGAGGTGCTACGTTTCCCTGCTCCCTCTACTACACAATGCTGATCCCCTCTGCTCAGTTATTTCCATTCTAGAAAACAGCACCCCTTGCGTCAGGAAGGTGACAAGTAGTCCTCTCACTCCTGGTCCCATTCCATCTTTTCCAACTCAGTTTCCTCACCTGCAAGGGAATGGGGGTGGGGAAGTCAGGAGGCCTGGGCAGCAACCCTTCCAGTTCACAGTGAAAGGTCACTGTTGGTCTCAAACCTGAGACCATCTGCCATCTTGGAACCCCAACTTCTTTCTGAGATAAGGTTTGTCTATGAACCTTGCCTCCCTTACCGGGTCCCTAAAACTTGAAGAATGTTAAAAGCTACCAAAATACCTCAGGTGTAACAGACAAAGCTAACGCTCAGAGATAGGAGGAGTGAGCAGTGTGGGATCCTGAATTTGCCTCTACGGTAACTGGGGCTCCTTCTCCTGCGCTAAGCTATCCAGAAGGGCATACCAAGGGTCTGGCCTGGCCTGAACCTGCTGCAGGGAAGTTCACCTGGGCACCCTGTGTTTGTTGGGGGCTGGTCCAACTCAGCATCCCCACCCAGCTTTGCACCTGCCATACAGAAGCAGCTCAATCAGTGGAGCTATTCTGAAATGCCTTTAGTAACCTGACCTTTTACAAGCCCCAGCTAATGTCTAATTTGCATATATGAGTCCTTTTTAGGAGAAGGCAAATCACCAGAGACAACCAGGATCAATATAGAGTATTAGGCACGTTTTATTCTACTCTAATTCTCTGCAAATTGGTATTCCATTAACTGTATGTGGGATTTATGAGAGCTCGCTATAAACTAGAATATTTAACTAGAACAGCCTACTCTCTCCCAGATAATGGCCTACTCTTGTTAATTTTCAACTAGTCAGAAAGGTTTCCAGCTTCCAATATATTCTACATCCTGATTCAATCATGAGGAAAGTCATCCAAGTGAAGGCTTCCATGTGACAAAGGGCAGTTGGATGCACAAGAGAAAGATTTGCCCTGGGACCCAGAAAGACTTGGGTTACATCCCAGTTGTACCACATACTATGTAATTGGCTGCTCAGAGCCTCAGTTTCCTCATCTGTGAAATGGGAGTAACACCAGCCTCGTGGGGGAGTTGTAAAAATCAAATGAGATGATACTGGTAACTCCATACAGCTCCAGAAGGTGATGCAAAGATTATTATCATAAATGCACAGATGGGGGCTGGTAGAGTGCTTGCCTCAAATGCACAAGGCCCTGGGTTCAATCCCTAGCACCACTAAAAAAAAGAAAAAAAAAGGCACAAGATGAAATTCTCAAAAAAGTTCTCAGAAAACAGGGATTATTTAAATTGGCAGTTTCAAAGGAGAAGGGGGGGCACTAAGCCCCCAAGAGACATTTAACAATGTCTGGAGGCACAACTGAGAGAGGGATTGCTACTGCAGTATACTGAGTAGAGACCAGGGATGCTGCTAAAGGTCTACAATGCATATGACAGCGCCCTCAAAGAGGAATTATCAAACCCCAACTGTCAATTGTGTGAGGTTGAGAAATCCTGATCCAAATAATCGCTTAAAGTTGGGCCTGGGAGTTTTGTAGAACAAAAATCCTCCTAAACAGGCTTTACTTTCTCAAATCATCTGCTTAAACATTTGCAAGATGATCCATCTTGCAAAACAGCTCTTTTGTAAGTGAAGCCAAACTGCCAACTTCTGGAGTTTCTGAATGCATAAAACTGCTTTTAAGGAAGATGCTCTCTGATTACACTTCGGGAAATTGTTTTTCCAAAGCCTCTGCGTTCAGCAGAAGTTCTCCTGGGCACAGACAGGCCCAGAAGATGCTTTGCTAATTCTAATTTCCTGGTGAAATGGGAGCCACGAGGGTCTCTAAATGAATTAAATTCACATCACGCCAACTGCTCGCTTGCTTTGTGCCGGGCACTGAGCCAAACACCTCCACATAATTTATCCCACTTAATCCACCAACAACCCAATGAGGTGGGCATTATTACCGGCTGTTTGCAGAGGAGGAAATGGTGGATCAGAGAGGTTAAACGACTTGCCCAAGGACACCAGCTGTCCAAGGGGGAGCCCAACCTGAACACAGGTCTCCAGTTTCCGAGCCACAAGATCCTTCCATCACCTCGGGAAACCCAGGTGTCAAGTTGTCCCAACTTCCCATAAATTTTTAAGGCAACTGCAACTTCTCAGTAAGTTTAGGTGGCAGAACACGGGCATTTCCGGGGAGCTGAGCGCTCTCACCTACACTCCCCCACTGCAGCTGTCTCACCGCAGTTACCTGATAAATCATTCCCTATCGCCCGCGGAACGGGAGGGTTTATTGGAGCTGGAGTTCGTGCCAGGCCCAGGAAATGCCATCTTTGAAAGCCTAGTGGCGGCTTCGCCCCGGAGACCGAGCTCTGGCGGCCCCCGCCAGCTCGCTCCCCGCGCGCGATGCGCCCCTGGGCGCCCGGAGCCGGGGTCGCTGCGGCGCGGGGCCCTCCCGCGCGCAGGCACCGGGCTCGGCGGGTTGCGCCCGCCCCGCTCGGCCGGAGCGCACGCCCACGCCCGCCGCGCCCGGCGTCCCGGACGCCCGCCCCAGCCCCGCCGCGCCCGCCTCGGCCCCCGCCCTCTGCCCCGACCCCGCCAGGTGAGCGCGGCGCGGCGCCCCCTCCCCGCCCCGACGTGGCTCCGGGACCCCGCGTCCGCCGCGCCGCCAGCCCGCCCGCGCGTCCGCCGCGCGCCTGGGGACAGTGGGGGCGGGGCGGCGCAGAGTGCGCCCCTAGCCCCGGCCGTCCGCACCCTGCCCCCCGGCCCTCTGGGGTCGCGCCGGCCCGTACCTGCAGCATCCGGGGGCGCGGGGCGCCCAGGTAGGTCGCGCGTGCGGGCGGCGCGGAAGCTCGCTCGCGGCGCGACCTGGCCGCCGTCTGAGCATGCCCAGTGCCGCCCGCGGGCGGCTCCCGCCGGCCGGGCTGGCCGCGACGGGCCCGCGCGCCGGGCGGGGGGCGGGTGCCCGGGCCGGCCTGTGGGGCCCTCCCGCCCCCGCCCCGGGCCGCGCGCTCCTGCGCGGCTTCCAGGACCACCTGGCACCACCGCGGAGCTCAGGACCGGCCCCGGTTCCTTGGCTCCCGCACGCAGGCGTTCGTTTCTTACGCATTTATTGAACACCTACTATGTGCTGACCCTCACCATGATTTCATGCCGAGAAATGGCAAACAGTTGGCGCCCAAGAACTCTTTAAAACGAGGGGGAGAGGGGTCTTACACGGCGGGTCAGCGGCTGAAATGGGGTTCTGTTGGCTCTCAGTGCCGTGCTAGTCCGGCTGCTGTAGAAAGCTTCCCGGGTGAAACCTTTCCATCCATGGTTTGTGGGGCCCCCTACCTGATCCGTGTTGCTACTTGACTCTTAAGCCTCCTCTCACACCTGCCTTCCTCCAGCTCCAGGAGCACCTTTCTGTTCATCAGACACTCAGGGCTTGAGCAGCCTCAGGACATTGCACGTCTGTCCCTCTGTAGGACGCCTTTGCCCAGCTTTTCACGTGTCTGGCGCCTCCTCCTTGTACATATATCCCCTCATTGGAGAGGCCTTCCCTGACCACCTTTCTAAATTGGCCCTCGACTTCTTAATTTTCTTCAAAGCATTTGTCACTATCCACTCAACCAATATTGCCGAGTTCCTGCTCCCGTTTTTTTCACGTGCAGTTAACAAACAGACAAAATCCTACCCCATGGTTAGGGGTTGCAGGAAGAGAGACCCGACAACAGATCAACAGCAAATTAGCAAACGAAGTAGCACGGGAAAGGCGAGAAGTTCTTTAATGGGAAAAGTGCCAGGTGAGAAGGCTTGCGGGTGGAGTTGGTGCAATTTTCAATGAAGCGGTCAGTTCAGGCCCTTGAGCTGATGGAGTAGTCTAATCGGGTGGCCCGATCGGGTGACACTGAGAGGTGACATTTCAGCCCCGCAAACGAACGGGAAGAGCATTCCTGGGAGAGGAACCAACCAGTGCAAAAAAGCGCAAGACTGCGGAAGGAACTTCGAGAGAGCAAACTTTGGCTTTTCCTGATTTGCTCACTTCTTCAGGTGTGGCCCCTCTGGAACGTCAGTTCTAGGGCTGTAGCTCTGCCTGTCTGCTGCAGTGACCCAGGCCCTTCAGCTGCGCTTGGCACAGAGTATGAACACGTGTTGGATGAATGCGTGAACTGAAGGATGGAGAGAAGCCTGGGACCCTCCGGTCCCTATCCGATTACCCGAGATCCAGGGAGCCATCTGTCCCAGAGCCGTGCGGAGACCCCGCCAATGCCAGATACCTCACTTTAGTCCTTGTCACCGTGGCACACGTCCCGCGGTAGCGCCACTGCTGCGGGCGCCGCCCGGGCGTCGCGTCGGGGGAATTCCGATGGAGCGGGAGTCCCTGGGGCAGCGCTGCAGGCGCCCCGCCCCGGTCGGGCCGGGTCGCCGGCAAAACCTGGAGCCGCAGCGCCTGCCCAATACTGCTCGGACCGGCGGGGAGCGCACTGGGCATGCTCGGAGCCGGGCGGGGCTGAGCTCCGGGAAGGAGGAGCCCTCTGGAGGGCCAGCGACGCCCCACAGAGCTCCACCTGGCCTTTGGTGGCTCGCCCTTCCGCCTCCTCCCGGGAGCGGCTGGGGAAGTTCCCCCCACCCCCCAAAGTGCAGTGGGAAAACAGTTCCGAGTTAGCAGAAGGCGTTGTACTCTCTCCATCTCTAGCTGCTGTGGATCTGAGGCGAGCACCTTTCCCTCTCTGTGTTCAAGTAATACGGATTCCCACGCTTTCATATGGGTGGAGTGTGAGGAATTGAATTAACACGAACTTGTTTAGTCCACTTTAAAGGTTTTTGTTTTCTTTTGGTGCTGGGGATTGAACCTAGGGCCTTGCACATGGTTTAGCACTCAGCTGTGAACTTTGCTACAGACCCCCGCTCCCCAAATCTCATTCTCAGTTATTCTTCATCCTCAGACCAATTTGGCCGCTGTCGAGATGCGAAAACCGAGGTGAACGGACATGCGAGTTCCTGGAGTTACCCCAATTTGCAATCCACTAGACTGAAACCATCTTTATTTTCTTTCCACATTGCTTACCGTAAGCAATGTTCTCAAATTCGAGCTAGAAATATCCGTATACCTAAAGGAAAAGACCTATTTTTTTTTTCTTAATCATGCATTTCAAATCACCATAACAGGAACCAAATGAAAGGATATTTCCCAAACTGGAAACTAAGTGCTCAACAATAGAGGCATGACTATCAGGTTAGGGTATATTGGTTGAAATAATAACTTTTACACTGAGTTAGAACATGCCGTGCCAGGAAGACTTCGGGAATGTGATAAGTGAAGAAGCTGAGAGGCAAGTGGGTAAAGATGACGTAGCCCCATCACCAAGTCCAGAAGGAAATGGAGAAAAGTGTCAAGTCTGATTTTTTTTTTTGTAGTAGGGTTATTTTTTTCAAGTTTATCTAAGCAAAGAGCTTAGATAACAGAGTTGATTCATGCTGTAATGTTGTTTTTGCAATAATAAAAACATGTATAAGACCAAATTACAATTTTTTTGTTTTGTTAAGTCTAATAGTAACCATGACTCTGATCAAGTTCAAGTGTGGCCAGTATTTTCTACACATTCTCTCTTCAAGTTTTCCCATCCTCACAGTGGACATTTTTTTTCAGCTCAGTTTTACTGAAGGGCAATCTCAGCCCTGTTTATAGCTGGGAACAGACAGGGTCAGGATTTGAATGCAAGTTAGTTTGATTTCAAAACCAGGGTGTCAGGTTTCAGGGCCCTATGTGTGGTAGCTTACTGTGTTTTGGTAAGAGGAGCCACAGAGTATTTTATTTTGGATTTTTTTTTTTTTGCCTTATTTTCTTTATCCTTTGATGTGTTCATAGATTACATATTACCTTTAAATGTTCTGGTCTCCTGTTACTCTCTTATTCTTAGGGCCAAAATGTTAAAGTCCATCCTTTTTAATCTGCTGTATCTAGAGAGACATAATGTTATTATCAGCAGAGAGAGTTGATCTTGTATCAGAAGTTCTCAAACCTTATTCAAATTGGGTTTTTGGAGGAACCCCTAGTCTATAGTTGAACATTGCAAATCTAAAGCAAATTAGGCCTAGATGGGAATAAAGCTGCACAGAAAGAATCCAGATAACCAGGCTGGTTCAGACAGAACCCACATAGATGACTGTTCTTGGGCAATAATTTTGGGGGCAGGGTCACAACTCAGTGTAACCATGGTCCATGAACTTCTCAGGAACTCGCTGATAAAAAGTAGAGCTGACGGCCTTGATACTATTTGCTGAGGCAGTCATAGGTCCCAGAGGGAGCACTGCTCCTGTTGTTAAACCCCCCCCCCCAAAACTAATTGGCTCTCCCTTTTAAACATACTGGTAGACTAGCCCAGAAATCTAGAAACCAAGAGACAGCAACAACAAATCAAAGAGGGTCATTTCACTGGGGAGGAAGAGAAGCCACAAGCTGAGTACACGTCACTAGTAATGGACCAGATTCATACAGGAGGGATGGGAGATGAGAAACGAAACAGTCATTAGTGACATTCCCAGAAACTGCCGTTTGGACAGAAGATCTGGTGGCAGGCACTGCACACCAGCAGTTGGTTGGGGAAATTTATAGGAAGAGATTCCTAGAAGAATTGGTGAGAACTGTCATTTATATGAAGACTCAGCAAGTCTGGGCTCCACTTGAACTGCTTCAGTGATTGACAGGGCGGGGCTCCCAGCTGACATGCTAATGTTCATGAATTATTTGTGCAGCTAATGCAAGTCCAGGAAGGGCCCAGAATCCGGAAATACTTGGGCAAATGTTGCTGTTGTAATAGCATGGAAAAACACAGTGTAAAATTATATGCACAGTATAGACTCAACTATGTGAATTACCAGGTTGAAACATAGAATATTGCCAATGTGTGGGTAAAAAATGGTTGAACATGGGCAGTTTCCTGTATTTCAACTCAATAGGTACATATAGGAAAAAAACAAGAAAGAACTGCACCAAGAATCTTGGGTTGTGGCTCAGTGGTAGAGTGCTAGCCTGTCATGCATGGGTTTGATCCTTGACACTGCAAGACCAAACAAGCTAAACCAAAATATTAACTGGGTTTGATCCTTGACACTGCAAGACCAAACAAACTAAACCAAAATATTAAAGTGGCTGTGTCCCGCTATTACATTTATAGTCAGAGAAACAAGCTACAGAAGGTCCTCAAGTTGTGGGGCTTCTATTTCTTCATATATCTTTAGAGTTCACAAAATCTTATTTTACAAAAACATGTTTTTTTGTTTGTTTTTGTTTTTGTTGCTGTTGGTTTGTTGTTGTTGTTGTTGTTATTGTACTAGGGATTTTTGAACTCAGGAGCACTGAACTGTTGAGCCACATCCCCAGTCCTGTTTCTGTATTTTTTAAAAGACAAGGTCTCAATGAGTTGCTTAGCACCTCAATTTTTGCTGAGGCTGGCTTTGAACTTGAGATCCTCCTGCCTTAGTCTCCCAAGCCACTGGGATTACAGGTATGCACCACCAAGCCTGGCCAGTGTGTTTCTTTTATTATGAGGGAAAATGGAATGAATTTAAATGTTGTCAAACAGAAAGAAATGAGGTCAAGAGGGGGAAAAATGGTTACTCCAGAATTATCCAAAGAATGTGAGAGAGGGGCATGCGTGTAATTCCAGTGGCTTGGGAGCTGAGACAGGAGGACCAAGGGTTCAAAACCAGCCTCAGCAAAAGTGAGGTGCTAAGCAACTCAGTGAGACCCTGTCTCTAAATAAATTACAAAATAGGGCTGGGGATGTGTGGCTCAGTGGTCGAGTGTCCCTGAGTTCAATCCCCAGTACCAAAAAAAAAAAAAAAAAAAAAAAAAAAGAGGAGACTCTTCTTGGAGGGAGAAGTGGGTATGTCTACCACACCAGAAATGACCAATAATGGCAGATGGTGACAGAATGCCTTTTCCTGGCTTGGAAATGAGAGAGAGGAACAAGTGGCCAGTGCTCAGTCAGGAACATGCTAGAGAGTGTCAAACCCAGGACCCTTATCCATTCAGCCTACGCTCCTGGACTCCACATTTAAGAAACACACATATTTATTTTTATTTTGTGTGTGTGTGTGTGTGTGTGTGTATGTGTGTGTGTGTGTGATGGTGGAGATTAACCAGGGGCCCCTGCATGCTGGCCAATGCTCTCTATCACTGAGCTACACTCCCCCACCCATTCCAAAAATACAAACATTCGAGTCCCATGTTTAAACTTTGCAAAATGCCTTTCATGGCAAATTATCACTGAAAAGAGGAATTTTGTTTTTATATAAAACTAATTAACAGATTTAGCACTGAATACAAGAGCAGTCACGAGGTGGTGATTGTTAGTAATCAGGCATTAGAGAATTCATTCATTCATCAAGAGTTTCTTAGGCATCTACAGTGTGTCAAACATTGCTTTGGGTGCTTGGGAGACATCAATGAACAGAACAAAGATCCCACTCTCATGGGGTACACATTCTAATGCAGGGAGCTACAGGGAACAATAAGGAACAGACATGATAAAGAAATGAACTGTAAAGAGGGTAAGAGTGCTAGAGAGCATGAAGGGGGCAGGAGTCCATTTTAAATAGGATTGAGAAACTTAATGGCTTAACCAAAGCCCCAAAGGAGAACAGAGAGTTATTAATAGAGATATTTGGGAGAAGAATCTGGGCAGAGGGAACAGCCAGTCCCAAAGCCTTTACGGGAGCAGATCTGGAGAAGAAGCCTGATAGGACAAGGAAAAGGTCAGAGAGGTATCGGGGTGGGAACCTGAGGCCCTCTCTCCATTGGCTCCAGGAGGAACTCAGCCTTCCAGTCTGAGGTAGATGGGAGGTCAAGCCAATTGACTGTCAGATGCACTTGTCAACCCATCAAAAGGTAAATGTGGTCCCTTTAGATTGTCACTTGATGCCAACTTGACCGTAAGTACAGATTGAAGTAATTGAAGTAATGGAACCTCCTTTATAAAAAGCTCAGCCAGACAGTCCAAATTGTGCATATATTATTAATATTAAAATAGAAGTGGAGCCAGGCACAGTGGCGCACACCTGTCATCCCAGTGGTTTGGGAGACTGAGGCAGAAGGATCTCTAGCCTCAGCAACTTAGCAAGGCCCTTAGAAACTCAGTGAGACCCTGTCTCTAAATAAAATACAAAATAGGACTGGGGATGTGGCTCAGTGGTTGAGTGCCCCTGGGTTCATTCCCCAGCACCAAAAAAAAAAAAAAAAAGAAAGAAATGGAAATGGAAAATATAACATCAAACAACTCTATCACAGGATTCCTGAATGGTGGCTGGCCATATCTAACCAATGGCTTTCCCTGAAAAGGATGGTGTCATCTTACCAAACTCAGAGACAATGGATTTGTTGGGAGTCTCCAAACAACCCATTGAAGCTTCCTCTGCTGAAAACAGAAGGAGAGAGGGAAAATGCCCAGGTGATGAAGAATAGCCATCCAGTGGGCATGAGTTTGAAAAATCAGCAATAATGAAGAGGACCTGTGGTGACCCCCAATAGTAGAGCCAGGAAAGTCAGGAATAATGTTGGAGACAGTGTTTCTCAAAGTGAGATCCTGGAGCCACCCCCATCCATCAAGATCATCTTGGGATAGGCTTGGGGATATAGCAAGTGTAGCACTGTTTAGCTACTGCTTTCCTGACACATTGATGCTGGATTTAATCTCAGGTAGTCCAAAGCAGAAAAAGAGAAAAAAGAAATGGAAGAAAAAAATGAAAAAGGAAAAAAAAAAAGATCATCTTGGGAAGGGAGCGCTTGTAGAAAAGCAGACTCAAAGCCTCAGCACAGGGCGTCTCTGGGCATGGGACCAGGAATCTGCATTTTAAAATTCTCCGTAAGAATCTTTGGCACACTGAAGTTCTTTATTTTTGTTTTGGGGTATTTTTGTTTTGGATGCTGGGGATTGAACCCAGGGCCTCATGCACACTAAGCTCCTAAAGGAGGTGTATATATAAAGGGGTAAAGGGCAGCAGGCAAATAGGAACTCCCCGGTGTCGGGCTTTCTGCCCTTGACCTTGTGTGCCTGATAGCATCCATCTCTCCCTCCTGGGGCCAAGAGCAAGGTCATCATGTGACAGGCGAGGAGGCAGTAGTGAGGGTAATAGTCATGGGGGGATGTTTGCAAGAGGAGTGGACCTTAAAATAAACACATGGAAGTATTTAGGATATACACAAAACTGAAACTGGCAAAGTCATTACCTCACAAAGAGAAACAGGGCGAGATCCGGGAGGGGAGGAATGAAAGTTTAGTTTTTACCCTAAACATTTTCAAATCTTCTGAATTTTTCCTACCATGTAATGTGCAACCTATTTAAAAATAAAGAAGTTCTCACTGGAGGAAAAAAAAAAATAATGGAGGTACACGTGATTTTTTTTTTTTCAAAATATTTTTGTACCCCACATCAGCTCCCTCTGAATCTTGCTGCCCAGGTGTAAATAAAGCCCAGGTCACTTGACAAGTCCCTAACTGTGACCCAGGCCCAGCAATGTATACTTTGCTCAAAGGAAACAGCCGTTATTCAAGAATTCTTACTCCCCCGGGAAATCACATGACTATGGGCTGGAACAGAAAAAAAAAGGAAAGGAAAAAAAAAAAAAGCTTTTGGATGAAAGGAAAAATGGTTTTGGTGACCCTGAGCTCAGGAATGATGCTTCCCTGACACCATTGATGCCAAAATGTCCCGCAAAGCCAGATGGGGAACTCCAACTACCCAGGTCCCCACGGGAAGTCACGTCTCTGGGAAGATGATCATCCGAGGTCCCGTTCTTGCTCGGCTCAACCGGTTCATCCTTGAGGAGCTGGAAACTTGATCTGGGCCCAGTAGAAAACTGTGCTCCCGAGTCCTGGTGACATTTCAAGAACAGGGACTCTTGTCTGGCCCGCCCAGTGCTCTGGTGACCTTCTAGCATTGCCCGCATGACACATCACAGGATTTCCTCAACTGCGGCCTGGCGTCCAGTTAGGATGTCTTTCTCATTTTTTCCATGGTACACATGGTCATTGTGTCACAGTCCAAACAGTCCGTACAGTGATGTCTCTATAAACATGAGTCACATGTGAAGCTAAAGGGATCTGTGTTCAGCCAGGGACAGCAGGGTTCCTGAGGCACATGGTCTTCACAGAGGAGTGCATGTTGATGAGGGTCCTAGGGTTTCCTGCCGAGATGTGTGAGCAGCACTCTATGCAGAGGTCACTGAGGCCTACATAGAGGCTGCTCTTCAGCGCTAACTTCCCCTCCGGGGGTGTAGTTCTCCAGCCATCCTATCAGAATACACTACTCTTTCTCCATTTCTTCATCTTTGTCTTAGTCTAGCTTCTACTGCTATAACACAACACCCAAGATTAGGTAATTTATAAAGAAAAGAGGCTTTATAAATATAAAGATAATTTTTTATCTTTATAATTTATAAAGGAAAGGGCTCACAGCTCAGGAGGCTGGGAAATTCAAGATTGGGCAGTCACATCTGGTCACCTGGCAAAGGTTTCGTGCTGCTTCTTGATGTGCAGAAGTGGGAAAGGGAGGTGGGCACATGCAGAAGAGGCAAGCACTCTACCAACACAAGGGGCTGCCTTACTATGTAACAATATGCTTTTGAAATAACTAATCTGGTTCTGTGGACATTAACCCAGTCCTGGGAGAAAGGCACTAATCCCTCTTAAACATCTAATCACCTTTTGAAGGGCCCATAACTTCTTAACACTATTTACAGGGGAATCAAATTTCAACATGCATTTGGGAGGGGATAAATCATATTCGTGCTAGGTACAGTGGAACACACCTGTAATGCCAGTGGCCCAGGAGGGAGGCTGAGGCAGAAGGATTGCAAGTTCAAAGCCAGCCTTAGCAACTTAGCCAAAGTGTGTGTGTGTGTGTGTGGGGGGTGTGGCTCAGTGGTTAAGCACACCTGGGTTTCATCCCTGGTACCAGAAAAGAAAGAAAGCAAAGAAAAACCATCTTCAAACTGCGGCAACCTTCTTGGTCTTCTCTCAGTTTGGTCCTTGATGCCACCACCTTGTCCAGTCTTGGTCATCCGGCCTGAGCATAGGCACAACCCTCTTTCTAGTTTCCCCTTGAAGAATGAAGGCCACCTGCATCAACCTCTGGAAATAGCTCAGTACACCATTTCTGCTGCTGAAATCCCATGCCTCCTTTTAGATCCATCCCAGAAGTTACTTCCTAGGTTTTCTCAACTGGTTATGAGCTCTCTGTCCTCTGTGCAGCAGGGTATTTGATTCATTCTTTTATGCTCCTTATCACCTTTTTTTGTGTGTGTGGAGCTAGGGATTGAACCCAGGGCCTTGTGCATTCAAGGTGAGCTTTCTACCAACTAAGCTATATCCCGTGCCCTATCCTTATTACTTTTGCACTTAGTTATTAATGATCGTGTCCCTTTTGGAAAGCTCTCGAGAAATCCCCTGAAATACCTTCCCAAGCCAAATGGGCTGTGACTAGGATTTATAAGCAAAGTACGTGGGGCTGAGGATGTGGCTCAAGCGGTAGTGCGCTCGCCTGGCATGCGTGCGGCCCGGGTTCGATCCTCAGCACCACATACCAACAAAGATGTTGTGTCTACCGAAAAACTAAAAATTAAATATTAAAAATCCTCTCTCTCTCTCTCTCTCTAAAAAAAAAAATACATAAAGGACTCTGAGCCATTTCTGAAAAATCACTTGCCTTCCTACAGTGAACAGGAAATGTTATGTTGTATTTAAAGGTCCTTTATCAAAAATCATTCCAGAATTTTGCTTGCTGGCTTGATAATCAACCATTAGATAGATAGGAAAGAGAGATAGATAGGTACACATATAGGTAGATGTAGGAATGCAAAGGTTTCGTGCTGCTTCTTGATGTGCAGAAGTGGGAAAGGGAATGTGTAGGAATGTGTCCAGCAGTGTCCCAAATAAGGTGTATTTAATCTATGACAGGCTATCACTATGCACTTTCAATTTCTTGCCTGTATGAACTAATTAATGAAGTTAGGACATCATCTCTGCCTCACCACACCCAAGCACCATCTGGTTGTGCTGTCGAAAGGTCTATAGGTGAAGTGCACACTTCTTTGTTGTCTACCTGCATTGAGAAAGGCCAAAACCTCTTTGATGTCTCATGGTTTCAGTTCACTGCAGTCGAGAATCATATACAGTCCCAACCCTGGGAAGCTGTCCCAACTTTGTCAGTTGCTGTGACAGTATTTTATTCTCACACTCTAGGGTAAATGCATTGAGGACTGTCTCCATATCTCTCCCAACCTTCCCTTGCACAATCTGCAGTCATCAATCAGCTTCCACTGCACAGGCAGGTGAAGGGGCCCCGCCTTCTGCATTGAGATTCCACTAGATTCACACTTTGGCAAATTATATACAGCTGAGCGAGTCTGTCACCCCAACTGTGAACTCTCACATCCTTTCTTCTTCTGCTGGGAGCCTAGATAGATTCTGTTACTTAATAAGAGTGTGATGAGTAAGTGAATTGATGGAAATAGGATTGCTTTATTTTTATTTGTGTTTGTGAGGTATTGGGGATTGAACATACAGGACCTTGGGCACGCTAAGCACATGCTCTACCACTGAATTCCACCCCCTGGATTCCTTTACTGATGGAAAAGTAAAGTGATTTAAAGTAAAGTGATTTCACAGTCAACAAAGCCCTGTGACTTACCAAAGCCACTATCATATTTTCCATTACATTTGGTTCAGTGATATTAAAAAAAATGTACATAATACTAGCACATATTTCCAATGCCAATTCATATGAGAGAACAATTTCCCAACAGTGTTATCTAGATTTTTCTCAAGTTCCCTCCATTGAGGTCAGTCTTTGTAGTTGATGTTGGGTTCCTGACCCAAACACAGCCTGTGCCAGTTATGAAAAAATAAAAAGCCAGTTTTCCATGGTTTGGATCAAGAGGCAACTGTGGGAACATGTACAGCTCTTTCTCTAGTTTTGGTAAAGTCACTGAAAAGCCAACTTAGCCTGGCTCTTCAGTGTACCCGCACGGAAATGAGGACCAATCCGGACTGTCCAACAAGAGGAAATGGAGCAAGAGAAAATGGATTCATTGTACAGGGCCCAGGGCTGGAAGGCCAGCTTGGGCATATGGAGTCGAGGAAAGTATTGATCCCATCCAGAAGGGAAAATATCTTTTTAGCTATTTATTAGGCAACACTGAAACAAGCTCAAAAAGTCCCCTATATAAGGGGAAACATGGATCTAATCTAGTCAAAGAAAAAAAAAACAATACAAATTGGACTTATGAACAGGTATGAGTCATTATAGCACAATTGATAATTGCTAAAAATATGAAACAAGTGACTGAATGAATATAAAATAGAAATGTCACATTCATTTTATTTTTGGCAGTTTTGGGGGTGGAACCCAGGGCCTCAGCTATGCCAGGCAAGCGCTCCACTACTGCGCTACACCCCCAGTCCTCTCATTGATTATGATGTAACTCAGAAATATTTTACAAAGCAGTTGTAACAACGTGGGAAAAACGTCAGCGACAGAGTTTAGATGAAAATTGTGAGACATAAAGCTGTATCCACAATATGATTTTGCTTTTTGATACTGGGAATAAAACCCAGGGCCTCACACATGCTAGACAAGTAGTCTACCATGAGCTATATCCAAGCACTTTTTATTTTTAATTTTGAGATGGAGTCTCACTAAATGGCCCAGGATGGTTTCAAACCTTCTGCCTTGGCCTCCTGAGTCTGTGGGATTACAGGCGCGTGCTACCACATACAACCCACAGCATAACCTTTGTTTTGTAAAGAACAAAACACACTTCTGCACACTGAAAGGTCTAAAAGAAAATGTGCTAATAGTTACTCAAGAGCACTTATTTGTAGATAATGATATAACCAGTGATTTTAATTGTTTATTTTGTATTTTTCAAAAATTTTCAAACATGCATTCAGCACTTCCAAAAATCAGAAGCATTCAAAAAAAAATCTTTGTAATCAATAGCAAACACTAAACTTCAGGAGTAGATACATAAAATATATAGGAGTAGACTTTTGTCTCAAGATGTCTGCAGCACTAACCTTTGGAATTTCATGACTCTCCCTTAAGAGGTTTAACCATAGTGCCTAAGATGTCCTTGATGTTCTCATCATGACCTCTACACCAGCTTCTCTCTCAATGAGGAGTCTTACAATAGGGATGCCCATAAGCCAGTGGAAGTGAATGGCAAGAGCAACTGGATTCCTTCATGCAAAAATTTAACCTGGATTACCAAGGGGATAAAAGAGAAGAAACACAAAAAGATCCCCAGATCAAGAAACAGCCAGAGTAACTGTGGTGGAATGCAGTGGCCTCCAAAGATGTGAGCCTCTGTAGTCCACACCCCTGTGAACTCCCTTCCACGCTGAGGCTGAGCACCGCCATGAGACTTGACTTTGCAGGTGGAATATCAGTGAACAAGACAAGTGGGCATTTGCACACTGCTGCTGGCCCTTCTGGAATCCTGAGACCACCATCCCATTAAGAATTCTGGGATGGTGCTGGGGGTGTAGCTTGGTAGTGGAGCACATGCTGAGCATGTGTGAGGTCCAATCCCCACTCCAAGAAAGCCCAGGATTAGCAACTACATGGAGAGAGGCCAAGCCATGTGAGGTCTGTTTGAGCTGAACTCAGAGCAGATTAATAGGGCTACCCAGACAGCACAATGAATCATGAGAATTAAAAAAAAATAAAATAAAAAAAATAAAACAAAACAAAACAAAAAAAAACATTGTAATTTTCAGCCACTACATTTTAGGAGTGGCTTGTTACCAGCAACAGATAACGAAGGCAGTGATAAGAGGGACTCCTATTGCCGAGCCTATCCTTTGAATCCTTCTATTGCAGACTGATTTATTACTGGCTCACATAAGCCCAGCTGAATATCTATTCTGGGATTCTTTGAGATTCCCATGTTCCATATTACCCCCTGTAGTCTTACAATACCCCCATACTGGTTCTCAAATCCATGTATTCAAACAGCTGAGCCAAAATTCAAATATCTTCAGGAGAGGGAAGTTGATGATATCTATGTGATAGATCGCACCCATGGGATGGGATCTATCACATAGACCTTAAGAAATATTTGTAAACAAATGAACCAACAAATTTTGGGTGTTTGTTTAAAATACAGAGGCTTACCTCTGGGGATTCTGATTTGGTAGGTCTAGGTGAGCCCAGAAAATGGCATCATCATTAAACCATCTGTGTGATGCTGAGTCAGGAGGCCAAGGACCACGGCTAACTGATTTTCCAGCTGATTGTGCATCAGAATTAACTGGAAAACCTCTTAACAGTGTTAGTTCCTGATCCTCACCCCTGACCTACTGAATCTGAAAATCCCTGGAGGTGGAGACTCTGGTTTATATTATAAAAAAAGCGGCCCATCAGTGAGGGCATTTGGTAACCACTGGCCCAACTGACGCAGGTCTCTGGAAGTTACACGGCAGCCAACGCGATGTTCTCCCTCCTGAGGATGGAGAGCCCGTACCTGCTTAGTTAAACATTAGCACACTCATCTTTCAGGCGTTTCGAAGACAAGGTTTTCACCCTGATGAGTGTTTGTTAGGGATTCCTTCTAGGCCTAAAGGCCTCATCTGCCAAACAGATGTTGGGAACACCTGCCTCCCGAAAGCTCTGAGGGCTGTCGGGAGTAAGGTGGATGACGGTACTTTGGAACTGAAAGCACTCTGCACGGAATTCTTAGGCCTTTAATCATAAGTATGTCATACAGGAGATTAAAATAGTTGGTTTATTTTTAGGAACTTAATTAGGATTCATTATGAAGTGTCTGGTTCCTCCTAAGGCAGGGAGAACCAGGCCTTGTAGAACTCTACATGAAATGTTTAGGGAGGGGAATCCCGGGACACATCTTTGATTCCCTCCTGTGCTGATCAAAGCCTGTATCACCTGCACCCTGCATCCCTAGTCTCTCCTCCCCAGCCCCTCTTCTTCCTCCTCCTCCTCCTCCCTGTAAGGGACAGCCCTTGCAAAGAATAAATGTGGTATGCTTGTTCACCTCTTTTATTGGTCCCAGCTCAAACTGGGCAGGAGGTCTGGAAAGGTCCCCTCCCCCTGTGGTACCGGGGATTGAATCCAGGGGTGCCTTACCACTGAGCTACATCCCTGCTCCTTTTGATGTTTTATTTTGAGACAGGATTTTATTAAATTGCTGAGACATCCTAGAACTTGCAAGCCTCCTGCTTCAGCCTCTAGAGTAGCTGGGATTTTAGTTGAGCGCCATCACCCCCAGCTGGAATGTTAATTCTTGTTCATTTCCACCCACCTGGGCTTTTTCTCCACCTTTGGTGTCTATTACTGTCTCCCACGCTCTGATCACATGGAATTGGCAAGCTCTTCTATCCAGTTCCCAGTGGACAATTATCCAGGATCCTGCAGCCCTTCATTCCACTGGCCTAAGTATTTAAAACTCCATCCTTTGCTCACTGAGTCTAAGCTCCTCGAGGGCAGGGACTTTTCCATGTTTGATCCCACATCTGTACCCCTGAGTGCAGTGCCTGGCCCACAGAGAGATTCATACACATTTGCTGAATGGCTGTCTTTGATAGGCGTGGACTCCTAGAGACAGACAGACACTCACGCTACAAAGTGGTCTTGTATTTCTCTCTGATTCTGCTTTACTGCTTATTGGTCTTTATCCTTTTCTCCTCCTTGCAAAGATATTTGAAAACCAAACAACTCATAAGCTGCTTGCTGGATCTTTAGCTGGTTGGAGTATCTAGCAGGTTGAGAAGAGTTTGCCTATGTTTGGTATTATACATAATTTTAATATTGGATGTAAATGGCTAGATTAAGATATTAGTGAGAAATCTCTTCTGAGGGCCAGTTCTACACCCCTCCAGGTGGATGTCCTGTAAGCCCTTCAAACTCATCAAATCCCAAACTGACAAATCCACTCCATCCTACAAACCTGCTTCTTATCCACCACTCATCTGCCAAGTTGCCTGGACTCCAAGTCCCATGTCCTAGGACCTCTTTCTCTTTTGCCATCTAAGAAAATGGCCTGCTCTCTTCATTCGATATGCACAATATTTCTCACACCCTTCCTCAGCCCCACTTTCTATTTCTGGACCTCCTTATGCCTCAGCAGTCCTCTCACACACAGTCCCCCAGTTGGTGTGCCAGTCTCTCCTCTCCCTCATCCTCTCTCTGTCCAAATACTGGTAGCATGTCAATGTGGCTGAAGCACGGGTTTGGACAAGTTGTGCCTCTGCCTGAAACTTGCAGAGCCTCCCAGGGCCTCCATGCTGAATGGAGCCCAAACTCCTTAGTCTGCATCAGACCGACCTGATTAGATACCATCTTTGGAAAATAACAACACGAGGAAAAGTCAGCAGGAGGCATTCATTCAACAAATATTGATTGACACTAACCATATGGCATGCACTGTTCTGGCTTCAGGAGCATATAGCAATGACCTTGATTTTATGGAGTTTTACATGTGACGAGAAGAAAAAACTGGAGTCAGTGGTAGTCACTTTTAAGATCATCAGAGCTCTATACGGAGAGACGAGGAGTACGGTAGGTTGTATAGTCTATCTCGGCTCCAATTCTTCCCTCCTCTTATCCATGCTCTTTGCCCTGTGACTTTGCAGGTTCTTCCACAAGAAGTCGGTGAACTTCCCTCTGCTTGACTTTGAGCTTGGCCGTCTGGACTGCTTTGGGATGTTAGCAGATGTGACACAATTAGGAACTTGAAATATGCTTATGGGCTTTGAGCTCATTCCTCTGGTACATCCATTTCTGCTAAAAAAAAAAAAAAAAAAAAAAGACTGGCCCAGGTAGACCACTGACCCCAGGAAGAAAAGCATGAAATAGCACTGAGCTGAGAATGAGCAGTTGATCCACAACACTAAATTTTGGGGGTGGTTTGTTATACAGCATTGATGGGGTAACAGCTGACTGATTCAAGGGGCTTGTGAGATCCACATGACATCCCTGCATTGGAGGTGCTATTCCAGATGGGTTTGACTGCTTCTAGGAAGTGTCCTTATACTTCTTACTTCCATACAAGAAATTCTTCCTGATAAGAAATATCTGAACTTGGCCCTTTTATATCAACACATAAGAAACCTGAGGATGTCTTTCCTGAAAGAGCCTAATAAGACAATGTCTCCCTGCCTCTCTGGTGTCTCTGAGTGGTGACATTGTTCTCTATTGCCATACTGGTGCACAGCCTAGTGGAGTGTCTGGTACACTAGCTATGAAATCAAAAGTAACTCCTGTCAAAATTAGCAAGTCTAAAGAAGCCATCTGCCCCATGTCCCCCCAACTGGAGGATTGGTTTCCATGCAAGAGACTATTATTAATTAAGTTTACCTGTCCACCTACCCACCCACTCACTGGTGGTGACTGGAAGTCACTCTGTTGGTCAGTGGGATGTAAATGCAAATCAGACATGAAATATCTGTCCTGGTAGTATCTAGTGGAAGGGACAAATAGATCATTATAAGGTGACAAGAGAAAAATCTATCAAAGAAGTCACAGCGAGAAACTGAGGGAACAGTCATTGAGTCTGGTGACCAAGGACTTCACGGCTCAGATGATGCTTGTGATAGGTGTGACCAGGTATAGGAGCAGGAGCACATGACTGTAAGATCCTGACCTGAGTGTCAGGGTGTGGGGGAGGAGCAGGAAGTGCAGGGAAGTGAGGTAGAAGCTCAGGTGGGAAAACTTGTGAGGGTCCTGGGGAGCGACAGAGGATTGTAAGCAGGGGAGTGACATGTGTGAGTTTTGTCTATTTAAAGGGATCTTCTAGCAACAATAGCTTAGGGGAAGACAAGGAAGCTGTTTTTCATTGCAGTGATACAGGGGAACAATGAAGAAAGACTGATAAATGGAGGGGAAACTAGAAAAGTGAAGGGTTGGGAGAGTTAGGAGGCTGAATGGATAGACCTGGTCCCTGCACGGTGGGAGACAGGTGTCAAAAGCCAATGCAGCCAGGTGCGGTGGCGCATGCCTGTAACCCCAGCAGCTCGGGAGGCTGAAGCAGGAGTGTTGCAAGTTCCAGGCCAGCCTCAGCAACTTAGCAAGACCCTATCTTTAAATAAACAAATAGACAATAAAAAGGGCCAGGGATGCAGCTCAGTGGTTAAGTGGCCCTGGGTTCAATCCCTGGTACCAAAAAAAAAAAAAAAAAAAAAAAAAAAGGCAATGTAATGGGGACCACATTTGGGGGAAAACCACCTATTTTCCCCAAATGGATTTTCCTCATTCGCTCAAGCAGATGTGCCCTCTGTTTTCATTCACTCTGCTCTGAGCCCAGGGAGGCTGCCTTCTGTGGCCTGCACCACTCCAGGGGCTTCCTGGTCCCTCTGCCTTACCACAGACTAGGCGTGGACTCCCTGGTCCCTCCCCGCCAGTGACGCATCCAGGGCTCCTGTGGGCTCTCCCCTGGTGGCAGCTCTTCTTCCCCAGCTGCCTTCCCTTGCCCTGTTAGCATCCACAGCTGCGGTCCTAGGGCTGCTCGCCTCTGGGTGCTTTGTTTTTTTTTTTTTTTTTTTTTTAAAGAGAGAGTGAGAGAGGAGAGAGAGAAAGAGAATTTTTAATATTTATTTATTTTTTCTTAGTTCTCGGCGGACACAACATCCCTGTTGGTATGTGGTGCTGAGGATCGAACCCGGGCCGCACGCATGCCAGACGAGCGCGCTACCGACTGAGCCACATTCCCAGCCCGCCTCTGGGTGCTTTGTGGTCTTTATTCCCTTTAACCCTGCTCAGGCCTCTACACGATCCCTTCGTGACATACTCTCCAGTTACTTTTTGGAGTGTGCCCTCTGCTTCCTGCTAGGAACGGAAAACAAAAACATTGACTAGAAAGGTCAACAGTTCTGGGCTCAGTGCGGTTCGGTTTGATTCCATTCAGCAAACATTGAACTGAGCGAGACTCAGTGCCAGGAGCTGGGGACAGGAAAAACTTAGACCCAGGACCCCACCTGCCAGGAGTTCCCAGCTTCCTGGGAGGCTGGATGTGGGAGTGCAGTAAGAGGATGGGGATGCTCAGGGGACCACTGACTGGGCCAGGGGTGGCAGGCAACACAGGCTTCCCTAGGGAAGGTGACATAGGAGGTTGAGGTGCCACCACGTCTCAGCCATGGGATGCTCCCCAGGGGGCCCGCTTCTTAGGTGGTCAGTGTGGGCTGGGTGCCGCAGACTCTTTTGCAATTGCTACGATTTGGGCTTTTTCCTTCTAAAGAAGTCCTCCCCACGCTGTCAAGGCTCCCCTGCCTCTCTGTAGGGGTGTCTGGTAGCAAAGAGGAGGGCTTGGAGTCATGGTTCTGGGGGTGCTGAGGTTAAGGTGAAATAGAAGCTCTGGCTGGGATGTGCCTCAGAGCTCCCATTTGGGGTTCCTGATTATGTAAACTGTCTGGTCAACTCCTTGTTATGGTTTGGATGTGAGGTGTCCCTCAAAAGCTCAGGTGTGAGACAATGCAAGAAGGTTTAGAGGAAAAATGATGGGGTTATGAGAGTCTGAACCCAATCAATGAATTCCCTGATGGGATTAACTGAGTGGTAACTGAAGGCAGGCAGGGTGTGGCTGGAGGAGGTGGGTCATTGGAGTTGTGCCTTTGGGGTCTATATTTCATATGTGGGGCATATGCTTCCTGATGATCATGTGAGCTGCTCCCCTCTGTCACAGTTTGAGCCCAGAAGAATGGAGCTGGCTATGTATGTACAGAGACCTCTGAAACTGTGAGCCCCCAGATAAACTTTTCCTTCTCTACAATTGTTCTGGTTGGCAGCAAAAAACCTGACTCAAACACTTCCTTCAAAGGAAGTCCTTCAAAATTCATCCTTCAAAAGACCATCGATATTTTACTTCCTCCAGTCAGACATCCTGGAACCCCCTTCCTGGAATACAAGACTTCTCTTGGATTCATCACAGCCTCTGGTAATTTGTATGGTCACCAGTCTATGTAGCCCTCCTGGCTACTAGATCTTCAGGTCTGTGACTCTGACATTTGTGTCTCTCCAGGACCTACCATAGCAAGGTAGCAAAAAATATTTGTTGAAAGGAATTAAAAGGAAGCATTGCAGCAAGAGAACTAACAGGAATAATGGTAATCTTATCACCCCTGTTTGAGGAATGAGGAAACTGTGGCCCAGGGCAGAGAAGGGACTTGTGTCATGTCTTGCACAACCCATAAATGACAAGGCAGAACTGGGACCTGAAAGGAAACACACCTCCTGATGGCAAGGGCTGGAGAAAGCTGGCTGGCCTCCTCATTCACATGAGCACAGCAGGAGGCTGCTGGCTAACCCATACCTTAAAGCCAGAAGACCGAGAGCAAGAGCAATTGCTCCTCCGGAGAACCAATCGGAACACATTTTCATCAAGTCACTTAGCACTGCTGAAGTTTTGCGAGGTATGGGTACCCACCACTCCATCTTACAGATTGGGATCCAGAGACTTGAAGAATTGATCACACCAAGGAGAGGCAGAACTTGACATTCAAACCCAGATGTATTCCAGAGCCCTTGTTTTGAACCTCTGCACCTCCTCTGGGGAAATCAACACCAACTTCAGACTTAGGAATAACTCGATGTCAAAATGTAAGACTTTTATATAGAAAAATGTCTCTGCCTCATGTCTTCTTTTTCCATGCCCACCCCACCCCCATAAAGAAAAAAAGAAAGAAAAAGAAAAGGAATAATGTTTCTAGAAGCATTCTAAATTATATGAACGTTTTGGAAAATTGAAGGCATTTACTGAGTGGATTGCACGGGTCTGGTGGAACAGGTTCGCTTTGCTACTGAGGAGCTGTGTGATCTGGGCATACTCCTTACCCCAGGAGGCTCTCTGTGTTTCCTCATCTTTCTTTTCAAAGTGTTTCCTTTTGGGACAGTTTGTATCCAGCACAAGCTGTTTAGCGCCCTCTATCGTTCGATTACAGCACTGTCCGTGGTCTGATCGGTTAGGTGAGGGAGGCACCAGGCGCATCTGAAAGAAGGGGTGAGGGAGGCACCAGGCGCATCTGCAGATGCACACCATGTCACAAAGAAAAAGCCAGTCCTGTTCCGACCCGTCAAAGACTTGGAAGTCCCGTGGATCCTACCCACTCAATTTCAATAACTCTCCTAAGGGTTGTTCCCGAATGCACAGGTGTGCACACCTCCACACCCACGTATGGCACCGCCTCGGTGATTACGGCTATCACATTGTATGCTAATTGCTTGTTGATACACCTGCCTTTTTAAGCACGAGGGCTGGTGTTACTCACCTTTATAATTTTCTCCCTGCCTCCTGGTAGAGCATATGACACACGGGTCCTCCACTCAAATTTATGGAATGACGATGGAGAGAAGAAATGAAGGAAAGAAGGAAAGAAGACAGCAACCTGGAGAAGGGCTGGGAGTGAAAAGGAGCTGGGAGTGGGGAAGTTCTAAGTTTGGATCTGGGGAACTTCAGATTCAGCAAGGATCCCTGCTGATCTCACAGTGTCCTGGAATCTTTTCAAATCAGGGCAAAAGAGGGGGTGTGCACCTGGAAGGGGGCAAATGCAGGGCTTCAGGGTTCTGCTCAGGGTGCCCAATGCATTGAGCCACACACACGTGCGAGCCTCACCAAACACATGCAATTAGGGTTTGTGCAGCTTTATGCACAAACACTTGGATAAGATGTTTCCTGGAATGGAGTTTGAGAGGGGCAGTAGATCCTTAAGACTTGTTCCAGGAGCGGAAGCAGGTGGTTGAGTTTCTTTGGAAGCATTATCTTCATTTGCTTTCTTTGAATCCACCTTTTCTTTTCTTTCAGTTCTTCCAGAATTGAACCCAGGGGCACTTAACCACTGAGCCACATCCTCAGCCCTTTTTATATTCTATTTAGAGACAGGGTCTCACCAAGTTGCTGAAGTTGGCCTGGAACTGGCAATCCTCTTGCCTCATCCTCCCGAGTTGCTGGGATTACAGGCATGCTCCATCGAGCCTAGCCAAGACCAGGTTTGATCATCCCCAAACTAACAAAACTGATCTCCTGTGGTCAGACCTACTGGTTGTTGTTTCTATGTTTGAAACTCTCGATCGCTGTCTTGAAATACTCCTGTCCCATGGTTTCAAGGGACAATGTCCTCAAATCTTTTTTTGCAGGTCTTTCCCAAGAATCATTCCTGAGTGCTCTGTGCTGGGCCTGCCCTGTTAAAAACAGATTCTCCCTGAATGATCTCATCCCCTCTCCTGATTGACCCCATGCTGATGATGCAACAGTAACTACATATAGACCATTCCTCTCTGCATGCTGTGGGCCATTATCCAGTGCCTCTTTGACACCTCTTCTGGGACATCTCAGTGGCAACTCCAACTCAATGTGCTCCAGGATGGATCTTTGCTTTCCTTACCCTTACCCCAAAATTTCTTCAACTTGTTTCTTTATTTCAGTGAGTGGCCCCACCATGTCCCAGGGAGGTGGGTTTAGTTCCCTCTATTATTGTCACATAAATACTCTCTCTCCCTTGCCACTATGTCTTGGAACAGCATATATTTCTGCACCCTGTAAACTCTGGGCTATTCCATAGGTCTTGCTTTGAATGAAGGAATGCTCATGTGGCAGTTGCTACTCGGGGCTCTGGTGGCCTTGTGCTGGGGGCATCTGCCTTGCCTCACCCGCTTGTGCTCCTGCCATCCAACATGAGAAGCTTCCTGCAGATGCTGCAGGTGGTTATTGTACCTGAAGCCTGGATCCCTAAATGGGAGACACATGGGGTAGACCTGAACTTGACCATAATTCGGAGCCGAGTCCAGCTGAGCTAGGCTGAGCCCATCTGACTCAAGACAGGTGGACAGGAAATCAATGTTTGCTATTGTCAGCCACTAAGACTTAGGTAACTTTCCACTCCACTCCCATCGTCCCCCTGAGACCTGTCCATTTTCCCTCCTGAGTCTGTCTTGGTTCATCCTTTTCTCTCATTCTCTGCTGCTGCCCTCTTGCTTGGACTCCGGAACATCGTTTTCCTAATTTCCTCACATTTGATCTTGTGCCTTCTAGTCTAATCAACTCACAACAACTAAAGTGATTTTCCCCAAATCCAGGTCAGTTCCCCTCCTTTACACTGTATAGGAGCTCGTTGTCACTCTTGGACAAATGTCCACAGATGTGGCACATGAGGCCCTTGACCCTCCAAACCCTTCCACCTCTCTGCTCCTTGCTCAGCACTTTGCTCTACCTTCTGCGATCGGGAACCTCCCCCAGTTTTTAGTAAGCCTCTCGCTCTCTCCTGCTCAGGTCCTTTGGTGCCGCCTTTTCCTCTGCTGGAACATGGTCACACCTCTCATCCTTAGGTGTCGGTTTATGTATAAACACCTGTGAGACATCTCCTGGGATTCCTACTGGTCTGGGTGAGATCCATTTTTTATTTGCTTCCCTGATATCCTGAGTGTTTTCCCATCAAAACACTTATCAAACTATTTTGCTATTTTCCAACTCTAATTTGCTTGTCTTTCCCCCCAGACCAGAGTTTCCACAAAAGTAGGGTCTATATCTAGCTCATTTATCTTTATAGTCCCAGGGCTTAAATAGGAGCTTTTGCCTATACTTTGAGCTTAAAAAAGTATTTGCAGAAAACCACAGAAAGGACTCAACCTCTAATCTTATTCCCCCATGGTACAGATGGAGAAACTGAGGCTCAGAAAGGGATTGTGGAGACCAAGGCCCTGAAGCCTGTCCATGGCTGAGTTGGAACTAGAGAGATCTTTTTTGGGGTGGGGGCAGTACCAGGGATTGAACTCAGGGTCACTGGACCACTAAGCCACATCCCCAGCCCTATTTTGTATTTTATTTAGAGACAGGGTCTCACTGAGTTGCTTATCACCAGCCTTGTTGAGTCTGGCTTTGCAAAAACTTGAGCTCCTCCTGCCTCCACCTCCTGAGCTGCAGGGATTACAGGTGTGTGCCATCCTACCTGGTGGAACCAGGGAGTTCTGAGAGGCATCTTCTGAGGATCTTCTGAGCTTTGTTTGCTATCTTGTCTAAGGAATAAAAGAGTCTTAGATTCTTGATACTCCAAAGTGTGGTCTGCAGACCCACACCATCAGCAGCACCAGGGACTTTGTTAGATTCTTAGGCCCTGCCCTTGACCTGTTCAATCTGTGGAATCAGAATCTTCAGTTTAACAAGATCTACAGATGTTTTGGAGACACAATAAAGACTGAGAAGCACTGATCTTGGTGATCAAGAAGACAGCCAGTTTGGTTTAAAAGTCCTTTCTATTTCATGGAATCACCAAAGAAAACCCAGCCAATATCTTGGGGGCATGCAGGGCGTGCTACAGAGGGAAGGTCACCAGTGTGGGCCCCCTCACCTCCATAGTTCTAGAAGGCTTAGAAATCCAGAGCCTGGCCTGATGGAGGGTAGAGGCTCCACTCCAGGTGAGCTGACTTGGTAAAGGAAAGGGCCTTGAATAAAGGGAAACTTCCAGAAGCCTAGCCATCCAGCCCCCTCTGATGTTGTAAATTTCCAAACTTTTACCTGTTAAATTAAAAATCTATTTTTAGAAATTTCTATTTATACAAATAAATTCAACTCAGCTACTGGAGGTGGTGGTGAGAGGGGTGTGTTCATACCCTGCAAGCGGAACTGGTATAGTCTGTTTGGCAAAAGCTACAGTAATATGTAGTGACAATCCCCTTGGACCAATTTATGCCACTCATGGGAAATAATCCTAAAGAGATAATTTAGTTGAAGGGAAAAGTTAGGCGCATGAAGATGTTTATTACAGCTCAGATTGGAAAATACTAGAGGGAACAGTTAAGCCAATTATGGTAATGGTATTGCTATGGTTTGGATATGAGGTGTCCCCCAAAAGCTCATTTATGAGATAATGCATGAGAATTTAGAGGTGAATAAGGTTATGAGAGCCTTAAGCCAATCAGTGAAGTAATCCGCTGATACCGATTAACTGAGCGGTGACTGGGGGCAGTTAGGGTGTGGCTGGAGAGGTGGGTCCCTGGGGGCGTGCCCTGGGGTATATATTTTTGTTTTTGTTGAGCAGAGTTCACTCTCTCTGCTTCCTGATCATCATGTGAGCTGCTTCCCTCCGCCACGTTCTTCTGCCATGATATCCATCACAGGCCCCAGGGAATGGAGCTGGCTGTCTATGGTCTGAGACCTCTAAAATGTGAGCGCACAAATAAATTTTTCTCCTCTAAAATTGTTCTTGTCCAGTCTTTTGAGTCGCAACAGTGAAAAAGAGAAGTGAAGCAGTCTTCAGGAAGACTGTTTAAAATGGATCCTGATACGCACCACTTCACCTGCCCAAGTAGTGGTTGGTGAAGAACATGGTCTCTGGGGTTTGGACCTGACTCCACCATTGATTGTGTGACCTTGTTTATGCCACTGCTCTGTGCCTCAGTTTCCTCATCCATACAATGGGGACAATAACAATACCTACATCATAGGATTGTTAGGAGGATTCGATGACTTAAGTACATTGAAATGCCTGGAATGGTGCCTCTTTATCGGTGGTATCATCATATTTGTGAGCATTCAGATTAAATCGCAAGATACACTCATTCTATCTGACGCAACTACACTTTCCTTCTTCCCTCCTCAAGACCTGGAATCCTGTGATAAATCCCAAACCTTCTCCCAGTCCTCCTTGGAGTCATCCTGATTTTCCAGACTCAAGGAGAGAAAACAAGCAAACGTGCCCTTTTGGCCTGGGCCTTCCATTATTTATGGCTCTTGTGGTTGTTACTGTGTGTCATTAAAACAGGTGATCCAGGGACCCTCTTGAATTCGCCCTCTTCCAGAATGACGCTCAGCTGTGGTAGCTGCACCGCACATGGTTCTGAGCTAGTACATACTAGTTAGTGCACATGCGTGATTTTATGCACACATGTTACAGCTGCAGCCACTCCTTCTGGGCACCCTGAGTCCTTGATGCTGGGCACGGAATGATCTCTCTTTCTTCTCCCCCCCCTCCTTGTTCTGTTCTTTCCTGCCCTACCCTGCCACTCCTTTCAATGGACAACCCTACTTGTTCCAGTGATAATAACAG
Source organism: Urocitellus parryii (assembly GCF_045843805.1). NCBI lineage: Eukaryota > Metazoa > Chordata > Mammalia > Rodentia > Sciuridae > Urocitellus > Urocitellus parryii. Next base: position 187,980,028 of record NC_135534.1, read on the forward strand.
CTACCATTAACAGGAAAGCCAGATGAATGCCGAGTTTGCCTTACAACTGTGATCCTCAGAGTGAACCTCTGACCCAGGTGCTTTTATTTCTGTTTTACAGCAAAGCCCTGAAGTTCAGACCCATTAAGTAGTTTGTTCGAGACCTTCTGCTCCTATGTGAAAAATCTGAGACTTTAACCCAGGTTTGTCCAACTCCAAGCCCACACTTGGAATCACAAACCCTAAACTGCCTCCCTGTGTAAGGACGTAAGGAAGAGGTTTATAACAAGTGATAGCTAAAAAATTAAAAGCAAAATTGCATCATGATAATGAGTGTACTTGTGCAACATTATGTCTGCATGTGGGCAAAACCTTGAGACTATTTGCTGTGCAGGAGTGATGGAATTATATATTTTATTCTTTGAAATAACTTCCTTCATTGACAGCAGGTATATAATTTTTACAATTTTAAAAAGCTAATCTAATCTCTACCTGCAACAATAACTTCCTTTAATCCCAGTAATTCTCAGTCTTGGTTTCAGATGAGACTCCCACAGAGGGACTTTTAAAAGACACCTAGTGCTGAGCTCCATCAGGGTTGAAGTAAATCAGAATCTCTGGGGATTGGGTCCAGCAACAACATTTTAGGGGAGTCCTCCTATTGATTTTAGTGCAGCTAGCACTGAGAATCGGCTCATGGAAAGTTTTACCTCTCACACTCCTTCTTCCAGGGGACAACTGCTGACCTTACTCTGTATCCCCATGCTAATTACCTTGAGCTCTTCTCTTTGTATCCAGGGAGGGGCTACTGTACGACTTGTTCCCCAACCTTTTTGCAAAGGGTCACTGAGTGCAATTTTGGAAGGTGGCAACATTCTATGGCTTCATGTTGGTGGAGGTTATGTGACTGTATGCATTTGCCAGAACTCATCAAACTATACTTAAAGCAGATGAATTTTGTTATAAGCAAGTTATACTTCACAAAGCTAGTTTTTGGAAAGTTATGAATATTGAAAAAGAAGAAAGAAAACAGTATTATTCACAAGCTATGTGTATATATATATATATATATATATATATATATATGTAATATATGTACATATTACATATATGTAATATATACATATATGAAATATATATGTAAAGAAATATATATATATTTCTTTACATATATATTACATCAAGAAAACTAGTATAAAGAATTAAATAAGTACATTTAAATAAGTAAATTTAGAAAAGGAGCTGATTATCAGGTCAATGTACAAAATTCATTTGTACTTCCACATACTAGCAGCAAACAACTAAAACCTAGAAAATTGAAAATACCATCTACAGCAATAACAAAAACCACAAGATATTTAGGAATAAATCTAACGAAGAATTTCCAAAATCAGTATACATTGACAACCATAAAGCATGACTGAGAGGAAGTAAAGAGTAAAGTAAACTAAGGAATAAATCAAGATCCAATATTGATGAGATATTAATACATTTAAGTTGATATAGGGATTTAATGAAAACTTAATAAAAATCTTAGGAAGTCTTTTTTTTAAAGTGGACATTGGAAAGTTTATTCTAAAACTTATATGAATGCAAAGACCCTAAACAGTGAAGGCAATTTTGAAGGAGAGCTAAGGGACTTCTACTACTAAATATAAACTTAGAAAGCCACAGTAATTAAGGCAGATAAACCACTGAAATAGAATAGAGGGTCAAGAAATAGTCCCAACTAAGAACACTTGATTTTAGAAAATGTTCTACAGCAAGTCAGTGGAGAAATTTATCAGTAATTTTTCAGTAAAAGATGTTGGGCCAATTGGTTATCTATTAAAAAAAAAAAGAAAGAAAGAAAAAGAAAATAGACCTTTCATATTTAAAAGTTCGTGATGGATCATAGATATAAAAGTGAAACAAAATTATAATAAAGATTCTAAAAGGAAGCAGCAGATATCTCATGTTCTTGGGTGAGCCAAAAACTTTAAAAATAGGATACAGAAAAGTACAAGCTAAGAGAAAAGCTTGATAAACCAGAGTTCATCAAAATGAATAATTTCTATTTATGAAAAGACATCCTCCTGAGAGTGAAAGACAAGCCACAGACTGCTAGAGAGTGTTAAAAATACACTAATTTCTGACACAATCTGAACTTACTCCATCTGAAGAACTCTTATAAAAATCAATAAGACAAACACCAATCCAAAGTTTAAAAAAATAGGCTAAAAACTGTAAAAATTACTTCACAAATAAAGACATCCTAATAGTCAGCCAGAATATGGAAAGGTACTCAGTAGCATTATTAATTGGGTTAATGCAAATTACAATCACTTAATACCTTTCTTCCATCATTTGCTATAAGTATAAACTATGACATCAAGTGTTGGCATCCTTAACAGCACAAACCAATGTCCATTAATAGTGAGTGAGGGAGAGAAAATGAAAACAACATGAAACACTGTGACATTCACCCCTGGAATACTGTCAGTGGAAAGGACAGACTACTGCTTGCACACAGTCAGGAGGGTGAATTGCACAGAATTGAGCAAAAGAAGCTGGACACAGAAGAGCAACATGATCTCCAATTTCATGTATATGAGGTTCAAAACCAGGCAGATAGATTTCTGGTGATGAAGGGCAGAATGGCTCTTATTTATCTTTGGGGTATTGACTAGAAAAGGAGCCTCTGGATCTCTCTCTCTCTCTCTCTCTCTCTCTCTCTCTCTCTCTGTCCCAGGGATTGAACCCAAGAGCACTCAACCACTGAGCCACATCCCCAGCCCTTTTATTTTTCATTTTGAGACAGGGTCTCCATCAGTTGCTTAGCGGTTCTCTAAGTTGCTGAGGCTGGCCTTGAATTTGCAATCCTTCTGCCTCAGGCTCCCAAGTCGCTGGGATGACAGGCGTGCACCACCATGCCCACTGGATGCATTCGTTATTTTGGTCTGGGGTTTCAAGGTATGTAGGACGCAAACCTTCACCGAGCCTTGCTCTCATGGCTGGCGCACTTCATACATGTGATCTGTGTCTCTTTATGACAATCTCTTCCCTTTTCTCCTCCTCTTCTCCCTCCTTCCTCCTGCTTATTACTCCTCTCCTTGTTCTTCCTGTGTGTGTTTCTGAGAGTGTTAGTTACACACGTTTTAACATCTTTGTTTGATTAATTCTACTTCCTTGTGGACTTAGTCTTTCGTGACATCGATGCTTGTCCCTGGTGTTGGCTTTCCTCAAGTACTTGGCAATCCTTGCTGCTACTGTCCTTTGACTTTAGGAATCTCTGTTGGGCTTGTGATGACCGTGGATCTGGTCCAAGTAGCTCCTTCCCATCACTGTCTGGGAGGACAGGCTGTGTGCTGGAGTTGTCCTCCAGTGTGGAGATTCCTGATCCTCCACCCCTTGGGGCCTCAGTGTCTGTTCCTGGTGCTCCCACCTGCTACAGAGTGCTCTTCTCACTCTCAGGACAGGTGAATGAGGGGGAAGGATCCAGTAGCACCGGCATCACTGGGGAGTTTATTAGAACTGCAGATTCTCAGACTCCACCCAGCTCAACTGAATCAGCGGCTCTAGGAGGGGCCCCGCGATCTGCCCTCGCCCTCCAGGTGCTACTGCTAAAGCCTTTTCCAGAGTGAGCACCATTTCCTATAGAGCACCCCAGTTAATTCCCCCTCCCCGCAGTCACTCTTCCTCTTCCTTGATGGCTTTTCACAATAGGGCCACTGGAGGGTATTTCCAGCTGGGGTTTCCTCATCCGCATTTCTCCTTCAGTCCAATCCCGTCTGTTGTCAGAACTGCCTGGGCAGTTTCTGATGGGTTGGTAGCACCCGTTTTTGCTTTCTGGTGTTGAGTGGATACATTATTATTATTATTTTAGAAAAAAATATTTGTAAAATATATAACATAAAATTTGCTATCTTAACCATTAAAAAAACCCATTTTTAGCTGTAAATGGACACAATATCTTTCTTTTTTTTTAATGTAGTGCTGAGGATGGAACCCAGTGCCTCACACATGCTAGGCAAACACTCCACCACTGAGCCACAACCCCAGCCCCTGCTATCTTAATCATTTCAAAGTATCCGTGTCCGTGGTGTTAAGTATATTTATATTGTTCTGCAATTAATCTCCACAACTCTTCATTTTGCAAAAGTGAAACTTATACCCACTCAACAATTTCCATCTAGTGCATTTTTTAAGAGCATACTTTTTTGGTCATTAGTGAAATTTGGGGTGGGGGGAATCTGAGGTCCACAGATGCACATGCTCTGTATGTTGTCTTTGTTATTATTTTTATTTTATGTTTACTGGGTGCTGGGAAGTGAACCCAGGACTTCATGCATGCCAGGCAAGTACTCCCCCACTTAGACCCATGCCCTGCCCTCTTTTATTGTGATAAAACACAGATGACATAAAATGTACCCTTTAACCATTTGTAGGGTATAGTGTTGTAGAACCGTTTCTACCAGCCACCTTCTATCTCCAGAATGTTCTCATCATCCCAACTGAACTTCTGAAATCCTGTACCCATAAAACCACACCCCAGCCCTGGAAGGCACCATTCTACTCTCTGTCCCTGTGAATCTCACGCCTGGGAGCTCCTCATGGGAGGGAACCATATACTCTTTGCCCTCTTGTGTCTGCGTGATTTCACTTGGGCACGTTTTCAAGGTTCATCTATGTTGTAGCGTGTGTCAGAATTTTCTTCCTCTTAAATTCTGGATGTCATCCCCTGGATACAGGCAGCATATTTTGCTCACCCATTTGTTGGTTGAAGGATTCTGGGGTTACTTTCACATTGGGGCTGTGGTAAGCAATGCTGTTATGAACGTGGGGATACGCATACGTCTTCACGTCCCTACTTTTGATTCTTTGGGGTGGATAGACAGAAGTGTCACTGCTGGATCCCATGCGGATTCCATTCTCACTTGTTTGGGGAAACGCGGCGCTGTGTTTTGTTGGCTGCACCAATTTATCTTCCCACTCGCAGTGCGAAAGGTGGCCAATTTTCCATATCCTCGCCCACAGTTATTTTCTGTTTTCTTTTTTTTACAACAGCCAGACAGATAAGCAAGAAGTGGCATCTCATTTTGTGGTTTGGATTGGCTTTTCCCTAAAGATTAATGATGTTTCATGTGCTTATTGACCATTCATGTATCGTCTTTGGAGAATGTCAGTTTTAGCACTTGGCTCATTTTTGAATCAGGTCGTTTGTTTTTTGTGGCTGAGTTTTAGGAATTCTCTCCATGTTCTGGACATTACTGCCTTAGATATGTATTTGCAAATATTTCCTTTCATTCTGTGGGTACCCTCTCTACTCTGTCGTAGTATCCTTTGATAGTTATGTGAAAGTTTTTCATTTTGATAAAGTCTAATTTTTTTTTTCTTTTATTGCTTTTGCCTTTGGTGTTTTATGAAACCACTGCCTACTCCAGTGTCTCGAAGCTTCTCCTGATGCTTTCCTTCTCTGAATGCCATCTTGATTTAACTTCTTTTTGTTTTCTTTCTTTTTGGGTACTGGGGATTGAACTCAGGGGCACTCAACCACTGAGCCACATCCCCAACCCTATTTTGTATTTTATTGAGAGACAGGGTCTCACTGAGTTGCTTAGCACCTTGCTATTGTGGAGGCTGGCTTTGAACCTGCGATCCTCCTGTCTCAGCCTCCTGAGCCTGGGATTACAGGCGTGCGCCACTGTGCCTGGCTTTATCCAACTTTTAATAGTAATTTTCATTTGTCCTGTAGTTAAACATAAATGTCTAACCTTTCCCCTCCCCTACACTCTGCCATCAGTACCAAGAATGTTTAAAACCTGGCAATTTTATCTCCAACAAATGGTGCTGGGAAAACTGGAAATCCATATGCAACAAAATGAAGCTGAACCCCTTTCTCTCGCCATGCACAAAAGTTAACTCAAAGTGGATCAAAGAGCTTGATATCAAATCAGAGACTCTCCGTCTGATAGAAGAAAAAGTTGGTTCCCATCTACATATTGTGGGGTCGGGCTCCAAATTCCTTAATAGGACGCCCATAGCCCAAGAGTTAATAACAAGAATCAACAAATGGGACTTACTTAAACTAAAAAGTTTTTTTCTCAGCAAGAGAAACAATAAGAGAAGTAAATAGGGAGCCAACATCCTGGGAACAAATCTTTACTCCTCACACTTCAGATAGAGCCCTAATATCCAGAATATACAAAGAACAAAAAATTAAACAATAAGATAACAAATAACCCAATCAACAAATGGACCAAGGACCTGAACAGACACTTCTCAGAGGAGGACATACAATCAATCAATAAGTACATGAAAAAATGCTCACCATCTCTAGCAGTCAGAGAAATGCAAATCAAAACCACCCTAAGATACCATCTCACTCCAGTAAGATTGGCAGCCATTAGGAAGTCAAACAACAATAAGTGCTGGCGAGGATGTGAAGAAAAGGGTACTCTTGTACATTGCTGGTGGGACTGCAGATTGGTGCGGCCAATATGGAAAGCAGTATGGAGATTCCTGGGAAAGCTGGGAATGGAACCACCATTTGACCCATCTATCGCCCTTCTCGGACTATTCCCTGAGGACCTTAAAAGAACGTACTATAGGGATACTGCCATATCAATGATCATAGCAGCACAATTCACAATAGCTAGACTCTGGAACCAACCTAGATGCCCTTCAATAGATGAATGGATAAAAAAAAAATGTGGCATTTATACACAATGGAGTATTACGAAGCACTAAAAAATGACAAAATCATGGAATTTGCAGGGAAATGGATGGCATTAGAGCAGATTATGCTAAGTGAAGCTAGCCAATCCTTAAAAAATAAATGCCAAATGTCTTCTTTGATTTAAGGAGAGCAACTAAGAACTGAGCAGGGAGGAAGAGCATGAGGAAAAGATTAACATAAAACAGAGGCGAGTGGTGGGAGGGAAAGGGAGAGAGAAGGGAAATTGCATGGAAACGGAAGGAAACCCTCAACGTTATATGAAATCACATATAAGAGGTTGTGAGGGGAAAGGGGGGGAAAACAAGGGAGAGAACTGAACAACAACAGGTTAGGTAGAGAGGGAAGATGGGAGGGGAGGGGAGGGGAGGGGGGATAGTAGGGGATAGGAAAGGCAGCAGAATACAACAGTCACTAATATGGCATTATGTAAAAATGTGAATGTGTAACTGATGTGATTTTGCAATTTGTATTTGGGGTAAAAATGGGAGTTCATAACTCACTTGAATCAAATGTATGAAAGATGATATGTCATGAGCTTTGTAATGTTTTGAACAACCAATAATAAAAAAAAGAATGGCACATAATTTAAAATAAAAAAAAAATAAAATAAAACCTGGCAATTTTGCTATCAATTCGGAGCATAGATACAGCTGCTCTGATGCAACTCTAAGACAAACTGGAGTAAGATCAGGAATATGAATGACAGAGATCTTAACCCTGATCATACTGAATGGGATCTGGGGATAGCAAAACAGGCATAGGGTTTGGAATCAAAGGCCCTTGCTTAAAGTCTTGGTTTAGATTTTGCCTGTCACTACTAGCTGAGTGGCCTTGAGTGCATTCTACAACCTCTTTAAGCTTCAGATTTTTTTTTCTTATCTTTAAAATGGGGATAATACTACCCACCTTGAGGTTTTGTTTTGAGAGTGAGAGATAATATATGTAAATGCTTGGCTCTTAGAAGCTGAAACCTCTAATTATGAATTTCATTGTCTCAGCCTGGGTTGTTGCCCAGTACATCTCTGCTTGGCCGGGAGCCCATGAGCATCTCCCGAGGTCAGCTTGGCCTGCCTTCATCTCTGGATCCCAACCCTTGATCCTGAGCCTGGCACATGGCAAGACCTCAGTAGCCATTTGCTTAGTGAACAATTTGGAACTTTAAAAAACATCCCCCTGCAGTCTGCCTGAGAACCACATTCTGTTATGGCACATTTGGTGCTGAGATTCTGGAACTCATTTGTAATGAATCTGCTCTTTGAATGTAGAATCCTCCCTCAGTATTCGTGGCTTGATTCCATGACCCTGCATGAATACCAAAATCTGTGAATGTTTTATTCTGTCATGTAAAATGGTGTAGAATATGCATAGAACCTCTGCAGTCCTGCTGCGTGCTTTAAATCATTTATAGATTACTTAAATACCTGATACAATGTAAATGCTACCCAAATATTGATACTCTGTATCGATTATTATTTATTGATATTAATAATATCAATTATTATTGTTTAGGAATAATGACAAAAAAGTCTGCATGTGTTCAATTCAGGTAAAATTTTTTAAAAATATTTTTTTTAGTTGTTGGACCTTTACTTTATTCATTTATTTATATGCAGCGCTGAGAATTGAATCAATTCAAGCACTCTACCACTGAGCCACGACCCCAGCCCCAATTATTTTTAAAAATTTTTAAATTTTTTTAAATTAGTTACACATGACAGTAGAATGCATTTATGCACTTTGATATATCATACATAGATAGGATATAACTTCTCACTTTTCTGAGAGCACATGTTGTAGAATCATATTGGTCATGCAGTCACATATATACATAAAGTAATAATGCATATTTCTTTCTATTATCTTTCCTATCCCCATATCCCCCCTCCCTTTACTTCCCTCTACCTAATCTAAAGTAATGCTATTCTTCTCTATTACCCCCCCCAACCCTGGTTTATTGTGAATTAGCATCCGAATATTAGAGAAAACATTTGGCCATTGGTTTTTTGGGATGGGCTTATGTTGCTTAGCATGATATTCTCTAACTTCACCCATTTACTGGCAAATGCCATAATTTCATTCTTCTTTAAAGCCGAGTAATAGTCCATTGAATATAAATACCACATTTCCTTTATCCATTCATCTATTAAAGGACACCTAGGTTGGTTCCATAGTTTAGGAATTGTGAATTGAGCTGCTATAAACATTGATGTAGCTGCATTACTATAGTATGCTGATTTTAAGTCCTTTAGGTATAAACCATGGAGTAGGATAGCTGGGTCAAATGGTGGTTCCATTCCAAGCTTTCCAAGGAATCTCCATACTGCTTTCCATTGTGGTTGTACCAATTTGCAGTCCCACCAGCAATGTATGAGTGTACCTTTTCCTCCATGTCCTTGCCAACATTTATTGTTGCCTGTGTTCTTGATGACTGCCATTCTGACATGAGTGAGATGAAATCTTAGTGTAGTTTTGATTTGCATTTCTCTAATTGTTAGAGATGTTGAACACTTTTTCATATATTTGTTGATCGACTGTATTTCTTCTTCTGTGAAATGTCTGTTCAATTTCTTAGCCCATTTATTGTTTTTCTTGGTGTTAAGTTTTTTTTAGTTCTTTATATATCTTAGAGATGAATGCTTTATCAGAGGTGCATTGGGTAAAGATTTACTCCCAATCTATAGGCTCTCTCCTCACATTATTGATTGTTTCCTTTGCTGATAAGAAGCTTTTTAACTTGAATCCATCCCATTTATTGATTCTTGATTTTACTTCTTGCGCTTTAGGAGTCTTGTTAAAGAAGTCAGATTCTAGGTCAACATGGTGAAGATTTGGGCCTACTTTTTCTTCTGTAGGCACAGGGTCTCTGTTCTAGTGCTTAACTCTTTGATCCATTTTGAGTTGATTTTTGTGCAGAGTGAGAGATAGAGGTTTATTTTCATTTTGCTACATATGGATTTCCAGTTTTGCCAGCACCATTTGTTGAATAGGTTATTTTTTCTCCAGTGAGTGTTTTTGGCACCTTTGTTTAGTATGACATAACCGTATTTATGTGGGTTTGTCTCTGTGTCCTCTATTCTGTACCATTGGTCTACAAGTCTATTTTGGTGCCAATACCATATTTTTTTTTTGTTACTATAGCTCTGTAGTATAGTTTAAGATCTGGTTCAATACAGATACAATTTAAAAAATATTTTCAAACTATAGTTGGTTGAATTTGCAGATGCACAACCCATGGATACAGAATTCAAGGAACCAGTAGATGAGGGGCTGCTGACTATTTCTTTCCATCCAAATGTTTTGGTTTTAGCATTGAAAGTCCAGGAAACCCCTCAGTCCTGGAATTTCCTTTAAAATGGCTGGGGAATCTGAAACAAGGTGAAGCCAATTGGCAGACCCACTACAGGAAAGAGGTCTTTTGAATTCCTCTGAAGTTTGGTTTGATAGGTTCAGTATGATCCTGATAGGTTACATTGCATTTAGTACTTAAATAAATGTGGAATAGATCAGATTTTCATTCTGGTTTCATTCAAATGTTCCCTGTATAAAGTAAGCCATGTGGGTACTTTCACAAAGTCACAGTGTAAAATATTCTTGACATGCTAATGTGCCCAAAGTCGAGACTGAGATAATATAATGTATTAATTTTGGATCCTAGTTCCTTTTCTAAACCTATTTTTGGGTTGCAATTTGCTCTCATCAAAAATGGGTTTGCTTCCTTGGTGAAGTATTTGTTCAAGGACAAGTCGGTATGAGTAATCCTCACAGGAAGAGGAAGTAGGTTAATTTTACCTTAAAAATTCAGCTAGGTGCCAAAGCTGGTAGGATGTGCAAGAAGATGGACTTATGCTGTTTTAAGATTGATTTTTAAATGAGTTGCATCTATTATTCTTCATCCCAGTTAATATTTGAGTTGACTTTAGTGGAAGGTATTTCTGGTGACTTACGAAGTGTTCTTTATCTGGTACATTCTTTATGATCTCACACTGAGCCTGCAGTTTCCACATGTTCCTGTGGGTGCAGACCCTCTCTACTGTGGCTAGCCCTCCACTCAAAATGCCCAGTCTGCCACACAGACCGGACCAAGTCATCCTTCTGCTTGAAGATCCTTGTTGGCTACCCCACATCTCCCCGAATAAAGTCCAGAGACATTCCAGGCTCACAAGAGCTGATCCTCAGCTGACCCTACCAGCTAGCTTTCTGGCTTCCACATAACCTCTTTAGAGGTCTCCACTTCCCCTCTCTCTTATTGCTTTATTTATTTTGATACTGGAGATTAAACCCAGGGACACTTACCCACTGAGCCACGTCCCCAGTCCTTTTTTATTTTATTATTTTTATTTTTGAGTCACAGTCTCACTAAGTTGCATAGGGTCTTGCTAATTTGCTAAGGCTGCCTTCAAACTTGTGATCCTCCTGCCTCAGCCTCCCAAGCCGCTTGGATTACAGGTGTGCACCACCGTGCCGGGCTCTCTCTTTTTAAAATCAAGGAACCTCACATAACATAAAATTAAATATTTTAAATGGAACAACTCAGTAGCATTTTGTACATTTATAATACTGTATAACTTTTGCTGTTATCTAGTTTCTGAATATTTCCATCACCTCAAAAGGTAACCCTGTTCCATGAAACAATTACTTTCCATTTTCCCTGTCCCAGCCTCTGGCAGCCACCAATCGGCATTCTGTCTCTATGATTTTTTTTCTGTTCTGGATACTGCCTGTAAATGGAATCATACAATTTGTCACCTTTTGTGTGTAGCTTCTCTGACTTAGTATAATGTTTTTGAGGTCCATCCGTATGGTAGCATGTGGTATCAAAATTTCATTCCTTTTCATGACTGAGTACTGTTCCACTGTATGGATATATCACAATTTGTTTATCCATTCATCCATTGGTGGATGTTTGGATTGTTTCTATCTTTTGGTCATTGGGAATATTGAGCATGCATATTCACATACTAGTTTGAGTATCTATTTTCTATTCTTTTGGGTAGAAAGTTTATCTGTGCTGGGATTGGGGGCTTATATGGTGATTCTATGTTCAGTGTTTTGAGGAACTACCAAATGGTTTTCCTCCCTTCCCTTTTGTGTCCAACAATATAGTACATTCAAGAAAATTCCTATCATAGAACAATTATGAGATGCCTTTAATGACAATAAGTCGTACCCATTTTGTGTATTTGTTTTTATATTGGTCCTTCTTAGTTATACATGACAGTAGAATAGTTCATTTCGATACCTGCATGGAACACCTCTTCTTCTGTTTAGGGCCCCAGTCTTGTGGATATACACGATGGTGGGATTCAGTGTTGTGTATTCATATATGCACATAGAAAATTTAGGTCAGATTCTTTCCCCTGTCTTTCCTAGTCCTATCCCCCCTCTATTCCCTTCATTCCTCTTTATCAAATGCTCTGAACTTCTCTTCTCTGCCCCCTTCCCCCACATTGTGGGTTAGCTATTACATATCAGAGAAAACATTTGCCCTTTGGTTTTTTGGGGACTGCTTGTTTCACTTAGCATGATAATCTCGATCCATCCAGTTATAGGCAAGTGAGATTCCTCTGCAATGAAAACCACAGAACACTAAAGAAAAAAATTTGAAGGAGATGTTAGAAGATGGAAATATCTCCTATGATCTTGGAGAGGCAGAATTAATATTGTCAAAATGGCCATACTTGGGGCTGGGGTTGTGGCTCAGTGGTAGAGCACTTGCCTAGAATGCGTGAGGCACTGGGTTCGATTCTCAGCATCACATATAAGTAAATAAATGAAATAAAGGCCTACAAAGCAACCTAAAAAAATGGCCATACTTCCAAAAGCACTCTACAGCCAGCCACAGTGGCACGAGCCTGTGATCCCAATGGCTCAGGAGCCTGAGGCAGGAGGATTGCGAGTTCAAAGCCAGCCTAAGCAAAAGTGAGGCACTAAGCAACTCAGTGGGACTCTATCTCCAAATTCAATATATACATACACCTACATGCACACACAATAGGGCTGGGATGTGGCTCAGTGGCTGAGCCACATCCCAGTGCCATACAGATTTAATGCAATCCCTATTAAATTCCAATGACATTATTCATAGAAATAAAAAAAGCAGTCATAATATTCATTTAGAAAAATAAGAGGCTCAGAATAGCAAACAATCCTTAGTGAGAAAAGCGAAGCAAGGGGCATCACAACAGAGCTATAGTGACAAACCTACTACTACTACAGAGCTATAGTAACAAAACCAGCATGGTATTGGAATCAAAACAGAAATGAAGACCAATGGAGTAGACTAGAAGACCCAGAGACAAACCCACAGAATACAGTTATCTCCTACTAGACCAAGGTGCCAAAAACATCCATTGGAGAAAAGAGCCTCTTCAACCAACGGTGCTGGGAAGACTGGAAATGCATATGTAATAAAATGAAATTTAACCCCTGTCACCCTGCACAGAACTCAACTCAGAGTGGATCAAAGACCTAGGCATTAGACCAGAGACCCTGCACCTACTAGAAGAAAATGTAGGCCCAACACTCCATCATGTTGGCTTAGGAACTGACTTCCTCAACAAGACTCCTAAATGCAAGAAGTAACATTAACAAAATCAATCAATGGGATGGCATCAAACTAAAAAGCTTCTTCACAGCAAAGGCAAAGGAAACAACCAAGAAAGTGAAGAGAGAGCCTACAAGATGGGAGATAATCTTTGCCACCCACACCCAGATTTAGGGCGTTCATTTCCAGGATATACAAAGAACTCAAAAGTTGTCCGCATCTTGAGGGCAGGGATTGCAGCTTAAATTCATATGTGAATCTCTAGTACCTGGCCCAGGGCTGCACAAAGAAGGTGCTCAATAAATGCTTGTGGATTGGATTGACTCGAGGGTTTTACACATCCCTAGGGATGATATAGGGTATATGGTGATGGAATTTGAGAGAGGACCTAAGTAGGGACAGGGAGTGGATGAGGCCTAGAAGACCTGGCCAGCTCCTTTAGGCAAAGGGAGAGGAAGACCAGTGTGGTGGAACTAGTTATCCATATACCTGTTTTTTTTTTTTTTTTTTTTTTTTTTTTTTTTTTTTGTGGTGCTGGGGATTGTGCATGTGAGGAACTTGTGCATGTGAGGCAAGCACTCTACCAACTGAGCTGTATCCCTGGCCGTTACACCTGGCTTTTAATTGTTGGTCTGCCTTTGGCTAACTCATTATAATTCTCTGGGAGGTTAAATTCTTTTTGTCAGATGAGAAGGTTGGGTATTTTAGTAATATTTGCACGGAGGGGAGAGAGTTGGGAAGGAGGACAGGACACAGAACTGGCCTGCCACCCTCCCTTTCTAACTCCAAGGACCTTGGCAATACTCCAAGGCCCACCACACATCATCTTTTCTTCTTCTTTTTTTTTTTTTTTTGGTGGCTCTGGGGATTGAACCCGGGGCCTCACGCATGCCAGGCGAGTGTTCTACCACTGTGCTCTATCCCTAACCTGGCCCTCAGATGTTCAGAACCCCTCTCAATGGCTCTGAAAGGCCCCCTTCTCTATAGATGAAGACAGCAATTACAGACACAAAAGTCCATTCCACAAAAAGTATTCTTTTCCCCCAAAGCAGTGGAGAGAAAACTTCAGGATTGAAATAGCAACCTAAGGGCTGGGGATAACTCAGTGGTAGAGAGTTTGCCTCGTGCACCCAAAGGCCCTGGGTTCAATCTCCAGTACCATGAAATAAATAGACGGCAACTTAAGAATCAAGAAGTCTTTTTGAAAAATTGTAGTGAGTAGTATATGCGGTTAAAAGGAGGGTGTCCAACCCCGCTTCCTTTCCTTGTATAATTAAAGTGAAAAGATATGGCGGGCAGATTTCAGGATCAGAATTGCCAAACATTTGTACTCTCCTAACTGATGGATTCCTGCCCCGTGAGAGCATTTCCTCTGTAAATGTCCTGCTCTGCCTGGGAGCTGAACATGTGAGTAGCAGGCCTTGTCTTGCCCTTATGCTCGGGGTTCCTGTTCTCTCTCTCTCTCTCTCTCTCTCTCTCTCTCTCTCTCTCTCTTGAAATCTCTTGAAAGCATGACATTTACCGTCTACCTTTGTGTTGCTTTCCCCCTCTTATTCTTTGTTTCTGAATTAGTCTGCCAAATCGGGGCTCAGCTGGTCCCCCACACCATTTCCTGGCCCCCTGATTGCCTCTGCCAGCCTCGCTCCTCCCTCAACCAGGATCATTGCTGACGCTTGACTGCCCCTGGTCGGTAGTTCCTGTTTGCTTCTTCATTTCTGTTGAAACTCGCTGGTAGGCGACACTTCTGGAAATATCCTGCCTGAACTTCAAACTCTCTTCTATTTATTCAGGTTGGGAGAAGTTATTTCAGGCAATGAGATGGAAAGATGGCTCACACAGATGTCTGAATTAGTCAAGAAACCACGTTCCTATCGTGAACCTCCCCACTGGCTGGCACACAAGTGGAGTTTAAGCCGTGGCAACTACCAACGCGATCCCTACCCCTCTCTTACCCCCTTCCTTCACTTTTTTTGGTGAATCTTTTCTTAAGATTCTAGAACTTCTTTTAAAAGAAAGTTCTTTGGCCACGGCTGTCCCTTTTCCTAGTACAGCCCAATTGTAAAAAAATAAAGAGGAATTTCAGTTTCAATCTTCCCCTGATTTTACTTCCTTGACACTCGCTTGGGCTTCAGAATGCATCACTAGCAACACTAGGAGATTTCCACCATTTCTTCAAATGCCTTTTTGGAGGGGACTTACAGTTTTCCAGAGGATGCTTGCATGACGGCAATCCCAGTTCCACCATGCTGCTGTCAGAATCGCGATGAGCTGAATGCTGTAATCCTTTAAGTGGGCCCTTCAGAAGTGATTTAGAAAAGCCGAGGTCTGTCTTGTAAACCTGAGAACTTGTCTCTGAAATCTCGCCTCGGTCGGCTTCCAAGGCCTAATGTAACGTGAGTATTCTCCTCTGGAGAAACCTGTGAAACAGGTCTTTGAGCCCCATTGAATGTGTCAGAGTTTTAATTGATTCTTGACCATGTCTATCCACCCCATAATAGCAGTGGTAAGCACGGGACGTGTTTTACAGGAATAGTCACCCGGAGCTTAATTTGTTGTCGCATAGCAGACAGACTCTTTCGCAATGAACATGAATTTATTCTGTGCCCTGAGAATCTCTTCAAGATGGAGCGAGCCCTGCTGATACTGAGAGAACAGTCCTGGATGTCCTCCAGTTACCCCCAGTGTGGCTCCAGGGACAGTTTAGTCACCGCTTCTAAGAACGGTTTGGTGGAGAAGAGAGGTATCTAGAACTCTGATCCGGATGAGGGCCATCCCCAAGCCTTTATAGTCCCACAAAAAGTACCTTCACATACTTTATCTCTTTGAATCCTCCAGATAACATTGTAAGGAGGGCAGGGCAGGGTGTCATTAAACCCATTTTACAGATAAGAAAACTGAGGTACAAAGAGGCTTGAACCCTACTCAGAGAACCACAGATAATAGTGGCCAAGCAGGGACTAGAAAGCAGAAGCCCTTTTTGGTAATTACTGTCTTCCCTGGAGAGTAGCCAAGACTGTTCCACCAAGAGCTTGCTCAGCAGAAGCCTCCCCTGAAGTTCATTCATCAAAGCCGTGAACCTCTGCAGTGAATGTGAACTTGGGGGCTCAAAATTTAGATCTGCAAAACAAGGGCAGCTTAATGTTTCTATAACTTCAGTTAAATTCTCTCCTGGGCCCACATTCTGCCCGGGGTCAGAAACTTGGTCAATTCTAATCAGATCAGAGACTCACCTCTTCTCCATTTTTCTCAGAATTGAAGATGAATTCAAGCTATGGGTGGGTAGGGAGTTGGAGAATGAATGAGAATCTGTTAATGCCTCATAATACATGGATCTTTCCTGAAGACTCAAGTAAAAACGGTACAATTCTACAGTTTTCCCTGCTCCTGAGCTCTTTGGTATATTCACAACATCGGGGAACTGAACTGAACTCACACCCAGGTGGAAAGCTGAAGGACACAATAATAAAACTATTAAGCTGGGTGTGGTGGCTCACACCTGTAATCCCAAATACTTGGGAGGCTGAGGCGGGAGGATCTCAAGTTCAAGGTCAGTCTGACCCTGTTTCAAAATAAAATTTAAAAAGCAGGTTGGAGAGTAGCATTTGCCTTCCCCTCCCCTGCCTGCAGCAGGACCCCAGGACAAAGAAAACCTACAAATTATAATTTTGCACCTAGGATCTGATTAGATCTTCTCCACCTCAGTGAGAGCTGGAAGGCTTACCCCTGTGTGGCCTGTATAAAGCCAGGGTTACTCCGTGGCCTCTTCTGGGCACCATTACATGCTGGAAAACATCAATCCGTCACCACAGAATAATTTGAACTTTTCTTTCTTTTTTTTCTTTTTTTTTTTTTTTGAGACAGAGAGAGAACTTTTTGATATTTATTTATTTATTTTTAGTTTTTGGTGGACACAACATTTTTGTATGTGGTGCTGAGGATCCAACGCATGCCAGGTGAGCGTGCTACCGCTTGAGCCACATCCCCAGCCCTTTGAACTTTTATTTATGACTCTCAAAAATGTACTGAAAGAGAATATGACCAAGACAAAGTGAAACTCTTCCTTTTCTTTCGTCTTCTCTTTTCTCTCCTCTCCATCCCTTCTCATCTGTTCTGCCTATAATCCACTATTTCTCTTTCCTAAGTCCAGACTCATACTCCAAAGCTCTCAAATTGAGCAGGTATAGCTTTTTTTTTTTTAATAGACATTCTCAACCCCTCCCCATTTCAAGTTTCTTTATCCTCCTCCTCCTCCTCCTCTTCCTCCTCCTCCTCTTCCTCCTCCACCTCCTCTTCCTCCTCCTCCTCCTCTTCCTCCTCCTCCTCTTCCTCCTCTTCCTCCTCTTCCTCCTCTTCTTCCTCCTCCTCCTCTTCCTCCTCCTCCTCCTCTTCCTCCTCCTCCTCCTCTTCCTCCTCCTCCTCCTCCTCCTCCTCTTCCTCCTCCTTTTCCTCCTCCTCCTCCTCTTCCTCCTCTTCCTCCTCTTCTTCCTCCTCCTCCTCTTCCTCCTCCTCCTCCTCTTCCTCCTCCTCCTCCTCCTCCTCCTCTTCCTCCTCCTCTTCCTCCTCCTTTTCCTCCTCCTCCTCCTCTTCCTCCTCTTCCTCCTCTTCTTCCTCCTCCTCCTCTTCCTCCTCCTCCTCCTCTTCCTCCTCCTCCTCCTCTTCCTCCTCCTCCTCCTCCTCCTCCTCCTCTTCCTCCTCCTTTTCCTCCTCCTCCTCCTCCAACCAGTACTAAGGTCATATTTCTATTTATTTTTCTTTTCATTTTCAATGTAAATAGAAAAATGACCTTGATATGCATAACAGATCTGGAGGAAAAAATCTAGTAAAGACAAAACCATCCTTAGCCTCCTGGGTGTATTAGGATGGGGTGAGGAGGAGGGAAGAAGAAAATCCAAGTACACAGAGGGAATTTCCTTAGTGGCTGTGGAAGGTGAAGAAATATTGCTGTTTGCAAGTATATTTTTTTGGGTTCCTGTCAAACCATGATCCAGATGGGGAAGTAGAATCTTGGAGAATAAAATAAGATGCCCAAGGTCATGCAGCCAGTGACAGAGCCATGATTTGAATCTGCATCATTGGACTGAAGCCCTGTGCTCATCCTACTAACAAGTGGAATAAATTTCTGATTTCTAAATAATTGAAATAAGAGGGAATAAAAGAAACCCCACAAATTCTCCAAGCATCAAACAATAATGGAGAAGTCAGTGAAATGAAAAAAAGACACAGATCTAACAGTGGAACCCATGGTTTATGGTTCTTGATATGGAAAATAGGTAATGGCCATTTATTGCCGAAAGTGAGTTATGACCCAAGAGGTGGGGGGGCGGGTGGAGTGAGTGGAGGGCAGTGGGGGTTAATGTACTGGAATTCTGTGGGTTCCAATGGTCTAGTGGATTAAGGGTCCGTCAAGGAAACCTGAGAGTTCTGGGTGAAAGCTGAGGCATGAAAACATGCCTATACCTGTCAAACGGCAAGAATAGGACATTTCCAGTACTATTTAATCATGACAAAGTAGACCTTACAAAAAATGAAAAAGCAGAAGCATATAGTGAACAACCCCTGTGACACCCCCACCCCACACACACATGAAAGCCTTAAGGAAACTCCCATACTTTTTCTATACAAATACAAGATACTATACAAGATAGTTAAATGTCATTCACAGTTTGTTTGATTTTAATTCTTTTCTATTTTTTGGTACTGGGGATTGAACTCAGGGGCACTCAACCACTGAGCCACATCCCCAGCCCTATTTTGTATTTTATTGAGAGACAGGGTCTCACTGAGTTGCTTAGCACCTCGCCTTTGCGGAGGCTGGTTTTGAACTTGAGATCCTCCTGTGATCCTCCTGAGCTGCTAGGATTACAGACATGTGCCATGGGGCCTGGCTGATTTTAATTCTTTTAAATTTGTTAGCCGATATTCTGGGTTACAGAATATATTCTTGGTGCATGTTCCTGGTGAAAGGAAAAGGAATATATATTCTGCTATTGTTAGTTAATCAGATTAATGTCAATCAGATTAATTTGAGAGTATGGTTCTGATTTACTGTGTCTTTACCAATTTTGTGTGTACTTGTTCTTTTAATTACTGAGAAAAATACTGAACTCTCCAATTATGATTGTGCATTCAGTTATGGTTTCATGTATTTTTTTAAAAATTTTAATATTTATTTATTTATTTTAGTTCTCGGCGGGCACAACATCTTTGTTTGTATGTGGTGCTGAGGATCGAACCCGGGCCGCATGCATGCCAGGCAAGCGCACTACCGCTTGAGCCACATCCCCAGCCCCTGGTTTCATGTATTTTAAAGATCTATTTTAAATGCAGATTGTGATGTTTTCTTGGTGAAACAGCCAAATGTCCCTTTTATTTTCATGTAAGATTCCTCTATATTCCTGGTAATAAATATTCCTTGTCAAGATGATAGGTATTATGATAACATCACCATGATAACTTTCTTTGGTACAGGCTTTTTTTGCCCCATATATTTCCCCATTTTTTTTACTTTTAACCTATTTCTATATATTCAAGGAGAATTTCTTTCTACAAGAGTATTTTTTGGTCTTTTTATAAAATTCAATATGACAACTTCTGTATTTTGAGCCATTTATATTTAATGTAGTTATTGATATGTTTAGATTAAGTCCACCATTTAATTATTCATTTTCTGTTTGTCCTACAATTATTTGTTCCCTCTTTCTTGTCTTCTTTCAGTTTATTTAAATAAACTTAGTATTCCATTTTAATCAATTTCCTCTTTGGCCATATTTCTATGTGATATTTACATATATGTATGTATTTTTTAGTGTTTGTGCTAAGGAATACAACATACATACCTAAACTTTTATAGTCTACTTAGCACTAATTTATTACTACTTCAGGGAAAATATGCAAAGTTATTTTTCTTTTCAGAACTTTAAAGATGTTGTTCATCCGAATTCCATGGTTTATGATGAGACATCTAAATAGTAATTTGCCTCATTGATTCCCTAGAAGTAATGTGTTGTTTTCTTTCTAGATTCTTTCAAGATTTTCTAGTATTTTTCTTTGATATTTACCAGTTTTAATTATTATATGTCTTGGCATGGTTTTGTTTGGGTTTATCTTGTTTGGAATTTACTGAGTTTCTTAAATCTTTAAATTGATCTTTCTACCAAATTTTGGGGAAATTTCAGCCACTATTTCTTTTTCTTTTTTTTTCCCTATTCTGTTTGTGGTACTAGGGACTGAACCCAGGATTTTGTGCATTGGTAGGGAAGTGCTCTACCACTGAGATATATCCCCAGCCCTTTTAAACTTTATTTCAGATATTGTAATTTTTACGTTCAAATTTTCCATTTGTCTCATTGTGTAGGTCTATTTTTCTGCTGAAAACTTTCATCTTACCATTAATTTCAAAAGAGTTCTCTTGGATCATGTTTATGGTAGTTGCTTTAACATCTTCGTTTGATAATTCCAACGGCTGGATGGAATAATCGAAGGATTGCTATCTTTTGATTGTCTTTTCTTTCAAAAAACTGCACATTTTTCTTCTTTATGTTCTGAATAATTTTGGATTCTATTCTGGACATTAAGATATCATTTCAGGACACTCTGGTTCTTAATTCAAAAAAATCTCCAGAAAATCTTGATTCTGTTTCAGCAGGCCCTGTTAGATTCAGATTGAGTTCTGTATCACTTCTCCTCCCATGATTAGGGTTCCAATGCAAGTTTAGTTTTCAAGCCTTTGCTTGGGTGTTCTGGATTTGTCCCCCATTTGTGCTCTTTGGGGTTATTCTGACTTGGGTAGTGGTTTAAGTCATAATTCTGTTCTCAATTTTATGATGAGAAAAAAACAATTCTGTTTTTTCTTCTTTTTCTTTGCAGACCGGGGGATGGAACCCAGGGGACCTTGACCTGAGATATATCCCCAGTCCTTTTTATTTTTTATTTTGAAACAGGGTCTCCCTGGGTTGCTGAGGCTATCCTTGAGCTTGTGATCTTCCTGCCTCAGCCTCCAAAGTTGCTGAGATAACTGGGCATGAGCCACTGTGCCTAGCTGATGGAGCCTCCCTCCCTGTTTTGATGTTGCTTTGGGCTTTTTCTTTTTGCATGCAAAGCTGAGGATTAAGCCTGGGAGTTGAGCAGATTCATACACTGAGTTAGAGAACTCCTTTCACATATGAGCCAGCTCATAGGGTGTGCTTTTCCTTCCCTTAATGATCTGCTCCTCCAATTTGACCCCCATTCCCCATCTTCCTGCTTTTGTTTACTTTACAGATAATTGCTTTTTTATATTTTGTTCACTTTTAGTTGTAACTAGAGATTCGGGAGTGGGAGGTTGTAATGGATCTTCTCTGTCTTGTTTGGTGCCAGAGGTCCTAATACTTTTCAGGTTTCATCTTTTTATTTTAGATCTTTGACCTTTTCAGTTATTTATTTTGATGTGAGGAGGAATGTAATGCTGTTATTATTGAACCTGTTATTGTTATAGGAAATCTCTGGCAGGAGACTAAACCAGGAGCCTCAGTGGGTTGGGTCAGTCTGGCTACAAGTGGCTTCACCATTTACCAATCCATGACCTTGAGCGCAACCTTCCCTAATCTCAGTTTCCTCACCGGGAGAGTGGGGATCATGATGGAATCTGCCTGATGGAGCTGCTGGGAGTGTTCAGAGAGACAATGCTAGTAAAATACTTTGCACAGTGTTTGACACTAAGTAGGGGCTTGATAAATGGCAGTTACTGTGGACATGACGATGGTGATAATTGTTGTTATGATATATAATGAGACTAAGTCATTGTCCTTGTGAGTCAGGTGTACTGAAGGCTATTGGCAAGGTATTTCTGAGCCACGGTACATATTGACATGGACAGCATCTCTCTATCCCAGAATGTCTGTGAAGACTGAACCAGGGAGATAGATTTGGGTTTGTAGGACCAGGAAATATAAATGGGAAAAGCAGAATGTTGTAGGTAGCACCCTTCCCACTTCCCTCAATTAATGTTAATAAGGAAAATGAAGACTCCTACATTTCACAGTAGGTAAGCATCATCTGACATACTGGTGAAGATACATATTCTTGGGATCCTCTGCTGACCTAAAAAATCAGAACTGTAAAGCCAGCGTGGTGGCACACACCTGTAATCCCAGTGGCTCAGGAGGCTGAGGCAGGAGGATCACAAGTTCCAATCAGCCTCAGCAAAACAAGGCACTAAGCCCCTCAGTGAGACCTGTCTTGGAATAAAATACAAAATAGGCCTGGGGATGTGGCTCTGTGGTTAAGTGCCCCGAGCTCAATCCCTGGTACCAAAAAAAAAAAAAAAAAAAAAAAAAAAAAAAATCAGAACTGTGATCAGGGTCTGGGAATCCATATTTCCCAGGTTTCCCAGGTAATATGTGTGTGTGTGTGTGTGTGTGTGTGTGTGTGTGTGTGTGTGTGTGTGTGTTACTAGGGATTGAACACAGGGGCACTATAGCACAAAGCTACATCCCCAATGCCTTTATTTTCTTTTCTTTTTTGAGACAGTATGTCCCAAAATTGCTGAGGCTGGCTTCAAAATTTTGTGATCCTCCTGCCTCAGCCTCCTGAGTCTCTGGGATTCCATGGGCACTGCTGTGCCCACCCCAGGTAATTTTTTTTCTGATATCAGGGGATGAACCCAGGTGTGCTCAACCCTTAAGCCACATCCCCCCACCACTTTTTTTTTTAAAAAAAAAATTGAGACAAGGTCTTGCAAAGTTGCTTAGGGCCTCAATTAGTTATTGAGGCTGGCCTTGAACTTGCTATCCTCCTGACTCAGCCTCTGGAGCTGGGATTACAGGCGTGGACTACCACACCCAGCCCAGGTAATTCTTTCACGCACCAAAATTTATGAAACACTTTTCTAAGGAGGGAAATAAAAAGGAAGATGATAGATGTAGGGGTGAGAGGAAGAAAAGGAGTAAAGAGGGCTATCAGTGTGAACTGGAGTACCACTGGCCCAGTGTAATCCACACAATAACTTATAACCTGGACATCAGCGCTCCTGATCCAGACATGGCTCAAAAATGCATTTAGTCAGCCAAAAGGTTTGGAGTCTGACTGTGAACCAGAAGACTGGAGAGAGAGGAAGTGACATACCATCCAGAGCTGGGGAAAGACCGTGCACTCACAGCCCACACCCACTGGATTCAACATGGAGGCGCAGGTATACAGAGATGCATGGCTGTCACTGGAAAGGACACTCCGTTTAGGTGGGGGAGATGGAGAACTGGCTTCAGGAGGAGAGGCGCCTGGGCTGAGTATGGTGGAAAGTCGGTTAAGAATAAACAGCAAAAGGGGAGTGTGGGAGGTGCTCAGAGGGGACCCAGCAAGGTGTGGGGGGCGTGCTGGCCCCTGTTGCTGAAGGGGGCAGCGCAAGGCAGGGGAGGCTGTTGGGTGGGGAGAGCGTTCAGCCCCCCATATTCTCCCAGCAGAAGCCGCTTGGTGGAAGACATTGCGGGCTCTGTCCAGGGACTTGGTGGAAGAACAACTAGAGACTTGAAGCCGATGGTTAGTCACTTGGATTTTTTAGTGTTCTGTTTTTCAAAATGGAAATAGCCTTATTTGATTTTTTTTCTGATTATAAAGATAGGACATATCAATTTTGAAAATTAAAAAAAAATAATGCAGAGCCAGGCACAGTGGCGCATGCCTATAATCCCAGAGACTTGGGAGACTGAGGCAGGAGGATTGTAAGTTTGAGGCCAGCCTGGACAAGTTAGCAAGATCCTGCCTGTCTCAAAAGTAAAAAAAAGTGAAAAAGGGCCGGGGAATGTGGCTCAGTGGTAGAGCACCCCTGAATTCAATCCCTAGCACTTAAAAGTGGGGGAGAGGTAGAATTTTCAAAAAGAAAATCAATAAAAAAATTAAAGTCACCCAGAATTCCAATATCCAGAGAAAATTTGCATGGAGCCTATTTGTGTTTATCTGTGCAGACCTCTCTGTGTGTACGTCTACCTGTACACACACACACACACACACACACACACACACACACGGCATGTTTTTAAATGAAGGCATTTCACACCTGTTGTGAGACGTGCCTCTTAGTACTTTTCCAGCTGACAATAGTTGGGGGGCACCTTTTCTGTCATCACCTACAGATGAACACTCTCAGCACAGTGGCTAGGAGCTGTGTGGCTCACTCTGACTTCCTTCCCGCTGTGTCTCCAGGCTGAGGTCTTCTCATGGCTCTGTTCCCCTGGGTCTTCTTGACCCACCTCCTCCTCTGCCCAAATCCCTTGCTTTGCCCCCACAGTCACAGCACATCCCGCCCTATGGCTCCTCGGCTGAGTTCTGACTGGCCAGGGCCTTCAGCATGCAGTGATAGCTTTCCTAGGCTGGACCAGGGAGCTCTCTTGTCAACCACTCCATGACACACCTGTCACCTGCAGCCAGCCCTCCCTGGCCCCAGTGTCTAGCTTATAGCACATGACGTAGGGCCTTCTATTTCCTGTGTCATGCTTCCCTAGCGTTGCTCTTGCTGTTCCTGTTGCCTGGCACGTGCCTACACTTCTGGATGTTTCTGGTGTACCTGGCTGAGTCTTTAGGATTCCACTCAGTCATCACGTCCCCTGGAAGTGCCTCTGACACAACTCAGCCTGGATTACCTGCCTCTCCTGTGCACCCCAAGAACACTCCGTGTCTCCCTCTGTTGTTCCTGTGGTCAATCATAATAGAATTATCTAACTTGTGCTTCTTCCTCACTGACTCCTGAACGTCTTCAACTTTGTATTCCTAGAGCCCCAAATGTAATTGGTACTCAGTATATGTTTGTTGAATGAGTAAACCTGAGTGTGGAGGGAGCTCCTCATTACAAATTCTTCTCAGATCATCCACCCTGACAGCTCAGATCTCTGTCTTGTGGTTCCTAATTGGACCTAGTTGGACCTCTGCTGACTCCTACCTGGGCACCCGAGCCTTGTACTTAGTTTGACCTGTGGCTTGTGAAACTCAATTCCTGTCTCTTCCTTTTCTCTTGTACTGATCTTCTAGTTTGGACTCATAGGTCTGACTCCTCTCAAGTATGAATTACATTTTTTTTTCCCCAGCACCTCTGACGCTTTGTAGTATTGTTTTATCTGTGAGCCTCCTTTTGAAGACCCTGGAAGTTAAAAATTAGGTCCAAGTCATACTGTGCTTGTAGACATAGTGCTCAACACAACCCTAGCACAGAGTGAAAGATGGTAAATGTTTACTGAATGCATGGACAATTGTTGAATAGTTGGATGGATAGATGAATGGGGGTATAGATGGATGGATGGGTGGGTGGATGGATGGATAGGTGGGTGGGTAGATGAATGAATGGGTAGATAGATGGATAGGTGGGTGAATGGATGAATGCAATAGTGAACTTCAAGTTATTTCTTTGACCAGTTCAAGTAAGTTATTTTTCCTTTTCTCTAATAACAAAATGAATTTCTTCAGTAGAATAGAGGAAGTGAGGTGAAGGTCTTTCCCCTTTAGAACAGCATATTCACTGAACCGTAGAGGAAACAGTCACCTGTTCCAGCCCTCTGGTTTCCAGCTGTCAGTGGGCCAATCATTTTATTCCTAGGTTATATTGTTGGAAAGAGCTTATACGGAGCCCACGTCTGCAGCCCTGACACTTGGTTCCAGTTTAGGCTTTTTAAACCAATGCTAATGATTGATCTTCTTTTCACAAAGTGGATTTTAAAATAGGGGGCCATGGCTTTCATTATTCATGACTGTTGCAAATGGCAGAAAACCAATTCAAACCAGGTAAATTAAAAGGACCTTTATTGCCTCCTGGGAGCCAGCCACAGAATACAATGAGGATGGAGCTCTCCCTACAGCAGACTGAACCTATGTACTCTCTCTCTCCATCCCTTGGGTCACCTTGTGTTTGTTTGTTCCATTATTTCAAGCTGTTCCAAATGGCTGGGGAGGTGAGTCTCATGGCTGTAAACATATCCTCTAACTCACAATACAAGGGGGAAAAAGACAAAATCCTAGGGAAGGGCTTTGATTGGTCTAGTTCAGGTCACGTGTCGTTCCTGTGGCTGGAGCTCAGAGTATTGCAATTGAGAGCCCCACTAGGACCCCAAGGAATGGGAAGGAGCAGATCTTCTAAAAAGCAGGGGAGTCAATTATTGGAATAAGGAGGTGAAGGATTCTGATTAGCACAAAGTAGGACTTCTTCCATGGTCTGAATTCCGCTTCTCTTTATGCCTTAAGTTTTTAAAAATGTGGGATTAGGGGAGCACAGACATTTTTTATCCTTAATTCCCACTGAATGGGCTCAAGTTTTCAATATCCCACTTCCAGTGGGGTCCTCTACCCCTCAGTGGAATCTGCTGTGAGATCACAGCAGATCTTCTGTTTTTCTTGTTCTCAACATGTCTGTCACAGTGCCAGCCCATAGTAGGTGCTTAATACATTGTGAGTGAAGAAAAGGAAAAGAACGTAATTCTCAAGCTATGCCTGCCTAACATTTCTCTCAGAGGCAAGTAAGGTAGCCCCTGTGACATCAGTAAGGTTCAAGAGAGAAAACAAAGAAACTGGCCGGACTGAGAACTGAGAAGGTGGGAGTGCTGTAGGAGGCTCTGGCTGGTACCTCTCTCCAGATGCTCCTGATATGACTGCTTCCAGAAAGGGGCCTGGAAGAATACAATGAGGAAGGATAGAGCTCTCCCTACAGCAGAGAAGAAACTTCCTCCTCTGAAGTTTGGCTTTGTTGGAGTGTACTGCTTCCCTCCCCCAAGGGCAGCAGCACTGGAAAGTGAAGAGGTTTGCAAAACAAAACAAAAACAAAAGAGCACATATCCTTCCTTTGCCTAGGACTTTGGCTGCAAGTGACAGGACACTCAAAATGAGGGTGACCTAAGTGGGATAGACTATTTACCATTTAAGCAAAGACCAGAGGTAAGAAGTCCAGGCTCCAATGGCAGCCCCACCGTCATTGGGGACCCAGGGTTGGTCCTTCTTGTTTCTCCCATCTTGTTGATCCCAGCTGACTATTCAAGTCCAACCGTGGTGCCAGTATCCTCTTTAACAGAGAACCCAGTTCAAACCAGGAAAATTTAAAAAAGGATAAAAGAAGGTGAAGGCATGTTCAAGCAGTCTTTTAAGTTTGGAAATCTTAAAAAGAGACCAGCACTCAGGAGGCTCAGGCAGAAGGTCTGCAAGTTCAAAGTCAGCCTCAGCAATTTAGCCACGCCCTAGGCAACTTAGTGAGCCCCTGTTTCAAAATAAGATATAAAAAGGGCTAGGGATGTGGCTCAGTAGTTAAGTGCCCTGGGCAATCGCTGATTCAGAGGAAAAAAATCCAGAGAGCTCCATTTACATCTCATGCCTGGAATTTAGCTCTAGGTATGAGGGAGATATGGAGGTACTTGTGTATTACTAGATTTGTACTCTGAGAAGGCTGGGAGCCCTGTGAACATGTAAGAGACAGGAAGTGGATATTGGACTAGGCAAGCAGGATCTTATCAACACTGCCAGGAAGAAGATGGAGATTCTAAAGTACAATGGCAGAGGCAGGAAATAAAGACCAGTCCTGATGTGGTCTATGTTATAATCCTGAGAGGGTTTTATGAACAAAGACTTCAGTTCAATGATGATGATGCTCCCCAGGGCATCTTCTATAAATTAACCTCATCAGATCCAGGATCCAATTCTGATTTCCAATAAGCTGAACTCCCCCCCCACCCCGTAGGGTATTCGAGACATTCTGCACCTGTCCCAATTTTACCTCCCCACCTTTAGCAACCTCCCTTCTCTCTTACGCTGTGGCCACACCCAGCTCCTCCTTCTCATTTCTAAACACCTTCAGCCTATTTCAGTTTCCCTCCCTCTGTACGGGTAGGGCCCGATGCCTGGAATGCACTTTCCTTTCCTCTTTGCGCAAAACCTCCCCAACATTGCTCCTTCAAGTTGAAGTTCATCTCTGCCTCCTCCTCCCTGGGTCCATAGTCCATTATTGTGTCTATCTTTTGTGACATCAGTCAACAACATGTCTTAACATGCTGTTCTCAACATGTCTATCACAGTGCCAGGCCCATAGTAGGTGCCCAATATATTGGCCCATAGTAGGTGCCCAATATATTGTGAGTGGGGCTGCCATTGGAGCCCCAGATTTCCTGTACTGTCTTCTTCTTCTGCTCCCCTGTTTTCCCCATGATTGATACGCTATTTCAAATAACACCCCCATTTCTTTTTTTTAAATATTTTTTTTAGCTTTAGGTGGACACAATATCTTTTTTTTTTAAATCTTAGTTTTTACATCAAATTTTTTTTTAATATTTATTTTTTAGTTCTTGGCGGACACAACATCTTTGTTGGTATGTGGTGTTGAGGATCGAACCCGGGCCGCACACATGCCAGGCGAGTGCGCTACCGCTTGAGCCACATCCCCAGCCCTGGACACAATATCTTTATTTTATTTTTATGTGGTGCTGGGGATTGAACCCAGTGCCTCATGCATGCAAGGCGAGCGCGCTACTACTTGAGCCATATCCCCAGCCCCTAACACCCCCATTTCTTTCTGGCCCCTTATCCTTTTTCTTCCCAGCACTGAATAGCACCTGACATTTTCCTATGCATTCATTTTTTTTTTTCCTATATGTTATTGTCTGTCTCCTTCCACAAGAAAGTTGTTTTCCAAATTCCTGATATTTATCTTTGGAATTTAGGAACAAGAAACAGGAATTCTTTTGAATTTGGGGGAATTCTCCAAATCATAACTTATTCTTTATAAAATCTTAAAAACCATTTTTTACATAACTTAATTTGCTTGTTTTAAAATAATAATAACTCTCGCCAGTGACCTGCGCTGACGAGATGAGCTAGATTCGAAAGAGCTGGCTGCAACATTAAGCTAAGAACACCGCGAGAAAGCATGCAACACAGAAGTAGTTTTCATGTCGCGGGTAGGACCGTTCTGCGACCTTCAGGGTCAACTTCCATGCTGCAAGGCACTGGAAAGAGAACCTGCACTCGGAACCTCTTTATTTTTATAGGGGGGGGACACACAAAGGAGATTCGATGGAATGTTCTTCAGTAAATAAGGCAGGGGAGGAGGTTTCAAAGGTGGAGTCTTGCTTTGTGATGTCTTGTGGTCAGCAGATTGATTGACATCATGGCAAGTCACACCCATGTCAGGTGCTGTGTGGGCTCACAGGCAGAGGGAGAGGAGAGGCGCCCTTGCGTCATACAGCCTTGTCAGCGTGTAATGCCAGGCCTGTCCCCTCATAGAGCTCCAGTGCGCATAGCTCACACACACAGCCCATGGATGGCTCACAATGAATAACCATAATAATGAGGGAATCATTTTTCTGGGATAGTGTTATGCCAAATGTTTCAGACATTTGTTATTAAAAAAAAAACTAACATGGTTATAAAAAATGCAAGTTTTGTTGTTATGAACTAATGTGTTGTAATAACTTCACCAAACTCAGGTTTTGAGGTTCCTCCCATGGCAAAACTGACTCCAAGAAAGGAGTGTTGGGGAGAAAGAAAGGCTTTATTTGGTGTCCAAAGGATGGAGAAGACAGCGCTTTGCTTACAAGTCAGTTTCTCAACTCCAGGTGGATGAAGGGTTACAAATGCAGGATAGGAATAAATGAGGGAGAGGGAGAGGTTAACAAAGGGAGGAAGAGTCATGTCTTTCCTGGGAATAGGTGGAGATCTTTCAGGACCTTGGGTGTCACTCCTTTCATGGTCTAGTGTTTTGATCATGGTGGCCATTAGGGTAGCCTTCGAGTGTGTGAGTGTGGCAGAAGGTGGGAGAGACCAGGCAAGTCTACAGCAAGTTAGCCCTGTATTATTATAGTTTTGGACGATACATCTCAAATGTTCAACAGGCCTAAGTGCAGAGCTGAGTAGAATCTGACTCAAAAGTTAAGGCAATAAAGGAGACAGACCCACGATGAGGACAGAGATGCCATGCTTTTTGTCACATTTTAGTCACCCATGGTCATCATTTCCTTAAAAATGAACATACTTTGTTGGGCTACTTCATTCGGCTCAGGTAATGCCTCCTCAGAGAAACCTGCTTTGAACTGCACGATTTAAAATAGTAGAGCCCCATTCCTGTTCCCCCCCCTCTTCCTCTTCCCCCAGAAAATAGAACATAAGCTCTAAGAGAATAGGGGCAACGATTCATAAGCATTAACCAGGCCCTGAAAATTCTATTAACCAAGAAGGTGAGAGATCTGCACATGGAAATCTATAAATTTGATAAAATAAGGAGGACATAAATAAATGGAAAGATACCCATGTCCATGGGTATGAGTAGAATGAATATGGTCAGAATGACCATGCTACAAATAATCTGTAGAATCAATAAGATCCTTAAAAAAATTTCATGTTGTTTTTCACAGAAATAAAAAACCAACAATATTTGAATTATATGGAAACACATAATACCCTGAATAGCTGAAGCAATCTTACATCAGAAGAATAAATATGGAAACATCACACTTCCTGATTTCAAATTATATTATAAAACTACTGTAATCAAAACAGTATGATGCTGGTTTAGAAACTTAGAGACCAGTGGAACAGAACAGAAAGCCCAGAAATGAATCCATACATGTATAGACCAACAATTGTTCAACAAGGCCCCAAAGGATATTCAAAAAGGGTAGTTTTTTTTTTTGTTTTTTGTTTTTTTGATAAATGTCACTGGGAAGACTGGATACTGACCTGCAAAAAGTTAGATCCTTATCTTAGGTCATATACAAAACATACAAAACATAACTCAGAATGGATTAAACTTAAATGTAAAACCTGAAACCATAAAACTGCTTGAAGAAAACAGGGGAAAAGTTCCATGAATTGACCTTGGCAATGATTTTTTGGGTATGAACCAAGATAATAGACAACAAAAGCCAAAATAAGTGAAACTACATCAAACTAAAAAATGTCCACATGACAATGAACAATTAACAAAATGAAATGGCAACCTACGGAATGAGAGCCAATATTTGCAAACCATCTGTCAGCTTTTTGTGAGTGTGACCAAAATACCCAACAAGAACAACTTGGAGGAGGAAAGCTTTATTTTGGCTTGTGGGTTGAGAGGTTTAGTCTGTGGTTAGCCAACTCCATTGCCCTTGGCTCCAAGTGAGGTAGGACATTATGGCAGAAGGGCATGATAAAGGATCAGGGCTCCAATCGTGGAAGCCAGAAAGTGGGGGTCAGGAGAAGGAGCTGCAGAAGATGTCCTTCCAGGGCAGCCCCCCAGTGACCCACCTCCTCCAGCCACGTCCCACCCGCCTACAGTTACCACCCAGTTAGTCCGTTCAGATGGACTGATTAGACGTCATAATCTAATCACTTCCCCTCCAAACTTTGCAGCATCCATACAGGAGCTTCTGGGGGCCAGCTCATATCCAAACCATAACATCAAATATACAGTAGGAGTGAATATCCAAAATAGAAGGAACTCATACAACAGCAAATGACCTCCAAATAGCCCACTTAAACATGGGCAAAGGATCTGATGAGGATTTTTCAAAAGAAGTATATATAAATGGCCAATAGATATAGGAAAAGGTGTTTGATATGATCACTAATCTGAGAAATGCAAACCAAAACTATAATATCACCTTAGATTTGATAGGATGGTGCTATTGTTCAGATGTTGTATGTCCTCCAAGTCATCTTGGGTTGAAATTTAATCCCCATTGTGAGGTATTAATATGGTATTTAGAGATGGGAACTTCAGGGAAGTGATTATGATTAGATAAATTCATTAAGGTGGATCCCCCATAATTGACTGATGGCTTTATGAGAGAGAGAGAGAGAGAGAGAGAGAGAGAGAGAGAGAGAGAGAGAGAGAGACTAGACAAAAAAAAAATACACACTTCCTATCTCTTGCCATGTGATTTCCAGTACACCTAGCGACTCTTAGCAAGAAGACCATCACTAGAAGCAGGCTATAGGCCTTGAATCTCCAGAATCATGAGCTGAAATAAACCCCTTTCCTTGATAAAGTAGCCTGCCTTGGATATTTTGTCATAGTGATAAAAATCTCAAAAACAGAGGGCTATTATTAAAAAAAAAAAAGATAAGTGTAGTCAAGGATATGGAGAAAAGGGAACTCTTATACATTAAAAGTAGAACTCCTATATTATCTTTTGATTCCACTTCAGGGTATATATATCCAAAGGAAAATAAATCATTGTCTCAAAGGGTTATCTGCAGTGCCTTGTTCCATTCAGCATTGATACATGGATGGATAAATACATTGTGACAAATTGTAACAGACGAGACTGGGGCTGTAGCTCAGTGGCAGAGCGCTTGCCTTCCACATGTGAGGCACTGGGTTCCATTCTCAGCACCACATACAAATAAAAAAAAGATACAAAAAAATAAATTGTAACAGAATAATATTCAGCCTTAAAAATAGAGGAAAATCCTGCAATTTATATCCATACGGATAAACATGAAGGACATTATGTAAGTGAAATAAGCTAGGCACAGAAAGATAAGTACTGTATGATTTTACTTTTGTGTCCTAAAAAAACTTGAACTCACAGAAACAGTAGGAGGATGGTTATCATAGATCAAAGTGTGACAGAGATGGGAAGATGTTGGTTAAAGTTTTCAAACTTTTGAGTTATAAGTTCTGGAGACCTAATGTATAGTATCGTGACAGTGACTACAGCTAGTAATAATGCATGCTTGACATTTGCCAAGAGAGGAAATCTTAAGGATTCACACATACACACATGCAACTACATAAGGTGACAGATTTAATTAGCTTGATTGTCATCATCTCATAATGTATACATATCAAAACATCACATTGTATACCTCAAGTATGGACAATTTTTTTATTAAAGCATTACAGTTATTTTTAGCATTTTGACAGAATCATACATGCAAGAAATTTGATTGCAATCTCCATTTCCCCCATATGGACAATTTTTGTCAATTATACCTCAGTAAAGTTGGAAGTTCATTGTGAGTCCATACAGGATAAGGCTGACCCTTTAGTTAGTAGCAATAGCAACAGCAATGATAGTGTTAATAAGTACTAAAACAACAATTAGAGCTATATATATTTTAGCTCTTATTATGTACCAAGTGCTGGTTAAGTCTTTAAAATTTATTATTTTCCTGCGGTAGACAGTATTATCCCGTTTTATGGATAATGTCAGGGAGAGGTTCAATAACTTGCTCAAGGTCATGCAGCTAGTAAACAGGAAAGCCTGTTTCTTGCTGCCTTCAGAAGAAGTTCCTTGTAAGTGTGAAGTGGTAAATGGTGAAGCTTTCCAGGAGAGATGTGGGGATGCCATCTCTACTCTGCTAGTTAAACCCCAAGGAAAGTGCTGTGTGTGGCTTCAGGCTCTACAAATCCCAAATAAATGAAGTGAGGGGCCAAGAGCCCTATGATGCTCCCATGGGGAACAGAAAGCATGCAGTAGCCCTCCAACTTTATCCTTGTCTCTACCCACGTGTTGCCTCTCCAGAGAGACAGGCTTGCCCTTACCACCCAGTTTAAAACAGCAGGGCCATCTGGTCCCTCTCCTGTTTAATTTTTCATCATAGCACTTATTACTACCTGACAATTTCTGATTCACTTATGTTTGGCCCTAATTTATCATTTATCTCCCCCACTAGTGAGTAACCTCCCTGAGGTCAGGGATTTCGCCTTGTACAATATCCTCAGGGTTAGGTACAGTGCCTGGCATAGAGTAGACACCCAATATATTTGCTGAGTGAACGAATGAGTCCCCAACTAAAATATTTCTATTTGTTACTATCACATCCTAACCCTTGTCCACGAGCAGCCTCTATCTGTACATACCCATGTAATATCATGGAAGTTTGTGTTCTATATTTTCCATTGATATTGAGCTTTGAATATTTTTCTTTTTGCTGCATTTAAACCCTCCCTTCCTTATTCCTTCCTCATTTTCACTCTTCCAAGAACAACTAATATTGTCTATCTCCTGTGTCTTCCTCCATGCTTTGTGATCGTGAAAACCATGTTTTACTTTTATGCACTATGCGGGTTAGATCTATAACCATTTTTAAATCTCTGCTCCATGACATATGTACATGTGAGTTTTTTCATTATTTTACAAAATGGAATAGATATAATCCCCACTGTGTACTGTACCATATGTATATAAAATATATGTATAAACATCTTGCATTCTGTCTTTCCCACTTAAGCATATAGTGGAAATCTTCAAGGTCAAGCTATAGATTGATCATTCAAAAAATCTAGCATAATACTTCATGGTCTATCTATTTCAGCAATTTATACTATATTTCTCACTGATAGATAGGCATTTCAGTTTTTGTTTCATTTCTATCAATCTTGCCCTTTGAATTCTTAAGAGTCTATTTTCTTGACCTCCCGTTTCATTTTTATTTATTACATTCCATAAGATGTACTCTCTGGAGGCAAAGCAGGTGTGCTCAGAATTGGTCTGGCTAGATTTCTCCTGGCAATGAGCTATAGCAATGCACATTCCTAACCACAAAGCCCCAGGTGCCCTCTCCTCTCTGCAGCCCTGTGGGGCAGACCACCTCCACAGGCTTTCCCGGGGCTCTTCCAGAGCGCCCTAGCTTCCTGAAGCAGAAATGTATAAGGCAGAAGAGACCAAGAATGTTTGCTTTCGCTTCCCCTAGGCACATTGAGTTCTAGACTATAACCATTTTTAATTCCTCTTGCCCACAGGGTAGTAAAACTTCTCACTTAGCCTGGACTAGGACCCCATGTTCATCTCCCCAAATGCCAAGGACACTGCAGTGCTTCATCCCTAGGCATTTGCACTTGAAGGGATGAAAGCCAGTCCCTGGAGACTTCTCTTGTAAAAGACAACTGGGGCTTTGCTGGCCCTAGGAGAGATGTTTTTACATTCCAAAAGGTTAGGGGGAGAATCCAGGGTCCTTCTCATCCCTTCTCCAAGGAGCAAAGGTTTGTCTCCTTCCTTTTCAGAGGCAGGGGACAGCTGCCTCTCTCTTGTATACAAATGGGAAAAATAAATTTTTTCTGCATCCCAGCTGCGGAGTGAACCTGTCACATTCAAGAGAACTGGCCACGGGTCTAGATGTGAGCAGCCAGCTCTGAAGTGTTCCTGTGGCTATTGATCTGTTTGTATCTTTAATAAAAAACTCTTTCCCCCCAAACAGGTGCCTCCTGTTTGGGCAATATCCACAGATATAAAGTACCAAATTGTGCAAGTGAGGCGACATTTCCAGACCCTTCAATTCTTGACAAAACACTCTTGGGGCACTGGAAATGATCACCCGTTTTAATGGTTGCAATCTACCAGGGTGAATTGGCTCTTCACAGTCACTCAAATTGTGTTTTCTTGGTCATTTTAGAAATTGAACATGTCTATTTTAGACATTTCAATTTTCTTGTGTGTGCCTCTGCCTCTGTGTGAGAATTGCCTTTTTAAAATTTTATTAAATTCTGCCTGTTTTCCAAAGTTTTCTTGGAAAACTTCCTTATCTGTATGGACACTTTTTTTTTTTTTACACTAATAGTCTAGCTATGAATACAGAGTAACCATAAGTCTCCGGCAAACTTTTTGCAAATACCTTTTCTCCCCATTTCACCTCTCTTTCACCACATTTCTTCATTGTGCTCTTCTTCCCACAAACTGTTGGTCTGTTTTCTATGTGTTACAAACAGCAAGAGGGTCCTTAGTGCCTACTGTTTGCAGTGGCTGATGGTAAAGCAGGTACCAGCGTCCCAGCTGATGGGCAAAGGACTAGAGCCACATGGAATGGGACCCTCTTGAGGGCCTTTTGGAGGGAGGATGTGTCCATGGGAAACGTCCTGTCTGACACCAAGTCTGGCATGGAGGAGGCCAACCTAGAGGAAAGGACCCCATTTCTCTTCTAGAGACTCTACTTAAAGGAAAGAGAAGAAAATGGTTAGGTGCCCTAGGTGGCACAGTCAATAGGAAGAATGGTGACATCTTGACTTTCACTTCGTCGTGGGTCAGCTGTCAACAAAAGTGTCCAGGAAGCGGAAAGACTATCCGCTCCTGTGCCCCTGGGTAGGGCGTCTCAGATGAAGCTGAGCAGGATCCACAGCCAGCAGGAAAAGACAGCAGTACCTGGAAGCTGTGTTTGGACCACAAATGAACCTGACCCTATGGGGCTGGGGCTGCTGTGGCAGAGACAGGCAGCAGCAGCAGGTAGCCCAGGAAGCTGAGGGCTGGAGATTCAGTCTTGGGAAGTGCGGCCCTGAGGCCAAGCCGGTCCAGCTTAAATGCCTACTACATGGAGGTCCATGAGGCCCTGTGCTGGACAAATATCTTCAGCAAAGTTTATCTGCAAAAAGGGGCCTCACGGAAACTGATGAGAGAGGGGGTTCTTTTCCAGACGTAAGCTCTGAGTGTAGAGAAGACAAGAGGAATGCAGGGCCTTTGGGACGCTTGACCTTCCTGGGTCTCTGAAACCCCAGAAGCTACTAGAAGCCTTGTTTCCAGGGACCAGTGACCATAACACAGGTCGGGACCCAGGAGGGCACTCTGATTCCTGTGAACCATCAGTGATGTCCAGGCGGAGGTCGAGGAAGCCTGAAGGTCCACTTGGGGGAGGCCATGGTCTGGGACCTCCCTCATGACAGTTCTGCTAGACAGCCAGTGTGCACAGGGAAGCCCAAGTTCATCACGATCGCATTCTTAACGCTCAGCTCTCATTCTTGACCTGGGTCTCGGTGGCCAGGGTGCTGGGCACTTCCAGAGACTGAAAAGAGCTGGGGGTAAGAAATTAAAGACAAGTCAGGGTCACAAGACTCTGTAGAAGTACACGGGGCTATTTTAGAGATTGGGTTGAAAAGCCAGTGGTTGGTGAGGGGAGGCAGTGGCTCAGCTCCTGGCCCAAGTGTCTGAATAAGAAGATTCAGACTTCAAGGCTGTCCAAGAGAATTTGCCTTGACAGTGGAAATATTAAGTTACTTGAACTCTCTGTTATGATGGCCACTAGCTACTGTGGCTATTGAGTTCTTAGGAGGTGACTATTACAACTTAGGAAGTAGATTTTAATTTTTACTTAATTTTAATTCATCTAAACTTAAACGTAAAGGGCTACATGGTGGCTATTGGCTTCCCTATTGAACAGCACATTGCCAGAGCCCTGGGTCCAAGAGTTTGGGCTCTGGAGTTAAGACAGAAGGTATTGGCTCCTTGACTTTATAGCACCATGAAGCTCAGTGTCCTTTTATCTAGACTGGGTGAATGGCACCAACCCCTTGGCCTTCTTTCCACAGGTAGAAGTGCCCAACAGAAGGTGAGCTTCTATTCTCAGAAGCCTACTCAGGTTCCTAAACGTGAAACATCGCTAGCACAATTCTGTCACGATCCTGAGAATCTACACATGTAGGTCAAGGTACAGCTGCCAGGAACTTTCCAGATTACTTAGGAAGCCCTTGGAGCTGCAGGTGTATGGGGCAGGTCGTTTCTAAGAAACCAGGCTCCTACTTGGAAAGAGTTGAGTTCATGGGCTCCTTGTAACTGATGATGGAAAGGGTGTCTCCTGGGGTTTCCAGGGGACGGAAATCTTAGGGTGCTCAGTTCTGGGCCATGAAAACCTGACTGTAGCACAGTATATGCCACTGTGCGGCACAGATGTGAAGGGAGCCAAGAAGACTGCTTCTAGCAGATTCTATCTGACCCAAGGGTGGTGACTGAAGCACACAGCCTGAGGGTCCTTTCTGATCCACCGAGTTTTGAGTTGCTTCTTTTTGAGCAAAACCAAATACAAATGAAGTGGATAGTGATCAAGAGTTTGAGCCCCGTGTGGCTCAAGAGTCCCGCCCCTGGAGAGGAAGGGGTTGCAGGAGTTGGAGGTGGAAGGACTAGTGACTAAGATCACGTGGGGAAGAATGGGGGTCCTGGATGAAGGGAGGCCTTGGGCCTGGAATTCAAAGCGTTTTGCAGTGTTCCTGTCTGAACCTCCTGCTCCAGGCACGGCTGAGGCCTGTGAAGATAAACCTCACCCTCTTGCCCCTCCTGCTTACCCAGGCCATAGGTCTGTTCAGGAAGAACACTCCAGGTTGGGACATGGTGGCCGTCCCTGCTCTAGCGGCTTCTCTGAGGGGACTTAGAGGCTGTGGCAGTCTGCTGCCTTGTTACGTTCCCTGCCCTCTGCCACCTCTAAAGAGGGTGGGATGGGAAGTCAACAGTATGGAAGAAGTCAACTTTTTGTCACTGTGACCACAATAGCCAAGGTGAGGCAGCACGTCGTGGAGGAAGGCTGCTCTGTTGATGGTAGCCCGGAGGCAGAGAAGCGGGGTGGAGATGAACTCTTCCAGGGCACACCCCCAGGGACCCACTAACTCCAGCCAAGTCCCACTGCCTGCAATTACCACCCAGCCAGTCCATTCAAACCAGATGGACTGATGAGACTGTGAGCGCTGTCACCTAATCATTTCGCCTCTGAACATTCCTGTATTAACACGGGAACTCTGGGGGGACACCTCATATGCAAATTAAAAGGAGCATTCTACTGTGGCCATTGTTATGAATCCCACCCCCCCCACCATCAGTTATAAAGCTAGGAAAGGGTATTGGTTGGGCCAGAAAACTACCATCAGCTGCTCAATTTCATCTGGTTAACTCAAAGAGAAAAGCAGAAATGGCCCTCATGAGCAGCGGAGACCAGAATGAGCAGCGAAGTTCATTCACTCCAATGCAAAGACCAAAGAAGGCAATGAGATGTGTTCATGCCAGGAACCTGCCCGACGACGGGACACAGCCCCCGACCCCTCAAGGTCATTCTCCACATGCCAGTGAGCGGTAGAACCGTCTTAGGAAATCCTTGGCTCAGCCCCATGTCCTAGGGGTCACTGGACCTATTTTACAGATGAGGCAATGAAGGTTCAAAGAGCTTAAGGGATCTGTCCACTTTGGTCCAGTTAGTCAAGGGGAGAGTGGAATTTGAACTCTGGTCTGTTGGAATCTAAAGTTCTCTATTTCATAATTTACATTTCACCTCCTGGGCTCTACTTTCCTTCTTAGTAAAAGCCAGGGGAGGCGGTGAACTCGGTTCTAAGGCTCTCTTTCTGGACTGAAAAGGCCATAGGTGACCATTAAGTATTGGAAAATGGGCCCATATAGGAAGAAGCCAGGGTGCGGAATAGAGCAATTCGGGCAAGAGGTATGGTGGGCCTGGGCCTGGGCAGCTATGAGAGGGCCGCTCTTAGAAGGTAGTGATGGGGTCACCTAGGGTGTGTCTGCCTCAGACCATTTGGGTCCCCTAGGAAGGACATCATAAACACAAGCCTCCCCTGACCCCCAGCCCGTTTCCCCACCGTGAGTCCTGGGTTCTCTCCTAATTTTGCCCTAGGAGAGACTCAGGCCTGTCTGGCCAGCTTTGTGCCTCCAGACCAGACTCACTGATCTTCTCCCTAATGTCCTCTTACCTGGGTTCTCTACTGTCACTCCTCTTCAGCCCTGGGGCTTCCTTGAAAAGTGGCTGGGCACCTGGTTCCCTTGACCATGTCACCAGGAGGTCCTGCTTCTCTGGGGACTGGTGAGAAACACCCAAGTATAAAAAGGTAAATCAGCTCTCAAAAGCCCTAAAGCCAACTCACTCACGTTCTCTGAACTGGCCACCTCAGAGGTGCTGCTCTGGGGCCCCGGGCACCGGTATGACTGTTGAAGATTCAAACTGTCACGAGAGCCCAGCAGACAGGCTTCTCTGACCTCATCAGTGATGTCAGAAGGTTCCGTGGTCCAGCACAAGCTCAGACCACAACTGTAAGACCCTCCAAAGGCAATTCCCTCTTTCCAGTGAAACCTCTATGAACACACTTTTGTTTAAAAAAAAAGAAAAAGAAAAAGAAAAAGAAAATTTATTTTGAGGTGTGATTTATATATTTAAATGTACCCGTTTACATAGACATTTGATGGTTTTTGACTTATTTATACATCTTAAATCATCATGCAATGTAATTGTGATATAATCAATATACAGAACATTTGCAGCATCCTAAAAGGTTCCCTGTGCCCTTAGTTATCTTCCCATCTCCCTCTAGTCCTGGGTATTCATTCATGGGATTTCTGTCACAGTAGATTTTCTTCCTTCTGTGCCGGGGACTGAGCCCATGATTTTATACTTTCATATTAATGAAGTCACATACTATGTAGTCTTATATATGTGGTTCCTTTACACTCTGCATAAAAATATTGAGATTCATCTGTGTTGTGGCATGTACCATAGGCCACATAGTTGTAGTATAATCCATAAAACTGGGTAGTTTACAGTTTTATGGGTTATACTACAACTGTTATCTATTCCCCTGCTAACGAACATTTTGATGGTCCCCAGTTCTTGTTTTAGTCTGAATACAGCATAGTGAACTTTGCATACAAGACTTTGTGCAGACATGTTTTCATTTCTCTTGTGTAATACTTAGGAGTGGAATAGATAAGTCATGTGGTGCATATGCTCAATGTTGTGGCATGTATGTTTAATATCATAAGACACTGGTGTTAACTCAAATGGTTTTTCTGCCATCTATTGGGCAGAAAACCTGTATGGTTCCTTGGCTTCTCTATTAATAGGATGAAAAACAGTAGCTAATGTCAAATATTAACTATTCAACCACTTGATCCATGATATATTACCCTTTTTATTTATGCTGGATTTGATTTGTTAAAATTTTGTTTTCAGATTTTTACATTTATATCATGAAGGACTCTGTAATAAAACTTTCTTGTAATGTGTTTGTCTGACATGGGTATTGGGGATGTTGGTCTCATAAAATGAGTTGCGAAGTGTTTTCTCCTTTATAAACATTTGTGTTGTGTTTATTTTTTCCTTGAATTTTTTTTTATAGAATTTGTCAGCAAAGCTATCCAGGTGTGGAGATTTTCTTTGTCAGGTTTTAACTACAAATTTATCTTCTTTCACAGACAATGGAATTTTCAGGTTTGCTATTTCTTCCTGATTTAGTTTTGGTAATTTGTTTCTTCCCAATCACTTGTCTATTTCATTCAAGTTATTGAATTTATTGGCAAAAATAGATAATAAAAATAATAAAAATATTTTCTTATTTTTTTAATTGTAAATGGACAAAATACCTTTATTTATTTATTTTTGTGTGGTACTCAGAATCGAATCCAGTGCCTTACACATTTTGGGCAAGCACTCTACCACTGAGCTACAGTCCCACCCCCTTTTTATTGTTTTTTTTTTTTTAATTTTTTAGTTGTAGCTGGATACAATACCTTTATTTTATTTATTTATATGTGGTGCTGAGGTTGGAACCCAGTGCCTCACACATGCTAGGCAAGTGCTCTACCACTGAGCTACAACCCCAGCCCCTTCTTATTATACTTAATGACTGTTAAGTTGGTAGTACAGCCCTCTTTCATTTCTGATATTAATAACTTATTTGCGCTCTTGTTCCTAATATTGACAGTTTTGTTTCTCTCATTTTAACCAATATGGCTAGCAGAATATCACTTTTATTATTTTCCCCCCAAGGAATTAGCATTCAGTTTAATCGATTTTTTTTTTTACCATATTCTCTTTCATTGGGTTGAGTGTTCAATAAATTTCAACCAAGTAAAATTGGTAGATAGTGTTATCAGTCATCTATGTTGTAACTGATTCTGTGTCTACAATTACCGCAAGAGAAGTTTGGAAGTCTCCAGTTATGTTTGTCTATTCATCCTTTCTTTTTTGAAGCAGGCCGTTGAAAACTGCATCATTTGGTGCACACACCATTAGGATTGTTGTCTCTATTGGTATAAAATGTCTCTGACTCTCACCCTGAGAGCCAATCAGCTTTCTTGGGCTCAGTTTTAGCAAATTACTTCCCCATACTTTAATTTTAACTTATCTGAATCTAAAAGGGACTTTCTTATAGACAGGATATTGTTAGACCCTTCATTTTGATCCTGCTTGACAGTCTCAGTTTTTTTAATTGGAGGGTTTAGTTTACAGTTAATGTAATTATCTCTCTGGTGGGATTTAAATATGTCATCTCGCTGTTGTTTCCTTGGCTTTTTGTTCCTTTCTCCTCTCTCTCTGCTTCCTCTGGTACTCATTAAGGGTGGGGGGTGTAGCTCAGTGGTGGAGCTCGTGAGCGAGGCCTGGGTTCAACCAACTCCTCACACACACACACACACACACACACACACACACACACACACACAAATCAATTTAATCTGCAGCATTAGTTTACTAGATATAACTGCTTTCATTTTCTGAGTTTTTTAACTCTGGGATTTACAATATGCATTTTAAAATTATCAAAGTCATCTTTGATGAATACTTGTGTTTCATTTTCCATGAAAGAAGCTCTCAGCAATGATTTTTCTTTCCTTCTTCATTCTTTTTACT
This sequence comes from Urocitellus parryii, assembly GCF_045843805.1. Lineage (NCBI taxonomy): Eukaryota > Metazoa > Chordata > Mammalia > Rodentia > Sciuridae > Urocitellus > Urocitellus parryii. The sequence continues at coordinate 188,022,567 of NC_135534.1, forward strand.
AGTGACGTGGTACATTTTGCCTTTACGTATGTTCTAAGTTGCACAATGAATTTGTTTAAATAGTTTTTAAAATAAGAAAAACGTCCCACTGTTTCTCGTGCCCTTTATTTTAGTGTGGCGATTTAAATTTTCATCTGGTGTTATTTTCCTTTTCCTGGAAGATATTCTTTTACGTTTCTTTTGTAGAGCAATTTTGCTGGTGATGAGTTCTTTCAGGTTCGTTTTTTTTTCCTAAGGAAGTTTTAACTTGGTCTCATTTTTGAAGGCTATTTTAAAATTAAATATAGAATTCTAGACTGATAGGTGTCTTTCAGCATTTCAAAGATGTCATTCCATTATCTCTTGGCTTCTATTATTTCTGGTCATACCTTTGGTCTCGAGGAGATGAGCTTTTTAAAATTTTGATACTGAGGATTGAATCCAGAAGTGCTTTACCATTGAGCTATATCCTCAGCCCATTTTAAAATCTATTTCTTTATCTTTTTAAATTTTGGGACGACTTCTTGCTTAAGTTGCTCAGGGCCTCGCTAAATTGATGAGGCTGGCTTCAAACTTGGGATCCTCTTGCCTTAGTCTCCTGAGTTGCTGGGATTAAAGGCATGTACTACCCACCTGCTTCTCTGGCTGTTTTAAAGTTCATTTAAAAAAAATTTTTTTTTCTCTCTTTATTCATGGTTTTCAACAATTAGTTATCTGTGTCTGGGTGGGATTTTCTTTACCTTTCTCCTGTTCAGTTTTTATTGCGTTTCTCAGGTCTGTGTGTTTATAGTTTTCATCAAACTTGGAAGGTATATACCCATTGTTTTTTTTTCCTTTTTAAAATTTTTTTTATACTTTTATCTTGTTTATTTATTTTATGTGGTGCTGAGGATTGAACCCAGGGCATCGCACGCAGGTGCGAAGCAAGCGCTCTACCGCTGAGCCACGACCCCAGCCCCAATGTACCCATTGTTTTTTAAAATATCTTTTCGTGTTGTCCTCACCTCCCACTTGGATAAGCCCTTTCCCCACCTTTGGCTAATGCTACTCTTAATTTTTTTCTTTTCTTTGACAGGGGAGGTTGGCATCCAGAATCTCTAGGTTTAGGACCTACAGAGGGTGATGGTAAAACTATTCAACAACCTTAGAGAATGGGCAATGGACAGTAAGAATGGTCACTAGGCTAAAGCATCAGACAAGGTCACACAGATGGTCCCTGCTGAACAGCAGCCCCGGACCAGGTTGTGGGAGGAAAGAGGGGTGTGACTACATCACCTGTGAGCTCCCCCATTCCAACCCCTGCCCAGGAGTCTTCACTTCCGTCCACAGGAGTGGGAGTCTGTACAGTAGGGCCTCAGGATCCTCTGGTAAAGAGGACCTGGCTGTCATTGTGGACTGACTGGTGACCTGGAACTTTTTCTATGGCATGAGATTATTATTATTTTTATTGGTTGTTCAAAACATTACAAAGCTCTTGACATATCATATTTCATACATTAGATTCAAGTGGGTTATGAACTCCCATTTTTATCCCGTATACAGATTGCAGCATCACATCGGTTACACATCCACATTTTTACATATTGCCATACTAGTGTCTGTTGTATTCTGCTGCCTTTCCTATCCTCTACTATCCCCCCTCCCCTCCCCTCCCATCTTCTCTCTCTACCCCATCTACTGTAATTCATTTCTCTATTGAAGAATGATTCATGTGATGGGACAGTTGTGTCTCAAAACTCGTCCACTAGGAAATTCCAACACATGTCTATGGTAGTGGATGCCAGGATTGTGCACGGAGGCCCCATCTCAGTCACCTAGCAATGCCCACCTACAGACATTCTCTGCATTCCCCACTCAAACGCCCCTCTATCTTGTCCTCATTCTTCCAATTTTATTAATATTTATCCAATAATTTGGGGGATGTGATAGCACATCGACAAAAAGAAAAATCTTATTTCTATTTACACAGATTAACCCTTTAGTATTTACTTGCAGTGCTAGGGATTGAGCCCCAGGGCCTGGAATATGCTAGCCAACTGCTCTACCACTCAGCTACATCCCGAGTCCTTTCGGTTTTATTTTGAGACAGGGTCTTGATAATCTGTCCAGGCTGATCTTGAACTTTCACTCCTCTTGCCTCAGTCTCTCCAGTAGCAAGATCACAAGCATGTATAATCATGCCTCTCTTAAAATGATTAAAAACAAAAACAAAACAAAACAAGACAAACAAACAAACAACAACAACAACAACAACAACAAAAACCAACTGTGATGGCACATGCCTGTAATCCCAGAAATTTGGGAGGCTGAGACCAGAGGATAGCAAGTAGCAAGTTCAATCCTAGCCTCAGCATTTTAGCAAGCTCCACCTTAAAACAAACAAACAAATGTAAATGTAACTCCTGTTGTTTGCAGTTAGTGTAATTTGTGAATATTCTACCCTCTCAAAACAACTCTGTTGAAATTTTGTTATGTCTTTTCTTTCTTTTTCAAAACACAAATGACCTAAGTAACTCCTGAATGATGTAAGAGAAAACATTAAGCTTTATAAATTATCTAACTTAAAACTGCAATTTCTTAAAATAACCAGAGAGCTCTTTCTTACTGTTTAGTGTGTAATCTTCAATGTTAACCTTTTTCTTTCTATCTCTCTTTCTTTTATTCATTTTTTTAACAAGAAATAATATATAGTCAGTGTAGCGACATTTATTTGTAGTTTGCAAAGTGAAGGTCTTCCAGACTTTCCAGAGCTTCTAATATATTCTTTAGAAAATATTTTTTAAATTAACATTACTTTTTAACAAATAAAACATCACTAATATCCTTTCAGACTTATAGAAATGTATAACTTAGATGGCAAGAATTTCCCATAATCCCATTTCCTCAAAGCAGATGCCTTTTTAATAACACCCTGCCCACCAAAGATGCACCAAAGGACTTGACCTCTGAACACATCCCATGGGTCTGAACCTGTGTGCTCTCTGCTCATAGCATTCCTTCAGCCTGGAATACCCTGACCCATATTTCCCTAGAGGAAAACCATAAATCCCTACTTTCAAATCCACCTCAAATGCCAGCTTCTCTTTAAGCCTCCTTGAATTCTTCTAATCAGCTAGTTGTTCCCTTCTCTGTGTGTCTTGGGCTTTGTACGTGACCAGCCTATAGTGTTCCCTGAGTTGAAATGGTAGAATTTGTATGTGATCCATCTATTTCCAAAATCCACATGCTTTTGTGTGTTGTGCTGCTTCCCTGGAGTTTTTCTGTTGGGATTAAGAGCAGTGGGCATACTTTCTTTTTCTTTTCTTTTTCTTTTTTTAAATTGAAATGTAATTCCTTTATCATAAAGATTGCCTTATAAATTACACAATTAATTATTATGGGGTTTTAATTCCAAAGTTATGAAAAGAATGATAATCTGTTAGTAATTCCAGTTCATAATATAGTGCTTAGTAATGGTGAGGCATTCAAGATACGTTCCCTAAATAGATGATGAAGCATTTAAAGTATTATCATATGCTCTAAGGCAGCACTTCTCAAACCAATATGCATACAAATCACTCAGAAGCTAAATAAAAAAATGCATATTCTCATAAGGGGATGAAGCTTGAAATCTAAATTTCTTACAAGCTTTTGTGTGATGCGCATGCCGGTGATCTCAGGATCACACCCAGAATTACAATGCTCAAAGCCACCGGCTCCTGAGAATAGAGGTAGTTCCCCTGAATTGCCACAAGGCGGTGCAATGGGCAAACATATCTACAGGAGCTGAGAACAATGTCTGGAATGAATTCACATGTGATGTTTTTCAGCAGCTGTTTTGCTAATTATTTTTTCCTTGGAGGAGGCACAGTAGATACCTCTGCAGTCCCAAAATAGATTTTCCTTTAAGCCATATCTTCTGAAGAATTCTCCAAGTGTATGCTCACAGAAACTGGAAACATTCAGGATCTCTGTAATTAGAAGTGTCAAATAATATTACTAACAATTACTAGACATGGAACTGCTGAGAAAATAATCATAGTAATAATAAGAGTAATAATGATAATAGCAGGCATTTACTGATACCTAGTCAATGTGTGGCATAGTCCTAGCACAACGGTCTCCACGGGTGGCATCATTCAGTCCTCAAAATAATCCCATGAGTAGGTGATTCCCTCCTTTTACAGGTAAGAAAATTAATGCTTAGAGACGTTAAATAAGATGCTCAAGCTCTGGAAGTCGTAAGTGGAAAGGTCGAATTTGAATAGGCTTCATCTTTTTCCAAAGTGTGCTCTCTTTGTGGGTCGCTCTGCTTGCTTCCTAAGAATTTCTATTGTGATTTAAAGGAGTGATCTATGCTTCTTGCTTTGCCATACTCTCTTTTTTTTCTAATTGCTGATGGACCTTTATTTTATTTAATTTTATGTGGTGCTGAGGTTCAAACCCAGTGCCTCACACATGCTAGGTGAGCGCTCTACCACTGAGCCAAAAACCCAGCCCTGACATACTCTTTTTTAAAATTAAAATATGATCCACCTGGTGTGAAATTCACTGTTCAAAGGGCACTGTTTAGTGGTGTTTATCATGAGGTTGTGCAACCATTGCCACCATCGAATTTCAGGATATTTTCTCCATCCCCCAAGGAGGCCCATATGCTTTAGCAGTCACACCCTATTTTCCCCTCCCCCATCCTCTATAAACCACTAATCTACTTTTTTTAAAATAGATTTCCCCATTCTAGGCATTGCATATAAATGGACTCATACAATATGTGGCTTTGTATTTGATTTCTTTCACTGAGTATAATATTTTCAAAGTTTATCCATGTTGCAGCACAAATTAGTATCCATCCCGTTTTGTGTCCAAACTCCCTTTCATAAACATTTTGCTTATGACAAAGAGTCTATTGGAGGGCCAGAAAACAGAATCTGAGGTTCAGAGAGAGGCTGGGTCTAGAGACGGAGACATGGGCCTCGTTGGTACACATGTGTGAAGAGACCACTTGGAGAGAAAGAAGAATGGAGAAGGAAGGAGGATTGAAGACCAAGCCCTGGGAATGTCCCCTAGGGACTCTGCTGTGAAGTCCATAAAGGACAGAAGTACCTCGGAGCTGGGAAAACCAGGAGAAATGAGGGGCAAAAGAGTCTCAAGAAACTATAAGTTGTCAACTGCATCAAAGCTGCAGAGATTGGAGATGAGGTGCACAGGAGTAGGCTCTGTGCACAACCTGGCTTCTTTGGAAAGAGGGGCTGTGTAGCAGGTGGAGATGGGAGCAGATTGCAGACAGTTTGGTTTGAACAGCAGCTAGCGAGAAATGAAGAGTTGAGTTGTATTTATAAAATTTCTCAAAATAATGTAGCTGGGAGCTATAGTGACACCTGTAATCTCACTGGCTCAGGAGAGTGAGGCAGGAGGATTATGGGTTCAAATCTAGCCTCAGTAACTTAGCAAGACCCTGTTTCAAAATAAAATATGGATAAGCCGCAGATATGGCTCAGTGGTTAAGCACCCCTGGTTCAATCTGTGGATACCCCCCCTTCCCCCCAAAAAACCCAGATTCAAGTCAAATCCAGAATTCTGGTAATTAAAATAATTCATTAGAAAGTTGTGACATAATTCTTGTGACTGACTGCAAGTATCCATAGCTGTTATTTATTGTGCCAGGTGCATTGCACATATTGTTTTAATGGGACACTCACTGGATCAGGAACACGCCTCTTAACAACTGCAGAAGCACATATTTAAAGACACTAAGCTCAATATCACCCCACTACTGAGTATAGAATGGCAAGCCACCTTTATTTTAGACCTGCCCCAAGGTCTACGTTCATTTCTCTGAACCTCAACTCCAACCTAAAAATGTCCTCCTATTTTTAAGTGTCTGAAAATGAAATTTAAAAACATCCACTGCATTGTGACCATTTTTTAAAATAAAATTTTGCCACAGCCCCCACTTCATCTCAGAAATGTTCAAGGTATTGGAAAAAAAAATAGGTCATTGTGCTTTCTTGTGCTGAAACAGTGGGCAAAGCCTTTCTCTTTCACCTGAGCTCTGCTTCAGGGGAACAAGGAAACTCTGTGTATCTTTCAGTTCTAGAAAAGGGGGCCTCGTCCCTGAGTGAAAAGAGCGAGTTTCATCTCAATCCTCAAGAATGACATCTTTTCACGTTTTCACGGGGTACCTGAACCCTGCCAAAATATGTGAGTGGGAACCAGACCCAAACCACCCAGGGGTAGTCTGCACCAGCTCCTGCCAAAAGAGGAGGCTCCTGAAGGGGTGTTGGTCCCCAGGGTCCCCAGGCTCCTTGCCCACGTCACTCTTCACCTCACTCACATGTTACAGAGAGCCTCTTTCCTACAGGTTCAGAATGTTTTATGACACATTTCAAAATGCACTCCTTAAAATAAATGCAAAGAAAAAATTGAAGCCAAGTAACTTCACAGAGTTGACACAGGCACTGATGGTGGTAAACCAGCACAGTGGGAGATTGTTGGAACTCACAGCCCAGGGGACGCAGTGGCCCGAGACCGTGTATCCTGCACCGCCACAAGTGGGAAGAGTGAAACAATAAACTTGCTAGCTTCACTCAAGAATAACCCGAGAAGTGGTTATAAAGAAGAAAACCTGTTCATTTATGAAACCTGGCTCATGTGGACACATTTTAAAGATATTTTGGGTGATGAAATATGCACAAAGTACTTGCTGCACCCCAAGGAATAACAACTGTCTTAAGGAAAAACCGTTGGGGTTGAGAAGTTTCTTCATGGAACACTTTTTTTTTTTAATATTGGGGAGTGAATCCAGGGGTACTTAAACATGGAGCCATATCCCCAGCCCTTTTTTTCGTATTTTATTTAGAATCTAAAAAAATAGAGTCTCCCTGTGTTGCTTAGGGCCTCACTAAGTTGCTGAGGCTGGCTTAGAATTTGAAATTCTCTGGCCTCAGCCTCCTGAGCCACTGGGATTACAGTGTGTGCCATGGAACCCATTTTTATTTGAAAGAGTGGCTGACAGGCACACTGTGGGTACTCAGACTCCGGGATTTGGCAGATATTTTTCTGAAAATGAATAAACCAAGCCTCTTACTCATTTTTAAGAAAAATGACTGACAATATTTGTTACCAATAATAAAATACATATTCTCAAGGAAAAAAAAAAGAATCTTGGAAAATTTGCTTCCGTCACCAGGAGCTTGGCGACTTCTTGATAAAGATTTTTCTCATGAGACCAGTAGTAAGATTAACAAATGGGATTTTTTAATATGATGTAATTAAATAAACTGATAATTGGAAGATCTGCAGAGTCAGAGGACCAATATTTTTCAAATGATCTAGGTACCTTGTTACAAAATCATGTATTCTGTTTTTCTGCATTTTAGACTCTTAAAAAAAAAGAATATTTGCTGCAAGTTTGCTGTTATGAACTGAATTGTATCTCTCTCCTCCCCCAGCAAATTTTCCTGCTGAAGTCCAGAATATGGTTTGGAGGGAGTTTAAAGAAGCCATTAAGTTAAAATGAGGCCATTAGGATGGACTCTAATCAGACATGGCATCTTTATAACAACAGGAAGAGCCACCAGGGCCATGGGCATATAAGGAACACACAGGGCATAAAAGTTGGCTAGCTGCCAGCCACGAAAAGAGGCCTCAAAAGAAACCAGCCCTGCCCCACCTTGCTTTCAGAACAGAGGGAAAGAAAAAATTTCTGCTGCGTCAGCCACCTGGTCTATGGTGGTTTTTTACACCTGCAGCTGCTTATCTTGCAAAGATACTAGATTACTGGGGTGAAAGTTATTTAGGGGTGGGGCAATAAGTCCCAGCATTTGAACTCTTAGAACTTTCTCCCTCTCCCCAATTGTCTTATAGTTTCTTCTTTTTTCTCCCCCTCTGTGCTTTTTCCATTTGCTTCTTCCTTTCTATGCCCAAAGCCAAATTTACTAATTTAGTCAATGGTGGTTGCTATTGACGTGTGCGCACGCACACACTCAGGTGGAAAGTTGGAGAGTACCAAACAATTGCCTTCCCCCATGGGTTGGCATCAATACAAACCCTTTGCTCTGTCTTACTAATAAGACAGAAATTTGGAGGCCAGGAAGAAGGACTTTGGTTAGGTAGCCCTTGTCTCAAAAGTCTTAGGCACAGGCATTCAGGGTTAATATGGACACCCTTTAAAATAAGGAGGAAAAGTTGGATGTTTTCTCTCATATGCATAATTGGTGAGAAATAAGGAATTAAAAAGGAATTTCATAAATACAGAAGGGAGAACAACACGGGGTAGAGAAAGAGGGTCAAGGGGGAGGGAGGAGGTGTGGGAAAGGGGAGGAATGGCGAATGAAATTGACTAAGTTTATGCTTCGTGCATGTATGAATAGATCACAACGAACCCCATTTGAGGTATAATTATAATGTACCAATTTAAAAGCATAAAAAGATACAAGGAAAACAATAACAGAAGAAGGTGATCACAGGGAGGAAGGAGGGCAGGAAAGGGGAAACACGAGGGAATGAAATGAAGTGGGTGTCATTATATACATGTGTGAATATGTGACAGTAAAGCCACTATCATATATAACTATAATGCACTAATAAAGACAAACAGTTTTAAAATAATATAAGGGAGAAGAGGCAAATGTGCATGTAGGAAAATAAGGTCAGCGTTACTAATTCCCAAGGAAGGGCTCCAACATCAAATTAATAGGCAGAAGACACATCTTTCTTGTAGCCCGATTGTGTGCCTTTGGAAGGATAATTGATCTTTCTGGTTGCAAGCCCTCTAGCATTTTTTTGGGGGGGGCGGGTACTGGGGATTGAACTTGGGGGCACTCGACCACTGAGCCACATCTCCAGCCCTATTTTGTATTTTATTTAGAGACAGAGTCTCATTGAGTTGCTTAGCACCTGGCTTTTGCACCTTGCTTTGAATTCAAGGTCCCCCTACCTTGGCCTCCCGAGCTGCTGGAATTATAGACATGTGCTGCTGTGCCTGGTGCCTTCTAGAATTTTTGAAAATACACTGGTCATAGTGTAAGAAGGTGGAGAAAGGGTGAACAATGGAAGAATCCAGAGTTTCCCCTCTTCCTCCTAACTCAAAACCAAGACGACTCTGTCCCCTGCCCACGGGAAGTCAGCAGAGCTGTGAGTTTGAGTTGCTCACCCTGACCTACTACAGGTGTTGTGTAGGTCCAAGCAAGACATTCCTCCTCCCAGGTACAGAACCATGTCTGTCCTGGCACCCAGTGTGAGCTACCCTTGTGGAATAAAAAATAGTAACCACATCTACTGAGCACTCCCGGCCACCTGGAATGCTTATTATCTTATTTAATCCAACAAAAATCCTTGTTGTCCTGTGGAAGGGACTGTCTGGCTTCTCAACAAACCTGGTTCCCATTCTGGGCACAGAGCAAAGTTCTATTTCCCAGATTCCTTTGCAGTTAAATATGGCAACAGGATTGTGTTTTAGGTACAACTGTGTAAAGGAACCTGTTGAATTACCTCCGGGCCTAAACAATCCTCCTCTATCTGACCTGCACGTTCCTTTCTCCCGATGTCACTTAGGCATGGGAATATCTGAAGCTTTGAAATTGGAGACGGCCACCACTCAGAATTTTGGACGTCATGAGTACAACTTGTTATGTTAAAGGGCTGAGATTTTTTTCTTTTTTGGGGGGGGTGGGGTGGGTTACTTGGGATTGAATTCAGGGGTACTGGACCACTGAGCCACATCCCCAGCCCTATGTTGTATTTTATTTAGAGACAGGGTCTCACAGAGTTGCTTAGGGCCTCGCTAAATTGCTGAGGCTGGCTTTGAATTCACAATCCTCCTGCTTCAGGTATGCACCACCATGCCCATCAAGGGTTGCGATTTTTGAGTCTAGCTTTTTGAGTAACTTGTGGTATGTGTACTATTATCTGTTCCCATTTTTATAGGTGAAGAAACTGAGGTTGGGAACATTTAATTTGCCCAAAGTCTCACAATCAATAGCAGCTCTATGTAAGCTTGAGCAATTTACTTAACTGGGAAGGAAGAGGCAAGAATCTCAGCCACAGAAAGGTAGGAAGTGGTGTGGTGTGTGTGTGTGTGTGTGTGTGTGTGTGTGTGTGTGTATGTGGTGTGTGTGTAGTGCCATTCCACCAATGTCCCTGAGATCCTCCCTGTCTTAAGTGGGGGATGACCAATGCCGGTTCGGCTACCACACTGTACCCTAGTCAAGGAATGGAGGTAAAGCTTCTGCTTTTGGGTGTTGCTGAACAAGAAGCAGTGACCAGCAAAGCGACAGAAGCTGCCTCCCCAGTGTGGCCGCTGCCCTGTGGCTGACCAACAGGATCTCTTATCTGAGAGAGGAGGGCCATGGCCCCGGATGACGCCTATCTGCGAGAGAATGTCACCCAGTAAGATGTTGGCCTTTCCCAGGGATATCGGTGTCAGGAGCCTGGCAGCAGCGGGACGGGAGCAATCTCAGGTTGTCTTCCCTGGCTCAGGGCGGCTCCCCTCCCTCCTTATCACAGGGAACTTCCCTGGTGGCGGGCAGGAGACAAACCCTATCGCAGCGTTCTTAGCTGAGTCCCAAGACTGGCTCGCTTTTTCTCAGAGCTGCATCAGAGAGGAGTTGCACTTTTGTGAAGCTCTGGCAGGGATACTGCTGCTTTCTGTCCCCTGAGCACATGCCCATTCCCTCTACTATTCATAGATTCAGAAACAAATGGTGATTAGAATATTGGGGTGCCCAAGGAACATGGTGACTGTTTTGGGCTAAAACTCTCATCTCAGGGAGCAGAAAACTGAAGCTAGGGAGAAGTGAGTCGATGACAGTCTTGCGACTCGTTCGTTAGTGGCATAGTGGAGCCCTTATCTCATGTTGCAGGATTGTGTTCCCCATGGGAAGAGACCCGGAGACTAGACTCCAAGGCTTGTGTTCAAGAATTTTATTGAATAGTGCCCCAGGTGTATTGAATACGCCCCGTGAAGGAGCAAAAGAGGCAGGACCAGTCAGAAGGAGATGAGATGCCACGCGGTCGCCATAGCCTCTGCTGACCTCACCAGGAACTCTGAAGCTGGGGTGGACCATCAGAGATGTCCCGAATGGAGGTAAGAGGGCTGAGCTGTATTCTCACCCAGACCAGTCGCCGCCTGTGGGCTGCTCCCAGAGAAAAGTTGTGACCCGGGGTGAGAGGGCAATTTCCAGGGGGAGGGCTGTGCTGGAAGTGGGGGAGGGGTAGATGGGGCGGTGTGGGCAGAGAGGTGGTGAGTGCCCCTTGTCTGCAGGGGTGTGCACACATGTACACTCACAGTCACGCTGAGATTTAGGAAGATGGAAACTGGAGCTTAGATCACATAGTCACCAAGTGGTGGAGCTGAGAGAAAAACTCAGGTCTCTGGTCAGTTTTCAGTTTGAAGGTGCAAAGTAGGTGGGGGGTGGGGGGTGTATAACAGGACAGAAAAGGGTTGAGGTCAATGGACTTCCAGGTAGAGAAGTGGCCTGAGGAGGATGGCTGGCCAGGACTGAGCTGATGGCTGTAGTGTGTCTGGAGAGGAGAGGAGAGGGGGTGGGGACTGGACATGGGGAGAGGAAGAGTCTTGGCAGCTGGGCACAGAGTGGGAGGGGACAGTTTGGTGCTGAATTCCAGTGGGTGGGGATTCCACTGAGGAATCCTATTTCCCTTGGAACAGCGTGGGCAAGGCAGGAAGTGGGGCCATCTTTTTTTAACATTTTTTTGGGGGTACTAGAGATTGAATCCACAGGCACTCAACCACTGAGCCACATCTCCAGCCCTATTTGGTATTTTATTTAGAGACAGGGTCTCACTGGGTTGCTTAGCACCTTGCTTTTGCTGAGGCTGGCTTTGAACTTGAGATCCTCCTGCCTCAGTCTCCTGAGCTGCTGGGATGACAGGCATCTATCTGCCACTGTACCCAGCTTTTTTTTTCTTTAATTTTTATTTGTTCTTTTTAGGTACACATGACAGTAGAGTGTACTTTGATATATCATGCACACATGGAGTATAACTTATTCCAGTTAGGGTCCCATTCTTGTGATTGTACCTGATGTGGAGTTACATTGGCCGTGTAAGTTCTGATTCATTCTACTGTCTGTCCTATTCCCATCCCCCACCCTTCCCTTCATTCCCGTTGTCTAATCCAATGAACTTCTATTCTTCCCTCCTCCACTTATTGTGGGGGGCCATCTTAACAGGACTGAAACTTGAGGGCAGCCCCTCTCTGTCCAGAGGATCTCCACCACCATGAACACAAACGCCTTAAGTCATCGATGGCATCTGAGCTGGTGGTCCCAGCAACTGGGTGGTATCTATTCTTTCAGGAAAAATTGTGAAGTCTGATATAGCCAGAGCCTACTGGGGGCCTTGTCTAGAGCACCCTTCCTGGTTATCTGCACTTTTCAAGGCCTCTGAGCTTTTTTTTGTAACTCTGTGATTTGTAGAAAACTGAGAGTCATGCAAATGATTCTGGCCCCAGACAGGCACATGAATTTTGTCCAGTGGAGATGTGGTGGGTTCTTGCACTATAAGTACTGACCAGATTTGTCTCTATTTGTAAATCGTCTCAGCATCCACATTACCTTGACGTGGACATTCATTGGCTGTCCCTCTGATCTAGTTGAAGCATTCCAATGGTTCTTGTGGGAAGCCGTTCTCACACGTGATTGGGCACCTGCCTGACTGGGTGTGAGGCGTTCCTGCCAAGCTGTGTCAGAACTGATCCCCACCCTTTTTAGGTGCGACAGCCCGTCCGTGTGGGGGTGTGACTGACCATTGACCCTGAGACCAATCACTGACCCTGACCTTGGAATGCTGTCCCCCTCGACCTTCATTGGATGGAACTTTCCCCTGAATTTCTTGTTCCCCAATAAAAGGCCACTCTCTGGCGGGCCCTTCCTCTCTCCTGCTAGTCCCTTGTGTCAACCTCGCTACCCCACCGGGTGGCTCGAGGCAGGAGCCGGGAGAGCTGTCTCAGACCTGGACAAGAAAAAGGTAAATTGAGTTTATGTGTGTTTATTTTGATCTCACTAGTTAACTTCTATGCTTAGGACCTCTAGTATGAAGCTGGCCTGCTGGTCGCACGGCAGAGGTTCTCTCTCACTTAAAGAGTTAAATGAATCTTTGACATATGTTTATTAAAAAAAAAAAAGAAAAGAAATTCAGATTCTCTTCTGGTTTGATTGTTCTAAAACTAGGGAAAATTGACCTGCGCTCTGCAGAGTCTTCTGGGGGACTGCAGGAAGCAGGTGGGGGTATCAAGAGGACTGACAGGGAGGGGCTCAGTATCCACTCTGCAGCCCCATGTCCATCAGAAGCTCTATTCAGAAAAACTCTATTCTAGTTTACTTTTGTCTTTTTTTCCAACAGGGAGCATCCACCAAAGATTTCATTAGAGCTGGGTGTGGTGGTGCATTCCTATACTCCCATTGGCTCAGGAGGCTGAGGCAGGAGGATCATGAGTTCAAAGCCAGCCTCAGCATCTTAGTGAGACCCTGTCTCTAAATAAGATACAAAATAGGGCTGGGGATGTGCCTCAGTGCTTAAATGCCCTTGGGTTCAACCCCTGGTATCCCTCCCCCCAAGATTTAATTAGAACTAAGATATTATGGGTTGAATTTTGTGGCCCCAAGGTTGTTGAAGTCCTGGCCCCCAGTACCTTGTTTGGAAATATGTTCTTCTCAGATGGTCAAATTAAGATTAGGTCATTAGGGTGGGCCTTAATCTAATAGGGTTGTGTTGTTTTTAAAAGTGGGTCTTTGGATACAAAGACAGACATGCCCACGGGAGAATATCACGTAAAGATGAAGGCAGACGTTGGGGTGATGCTTCTATAAACCAAGGCTCACCAGCCACCAAACCATCAGCAGCTGGGGGCGGGGCATGGAACAGATTCTCCCTCACAGATCTCAGAAGGAACTGACCTTGCTAAGACCTTGATCTTGGATTTCTAACTTCCAGAACTGCTCTCGAATAAATTTCTGCTTTTTAATTCACACAGTTTGTGGTATGACAGCCCTGGGCAGTGAATACTCAGGCTTCCATAGCCACATGTGGTGGAAACCACCAGATTTTGGCTGGCTACCCTCTCTTTCCCACGAGAAGTGGAATTAGGACGACCGAGTGTTACAGTGCCTCAAGTACCTTAAATACTGCCACCATTCAAGTGGGGAGGCACTTCATCTTGTTGGTTGTAAAAACTCTCCAGGAAAATATAAAATCCAAAATAGCACGCCCAGCTGCGGTTTGACATGGCATAATTACAGCTCTCCTGTTTGTTGGAGGCAAAAGACAAGACCCTCACTGCATCTTAACGAAAGGCACTGACCGACGCCTGGATGGCACCCAGTTACTGTGTCCTCAATTTCCTAATCAAAGCTGTCAGAAACTACACTTAATTAAGCCCTCTTCCCAGCCTCGTGGCATCCGGCAGGTTCCCATAGTAATTACCAAGGTCTCCAAGTGGGGCTGGCTTTCCCATGCTTCTGCACACTCATGGAGGCCAAGGGTGGCCTGGGCTGAAGAGGTCTCACCATCCCTACAGCATACACAGCAATGAGCAGGGATTGATCTACACGTTATTTTTGTAAAACTTTGGTTGATCTAGTTTTTCAGCAAGAATATGAATACCAAAGGAGGCACAGCAGGGCTCGGAGGGCCAGTGACCCACAGGCACTCTTTTTCTGCCTTGCAAAGGGGACTCTGGGTGTCCCCCAAGATGTTGGGGGCCCCAGAGGAAGGGTGCACATAGGGACCCTGGAGAACCAGCCTCATGGCTCGCTCAGGCTGAAGAGCTGTCTGTCGGTCAGTTCTCTCTGCCCATCTGATGCCTATCTGGACTCTGAGGGAGAGATCTGATCAGTTGTTTTCCTTGAGGAATTCAAGTAAATCCCCAAAGAAGAGTGATGGGAGGGAACAGAAAGGCAGGAAGAGAGAATTAAGATTCTGTCTGGAATCTTCCTTGATCGCTATAGAGCACTTGGTATAAAGGGCCTCTTCCCCTGACCTTCCTCTCTCTGAGCTTAGTCCCCATGCGTGTTCGGGATGCCCCTCGCCATAGAAGTGAGACACCTTGGCCTTCAGCTCAGGTTCCTAGAGCCGCCTCTGGATATGTCAGGGCATGTCTCCTGTGTGTTCCTTCATTGAACTGTCAGTGCTTTCTGCCACCCTCATCTGTCACCCACCTGTCCTGGTTTCTTGACCTCTTTGCCCCTGGGACCTCCTAGGGTCGTGCCCATACCCTTCTGCTGCTGTGAGGACTCACAGTGGGATGCCGAGGTCCCCTCAGCCTTTTGAGGTGCCCCTGTGTCACAGTGTCACTGCCTGGCAGGGTTCTGGAGGTTTTCTCTCTTCTCTGTCTCTAGTCTAATTTTTAGTTCAGGTGTAACTATGTGCAGGGCTGGCTCAGCCAGCAGCCAACACCAAAGTCCCAAGCCAATGCCAGCACAGTCCAAAAGGCCAGTGGCAGGTTCACGTTGGGACCTGGCAGCCGCGTGGTGGAGTCCTGTGTCGGCAGGGGCAAGAGAGGTTAAGATGCCAGAGAGTGATGTCTCCCTTGTGGATCCATCTTTGCCAGGGTGTCTGCTCTTCTCATCACAAAAGAGAAGATATACAAGGTATTTGCTTTTCCTGGCGGGAAGCAGAAGCTATTACTCGTGCCCTCTGACACACAGACTGAATGGTGCCAGTCGCTTTGCGGCTGCTTGGTAAATATTTATCCCCAAAACTGCAAGAACAAATCTGTCTAGTCAGTGGTGTTCTCAGAGCAGAAACCTCCGCTGTGCTTCTGTTAACACGGGAGAAGATTCCAGAAGAAGCAGGGCTATTTCTAAGTGAATCCAACAGGAGAAGCGGCAGCTTTGACTGGGCAAGCCGACATCACAGTAATCACAATAAAACAGTCCACCAACAGCAAGGTATGTATTTTTGCAGGGAGCAAGAGAGCGACTCTGAATGAGATTTTCTCCTATGTTCAGAAACATGTCTGACCCATGGCTTAATGACTTAACTGATTATTGTTTCAATTCCCCCCCCAAAAAAACCCAACAACAACAAAAGGTTATCCAAGAATGTGGAGATTGCCCCATTCTGCAGATTTCTCATCTCTGAGCAAGTTCAGCCTGTATGAAACGTGGGGCTTGGTGTTGGTTTGCCTTGCCTGGCCCTCTGAACTATCAGTGGGACGTTCCCCTAGGGGAGGTTTCAAGCTTCTCATTATAGTGACATTGCCAATACCTGTCAATCAAAGTTCAATTTGGGGACAGGAACCACACCTGTTATTTTAACAGAAGGAATCATTACACCACCAATTCAGTTTGCAGAGAACTCATGGCTTAGAAAGTACTTTCCATTTAAAATGAGCCCTTTGTCTCATTTAAAATCACCATGAAATTGGGATGAGGTAGAAAGAACATTTTTTTCTAATTATCTAATTATTTTAAAGTATTTTTACACATGGGGCTGGGGATGTGGCTCAAGTGGTAGCATGCAGCCCGGGTTCGATCCTCAGCACCACATACAAACAAAGATGTTGTGTCTGCCGAGAATAAATAAATAAATAAATAAATAAATAAATAAATAAATAATTAAAAAAGATTACAGATCAGGGCTGAGACTATACCTTAGTCAGTAGAGTGCTTATTAAAAAAAATATTTTTACACATATGTGAAAAGCTATATACACAGGAAAATATCAAATGGTACAAAAGCATAAATGATAAAAACAAAAAACAACTTCCTCTTAGCTCCGATCCCTAGTTCTTTTTTTCCCAAGATTTTATGTATTTATCCAGCAATTTTCTGTGCAAGTACAGAAATGTACACATGCATGCATCCACACACATATGTAATATATACATAATTGTACATATCCACTAAACTTACAAAGTCATATTTCTTTCTTTCTTTCTTTTTTTTTTTTTTGTATCAGGGATTGAACCCAAGGGTACTTAACCACTGAGCCACATCTCCACTGATTTTATTTTTTATTTTGATACAAGGTCTCACAGGTTACCTATGCCCTCTCTAAGTTGTTGAGACTGGCTTTGAACTCGAAATTCTCTTGCCTCAGCCTCCTGAGCCACTGGAACTACAGGTGTGCACCATCACACCTGGCTCAAGTTTCTTACAATGCATACACAGATATACTTTTTGTATAAACGCATTAAAGATTGCATTTTGCTAGATTTTTTTTCCTTCTTCTTGTGTGGCCCCCCTCCCAATTCCTCATTTATTCATTTACTTGGCACATATTGGTTGAGAAGCTACCCACATTGTAGGCATTGTGCCAGAATACAAGGACACACCAGAGAGCCAAAGTGCAGATGGCTTCTTTCCTTTCTTCAGGTCAGTGTGTGGCATTTTCTGACCTCCACCTGGTGCCCTCAGCAACCCCTCCCAGGTCACAGCCTGTGATGTGGGATTCCATTCTATCTTCCCTAGTTTGCAAGAATGTGAGGCTTTGCCACTTGTCCCTGAGCCTCCCGACTCCTGGGATCGAGGTTCAGTACCATTCTCCTTGAGCCATTGGTTTTAGATTTTCTCTTCTTCCCTCACTCAACCGTGTGTCCTTTTTCATGGTTGGTACTTTGAATTTGCTTTCTTGTTTCCTAATTTGTCTATATTTTTAAAATTCCTTATTTTACAGGCTTGTAGGGGAGGTCCTTCCATGACAGGTCAGAATATCATGGTGACTCAAAGTGCCCAGGAGAGTTTTGACAGATACTGGGTGATATTGAGAGTGACAGAGGTACGCAAAAGCAACGCAAAAGTGTTTTTTGCTGGGCACAAAAATATGGTCTTCTACCCTCTGCAGAGTACAGTTTGAATTGTTTTTAATTACTTTTGCTTATCAAACTATACTTGATTTTAATATAACTCCATGCACAAAATGGAAACACAGAGAGCTCCAGTTGTATTTGAAATAAGGCTTTAGGTTTCTGGTGATGGAGATGATGAATTATTCATGTACTTTCCATATGGTAGGTCCTCAAAACACTTGTGGAACAAACGTATGAATGAATGAATGAATGATTTGTTAGGACAAAAATTTTGCATTTGTGGTCTTCCATCCTGAATATTTTGACAATTCTGATAAATTGGAGAGGGGTCATGTTGACCACCAGCCCTGGATGCAGTTGGAGGTAAACAATGGCATTCCTGACAGGGAGGGCCATGTGAGAACGTGCAAGACCACGGAGACCGAGCTTGAGGAGAACACGTTTCTCCAGGGAAGTGATTGATCAAAGGCAACTTTAGAAAGAAAAAAAAGGCACGGAGGGCCTTATGGTTTCTGTGAAGAAAAATCAAAGAGGATTCTGAGAGTGAAGAGAGGAATCGTGGTTTTCTCAGCCCACACTGCTTTCCAGGGGGTCCTGACAGATTTGCCTCAGGGGATGTTTTCAGAGTGACAGGCCAGGTGGCTTCACCCCTGGAGGAAGTCAGAGAAGTGGCGGGCCAGCTGGGGAGAGACCTGGTGAATGTCATGGCAGGTGTTTCAGAACAGGAAACTGACTCAGAAAAACAAACAAACAAAACCCCCTAAACTTTGGTGATGTGGGAAAAGAAAAAAAAAGAGGGTTTGGGTTCAAAAAAAGGAGGGAGAGCTTAATAATCACATGATATCGATGGGGACAAATGGCAGTGAACTGCTGCGTGATGGGAAGCTAAGTCAATGGCAGTTGTCAGTCAGGTGGGATGGGGGGGGGCATCAGGGGTGAGGGACAAAGAATACTGGACTTCATTGGGGAGAGGCTGGGCATAGCTTGGAGGAAGGCACCCCAGAGGCATGAGAGAGAAGAGAGTGGAATGTCTCCATCTTGGCCAAAGCCAATCCGTTCTTCCCTCCCCTCTTGAGGATGTGGTCTCCAAGCTAAAAAGGGTGGGACAAAGACCACGCCAAAGAGGAGCTGCGACCAAGTAAGTTAAGGAAACAGCAAGAACCAGGCCCAGGGGCGTTGTTACCCAGAACTGTTAACAACATTCCATGAGACACTGCCGAAACCTGATGCTGTCCAGCAGATTGGAGGTGGCTCAGCACCCACTCCTGCCCACATGGCGCCTTTGTGTGAAGGACAACGAGGCAGCCCTTCCTCTGCACATTCTCTTTTCTTCTCTTAGAAAATTATCATTCTCTATCGATTTTAAAGAATAGGACACTTAGTGGCTCAGGAGGCTGAAGCAGGAGGATCGTGAGTTCAAAGCCAGCCTCAGCAAAAGCAAGGTGCTAAGCAACTCAGTGAGACCCTGTCTCTAAATAAAATACAAAAGTAGGGCTGGGGATGTGGCTTAGTGGTTGAGTGCCCCTGAGTTCCATCCCCAGTACCCTACCACCCCCCCACCCCCAAAAGAATAAGACACTTCATGGTCATCTGCCAGAACAGTTTTATATTTGACATTCAAATATACAGCATCTACTATTTACATGGACCCTCCTGATATGGGGGACACTCTTAA
This sequence comes from Urocitellus parryii, assembly GCF_045843805.1. Classification (NCBI taxonomy): domain Eukaryota; kingdom Metazoa; phylum Chordata; class Mammalia; order Rodentia; family Sciuridae; genus Urocitellus; species Urocitellus parryii. Next base: position 188,041,971 of record NC_135534.1, read on the forward strand.
GTAGCACCTGCGTGGTGCCTCTGACTTTCACGGCAGGAAATGGATGGACTGTAGCAGAAGAGGAACATGATGTCAGTCCTTGGAAAAATTGAATACTTGATCACCCTATTTGGGGACATTTAGAAAATAATATGGTGATCTGAGAACTCATCAAGAATGTTGATGGATGGACAAAAGTTTGCTCTGGGAGAGATGTCTAGAGCACACTGGAGTGCTCTGTGCTAAATTCTGCTCTCTTTAGCAATTTCTAGATGGCACGTGCCCCCAATTTTCAGATGTGATATTAGGAGAGGGTAGGAATCTAGTGACCCTGGGTAATAGAACTGGGGTGTTCATATTAAAAATTATATCATCAGAGAGCATTTGTTGGATCTCAACCCTTGAGTCTAAACCCAATGTCCCCAAACAGGAGAAAGGTATAATTTAGTAAAAGCATGTGTGAAAGAGAGAATTTCATCGCCAGGAGCCTCAATATAAATAACTGGTGAAAAATGATCCTCATAAAAGTTTTTGTTTTCTTGGGCCATGTCAATGGAAATAAAATTATCAGATGGAAATAAAATTATAGGCTAGGCCCTATATTCTACTTATTTTCAGTTCAGATCATGTGTTTGCCTTTGGTTCTGGGTTCCTCACTTCCAGACAGATATGCCCAAAGTAGAATAGGTTCAAATGTTTGGGGAAGTGAGAGCCATTGATAGGATGTTTGTATGCCACAGTCTGAGGAAACTGGAGACATTGCTGCATGTGACAAAGGAAATGATAAAAACATCGCTCATAACTCTCCATTGAATTTTCATCGTTGAATATTCTTGTCTGCTGAAAGCAAAGCCATCCACGGAATGCTGGTCTTTGGGGCATTCTGGAAAATTTGGGGAGGAGACTGGAGACCACAGAGTGGGCAGCCCAAGAGAAAGATATGGAGGAGGAGGGATGTGTTGGAGGGGGACTTGGGGAGTGAACTCTTCCCTCTACCATCTTTCATAAAGTGTATCTTGCTTACTCTTGCTTGGTGGCAGGAACCTGTTACTACAGGCGGTGGTAAAGATTTGAGGTATTCCTAAATGTTGATTCATCTCAGAAAGGAGAATTTTCATAGAGAGAGCAATAGCTACACTAGTCTGAAAACTGGAAAGATTGCTAAACCATCTTTGCCAGTAAGTGGTATAGAACTTAGGACTAATGGAAAGAAGGTCACAGGGATCATGGCTGTTCTGTGGAGCAAATGATCCCTTTGAAAGGTAAAGAGCTCCCACATGGCTAAGGGTGCAAACAGGCTAGATGATTTTTTTTTTTTTGGTATTGGGCATTGAACTCAGGGGCACTCAACCACTGAGCCACATCCCCAGCCCTATTTTGTATTTTATTTAGAGACAGGGTCTCACTGAGTTGCTTAATGCCTCGCTTTTGTTGAGGCTGGCTTTGAACTCACGATTCTCCTGTCTCAACATCCCAGGCTCTGGGATTACAGGTGTGCACCTGCGCCTGGCTAGAAGAAATTTTTAGGACAAAGAGAAGTATGAAGCTCATGAAGGAATAAATACTAATTTAAACCCTCTTAATTTCCTTCCCAACTTAAAAATTTGGAGTTGGTGGTTTGAATTCATGGCCAATGTAAAGTGTGGTTCTAATCTGGTAGACCTCATAGCCTTTTTTGTTTACCTTCTTCCACTGAGGCATGCTGAGCAAGCACTAAACATTGCATTCGATGGCTATATTTCTTTTTCTTCTTTTTGTACCAGGGATTAAACTCAGAGGTACTTACTTAGTCACTGAGCCATATTCCCAGTCCTTTTTAATATCTTATTTAGAGGCAGGATCTTGCTAAATTGTGCAGGGCCTTGCTAAGTTGCTGAGGCTGGCTCTGAACTTCTCATCCTCCTGCCTCAAACTCCTGAACTGCTGGGATTACAGGTGTGCCCCACTTCGCCCGGTTTGATGGCTGTATTTCTTAAGTCTCTTGTTTTTATTGAAGTGAAATTCACTAACATAAAGTCAATTTTAATGTGAACAATTCAGTGGTATTTAATACCTTGATGTTGTGCAACCGCCACTTTATCTAGTTCCAGAACATTCTTTTCACCCCAAAATGAAACCCCACTTCATTAAGCAGTTGTTCTCTTAAGTCTCTAAGTCGGTAACAGTTTCCCCTCAACCCCCTTCATCATGCCATTCGGTTGTGAAATAAATAAAGTTATTGCTCCTGCAGAACTTCCCACATTCTGGATGGGGCTGGTTACTTCTGTTGGTGTTTTATTTATTTTTCTTGTTTCTTTATCTCATTGTTTTTTGTGGACGGCTGGCTGTGGGTGAAGACTTGATTAGGTTCACCCTCAGTTACTTTGGTGAGAATAATTCATGGATCTTTGCTGCCTGGCTCCTCTGCCTCATGTGAATGCATAGGGTCCTGTTTTTCTGATTTTTATGTAGTGCTGAGGTGAGCAATGGGCTCAAGGGCTGGCAGCCTCATCCATTCATTGTAGGTTTCCCACCAACCTTTTATTCAGTGATTTTAGCACACACAGTGATTGCCTAGATTCATACTTCATTAGAAATTTCAACGTGGCATTTCTATCATGGCTTCTACATGCAGTCATTATCTGGAATTTTTCTGTTAGAAGAACTTATTCTTCACTGGGATTGTGGCTCAGCAGTAGAGTGCTCACTTAGCACGTGCAGGGCACTGGGTTTGATCCTCAGCACCACATAAAAATAAATAAGTAGAATAAAGATATTGTGTCCAACCACAACTAAAACAAAATATTAAAAAAAGAAGAACTTATGCATCAACTGCTTGGTTATTGTGAAATACAGTCCACAAAGGAAAAGGAGGATAGATGCTTGATTCTTGCCTGTCATCAACTTTCAGAATAATGAGTTGATGTCCTAAAAAGACTTAGGAGAGCTGGAGCTATGGCTCAGTGGTAGAGCACTTGCCTAGCATGTGGGAGGCCCTAGATTCGAGCCTCAGCACCACATAAAATAAATAAATAAATAAAGGTATTATGTCCATCTACAACTAAAAAAAAAGGACTTAGGAAATGATTTATGCATATTATCATTATTAATTTTCAAAAAACCACAGCATAACCTGGGTAGCACTCTCAGATGGTTATATTATTTCTCTAGTTCTTGAAAGACATTCCCTGTGGTGGTTGAATCTTTATTCTCTATTTCTCTGCTGTTTGTTCCTTCATAAAGCAATTCTGAGCAGGACAGCGGATGGTGGAAGTCTGTTGCAGGTAGGTAAGTGGCCTGGCCTTGTGCTCTGGTATATTTATGCCCCGATCCTGGCCCTATCATTTAGCAGATGGGTGACCTTGACTACATCGTCAAACTAGTCTGAACTTCACTTTCTCCCCTGTTAAAATAAATAATAATAATAATAATAATAAAAGATAATTATATTTACTTTGATTATAAAATGAAATAATGTGTGTTAAGGTGCTTAACACAGAGCCCTGCATGTAGTAAGGGTTAGCAAAATGAGAACTGTGATTATGAAAACTGTCTTGAAACAGACTTTTACCCCATTGATCCATCCAGACACACAAGAATCCCTGCCAAATGTCAATACTTCCTCCTCTCCAGCCACATGGGGACTTGGCTTGCTCAGTCCTGGATTTGAATTCAGCTGTCACATCATTCATCAGAAGATCAGGCAGCTGAATTCTCTAAACCTGCATGACGGAGCTCACTTTTACCCTTTACTGTGCTCACTGACAATTTCCTAATGCTGAGGTTATTTATGATATCCTTATCTTTCCTTTTTCCCCCGTATTTTTGTTTAAACACATAAGTTTGGATGGATTTTTGTGCATGAAGATGACTACTACTGACAGTTGTGGTGCACTTGCCCCTTCTGTCCTACTCTCCACCCCTTGCCCTGCTCCATCCAGACCACATCAATGGGCCTCCTCACCCTGGGGCTTTGGGCTGGTTTTGGCCAATGAGAGGCACAGGCAGGGGACCTGGAGTAGGGAGATGGCTTTATTCCTCAGCTCCCTCCCTGCCAGGCCACTGTGGGTTGGCTGCACACCATAGTACAGGCTGAGCTCCTGTCTGGCAGCCCTCTTCCTGGACTCTCTCTAGGTCCAGACACTCAGGTTTGGGGGAGGCAAACAGTTCCCCTGAATTTCAAGCATACTAACTGAGGTTGCTTTTCCTAATCGCCCCCAACCTTGACTTTGTAAATAGCACTTGGATTAAATTCTGTGTAAAATTCCCAATTTAAGCATGTCATCTGCAGGTTCCTGAGTGTTGCCTACAGAGTTGTTTATGTTAGTAAAATATCAGAAACAAATTAAAAGGATCATACATTATGAGGGATGAGGTTGTCAAATTACAGAGAAGCTAGAAGATACAATAATACCTAGCTCTCTGAATTCGAGATTTTGAAAAAAATATTTAGTGACAAATGTTTAAGACAAATATTCATAATGTAATACTACAAGGACTTGCCAATTGTATTAGGATCATTCAATTTGGTAAAATAAAGTGCGTGTCTATGGATATCAACATACAGAAACATGCTAGAAATTGATGTTACTTCTTTATAGAATTGTAGCCAAGTTTAACTTAATTCATATTTTACATTTCCCAAATTGAAAACCAAAGAGGCTGAGTTTCATAAAAATAAAATCATTACATTTCATTGTTTTTACATTATTTGAGTCAGTTTTCTACTTAATGCCAATGAATGTCAACTATAGCAAGATCAAAATAGTTACTTTAGGCAGATGTTCTTTTCTATTTGTATATTGTTGTTTGCATATTGTTATGATGTCTGTAACTTACTCTAAATTCTTGAGCATAAGTGTGTGTGTGTGTGTGTGTGTGTGTGTGTGTGTGTGTATTAATCTGAGCTATTTTGTAGGAGCTGCCAGTTGCCCTAATCAACAATTTACATTCCAGGGTGATCAGCCAGCATTCAATCAGAAAGGCCATACTCCAAAGACAATTGTAGCCTTCAAGTTGCCTGTATCTCAGTCATCATCAGAAACTTTATTAATATAACCACTGTCAGAAATGGGTTTTCAGGGATAAAATTTATGTCTTGTTCATCTGTGGAACAGAGTTAGGTCCAGGCCCATCTGATTGAAATGGCAGGTTTTCCAGATATGTGGATTGGCTGTAATATTTTAGGGACAGTCAACATCCCAGTAAGTCCTGTAGTTGAAACTTGGTCCTTGAGTGGTTCTGAGTTGAGCCACAGAGGGGACCATTCTAGTTGTTTCCTATGGACAGTTAAGGGTGACAAACTCCTACCTCTAGAAGTCTGTGGCATCTGCCTCTGCCTAATCTCCTGTGTAAGGTGGGTTCAGAGCACCTAAGGAAAAAAAAAAGAGGTTGTGATGTGTTTTCTGTCTACTTACTAATAAAAGTTTAATTGATATCTGTTTGTGGCAGAATTTGGTATGAGACTTGCTATCACAAAAACCTGAGAGCAAGGTTGTGGGGGAAATAGCTCACTGCCATCCCCTAGACTTTTTGGTTTGGCCAGGGCAATGAACCTGGGAGTCCTAGATGATCAAAGTAGTTTAATTCTATTTGAAATGCAGAGTATTTGAAACATGTTTTCTAGCCAGGTGTGGGAAGACTGAAGCTGAGGATAAAATCAGGATCGGAAGCACCTTTTAGCCAGTTAAAACCCAAATTGCTAAAGGGTATGCAGCAGAAATGAGATCTTAAAAAAGTCAGAACTGGGCTGGGGTTGTGGCTCAGTGGTAGCGTGCTCGCCTAGCACAGGTGAGGCCCTGGGTTCAATCCTCAGCACCACATAAAAATAAATTAATAAAAAAAATAGGTATTGTGTCCAACAACAACAAAAAAGTCAGAGCTAACCTGCTGTCCACTGTGTCCTGTGGCTTTGTTGAGTTACTGATGCTCAGTTACTGCAACATCAGGTGGAGAACATGAAGATAAGAGAGAGAAGCTGGGCAGCAGCTTCCCAGAAGGTAGCATGAGGACAAGGATGGCAGACCACTCTGGGTCAGAGGAGGAGAGTGCTTATGAAAATAATTTCAGGGGCTGGGGATATAGCTCAGTTGGTAGAGTGCTTGCCTCACATGCACAAGGTTCTGGGTTCAATCCCCAGCACCACACACACAAAAGAATTTCAGGGCCCAGGAGAAAAAGTAGAGGATTCTCCTTTGGAGGATGCTTGAGTAGTTCCAGGAGATAACACTTAGACATAAGTTCTCCAGGACATTATTACCCTATGTGCGGGTATGAATGCACAAATGGTGTGACTCTGTATCATGTACAACCAGAGAAATGAAAAGTTGTGCTCCATTTATGTAAAAAATAAAATTAAATTAAAAGTGAGAAAGAGAGAAGTTCTCCAAGGTCTCTGGGCCTCCTGAGATTAAAGAATAAAGCCTGGGCATTGGTGGCCATGTTGAATACATTTGCAGACTGATCTTGCTTAGGTTTTCTGACTGTTGTCTCAATCCTTTTAGTAAACATGGAATCTAAAGTCATATGTAACTAATACTTTTATTTACTCAAATCCTGCTCTTATTCTGAAACTATTGAGGCCACTGAATACTATTGCCTGTATTTGATGATACATTTTATGGGCCAGCTTGTCCTGGCAAACCTTTTAGATGATCATCTTATCCAACAATCGACTTTACCTTTTCTCACTATTGCCCCTTTAAACTTCTCTGTTGACTGGCGCTTTCCTGCCTCCCTGTGGAACTCTGGGCAGCTCTCACAGCTTTTCTGTCACTCTCGGGTATTAACACGTGCTTTAGTTTCCAGGCATGAAGTCCAGTTTGGTTGAGTAACAAACCCGAGTCTTTCACCCCACTTAAAGCTTCTCTGCTCCCACAGTATGGACCTGTGCCAGGCAGGAAAGCAGCATGGGAAAGGAGGTGGGATTGAATTCTTCAGTGTTTTCCTGCTCTTGGACTCCTTCCCCTCCTCTCTGGTGCTCTGGTTTCTCCAGGGTTAGGCTAGAGAGCAAGGAAGAGGCAGAAAACGCCACTCTGGTGCTCTTGTTGTAATTACACTGGTAACCTCTGGGTGGCGCCAGTACCTGCATGCTAATGCCAGCTCTTAGGAACTTGCTCTTGGGCTCCTCACAGATCTCTTTTGCTGGGTCCTTCTACTACAGTTCCCTGATGCAGCATGACTCTAGGGAGTCTCTAGCCTCGGTAACTCCTATGTGTCCCCTCTGGTGGGATCACTTTGTCCTTCCAGGTGACCCGAGTCCTCCCTTTGGAGGGATCCGTATCTAACCTGGGAAGCACAGGTGCCTCTTTCCCTCACTACAGTGTCCCAGTCCAGGTCATTCTCTAGACAGATCCCTTCCCTCTGCTCCAGGACCCCTCTGCCCAGCCGCCCTCATCTCACATTCAGACAACTTCAGGTATGGGGCAGCTCTAGATCCAGCCTTTCCATTTCTAGAATTAGCTACCTATCAAATTCTCTGAGACCTGAAACCCAGCCTTGGGTGGCTTAAAAAGGAGAGCTACTTCCCATTCCCTGAGGGCAAGGGAAGGACAAATGTCACAGCACATCAAGAGTTTTCTAAAGCACCCCCACCTCCCAATCTCTGGGACAAATCCTCCTGCAAGCCCAGGTGACAAACAAGGCTGCAGAGCTGCTTTCCATTTGGTGCACACCCTACCTAGGTGGTCTCACCCCGCTGTTTACTCAGATGAAACTCTGATGAAAAGGAACGGCATATTTAACATCCTGTAACCCTAACCACACACACTCTTTTGGAAACAGTTCTGTTCAGCATGAAACATTCCAGAGGAGTCAGGATGATTAAGATTCTACTACAAAGGAAGTGGGTGGGAATGCCTGTCAAAATCTACCAGGCCAACATCATCACATTCACTGCGATGATCTCTGGGAAGAATTTGGAAACTTAAACACGTTAAATACTCAGGGTTACTGAGCTTTGAGAACTCCTAAAGACCTCCCTTTTGCATTGATTGCCAGATAGCTTGTCGATATCCTAAACAAAATAGAGTTATACCAACCATCTCTCTGAGACCATTCACTGAATGGTCTTTGTAAGACTGTGATCCAACTCCTGGGCTTTCATGGAGAGACAGTATAATGAGGAACCATATACAATTTCCTTTTAGCTTTATTTGAAATATCAGGAAAAAAGCAAATCTAATGGAGAAATAACCAATTACCTTTAATCTTCCTATAGATATCAAAATTGTGAGATAAAGCGGACAATTCCAGAGACCTAAAGTAGAATCCAGAAACACCAACATTGCCTTACAACTCCCACAAAACAAGACACAAGACTGAAAATTGGCACACTGCAGGTGAGTGTTCTGCCTTATTGGGCCAAGTTCAATTACAAGTAGACAGCAATGCAGTTTTTCTGGAACTTTGGGTAATTGTCTGGGTCACAATGGAGGAAGAAACAATTGGGAATATTTATTTTAAATATCAAGAACAGGAATAAGCAGTTTGGGTATAGCTCAGTTGGTAGAATGCTTGCTCAGCATGCACAAGGCCCTGAGTTCAATCCTCAGCAAGACCCCCTCCCCCCCAAAAAAAAAAGAAGAAGAAGAAGAAAACAGTTTTGATAGCAGTAGAAAAGTAGCCTTTGACTAAAACATCCTCCTTGCCCTCCAGCCTCCCTCAACATCTTTACAGCCAAGAGTACTATTTCTTTTTTTAAAAATATATATATTTTTAGTTTTAGTTGGACACAATACCTTTTATTTTATCTATTTTTATGTGGTGCTAAGGATTGAACCCAGGGCCTCGCACGTGCTAGGCAAACGCTCTACCGCTGAGCCACAACCCCAGCCCCAAGAGTACTATTTCTTAACCTATTATTTATTATATCTCAATAAAGAGCTTATTGAGACCTTTTCTTAATCTCCCCCCATGAAATTTTAATATAACCATATGTATTTATGTATCTATATCTACATATATACATACATATAAGTATCAGTTTATGTGCTAGATGTATTTCTGTGTTTAAAGGGGAAGACTTTCACCCCCTAGTGAGACTTCCTAGTTAATTCCTAGGGCTGCCTTAACAGTATGGTGAGTGGGTGGCTGCCGTGTTTCTAATGTGTGCCCCAAAGTTCATGTGTTGGAAATGTAATCCCCAGACCCCCATGGTGATAGTGTTTTTGGGGAGGGGCATTTGGGAGGTAATTAAGATTAGATGATGTTATGAAGTTGACATCCCCACACTGGGATTAGTGGCTTGATAAGAAAAGAGGCCTGAGCTGGCATGGTTGCTCTGCCTTGCCATGCCTTGTGCCATGTTATGATCGCCAGATGTAGCCTCTCTGTCTTGGACTGCCCAGCCTCCAGAACTGTAAGAAATACATCACCGTTCTTTGTAAATTACTAGATTCAGGTTTTTCACTAAGAGGACTAAGTGGCTTAAAAACACACACATTTATTCTCTTATGGATCTGGATGCTGGAAGTGTGCAGTCAAGGCACCGGCAGGTCCATGCTGTGTTCCATGACTCTAAGGGAGAATCCTTGCCTCGTCCGGCTCTGGCGGCTCCAGGTATTCCTTGGCTTGTGGCTGTGTCACTTCAGTCTCTGCCTCCATCTTCACCTGACTCTTCCCTGTGTGCCCTTTTCTGCCTCTTAGAAAGACACTCTCATTGGATTGACAGCCCACCCTTAATCAGTATCTCATCTTGATTCTTTTTTCATTGTATCTGCAAAGACCCTATTTCCAAATAAAGGTTACTTTCTGAAGTTCCAGATGGACATGATTTTTGGGGGACACTCTTTAACCCATTGCGGATACCAAAGATAAATTTTTGGCCCCAGGTTGTGGGCAATATCATCCCCATTGAGAATGCACACCCCATCATCTCAGTCCGGTTTACTTGGAGAGGTGAATGTCGTCCGCTCTCTGGAGAGTTCCCCTGTAAATCTCTGTAGCTCCCCACTAATAGACCTTGTTTTGCCTTCACAGCAGCGTTCGGTGGAAAGTTTTATTATTTTCTTCATTGATCAAGAAGCTGAACTCTAAGAATCCTAGCCAAGATAACTCAGTTGCTAAATGGGGAGGTAGGTGATTTGCCTGGTTTCCAACCTTTGGATGTCACTTCCATTACCTGATATTCTCCACCACCTGCCCCCTCCCCTGCTCCCCCAGCGGTGCGTGAACCCTATCCATCTGAGTGTGTTCCACTTTGCTCTGGGAACCTTTTTTACCCAGAATGTGAATAACATTCCACATAGTATCATTTCTATTTTTAGTCTCTGTGATTTAAAAGCCAACAGCCATATGCCAAATATGTTTCTGCTTTCATGCTTCAACGTCTTGCTCTATGAGATAGAGTCTTTCATACAGGGACCCCATGAATACTGGATGGGAAGCAGGTGGTTCAGCGTGCCAGTCATTCAACACCCCGTCAGATGCATGCAGTGAAGCATTTTGGAGACCTCTCAGTTCTCTTCATGTGGGTGCATGTCGTGCGCCAACTTAGGAAGGGCATACCGCTTGTTCTGGAGCAGAGCTTGCGTTTGTTACAGCATGCCCCAGCAGCAACTTACTAAGGTGGGTCTTCATCCCAGACCAGTAAACTTGGAAAGCATTACTATTATCATCATTTGATGTTTGCGTAGTATGCGAACTTCTTCACCATGTCCTTATTTAACATGGAGAAATAAACATTTCTAGGCTATTAATCACGTGAAGGTATACTGAGTAACCACTTTTTTCTGGGTCTCATTTCATCTTCCTCAAATTTCTCAAAATAGGGCTTATGGATAGCATGGTTCTCTAGCTTCCAGAAAAATGCAACTTCCCCCTGTTTCAATGGTGTTTTGGTCATTTCAGTGGGATCTTTGAGTGGAAGCCCTTGAACACAGCGTGTCCCTCATGGTTAGCCAGAGTTATGATATGGCAACCGTCCGCCTCAAGAAAGGTTTACTTTCTGCCTGTGTCCAAAGTGGGTCAGCTGAGGTACTTAGTCCTTATCACAATTACTCTGGGATCCAGTCCCTTGGAGCAGCCACCACCTTAGAGGTACCAGTTGGTATGGCAGAGGGAAAAAGTATGTCACAACTTAAACACCAGCCCTTAAAACGTCAGTTCGTCAAAGCAAGTTCCATGGCCACACCTAACTTCAAGAGGCAGTGCAACTATACTGTACGCCCACACAGATAACTCAGGAAAATTTCATGCAGTGACTTAGGTTCTGTGCTACCCTTAAATCATATTTGGAAACGTTACCATTTATATTTTTGGTTAAAACCATGTAAAATGCTACCAGGACGTTGGAATCTGGAGACTAAGTCTTCCATTTACTGTCCTGTACCTTTGGGTAGGTCACTTAACCTCTCTGAGTCTCATTTCCTTTCTCAGTGTTTCCATAATCGCCCCCTGGTCTGCCTACCTTGTTTGGTGTTGGTGAGTATCAGTGAGATATTATACATGAAAATATTTTGAAATGTAAGAAGGGCTATATAAATAAAGATTTCCCATATTGCCATATGTCTCTCTTGGATAGAATAATCATCCTAACCCTATATTAGATCAAAGATGAAATATACCCATTTGAAGATGAGCACCTTTCTCTGCAAATGATTAGGTTCAAAATGAATGCACAATATCCCGGAGGAAAGGGCTGTGACCCACATAGCACCTGGCGCAGCTTCCAAAGCATCATGTTCACGGGGGTCCTGGAGCCATGGTTCATTTGTCTTTAGACACTTATAGGAATTCTGATCAGACCTGGAAGGATGGTCTCCAGTCTTGTGTGTTGACTCTTTGTGGGAGTTGACAGGTGAAAGATTGATCAGTCGGAAAGAGCACACACTTCTTTCATACCATACTGTGACTGTACGATAAAGTTTCTGGGACGGTTTGTGGGACTCCTTTAACATGGACTTCCTAAGTGATCTTCCTCCCTTGGAGCTTCCTGAAGAGGAGCGCTGACTAGTGCTCTTCTCGGGCTCTGCCCAACAGGTTCCCTAACTCCTGAATTTCACAGAACACCAGGGAATGTGTGACTTTTAGGGCCCCCCCAGCTCCAAATCCCATGCACTGAACACACATCTCCAGATTTGCCTCAAAGAAGTTGGCCCTTCCTTCGTGCCTCTTTTATTCATTAAACACTTATAAGGTGTGGAGTGCTGGGCTGGCGACTGAGTTAGTATGGATACAAAATTAATAAGCTCCTGTCTGCCCTTGAACAGCTCACAGTGAGTTGGAGGAGACGAGGCAGCTGTCATGCGCCGCATGTCAGGGTGGGTATCTGGGAAGCGTGTCAGGGGAGCCTAGCAGTCTGTAGACGTCAGGGACAGCTCCAGTAGGCGGTAAAGTGCAAATGGAGTCTTGAGATTGACTGTCAATACAGAGGGGGAGAATCGGGGGCAGAGGAGCAGCCTATATAAAACACAGAGGCTGGAAACGTTTTATAATATGAAATTTGTAAAATGGTCATGGTGCTCTGCAGAGCATGCAAGATTTTCCCTGAGCCAGGGAGGCCCAAGTTTCACCCCAAATCAGTTACCGCCATCCCGGAAGGTTAACAAAAGGTATAATAAACATACTTTGTCGTATGTCTCTTAGAGAGACTAACAATGCTGACCCTGTGTCCCTTACATCAAAGGTGACATATTTGTGTCTGAAGTATGGAGCTCAGAGAGCCCTTTCCCAGTTTCGCTCCCTTTGTCTTTTTTCTGTCTCCTCTCTGGCTTCCTGCCCACCCCCACCCCTAATCCAGGTTCTGGCTCCATGGAACTGCTTCCCCTCAAGGACAAGCCATTCTGCCCCTCTGTTATGAGTGCTGAATCTTGGGAAGGTAAGAGCAGACCTTGCATTCATCAGGCTAGGGCTCCCACTGGATGAGTTCACCTGTCTCTCATTTTTTAATTTATTTTAAACTTTTTAGTTGTAGTTGGACACAATATCTTTATTTTATTTTTATATGGTGCTGAGGATGGAACCCAGGGCCTCCCACACACTAGGCAAGCGCTCTACTGCTGAGCCACAATCCCAGCCCATTCTGTCTCTTGCTAATGCCTACCACCTCCTAAGCTTAATGCTGACACATTTCTTCTCATGAAGAAGAGGAGTAGATGGGACAAAGTTGTGTGTTCCCTTCACTTTCTGGGAAGAGATGAAAAATCTCAGAGCGTAGCTGCATCTTGGAGTTGGCTCTGTTCACGGCCACCTCCGCCAGTCTCCCTGTGTCCAGGTCAGACCAATGAGCCCCTTCTTTGGGACAGGTGATGCAAAGTCAAGAGCTTCCCTAGCCAGCTCCTTTTTTTTTTTTTATTTTTGGTCGTTCAAAACATTACATAGTTCTTAATACATCATATTTCACAGTTTGATTCAAGTGGGTTATGAACTCCCAATTTTACCCTGTATACAGATTGCTGTATCACATCAGTTTCCCTTCCATTGATTGACATATTGCCTTTCTAGTGTCTGATGTATTCTGCTGTCTGTCCTATTCTCTACTATCCCCCCTCCCCTCCCCTCCCCTCCCCTCCCCTTTTCTCTCTCTACCACTTCTACTGTAAATCATTTCTTCCATTTGTATTATCTTGTCTTACCCCTCCTTTCCTCTTATATGTCATTTTGTATAACCCTGAGGATCGCCTTCCATTTCCATGCGATTTCCCTTCTCACTTCCTTTCCCTCCCACCTCTCACCCCTGTTATTGTAAATCTTCTTCTCAAGCTCTTCGTCCCTACCCTGTCCTTGTTTCCTCCCCTTATATCAAAGGAGTCATTTGGTATTTGTTTTTTAAAGATTGACTAGCTTCACTTAGCGTAATCTGCTCTAATGCCATCCATTTCCCTCCAAATTCTATGATTTTGTCATTTTTTAATGCAGAGTAATACTCCATTGTGTATAAATGCCACATTTTTTTTATCCATTCATCTATTGAAGGGCATCTAGGCTGATTCCACAATCTTGCTATCGTGAATTGTGCTGCTATGAACATCGATGTAGCGGTGTCCCTGTAGCATGCTCTTGTTAGGTCTTTAGGGAATAGACCGAGAAGGGGAATAGCTGGGTCAAATGGTGGTTCCATTCCCAGCTTTCCAAGAAATCTCCATACTGCTTTCCAAATTGGCTGCACCAATTTGCAGTCCCACCAGCAATGAACAAGAGTGCCCTTTTCCCCGCATCCTCTCCATCCTAGCCAGCTCCTTAAGACAGCGTAAGGAGTTTTGTTAGATTCTTACAAAATACATAATGACCTTGAACTGTGACTTGGGGTCGGCAGAATAAACCAAAGACAAAGTCAGAACATCTTGGCGAGGCATTTGGTCTTTGAAAGTTTGCTGTTGTTCTTTATCATGTTGGAAAAGGTCCCAGGACTAGTCTTCACTGGGCAAGGGTTTTGTTCTGGTTAGTGCAGTCCTAACAGCCCTCACAGACTGGAATGATCCTGAATGATTCTCTATATTGGCAGCTAGGTCCCACTGTCTGTCCATTGTGGCCACTGTCTGTCCATTGTGGCTGCTGAAAATGAAGAGAAATTGCAAGTGACCCATAATACAGAGTCACTGTGTTCCGAGAGATGTGGTGAGCTGATTCTAACATCCCCAAAGCTGGCCTGCCTTTCAAAATGGCACATGGCTTGACGTGAAGTTTAAATTCATCTTGGGCAGACTCTTCCCCTGCCACTCTGGGTTTCTTGGTGATATTTCCTTGAAGCAAACCTGTCCCCTCTCCCTCCACAGTCCACTGAGTTTTCTTTCAGTTTACCACTTTACACTGTAATCAAACGATGTGGCGCTCAACCAAATAATGTCTGTTTTCAAAATTCAGCATTTAGCTGCTTACCCGTAGCTTCAGTAGATTTCTGCTGAGAGATGTTCAGTGGCTTCCCACAGACTTAGACTCCCTTCTGGCTTATGTACTTAGCTAAGAATCATCCTGGGTAGTTTGGGGCTCAGGGATTCAAAGGATAGCTTTGAGTTTATGCCCCGGGGCTTTCTTTATTATCCCTAAGTACTTACAGGATGTAATAAGATTAGGAAGTTTACCCCAGCTCATGTTCTCTCACTTGAATTATTATAAGTATATATATATATATATATATATATATATATATATATATATATACATATATGAAGAGTATAATATATTCCCATTCACATATATAACAATATGATTCAGCCTTAACAGGAAGGAAATCTAGCAGTTTGTAATGACACGGATAAACCAGGAGGACATTATGTTAAGTGAAATAAGCCAGGCACAGGAAGAAGAAATACTGCATCATCTCATTTATATGTGGATTCTTAAAAAAATTTGAATACATAGGAACAGAGGGTAGAAGAGTGGTTTCCAGAGGCAGGAGGAGTGAGGAAATGGGAAGCGTGTTTAGAGGCTTCCACACTTGCAGGTATGTAGGATTTGGTGAGCTAGCGGTGGAGTCCATAGCATGCAGACTGCAGTTAATAATTTCAAACTGTACACTGAAAACTTGCTAGAAGAGTACAGCTCTGTCAACACAGGTGCATACAGATAACTATGGAAGGAAATAGGTGTGTTAAGTTGCTTGACGGTGAGGTGACGTTTAAGCTGATATCTGAATACCAAGAAGGAGAAGATTTGGAAAGGTCAAGGGCAGGGGTTCAGTGAAGAGAAAACAGGTAGGCCCTAGGGTGGAATGAACTTGGAGTGTTAGAGGAAGAGAAGGAAGGTCAGAGTGGCCATAGCGAAGTGGGCACAGGGAGGGCAATATGAGCTGAACTGAGGCCACTGGTCGTTTAGGGCTCTATAAGCCGATAAAAAGGAATTGGATTTTTCTCCAAAGTCTGTCTTGGTGGGCTGAGAAGGCTGGGCTCAGGCAGAGGAAGAGTGATTTGAATTCTGTGTTATGTTGAGACAGGCCTACAAGGTGACATGAGTGGGACAAGGTGTTGGGCTGAAGTGGTGTGGGTGAGAGTCCATGGTGGCTTGGACAAGGTTGGCAGTGGCTTGCTCACCCAGGTGTTCTATGGTGCTCCTTCTTGGGGACAATGGAGCACAGGAGAGATCTAAGATGAGGGGGTCTTACAGAAAGTTCTGTCCAGTGGAACAGGGAGTCCGGGTGGGCTATCATATGGTGTGGTATGCAGGAGAGGATCAACCTTGCCCTTGGCTCTTGGGTGGGAGGTCACCTTGAAAACCTTGGCACATCCTACCTGGCTGTTACCTGGGGGCATGGGGCCATTCTAGGTAGTGTGTGCTAAGCATGTGATTTATGGCGGGGGGCCTATCAGCCCAAACTTTGGAAAGGCTAGAGACCAAGGTCAGTCGAGTGGACAGTCAGCCTTGTCTATGTGACTGAGCCCCAATACGAGGTTTTGGGCACCAAGACGCAGATGGAACTGCTTGGCTGGCGCCACTCTGTGTGGGTTGCTGCACACTGTGACTGAGGGAAGTAAGCACTGCCTGCCGACCTCACTGGGTGGGGACACCTGCAGCTGCCTGCTTGGAACTCCCCTGGGCTTGGCCCTGTGGGCCTCTTCCCTGGGCTGCTTTTTCTCTGTCTTTTGCAGTAATAAACAATGGGGGATTTCAGTGGGTTTGATAGGTCCTTGCAGTGAATTGTCAAACCTGTGGGGGATTTTGCTGACTCCTGAACTTGAAGTAGGTATCATAGGTAAGGGTAGTCTTGGGGACCCCCAAACTCTGTAATGAGGGTGTATAAACTCAACCCAAAGAAGACCTGGGTGATCCAGTTCTCATGCTTCATTGGTCAGTTGAGTCTTGGGAGGCCCAAGGAGGAAAAAAGAGACTAAAAAAAAAAAAAAAAAAAAATCCTGTTGTCTCTTGGCAAGTATCTCAGGGCATTTCTCTTCTCCTTTACACCAATGTCACATTGAGAATCATCTGAAGCCTTCAGACCAGAGAGCTGCCTCGGGGTGTGGCCTGCAGAGACCTAGAGAAAGGCAAAGGCTTCTGTCATTGCACATTATGAGGCCTGGGGGAAGAAATGACATTTGTGATATGCCAGACACAAATATGGTTTCCATCTCATGGAATCCATTCATCGCTACGTGAAAAAGGAAGCCGACAGGACTGAAAAGTGAGTTGGAGAGTTTGATTAATCCACCTCCCACAAAGAAGGGCTGGTGTGTGTGTGTGTGTGTGTGTGTGTGTGTGTGTGTGTGTGTACATGGATCATGGATCTCATCCTCCAGAAAAAAATGAACCCTGGCTTCAGGCAAATTTCCTATAGAGGCTTCTCTGCATACAGCTGATGGTTGCAGCATGTGGAATTATTTAAAATCGAAGACTTTGATTGAAAATGAGGACGTGGCACTCCATTTACCATCCTCTTCTCTGCGGTTGAAAGGCCTCTTCAGAACACAAGCCAAGAGCTGTTGCTATTTTTACAAAGTAGTAAGTATCCTTCCATGGGCTTAAGGAGGGCTTCTCCCTTGGGTACTTCTCAGAGCCTCCCGTGGAGGTTGTCAGAGACCTGCTGGATACAGTCATCTTGGAAGAGTATGTCTTGTTTCAGAGACTCCAAGGACAAGGGCCGCAGGAGCGATGGTTCAGAACTTTGGAAACTGAACATTCCCTCCTGGATATCTCAGCATGGATCAGGAGGGCATCAGACATTGATTGCTGCCTAAGTCACCATTAACTTAGTGGCCTAAGACAGCACATGTCATCTCACAGTTTCTGTGGGGAAGCATCTGGGCCCAGTTAGCTGAGTCCTTGGTTTTTAGAGGTCCCTATGAGTCTGTGGTCCATTTGCTCCTCTGAAAGTTCAACTGTGGAATGATATAATTCTGCATCCCTTCGAGTTGTTGGCCGAATTCGGTTCCTAGAGAATGGTCTGATGGAGGGTCTCGGATCCTCTCTGGCTGCTGGCTGGAAGTCACCTTCCGTTCTCTGCCGTGTGGGTCTTTCCAACATAGCCACTTACCATATCCAAATAGGCAAAGGGAGGAAACAATTGAGAGTCTGCTAGCAAGACAGAGGACAAAATCTAACCACATCCGGCCACCTCTGCTGCATTCTGTTGGTCAGTTCCTGCCCCAGGGGAGGGGATTGCATAAGAGTGTCAATGACAGAGGCTGAGATGGTTGGAGCCATCTTAGAGTCAGCCTGCCACAGGGTGTTCCCAGTCGAGGGAGGCATAGTAATGTCCTTTTTAAAGAAATATGCCTTATATTCCTGAGTTTCAGAAATATCCATGGATACTTGCAGCAGGAGATTGCATTTTGGAAGCTGCTCTGATGTCCTGGTAGCAAATTTGTTTAAGTATTTCAGTGCATTTCCTCATCTTTCCTACGAAATGTGATCTTCCAGAAAATTTATTTCCCTTTGTTCCTATTTTTAACACTAATCTAATGGGGGAAATATTTGGTCTAAATGGAGCCTGGGAAGAGCTCAGATTCCTTGAGGTTGGGCCAAGGAGATTAGAACTTAGCTAGAGGGCAGCCCTGCATCTGCTCAGGGCAACTTTCTGAACTTGGCTCTTCTCAGTTTTACCACTTCTCTTGAAAGCTGGTTACACTTAACAGAGAACCAGACACCCACACCGCCCCAGAGCTGTTCCCTGGAGCTGTCTCCTGACAAAATGTTTCTGGGGAAATCCACGCCCTAACCTCTGGAATTCTAAAACCTATTGAACCTATTTCCACTCATTTCTTTGTGGACGTAACTAAAGGTTGCAGATGATATTATGACAAATACATTTCTATGTCTTTCATAAATGTGCAGACATCTCAGGGATTAGACGGCCGCTTGCTGGTGTTGGCCACCTAAGAATGGAGAGTTAGGCAAGTTCATTCAATTGCCCACTCACACATTCACCTTTGTTGGCTCATTCAGGAGCACTGGTTGGCTGCTCCCTCTGACAAGCTGTCCCTCATTCCGTTCTTCAGGACATTTCTTCTTAGTGTGCACAAATGTGTCGCCCTGTTCCAGCCTCTGCTAGAGACAGCAAGCTTCTTATCTCTAGCACCTGCTGTGAAATTAGCATTTGCCTATGCCTAAACATAGGGTGTCAGGGGTGATTCTTTGGCCCAATCAAATCAGCAGCTCTTTCTGCAAGGTCTCCTGGGGACCCAGGTGCTATCACATTGGGTTGGACCCAAGAGTATACAAGATACTTTTTTTCCTGGCATGGTTGGGGTAGTAGTGGATGGATAAGAGGAAGAGATGGGAATGATGTTGGCAACATGAGGATTGGAGTAGGTGATTAGTCTTTAAAAGAAAATGCAACATGGTGGAGCCCTGTGTCTGCAGGAGGCCTAGAGGTGCTTCTAAAACAGGTCACTGCACATAGAATCCCCCAGGGGAAGGTTTTAAAATGGAAATCACACAGGGCTGCAGTGCTGCAAGCCTGTAATCCCAGCAGTTCTGGAGGCTGAGGCAGTTCAAAGCCAGCCTCAGCATCTTAGCAAAGTTCTAAGCAACTCAGCAAGACCCTGGGGATGTGGCTCAGTGGTGAAGCACCTCTGGGTTCAATCCCCACTACCTAAATAAATTAATTAAATAAATAAAATGGAAATCACATCTCCTTTCCAGATATCTTGCCTTGGTTTAGATTCCTAAACACTGCCTAGGAATCTGCATTTGGAGTTCTTCACAATTCAGATGAACCATGTAGAGAGAACCATTTAGAAACAAGGGGACCTTAGCAAAATACGTAGATCACATGAGAACCAAAAGAAAAAATAATCTAGGGATGAATTTCCTATTTGTTTTCCCCTTCATTTATTTCAGATACATAATCACCAACACAATACAAGCGACTCATTATTTTTGACCAGAGGCAGAAATGACTGCAATGCTTATTGGGCGAGAGGAACCTGAAGGATGAAACTCCACCAACTGGCTAAAAGCTTCTGTCAGTCATTCCTCCCTCTCAGGGGGCATTTATTCACTTGCTCTCTTTTCTCTCATTGAAGATCGCAGTCACCTATACTTTGTGAATGAGAGTCGGCAGCCTTTCGCCGCTAGACCCATAATGCTGCCTTTGGCCAACCAGACAATGTGCCCTTTATATCTCTGCCTCCAAATCACACTCTAAACCCACTGCCATTGTTCTTTCTTGGGTAAAGCAAACTGCAATTCTGGAATTGCAAGGACCCAGAGCGGGAAACCGCTGATCTACTGAAGAAAAAAAAAAATAGACCAAAGCCCCAGGAGAATATAATATAATGTAATATGATATAATGCAAGAGTGTAATCAAATATCCACCCACACGTGTCTACATGTTTGTAATGTTTTTATGATGTAAAGTTTCTGTGATTTTTATGAAATGGTATATTTATGGAAAAAAAGAGGCAAAAAGATGGACCTCATATTATTTTTCCTCCTTTTGGGGACTTGGGGTTGAAACTAACTGTGGGAAACTATTACTTTTTATATCTTTGTAATGCTTTGCTTGTTAACAGTGATCCTATGTATTTTTATATTAAACTTTTAAAAAATATATTTATTTTTAGTTGTAAAGTGTATGAAATATCTTTATTTTATTTTTAATGTGCTGCTGAGGATCCAACACATGCTAGGTGAGCACTCTACCACTGAGCCACAACCCCAGCGCCTGGTATTAAATTTTTTAATGGAACCTTTCAGTGTATAATTACTGCAAGGAAGTTCTGGCTTTCATAAAATAGGTCCCAAGTATGTTCAAGGTAAAGGAGGAGCCCAGGGGAAGGTCACTGGCCTCTGTCAAGTGCTTTTGCTCAGTTGCTCAACGTCTTTTGAGTTGCCAGTGATGTGAGCTGACCTGCCACCTGCTGTCCTCTTTTGCTACAAGGGGAGTCATTGTCCCCAAGAGGCCCTGCAGGCATCAACCAGGAATACAAGACACCCCAAGATGGGCAACATGGCAGGATTTCTAATACGACAACAATTGTACCCTGATTTCAGAATCAAAAATTTTGTTGTCCTGAAAGTGACCAACGGCTTATTCCATAAAAATGACCAGCAAAAGTCAGGGGCCTGAGCAAGTGTTGAGGCAGGGGCAGAAAACTGTACCCTTACTGAATAAATCTTTAAAGGTGGCTAGAAAGTAAAAACAGTTGCTTTTTTTTTTTTTTTTTTTTTTTTTTTTTTTTGGTACTGGGGATTGAACCCAAGTACACTCTACTGCTGAGTTACATCTTTAGCCTTTTGTTTTTTGAGACCAGGTCTTGCTAAGCCATCCAGACTGGCCTCAAACTTGAGATCCTCCTGCCTCAGCCTCCCCTGTTGCTAGGATTACAGGTATGTGCCACTGTGCTGGCAAAACATTACAGTGTCATGCTAAGTGAAATAAGCCAGATCCAGAAAGTCAAGGGTGGAATGTTCTCTCTCATATGTGGAAGCTAGGGAGGAGTGGGGAGAATATAAGAAATATTAAAAAAAAAAAAAGGGTGGGTTTCAAAAAAATAGAAGGAAGACCAATAGAATACAGGAAGGAGATTGAGAGGGAGGGAGAAATGGAGGGCCTGGGCAAGTCCTGGGGAATGAAATCTACCAAATTGTGCTAAGTCTATGTATGAATATGCCACAATGAATCTTATATGTATATATGTATACATGTGTAATATATATGTAATATTATGTAATATTAAAAGAACTAATAATAGAAGGGAAGATCAGTAGAATAATAGGATGGGGAAAGGGGAGAGGAGAAGGGAAGGGAGTGAGGTATGAGATTGATCAAATGATGTCATGTGCATATACGAATATGGCATAATGAATCCCACTATTATGTGTAGTTATAATGCACCAATTTAAAAAGTTGCATATTGATATTGATTTTATTCTGCTTGTGGTGCTTAGTTAACAGGCAATTTATCTTAGCTATTATGCCTGTAAAACAGACAAATTCAATTTTTAAGAAATTGTTGAAAACAC
This sequence comes from Urocitellus parryii, assembly GCF_045843805.1. NCBI lineage: Eukaryota > Metazoa > Chordata > Mammalia > Rodentia > Sciuridae > Urocitellus > Urocitellus parryii. The sequence goes on from NC_135534.1 coordinate 188,063,767, forward strand.
AAAAGAACAAATACCACATGGTTCCGTTTTTATGACAACCTAGAGCAGTCAGATCCGTAGACAGAAAGCAGGACGTCTGGTCCAGGGGGCTGGGAGTAGGGAATTGGGGAGCTGGCATTTAAGGGTGCAGAGTTTCAGTTTGGGAAAATGAAAATGTTCTGGAAATTGTGGTAGTGATGGTTGTTCAAAAATGTGAATATTCTTAATGGTAAGATGGTTAAAACAGTATATTTCAAGTTACATATACTTTACCACAGTCTTTTTTTTTTTTTTGGTGGAGGTACGAGGTGTATTCAACCACTGAGCCACATCCCCAGCCCTATTTTGTATCTTATTAAGAGACAGGGTCTCACTGAGTTGCTTTGCCTCTCACTTTTGCTGAGGCTGGCTTTGAACTCGTGATCCTCCTGCCTCAGCCTCCTGAGCTGCTGGGATTACAGGCGTGTGCAATGTGCACTGCTACCACAGTCGTTTTTAAGAAAGAAATTACTGAAAGAACTTAGTAGAAAATACAAAATGTTTCCAGAAACCTCTTCAAATGGGACATTCTTAGATGTTATCCCCCTCTCATTGTGGACTTCTTATAACCCCAGGGGAAATCTGCCAGGGTGACCCATCCTCCCACTGTGCCTAGGACCCCAGGTGTTTTCTAGAAGTGTGATTTTCAGAGCTAACACTGGAAACTCAAGGAAAACCAGGAAGACCTGGCTGCCTTAGCAGTCCCCAGCATGGTCCCCCAGTAAAGAAGAGACACTGGGCAGCAGGATTGTTGGCAGAGGAGAGCCAGGTGAGCCAGCGGGGGCAAGGCAGACCTGGGGTAGGAAAGCAGGACCAGCCAGGACCTCCCGCTACCACCACAGTGGTGATGTGCCCCTTTACACTTTCACCTGAAATCCAGTTGCCCTGACTTCTCTTAATTTAAGTTTTTTTTTTTTTTATTACTATCAATGAACAATTCAAATAAGCAAATTGTGCAGACCAGATCTAAGCTGAGGTGGGAGCGTTGACAAGGACACACTGAGGGACATAATGCAGAGACGGGCTGTTTTGAACGTGTCAGAGTTAACCCCCAAGGCTTCTGGAGAGTACATAAACAACCCAAATTGCTTCATCTGGTGACTCTCGTCTGGCTGCCAAGGGCAGAATCCCCAGACAAGCCCTTTTGCTGGCTGCCAGCTAATCAGCACTTTACCCAAACAATGAAAATCAAAGCTTGTGTTCCAAAGGGATTTGTGTTTTCAGTCTCCTCTCCTTTTCTTTTTGACATGTCAATCCTGTTTGTTCATTTAAAATTTTTGGCTTTTGTAAAATCAACCTATTATTGTTTACCATTGTATGTAAATAAAGGGCATGCTAATAATTTTACTGTATATCTTTGAGTTCTTCTTTGTTACTCTTGGAGGTGCCACTGGGATGTGGTCAGAGCAGAAATGTGTATATAACATGCACCTGGTCTGTAAATCGTCTGTACCGGAGCCCCTGGTCCTTGGCTCCCCTTCTCCTGGCTTGTGGGATAAGCCTTAGGTGGCAATAGAACTCTCTGGCCAAATCTGATTCTTAGTCACATCTGCTTCTGCTCCTTGCTGCAGTTGAACAGGACTGATTGACTCTACCCCAGTGGGAACAATGGAGGAATCGGGGTTTAATTTTCTGGCCAGGCCATTGACTGATCCCTGTCTAGTGGTAGCTGATAGGGGATCTGGAACCTGGTTCCCATGAATAGATTTTGTTAGTGCTTGCCTGAAGATTCTGATCTTTCCTGGACCTTGAGAATGCAAAGTTAAAAACATTTTTGGTGTTTCTCTTACCAATGGCAGAATTCTCTGCTTGTGTATTTTTATTTGAGTCATTTATGTTCCTCCATCTGACTCTACAGAGCAGAGCCTTTTTTTTTCTTCTTTGAAAACTGGTCATTTTTCATGTGCATTTATCCTGAACCCTATAGTGTCAATATCTGTAAAGTTAAAATTCTTGCACCCAAATTAAAATATCTGAATCTTTTGTGTTAAATGGTCAACTTTCATTTCTCCAAACAATCACATAATTCCAAATTAATTTTTTCTGGATTTATAAGGCTACAGAAAGGAGCTTATTACCATTGTAAAAAAATATGGACCTAGATAAAAGGAGAAAAGATTGTTTTGGTAAATTTAAAAGAAAATCACAATAACACATAGGTTCATAACATTGGTCATTCCCAAAAGCAGAAAGTAATGATTAATTACATATCATAAAGTATTTGGCATTTTTAAAAAACATTAAATTGTTTGCTTTATTTATTTATGTTTATGTGGTACTGAGGATTGAACTCACTGCCTCACACATGCAGGCAAGTATTAGGTATTAAGGGGAGCCTTTAATTGATCAATATTCTTAATACTTGAATCTATATTTCTATCTTAAATTCTTCTTATCACACCTCTAGTTAGCACCTCTAGTTTGCATAAGACTTGATAAAATTCTGTTTACAAATGTGAAAAAGATTTTGAGCAAATAAAAAGATATAATTTGTCCACCCCTGGAGTCAATAAATTAGATTATAAGGTCTAATAAAGTCTAATGGATCAAGCACATATTCCACTTAGATTTTATAAATAATACCAATTGTTTATGAAAATGTAAAATAAGAGAAATAAAAACTTCTATATGACTTAGGTTAGTTGACCATATAAAAATTTTTTCTTACTAAAGTGTACCTTGGGGTTAGAGTGGGGGAGATTTAACTGTAAATTTTGTTAATGGACTTAGTTACTAGGTTAAAAAACAAAATGCAAAAGTTTGCTTTTAACTATGTTGAATATTTTAAGATAAGATAATATAAAGGTATAGAAACAGTTCTCTTATTATTCATAACTAATATGACTCTGAAAGCTATACTAATTCAATGAATTAGTTTAAAAATGACTATCTCTTCCCTTTATGCCAATCTTGGATATATTCTTTCACAAAAAGTCTAATTTGTTTGAATTTCCTAAATTCTATATATTGGTTTATCTGGTTAGAAAAAGCTAATTTCTTTCTAAAAAGAAGTAAATAATGTTACTGTGGGAAAACAGCTATACAATTTCAGTTTTCTGCTTTCAGTTTTTTTTGGAGGGTCTGGAGAAAAAAGTTGGTTGCTTTCGTTAAAGATAATAATTAATAAAAAATGCTGAGATTTTAATGGTATCATATTTTGCAAAATAACTGTGTTTATACAAGATTGTAGATATATATTTTGTCTGTTTACCAAGAGAATTGTTACACTTTATTAAGACAGCAACTAACATATCTATACACATATGTATACATACAAGCATATGTAACACATTCACATATTTATTACACCTATGCATATAACATGCATGCAATGGAATATATGTGCATATGTACATGGATGTATATGTATAATTTGTCAGTTAGATAAATTGTAATGCTCTCCTTTATAAACAAGCCAAATATATCTATGATCTTATATGCTTACGGATATTTTGTAGTGTTATAAAATAATTCACCATATATAATACACACACACACACACACACACATACACACACATGCATACATACATTCTTATGCCTGACACAGATGAAGAAATCACAAGCATATAACAATTTGGAGGTCCTTCAAAGACCTTTCATTTCCTCAGCCATTTAAGAGTAATTCGCCAACCTGATGCCCTATCCTTCTGACTAGTGTGTATAATATCTCCTACAGTCAGTCTTCCATAAAACCACGTTATGACCATCAGAATTGGGAAATTAACCTTGATGTATCATTACCATATGATCCTTGAACTACATTCAAGTTTCTTGACATCCTTTGTAGGGGGAAAAGAGTCCAGTTCAGAATCATGAACTGTGCTTGGTTGTCATGTCTTTCGTCTCCTTCAATCTGGGAGGGTTCTTCACTCTGCTTGACTTTCATGACCTTGATGATTATGGGGAATGGAGGGCAGAGATTTGATGACATTACGGGCGTAAAGAGGAATTTGGGAAGTATTTATGAATGTGGGCAATTGGCAGAGGTGATGAGAAGGAAAGGTTGATAGAGTTCATTTTGTTCAAAGAACAACACTTAATTCAGAGAAGAGAGTTATAATGGAAAAAAGTGGCGATTGGTAGTTGGGAGAATTCTCTGCCAAATTTACTGGTGATGGAAATGTTGCTGCCTGAAAACCAAATGATTTCCTATTGGGCCTGACATGCCTAGTTCTCTAGATGAACATATAACCCAAAGTGCAGCTTTTGAACCATCCTACGCATGACTTAGTTTCCCATAAGCCTTCTGATACTCCCCCAGCACTCTAGGTGAGTGCATTGTAGAAATCAAGTTCAGCTTCTCTCCCAGTATTAATTCTCATCTCCTGACCTCTCTGTGGCTCTTACAGTAAGAAGCTTAATACATTTCTGAGATCACACACGGAGCACAGGTTGCTCCCAGTCCGAGGGAAATGATGATACGCCGTTCATTTGTTGAGCTCAGAATCTTCTAGTGGCACCTGTTGGCACCTCTTGAACGCCGCTCTGGCTGGGTGGGTGCTATCACCTTACACTGAGTTATTCAAGCCGTGAGAAACGGGCTCCATGCCTTTCTTTCACCCCACACATTCTGAGTTCTGGAGGTTTCTTGATTCTTCCATGCCAGCTGCCACTGCCCAAACGGAGGAACTCACCATTGTTTGTGGCAATCTTCGAACTGGCTTTTCTGCCTTTAGTCTCGTGGGCCCTGAAATCCATCATCTAAACTGGGCGCCAGTCCCTTGCTCACGTGACACAAGAGCCATGGCAGAAACGGAGAGGGAGATACATTGTTCAACCTCCAGATGACACCTTCCCTCACATCACAAGATACTGTCCAGACTCCCCAGAGGAGAGAAAATCGACACGATTTGAAATATAATAGAACATAAATTATGATTACAGATAAAATCAGCTAGGTCCATCATGAAACATGATTCTATTTGTTCCATCTGCCTCAACATTTTCAAATAGAAATTACAAACTGAAGAGAGACTGTGAGCGTCTCCAATTATGGTGGCCTGCTATAATTTGGGGGCACAGGGGGATTTGCTTTACCCTGTGTGACAACTTCACCTGCCCCTCACTTAAGTTTCTGTCTCCTCTTGCCTCTTTTCTAGCCTCATTTCCAGGATTATCTTTAACTATTTCCTTCAGGAACAGTTACTGCCCGGCCCCAGGGGACACCATCAGACTATGTCATACATAAATGGTGCCACTGGAATTGAGCAATACCATAGACCTTCTCCTTGTCCCACCCTCAAGCAAATGCCAGAAACGTGTGGCCATCGCTCCATTGCTTTTTGTTTCTGTGTCTTGGATTTTACTTGTTTCTCTTCCTGGAAAATATTCTCACTACTGTTGTTTTCCAAATTCTTGGACATAGAAGTGCACAGAGGCATACACAGACACACACACACTGCTGGCTGCGGGGTCTCATCCTTGCACACGTAATCTAGGCATCAATCCTTCAGGGAGCTTTTCCAATTCCGCACTCACCCTTGCTTTTGCATCCCTTACAATATTGTATTTTAACATAGACTATTTGTATGTTCATACCATGGCACCCAGCGCCATCTCTCCTGTCACGCAGAGCTCACATTAACGCCTTTCTGCAGATCACATTTTCCACCCCCAAATTGACCTTTCTCGATGATGGCTCAGTGGGATTATCTGCTCCTTTCCCTAGAAGCCCTATCCTTTCTATAAGGATGTCATTTTATGCTATGGATTCTTGGAAAACATCAAGCAGTACTTCATCCTAAACACACGTCCACCTAATACCATAGGTAGAAAGAACATTGATCATCTCAACCAAGTTGTATTGCCTCAAGCATAGACTATTTCCTTTTTATCATTTCTCCAGTATCAAAAGGAGAGAAGATAGATGTGTACACTTTGTTACCTATTGTGTGTGTGTGTGTGTGTGTGTGTGTGTGTTTTCCCTGATCCTTTAGAGGGCAACATCATATAAACAATACCATGTAGGCATAGGGCAGCTGATGTATAAAAATAAATGTGTCTGTGGCAACCAGAAACTCTAAAGACTGATCTGATTGAAGATGGATCCAACAAAGTCCAACTTTTTAGAGTCTTGCTCAAGAGGATTTTTTTCCCCATTATTTTATTTAACATGCTTATTGAGAGCATACTATGGGTTGGGTACTGTTGTGGAGGAACGTATGTTATGAATAAAAAATAGGAAAATAAATCCCCTACTCCCCGGATCCCTGGGTGCCTGTTTGCATTTGATAAAAAGTTCTATTCACATTTTTGTCAGGGCAAAGAAACATTCTGCCTTAGGAATAAAACCAAGTTTTCAACTCTCAGAAGGGAGAAATGGCTTTTAACTTTTTATATGATCCTTCTCAAAATAGGTTCCAAAAAAATCTTGAGGTCCCTCCTACCTAGGATTGCTTTTAATATTGACATTTGATATTGTATCAGGAGATGAAAGTATTTAATGGTACACATAAGCCTCTTTTTAAAGATAACACCAAGTAACCCAATAGCTTCTCCATTTTCCCTTAGCATAGCAGAGCTGATAGGACTATACTAAATTAAGTATTAATAGCCTTTTATCAATTATATATTACCAAATCTTCCGACTCTCGGCTTAGCCGATAGGCCACATATCTGGGTGACACTGGGCAGGCTTCTCTCTCATGTGTGGTAAAGGAGCAGCTATCATCCTTGGCAGTGTCCCCCGGAGGAGTCCATGGTGTCACCGGGTGATCTCTGAGGGATCATTGTTCATCTTCTATCATAGGTCAGACTTGGCAGTGGTGAGATCAATGTTCTCGCTACATCTGTGCACACATAATCATGGGCTGTTCTGAACACATACGTCATTTTGTAGTGGGTGGGAGGATTCTAAAAACAGAAAACAAATAGGTCTTTTCAGCTAGAGGAAAACAACGGATGCGCTTCCACCAGGAAGATCCAGGTCACTTGTAGAAATCTGTGTTGGCTGTTGGCAGGTAACCCCAGGGTCTCTGCCAGTGCCAGGGGACTGATCCCAGGCGTCATGCAGGACTCAGAACTCAATGCTATTAGTGTCTCATCCGAGCACACACACGAATATACAGAGAAAAATCAATAGGAAGACTGTGAAGCAGAGAGATAACCTTCATCCGTGTTTAACTGAAGAAAAGATCTATTTGTATCTTGCCAATGTCCTTCCTGTCAAAACCCTAGGAGCTACTTTTCCCCAGAGTCAGTAGAACTACAAGCAAGTATCTGAGGTGACATATTTCAGAGGGCACTTAGGGCTAGTCAAAGAAGATCAGACATGAAAGCTAAAAGTGACACCATGATATGAATCCCAGCTCTGTAAACCAAGTGGAAATCTAAAGATCAACAAAACTCAGTAAATTATTCAGTTACACATACAAACCCCAAGTTCTAGATGAACAAATATCTAGTTTCTGTTTGAAATATCTTTCTTTCCTACATGGCTCTAATAATATTACTTACCTGGAAGTATAAAAAGAAAGCGGAGTATGTTATAAAATCTTTAAAATATGGAAAGTGCCTGGTGTGGTGGCCCACGCTTGTAATCCCAGCAGCTCGGGAGGCTGAGACTGGAGGATTGCAAGTTCAAAGCCAGCCGTGGCAATGGTGAGATGCTAAGCAACTCAGTGAGACCCTGTCTCTAAATAAAATACAAAATAGGGCTGGGGATGTGGCTCAGTAGTTGAGTGCCCCTGAGTTCAATCCTGGCACCAAAATAAAAAAAAGGAAAGCTTTTTAGACATAATATTTCTGGTTGAAGGCGTATAATTGAAATCCAGTCATGACCAGCAATGACAACACTGTACCTGTTTTGATATTTTAATTATCAACCCAATGGTTTGCTTTTGGCTTGTTAGTGTTGGCTTGGGATGGTGCCTTAGTCATGATCCTGGGCTTGTTTTGCTCCCTTGTTTTTCAGTTAGACGCTTAAAATTATAGTAAAATCTCCATGTATCCAGCACTGACAAGGGACACAGTGCCACACGAACACTGAAGACATTTTCCAGATAGCTAAACTTCAGCCTTGCCAAGTACAGACACCAAAGCCTACCATGAACAGGGATGTGGAAAACCTATTCAGTCTCCACCACAGGTGCAGAGCAGGCACCCTGGGGATGACTGGGTGGGGGGGTGGGGGGGGGCAGGCTGTGCGCTCTTCCAGACCCAGCCCAGACCCATGTGGGTGGCCATGTTCTCTTTGTGTGCCGATTTTCACACTTTTCTGCCTTGCCTGTGGCTAGTACTGTCTGAAGTGACCCTTCTCCTGTCTCCCTCCAGCCCCTTCTAATTGTCTGTTTCTATTTATAGCAAACCAGAAAGCCACTGGACCAAACATGCTACCTAGTCAATGCAGAGTTGTGTTTGTTTTGACTTAGGGAACACTGAGACCTGGAGAAAGCCAAGAACCCTAATTCTCTACCCACCTCTCCCCACATCATCCCCAGCTGTAGTTCTGCCTAGAATCTCAGGCCAGTCCCTGAAGCCCAATGGTGGCCTCCAGTTGAAGAATTCCTGGTCTAGAGTTTATGCATGACACCTATAGAAACATCCTACCAGGGTTCTTTCATTCTGGCTCATTCTTTTTGAGACCAGGGGGTTGAAATTTTTGGTTCTGGTGATGAATTTGACTCTTGCTAACATATGACCTGGGCAACTTATCATTTGACTACTCTAAGTTCTACTTTCTTCATCTACAGAATGGTGAGAATATCGTAATGACACATATGTAAGAGAGTTGCAAACTCCTCACAGGTTCAATGGCCTGAGGTCCCCACACAATGGAGGGGTTTTGGGATCATCAAACTATCTGCTATTGGAAGCAAAATGTGGGTTGGTGCCACCTGTGTGTTTCTTCTGGAAGATGGGTCATTAAATAATGAGCCAATTAATAGTTGATTAATTATTATTAATATTTAGTTAGTTATTAACTATTTTAATTATTAATTAGCTATTAACCAGCTAGTTAATAAATTAGCCATTAGACCATGGGCATCAATGTATCTGTATGGGCTTTCCTTGCTATGCTACTTTTATGAATATATCAATATCTTTTAATAAACCTATAATCCAGGTTCATTCTCTCATTTCATCTGTTCTCAGTGTCTGTTATCTGTATTGGTTTCCCTTCTTCAAAGGGATACTATGAAGATAAATAAAAATAATAGCTATCCAGGCGCGGTGGTGCAAGCCTGTAATCCCAGCAGCTCAGGAGGTAGAGGCAGGATTGTGGTTCAAAGCCAGCCTCAGCAACTTATCAAGACACTAAGCCACTCAGTGAGACCCTGTCTCTAAACAAAATACACAAAAAGGGCTGGGGATGTGATTCAGTGGTTGAGTGCCCCTGGGTTCAATCCCTTGTACCAGAAAAAAAAAAAAAAAAAAAAGCTAGTAAAATGTTTATAATTTCAGAAGAAAGTTCTACTTTGACAACAATGATCATAATAGAACTGCTCTTTATTACGAATCCACTAAGTACTGCACTTAATAGGCACTTACTACACGTTATATCTAAATTTTTCTAACAACATTAAAGATAGGCACAATTGTGTTCATTCTATAGGGAAAGGAACCTGAGACTTAGGTTAATGAATGGGTTCAAGCTCACAAAGCTAGCAAAGAATATGTTGGAATTTTAAACAGTCTGTTGAATCTAATGCTTGTTTTTCCAACAGTTAAAATAGCAGAAGCTACGTTTATGACTGTTAATAAGGTATCGCCCAGCCCTATAAAATGAACACATTCTTGTTTTTCTGTTGCACTTGAAGACTGTTACACTCAATCTATTAACTTAAAAGAACTTAGGATGTACCTAATTTAACCTTTAATTTTTTTTTTTTTTTTGTGGTGCTGGGTATTGAACCCAGGGCCTCTACCAACTGAGCTATATCCCCAGCCCTTTTAACCTTTAATCTTAATTCAATTTAACTTTTCTCTTAAGGTTAAGTAATGTCCAATTGATAACTTTTAGGCAAGAAAACAATATGATTAGATCTGTGTCTTTGGAAGCTTGCTGTGCTCTAGGCTTGAGTGAATTGGAAGAAGATATGTTTGGAGGCAAGGAGGCCAAGAGGGAGGCTGCTTAAACACTGGAAGTAGGACTGGAGAGAAGTAAAGGGCTCTGGCTATTCAGGAGGGAGCCTGGGAAAAGGCTGGTTGGCGGTGGGAGGTCAGGATGGTAAGGCGGAAGGCAGATGCCCAGGGGGACGCATGCCCTTTCAGTTGCTAAGATAGGCAGGCAGGCAGTAGGAGAGGTTTGCAGGTGAAAACTGGGTTTCAGGTGTTTGTGAAGTGGCTACAGTGGCCTTGGAGGTGCACTTTACAAGTTGAGGTGAGTTGTCTAGGCTACAGGCTTAGTTTTGAAATGAGCACCATAGGTGTGGTTAAATACAGCCATGGCAGTGGGTGGAATTGCTCAGGGAGGGTGCCTATGGCAAGAGACAAGGAAGCTTTGGCCAGAGCCCCACGGAGCACTGGCACAAGACAGAGAGGCTGGGAGAAGGGGTAGCCAGAGCCCTGGACTCCCATCATGGAAGACAGTGTTTCAGAACTGAAAGCTCGACCCCAGGTGTTTTCCCAGAACAACAACAGAAAACATTTGTCAACCCAAAGACCTGGGCACGAATGTGAATGGTGGTTTTATTTAAATTTGCTACAAACTGGAAACAATCTAGATATGGTAAGTGAAGAAGGTCTGGTACGTCTGTACAGTGGAACACTCAGCAATAATAAAAAGGCACCATCTATACACGACACTGTCTCGTGGATGGTTCTCAAAGGCATTCTGCAAAGTGAAAGAAGTCTGTCTGCTCCATTATGTCCCGCTGTGGGGAAAAAAAAAAAACAGCAACAACATGGGGCAGAAGTGGCTGCCGGGGCTGGGGGTAGGGGAGTGCGGTGACTGTCGAGGGACTGTCGGGGGCGATGGGGATGGCCTATCTGGATGGTGGTTGGTCAGCACTGCGCAGGGTGTGGAGCTCACAGACCTGTGCCCCGGAAAAGGGCGGATTCCACGGTATGTAAATCACACCTCAGCCCACCTGAGTTCTAGTAAACACCAGCCAATAAACTGGAACGAGGAGTGGTGAAAATATCAGAGATTGCTCATCAGCCACGCAAACAGGGGACTGGGGTGTTCCCTTGTATGTGGCACTGGGGACTTTACGATGAGCGGTAGTAGTGGCAGTGGAGAGGCACAAGCCAGAAAGCTAAGAAGTGAGGAGTATGGCAATGATTGATTACTTTTTAATACCAATTTCCCCTTATTTCATGGAAATGGACCCCCCCTTTTTTGCTAGCCTCTTGACTGTGCACAGTTAAGTCCATTTTGCCCAGTGTCTCTGGAAACTGAATACGACCATGTGACTGAATTCTGGACAAAGAGATGTATTGAAAATGCCCTGAGGCAGCCTCTGGTGAGCCTTCTTTAAGAGGAAGCTAATATACATCCTTTGTCCCTTCATCTTTACTCCTTCTACCTTTGTGCTGAATGGAATGCAGATATGATGGCTGGAGCTAGAGCAGTCTAGTTGGACTATGAAGTGAATTAGGAGGGAGACCACAAATGACAGAGCAATATTTTGAAAGAGTCTGGGTCTTTTAACTCTCCTGGGAACAGAACTGCTCAACTAGCCCAGGACTGTTTATCACTGAACTTTTAGAAGGTAGAAAATCAACCCTCTCCCCTGGGCAAGTTTCCTCATTATGCACAACTGAACTTAATCTACTACAGGGAGGAAACAAGAAGCTAGTGGGTGTGGACAATTCTGTCAAGAGGCCCGACAACTGAGGGGAAGAGGAAAGGGAGGATGGTGGACAGAGAGGGACAGGGGTAGAGGGAGGGTTTGAGGGTTTCCAAATCCACACTAGAGACTGTGAAGGGAAACCTGAAGTTGATGGAGAATCTCTAGCCACAGGCGGCTCAGTGAACCTTCACGGGGTCTGGCTGTGCTTGCCTTCCAGAGGGAAAGGGGGAACAGAAAATCCACTTAGAAGGTCTGGCATTGGCCTCCTTAGTCCTTGGCCGGGTAGCACTCTCTTTCCGTCTATGGCCATCCGCTGTTGCTGGCTGGCCTCTGCTCTTCAGGCCAGTGGAGCAGGGAAGTCTCCCCGCCCCCCACCTAAGCGAGTCCACTCCCCATTTATTCTCCATCAGAGCATGTTTCAAAAACAGCTTTGTAAAGCTACAAGTCACTAACTGTGAAACTCACACAAAACGTACAATACCAGGTTTTTTAGGTTACTCACAGAGCTGTGTGATCATCCCAAATTAACTTTAGAACACCTGTCACAATATTTTCATTAATTTTTTTTTTGTACTGGGAATAGAACCCAGGGGCGCTTAACCACTGAGCCACATCCCCAGCCCCTTTTATATTTTATTTTAAGACAGGATCTTGCTAAGTTGCTTAGGGCCTGCTTAAGTTGCTGAGGCTGGCTTTGACCTTGCAATTCTCCTGCCTCGCCTCCCAGGCTCCTTATTACTTAACTTTTACACCAATATTTTCAGCCTTTGTTTTTCTCCCGTCTGTGCGTTGTCTTTCCACTTTGGCTGGTGAGCTCCACTTTGGGCAGGGACTGTGATGGTTATTCATATGCTTCGTGCTGCCTCCTCAGCACCCAGTAGATGCCAAGTCAGGGACTGGGCAGTAAGATACCAGGGAAGCTTAAAGCTTGTCCCAGGTGCTTTTTATCGCAGCCGCTGGGCACCTGGAGGGGAACAGGTTCCCGCTTTGGAAACTGTTGACACAGGCTTCCCGGAGGGGATGGGCAGGGAATACACGTCCCAGAGGAGTTGATTATGACGGGCGGGGGCTGCGGTAATTTGGGAAATCGCATTCAATATAGCTTTTGTTTTTCAAGAAACAGAGTAGGGAATAGGGACAATCATCTTCCTGGCAGGCGCCAATACGGAGTGCCACGGGGAAGGACGTGGGGTCACCAAAGTGATGAAACACTGCACTAACTTGCCGCAGCGCAGCTGGACTTTTCCTTGGGAAACTCAGATGCCCGCGGGGCTGGCCCAGCGGGGCTCCTGAGCCTGTGCCCAGCCCACTGGGGGCCGTCCTTGCTGGTTGCAGAGGCCAGGAGCCTCTTGGCAACTTCCATGGGGCGAGAGCCGCAACCTTGCCAATGACTCAATTATGTCCCTGCGCCCTCTGGGCTGTGCCACCCGCGGCAGCCGCCCCTCTCCCCCTCCCAGCCCGCTGCTGCCCCCAGGCTCTGCGCAGCGCCGCCTGTCCCAAGGGAACGGCGGGCGCACCTGGCGCCGCGGGCGGGCGCCTGGGCACTGCGCGCGGGTGGCCCCATCGCCTGGCGCGCAGCTGCCGGCGCGCTCCCTCCCGAAACCCCGAAGTGGAGTGGCTTGTCTAGCGCCCGGCGAACAACATTATCCAATTGCTTCCCGTTTTATTCGCAGGCTGGGAGCCGAGAAAGCCTGAGCGTTCACTTTCAACCCTCCAGGGGAGGAGGGTGCGGACGGGGAGGGCAGACGATTCCGGCTCCACCTCGCGCTCGGCTCGGGCAGAGCCAGCAGCACCGAGAGCCCCGCAGCAGCGCGCCCGGCCTCCCGGAGCCCCGCGATGGAGTGAGTATCCCCCCGCCGCGCGCCGCTCGCTGCCTCCTCTCCGCTCGTTGCCATGGTGACCGAGGCAGCAGGCCGATCCGGCTCGGTCCCCGTCCAGCATGGGTGTTTCATTTCAGCCCAGAGTGTACGCCTCGCGTTTCTATAGCAGCCGCCTGGGCGGCAGGAGGCCAGGGGTAGGAGCTCGGGCGTGCGGGGGTTTGGTGCGGCTCCCCTTGGCCGGCAGGGCCTCCCCCGGGAAGAGGCTGCTAAGGAGCGAAGCACGTTCTAGGCGTCCCCTAGACTGCTCAGGGAGTTGGCCGCAAGAGCCATTACTTCCGATTCCCACCCTTGTCAGCATTATTGGACTGCAGTTAAAAAGGTGGGGGGGGGGGGCGGTCACTGCGGATCGGAAGCAAATGTGGCTCTGTGCGAAGCGCGTAATGGAAGGATGATGAGTTAGTGGGTATAGGAGCCAAGGCTGCAATGTCCTGGCTACCAGAAACCAGGGGAGGACCCAGAAGAATTGATTTGCTTCTGGGGTAATGGAGAAAAGGGACAAGAAATGTACTACCGGCGGCCAGAGGTTCAATTACAAGGTTTGGCACCACGCACACTGCATGGGAGGGGTGGGGAGGAGGTGGTATGAAGACAAGAGAGGCGTCACCCAGAAAAAGACACAATAAAGGGCCCCCGGCGGTGGGTCTGGGCTAGGGTTACCCTCTCCTCTGTCTTTGCATCCCTGCGTTGCTTTTTGGTCAGTCTCCCAGCTGCTGCCGCAGCAGGGCCACTCTGACAGGCGACAATCGCTCCCTGAAAGGGTCAATTTTGGAGCCAGCTATTAGAGCCCCGTTCACTTGGTCAGCTTCTCCCCTTCCTGATCTCCTTCCACGGATACTCCCTGACATTGGAGCTGCATGAAATCACATTTCACATTGGAGATAATGTCATGTTTTCAGGTATCAGGACCTTCATGCTAAGCCCCATACACCCGAGATGCTGCTTTTATTCTCTGCGTATCTAATCGCGTGGATGCAATTTAATCCTCACCAACAAGCTCGCTAAGGCAAGGTGAGAGATGCTGTTGGCCTTAGGAGTGGTGGATTTCAGGCCCTACCTGCTACTGGTGCTATTGATGTCCTATGCCAATATTTTAATACCTCTGAGCCTCAGTTTCCCCATTTGTATAATGGAGACAAAGATATTTCTTACTCCCTACTAAGCATGACTGAGAGGATCTGATAATTTTTGTATATCTCCTAAAGGGCTTTGTAAATTATAAGCTATGTGCAAATCTAGAGAGCAGTTAAGAGCTGGGCTCTGGAGTCAGAATATCTGGGTTTGAGTCCTTGAACACATTGCTGAAGGGGGTTAATCTTTCTGGACCTCATTTTCCCCATCTGGAAAATGGGAATAATAATAGTAACTATTTCATGTGATTTTTGAGAACATTAATTAAGATAAATTAGTGTGTGTGTGTGTGTGTGTGTGTGATTCTTAGAGCCTAGCACAAAATATATTTAATATCATTTATTTTCTGTAACTACAATCTGTTATTTATTATTATGACCATTTTTTATGTTATGACTATTTTATGGGGAAACAGGTTGGCAGCTAGCTTTTTTTTTTTTTTTTTTTTTTTTTTTTTTTTTTTAGATTATACAGAAACAGAATGTCCAAAGGGCAGTGAGAATAGCACAGTCCCAAGTCACCATGGTCGTTGTGGGCAGCCAGTCAGAAGCGGTAGCCGGCATGGTGTACAGGACAGGGACCAGGCAACGTGGCCTCTGCCTGCTCCATTCTGGCTCCTCATTTGTTTTCCTAGTCTGTCTGTAACAGGAGATTGACAGTGGCCCTGTCACCTCGCTGTGTAGGGTTAAAGGGCAGTTCCTTTCATCCTCATGCTCTGCTATTCATGTCATGTATGGTGTATTTCCCCTGGGCAGAGCACATGGCCACTTCCTTCTGTGGAACAGCATAAGGCTTGCGTTCAGTTTGCTTCCTTGGAACTTTCCACCATTTCTCCTGGACCCCAGCTAAGGTTGCTGCAGGAGGCCTGTCCAGCCCTCCGACTCCTGTGCACACGATTCCTCTCCCTCTCAGGGTCCAACAGCCTCCTTCTCACCCGATCAACCTGGCCTTGACTTTCCCCATTCCACTTGAAGCAAATGTGGCTCGGTGCGAAGCGCGTAATGGAAGGATGATGAGTCCAAAGTCCTCCTGACCTTTCACATACCTCCCCAATTTCCATCTGCTCTTGGCCCCACTTCCTTAATGTAAATAGCTTTTTAATTTTCCCCACCCCCTTCCGAATAACACTTTTTTCTGTCCTTTCTTGCGTCTAACACTAGTCCCCATGTGCCAAGTCCTGTACTTGCCCTCAATCCAAATCGTCACCTCCAATCTCCCCTGTAGCACACAGGTTGCTTTGAATTATAAGTGAGACAGGGACTTGGTTTCCCCCACTCACTGTGTCTACCTTCTAAATTAACTAGAAGAGGAAATGACATTCACTTTTTATTTTTTTCATTTAACCAACAAATTTTTGTCAAGAATAGCAATGGTCAATAAAATAGTCATGATTCTCATCATCTGGAGTTCGAAGTCTAATAAGGGGTAAATTTCAAACTAGTAAGCCAGGCACAATAACTTCCACAAAAGGAAAGGACACATACACACACACACACACACACACACAAAAAAAAAAAAAAAATAACAGGAAGAGAAAGTAGGTTAGATTAGGGGCTCAGAGAAGCTTTTCTGACAATCTGATTGTTTTTATTTGGTACTGGACATTGAACCTAGGGGTTCTCTACCACTGAGCTATAGCCCCAACTTTTTTTATTATTTACTTTGAGAAAGAGTCTCACTAAGTTGCTGAGGCTGGACTCAAACATTCAATCCTCTTGCCTCAGCCTCCCAAGTCATTGGGATTACAGGCATGCAGTGAGAAGCTAATATTTAATTGGAAAACTGAAGGATGAGTAGGAATTGTGCAGGTAAGAAGTGAAGGGAGAGACTGGGGTTGTGGCTCAGTAGTAGAGCACTTGCCTAGAGCACAGGAGGCAATGGGTTGGATCCTCAGCACATAAAAATAAACAAATAAAAGAAAGGTTTTGTATATATACCTTTATATATACTATAACTAAAAATATTTTTTTAAAAAAGAAGTGAAGGGAAGAAGCATTCAGGGCTTGTACTAAGACCCTGAGACAGGAGCTACCTTGGCAAGTTGGATGAACTGAAAGAAGGGTAGTTGCGGGAGCTTGGAGTGTGGGGGAAGATGGGCTCGAGATGAGCCTGAAGAAGGAGGCAGGTAGATCACAGAGGGTAGGATAGTCCATGCAGGGACTTTGGATTTCACCCTGAGTGCTTCAGAGGGCCACCAAAGAGATTTGTGTTCTACGGTACCACAACTCAGAAATTTAAAGAAAAGAAAGAACATCTTTTCTTCTGAAGAGATTTAAAATACATGACATGGAAAATGTATCAGAGCTCAAGGAGAGGGGACGATCGATTTTCAAAGCCAGACCTTGGTTGGGCCCCAACATCTGAGAGTTGGGAGTAATCCTTAGGTTGTCAATGGAAAGGAAATGAAGTGAAAATAAGAACAGATAGTCAGGCATTCCCGAGCATTATTGGTTTTGATAAAAACAAGAGCTTCTTCAGTAAGAAAAGCATCTGATAATAAATAAGCAACCAGGACACCAAATGACTGGATCTCAACCTTTTCTTACTGAAGTGTCCTTTACGGGATGTTTGGATCAGAGAAGACTCACGCCTGGAGAGCCAGAGGCAGGGATGTGTCGCCTTGCGTTCAGTGCCCGTGTTCTGGGGCAGTACCTAAGTATCAGGCAATGGCAGGTCCGAGGCTGGCTCCCCTGTGGGCGGGGTGTGGGGCTGATGTGCTTGGGAGAACACACTTCAGCACATGCAGTTACTAATGAGACGCCACTTGGAAGCTTTGCCTCACACTTCTCTGGAGCAGTCATCCAAACAGCGTGGGCTGAGAAGCAGCCCAGAGAGTACAACACAGGGAGTCTTCCATCATTGCCATCCCTGCAGTCCCGGGGCTCTGACGACACGGATGGCAGCCTCAGACTGGAAGTGACATGCCCCACCTGCTGACAGGTACCTGTTTTTCACATGCACCTGTGACACAGAAGGAGCTCAAGGCATCCAGAAGAGATGGTGAAGCCTCTAACACGGAGTTTTGCAAATGAGCAAAACTGGGCTATGAAAGGGTGTGGTGGGGACTTGGGATCACAGATCAGTCCAGGTCCTGACCAGAAGCCTTCCTTTGCTCACGGAGCTCTCCGCTTGTGCAGCAGGATTTACTGAATATCTTCTCTGTACCGGATAAATGGTGGCCATCCCTCCCCTGTCCCTATCTTCAAGGACCTTCCCGTTGGGCCTATGTGACTATGGAGGCGAGGTGCTGTTGAACTGGTTTTCTTGCTAACCCTGCCCTGTGGCATTTTGTGTGTTCAGCACATGGTGAGCTTTAAAGAAATGTGTTCAAACACACATGTAGGGGCTGGGGCTAGAGCACATGAGGCAATGGGTTGGATCCTCAGCACATAAAAAGTGGAGTGGAGCACACGCTCAGCCTGCTAGAGGCCCTGGGTTCCAGTATCAGCATCCCCAAAAGAAGTGTGCAAAGGTTTTGAAAGTTAAATTTTATGATAATGTATGGCTTTAAAAAATAGAATGCTATGGAAGTTTGTAAAGTAAACTTCCCCATTTTCCATTCTTTCCTTCGAATCTCAGTCTTTGGGGTGGTTACCAAGAACAGTTTGAAAATATCCTTCCAGAGAGTCTTCCTGCAAACACAGAGTTGGGAACAAATAATGACATAGGTTAATACGGGTGACACTTTTACCTATGGGATGCCATAGACTGTTCTACAGTTTGCTTTTTCCACTTCTGTTATATTGTGTATACTTTTATGTATCAATATACACATGTCTACTTCATTTGCTTTTATTAATTGCTTAGTGTTTACTTTGGGAATATAGTTAATCAGCCCCTCTTTTTTTTTTTTTTTTGTACTGGGGATTGAACTCAGGGGCATTCAACCACTGAGCCACATTCTCAGCCCTATTTTGTATTTTATTTAGAGTCAGGATCTCACTGAGTTACTTAGCACCTTTGAACTTGTGATCCTCCTGCCTCAGCCTCCCCAGCAGCGGAGATTATAGGTATGTGCCACCATGCCTGGCCCAAATCAGCTCCTCTTTGATGGAAACTTATATGCAAGGCTACAACGAACATCCTTGTAAACCTTGAAAATGAATCTGAATACCATTTTCAAGAAATGAAATTGCTGGGTGAGGGAATATACACATTATAAAAATTTTCCAGGTCATTTTCAAGTCTCTAAAAATCTCACACATCACCACCTTTAACCTTCGAGAGCACCTATGACCCCCAATCCTCGACAGTCCTAGCCACATTATATATTTATGTCTGAAGTTTCTGTTGGCTAGTCTGGCATCCCGCATTGATGCCATCAGTGGTCACTGGTCCTCACTACTTGTTGGTGTCTCAGAGAACACTAGCCAGCCGTAAAATACAAGGATCCAACCGGAGCCAGAGATAATAAAATTCACAAAGGCAAAACTCAAAACATCTCTTCAGCTTTTAAAAGTGTTCAAGGAGGCTTTTCTAGAATCTGTCGGATTCAGACTTGGTAGATTGATGGCTTACTCTTAAGGTTGAGGAAATCTTTCATCCTGCATTTACCAACGGTGGCCGTTGTATTGTTGGTTTGACGTTTCCAAGGTTTTTAGCATTTGCAGTTTTGAAACATTTATTGTTCAATCAACATTTTTTTTTGAGTACCTTTTTCATCCTCAGCACAGTTCCAAGCACAGAGAACACAGCAGTGAACCCTTAAATGCTATTTAATTAGATGAGACAGACAGTACATGCAAAGTTCAATGTCAGACAGTGGTAAACGTTAAGAATAGAAATAAAGCAGGAGGATGGGGAGAGTCCTTTTTGGTAGAGTTGTCAGGGAACAGGATCCTGGGGTGGAGATTTTGAGCAGACTTGAACAAAGTGAGGGGTGAGCCTCACCGTAGAAGGAAGAGCCGTTGCAAAGGTCCTGAGGCAGGCTCATGTTTCTGGCTCAGCAGCCCTCTTGGATCTAAATGGAATCAGATCACCAGCAGCCCTTTTGTTAACTGTACTCTTTCCTGAATTTCTTATATTGATTCAGTATTTAGTTGGAAGATTCATTTTTAAGCAGGGACCAAAGGTGTTCTTTTTCCTTCTATAAACAAACAAATTGTATATAAAATGATAGAATCCTGTCTTTTCCTCCTCATAATTCTGTAAGACTCCGTTCCATTGTGTTCCGGTATTGACTGCTGCTCTGGAAAAATCTGAGGCTCGCCTGATATCCTCTTTGTAGGTGGCTTGCTTTCTACTTTCCCTCCCTGGCCCCTGTGATTTTTATTTTTATTCTTTTGACTCGTCGTTGATAGAATTATTTTTAAGCACTGAAAGCTTTGTAACTTCTCTATGATATTTCTCACTGCAATCACTCTGTTGGGTTTTCCTAGACAATGGTCATTTTTTTTTTACCAGAAATTTGTGTTTTTCA
Organism: Urocitellus parryii; assembly: GCF_045843805.1. Lineage (NCBI taxonomy): Eukaryota > Metazoa > Chordata > Mammalia > Rodentia > Sciuridae > Urocitellus > Urocitellus parryii. Next base: position 188,083,949 of record NC_135534.1, read on the forward strand.
TAAAGATATTTTCTTCCTGGTGTTCAGTTTTAAAAAAGATCTATTTGTTCTGTTATCTACGGCAGGGACATCTCACGGTTAGTATTGCCATAACTATTCATTTTAAATTGCTTTCTTTCCTTTCTTCATTTACCCATGAGTTTATTTATCTTTAAAAATCCATAGGTAATTGACTGTCTTTTAAAGCGATTTTGATTTCATTCTAATGTAGCTTTCATATCTGAAATAGTTTTTTAAAAATATATTTTAGTTGTATGTAGATGGACACAATATCTTTATTTATTTATTTATTTATTTATTTTTATGTGGTGCTGAGGATTGAACCCAGTGCTTCACACCTGTAAGACAAGTGCTCTACCGCTGAGCTATAGCCACAGCCCTGTAAAAGTTTTATTCTTACCTTCAGTTTATTTCCTGACTCTGCTAATTCAGTTTGCACTTGTTTATTTTTTTTTAAAGAGTTCATAATTTCAGGGCTGGGGTTGTGGCTCAGCAGTAGAGCGCTTGCCTAGAATGTGCGAGGCCCTGGGTTCAATCCTCAGCACCACAAATAAATAAGTAAAATAAAGATATTGTGTCCAACTACAACTAAAAAATAAATATTAAAGAAAAGAGTTCATAATATTTTAACTGCTTTGTATGGAGGAGAATTTATCTGAAAATTTTATGTATTCTTGTGCTTGTTCCTGAAATATATTTATCTGCTTATAAACCTTCCTTTAAAAAAAGCAGTAACTATGCAAAATAGAATCTGTGCCTATTGAAGGATTTGCATTTGTCACCCATTTGCAAATGGACACAGCTCTATCCAGGGAACCTGTTTGACTGGGAATAAGGTGGAGACTGCCATTATGGGAAGACATTGACGTTAGATCAGATATTTTGTCTCATGAATTTTTTTTTTTTAAACTCTGCAATGTCTTTTGTTTAAGAAATGCTTCATGAGTGATCGGTTTACTCAAGTGACATATCGCTGCTGTGTGGTGTGTGTGTGTGTGTGTGTGTGTGTTGGGATAGACCTTGGTTAGCATCTATGGAGCAGGGTGGGGCAAGTCATCCATCAAGGTAATTGTGATTCCCCATTTCTTTCCCTATCTCTTGCCTCCAGACTATTCTTCCATGTTACATTTTAAGTTTTAGGGTTTCATGGATAACAAAGATGCAGAGTGCACACGGAGCTCAGTTGCTGTCACTTCCTGCATCACTGTGGGGTGGAACCAGTCCCTCCACATAGATTACCCCATGACTTACCTGTCCCCTACCTCCCAATCAATCCTGGCATCCCCTGTATTCTCTCCTTATTTAGAGAGAAATTTTAAAATCAATGGAGATCTGTGGAAGTGCATAGCACTTTTAAGGGTTGTTCACTGATTTAATCAAAAAATTTTAGTTACTCTTTTTGGCAGATGATTGTCATAGCCTGTGATATGAGACTCTTAGTTCTTTGCTACTTTCAAAAGAAACACACTTTTTTTTTCATTTTTTATTTATATATGACAGCAGAATGCATTACAATTCTTATTACACATATAGAGCACAATTTTTCATATCTCTGGTTGTGTATAAAGTATATTCACACCAATTTGTGTCCTCATACCTGTACTTTGGATAATAATGTCCATCACTTTCCACCATCATTGCTAACCCCCTGCCCCCTCCTGTCCTCTCCCACCCTTCTGACGTATCTAGAGTTCATCTATTCCTCCCATGATCCCCCTCCCTACCCCACTATGAGTCAACCTCCTTATATCAAAGAAATCATCTGGCATTTGATTTTTTTCTAAATTTTCATTCGTTAGTTCATTCTTCACGTTTCAAGCAGATGGAAGACTTTCCTTTACCATATCTTTGAGCGAATGAATCCGTGAATTTTGCCTTCCTACAAATATTGTTTTTGACAGAGTCATCCTATCTTTTTTTCCTTTCTCAATTCTTAGGAATATGCATGGCATAAAAGCTCATGAATGAGACAGTAAATGCTTTGCAGAAGTTTTTGGGAGGGGTGTGGATATTCTCCACCTCACACTGCCCCTCTCTGCCCACCTCAGCTCTGTGTCCAGCGAGGCTGACCTCTGCGCATTGCATCAGCTTGGCTTTCTTGCCTTTGGACTTCCTGATGGGCCTGTCAATGGAGGGCACCAGCAGGAGAGCCAGGTCTGGGAACAGTGGGGTCAATGCACTTATTGTTCAGTCTCCCTTCCTGTCGGGCGGTGGGTGGGCAGCTTCGGCTCTTCTCTTCTGAGGGCCAGAGCTCCTGCCTGAAGCCCTCCCTACAGCCTTTGCTGCAGTTCTTTCTCTGACCACTTCCTTCCTGGGCTCCTTTAGGATGATATGTGGCAGGGGCTCCTCCTGACGCTGGGTTAGCCCCTGACCTCTCCCCCATCCCTGTTGATTTCCTTTAGCTGCCCACGGCTTTGGGAAGCCATCCCTTTGTGAAGCTCATCTCAGTTACCAGTCTGACTCTACCACCTCTTTCCAGCTGGGCTCCTAACAGAACATAAGAAGGCTGGGAGTATTGGAAGACTTACGGTAACATATTTTGTATTACTGAGATGGAACTTGGGAACTTTTGCTTGTGCACATGTTGTGATCACCAGTTTTCCAGGCTCCAATGGTGGAAAGAGATACTGGAGCATTGATGGTTAGGAGCACACTTACAGGCTACCAATGAGTTCATTCGCTTCTCATTGAAGATGTCATTTTTCTTATAATAAAAATTTTCCTTAATTTGATTCCTCAGAGGGAAGTCCTGTCTCAGTTATGAGGAGACTTAATTAGAATTTTGTTTTATTTAAGGAAATTTTATTTTATTTCTTTTTGTTAAAGGAAGGAATTTTCTTAGTCAAAATTCTGCTTTTGTGAAGGGACCTTCCTAGTGTTTGATCTACTGTTTGAACAGAGGTGACAATTTAACCTTTCCATGGTGTCCAAATGAATGCTTCCTAAATTGCTGCCATGTCAAATAAATCTACACCATCTTATTTAATCTTCTTTTTCACAGATAGTAAAAAGGCATAAAATGCAGTCTAATCAAAAGCTATTTTACAAGTTCTGAATTAATATGCTCTAAATTAAGGATATTACAGTCCATCTATTTTAATCTAGCATTTCACACTTGGATAGTTAAGTTGTTATTTAGGCTGCTTGTTCTGCTTTCAGAACCTCCATTTCTCTGTCAATTATGTTATTCCATTCATTCCTTCAACCTGCAATTATTAAGTACCTACTATGTGCTGGACACTGCACTGGGTAACTGTATTACAAACATAAATAAATAAATGTCCCTGATGTCACAGGGGTCACATTCTAGGGAGGACCAAACATGACTCTTTAAGTAATTGCAATGAGATATTCTGTGTTTGGTGTCAGGAAAAGGTCTGAGAAGCTACTGTCTGTGAGAAGCACAGAGCAGGGGGGAGAGGAGCCAAGCTGGATATTAGGAGTCCAGATATTCTAAAAGGGGATAAAATTCCAAGCTTGTCCTTAGATTACTTTAGCATCAAAGCATTGTGCTTAATGTCTACACTAGTTATCTTACCACTGGCTAAGCTACTTTCTAGAAAGAAGAATCCAAGTCAATTCCAACATTAAAACTGGCTTGAACAAATTGACCTAATCTTTTCATGTTTCTGTCTGCACTGCTGAGTCTGAGTGACAGTTCCCCGTGGTCCTGGTGCTGCAGCACTGTGGGGCTTGTCTGCCCCCTGGAGGAGCAGAAGCTGTTTTTCAGATGACAGTGCAAAGTGGGATCACAGCGAGACAAAACAAAGATTAAAAAGCAAACAAAACAAAATAACAAAGCAGAAGAAAATATTGCCCACACATGTGGCTTTATTCTCTATAATTCATATGTGCTAATAAATAAAAATAAAAACCAAACAACTTGGGGCTGGGGATGTGGCTCAAGCGGCATGCGTGCTGCCCGGGTTTGATCCTCAGCACCACATACCAACAAAGATGTTGTGTCCGCCGAGAACTAAAAAATAAATATTAAAAATTCTCTCTCTCTCACTCTCTCTCCTCTCTCACTCTCTCTTTAAAAAAAAAAAACAAAAAAACAAACAACAACAGACATGAAGATTTGTTGGGCACTGCAGAACCTTGTTAGACGCTTGGTTTGTTTTAGCATCTTTGATAAAATCACATCAAAAGTCTCTGGACTTTTAGGAGTCCAGATATTCTAAAAGGGGATAAAATTCCAAGCTTGTCCTTAGACTCTCCGGGGTTGTGGCTCAGAGGTAGAGCGCTTGCCTAGCACATGTGAGGCACTGGGTTTGATCCTCGGCACCACATGAAAATAAATAAATAAATAAATAAAAAGATATTGTGTCTATCTACAACTTTAAAAAAAAAAAGTCTCTGGGTTATTGAAAGACATCAAAATCTGCCAAACTGTAGCTATGACCCATTACAAGAAGCACTGAAGAAGTGAGTCTGGAAACGATTTTGAAGTCCCTTTAATGCCTGTCTCACCTCTTCTCTTCCAGAGGGAGGTGCACAGCTTTGAACATTAAGGGCATCAATAATAAGGTCTCATTTCCTAAGACAGCACAGGGATCAGCTGGATGTTGAATGCACAGGTCTGGGCTGGGGGTTCCGTTTTCAGGCTCTCAGTAAAGGTCGCCCAAGGTGCTGCTGCTACTGCTGCAGCTGGTTGGCGACCACATTTTGACCATGCATGTTCACAGGGCAGATGGTGCAAGGCTGGATAGAAAGCTATAAGTGGGGTCTCCTCCTTTTACACTTCCCCCAAACAACTCTCCTGGTAGGGAATTTTGCTCATGAACTAGAATTTAGCAATTCCTGGTCAACCAGGTAAATAAATATGCAAAGCAAAACCTACTTCATTTTATTTGGCGTTAACTCAGCAGTTCCAAAAGAATGAGTTAGAAAAACAGATTTAAAAATAATTAAAGCAGGATGGGGATGTATAAATGCTTATAAGGTAGAAACAGGTAATCTTATATTTTAAAATACAAATCTGAAAAATTTTGTGGTCATAAATTATTTAGAATCTAAGTATATTTTCCCTTGGGTAGATTTTTTTGACATTAAAAAAAAAACAACTGCTGAATCTAATTATCTGTGGCCTCATGTGCCTGAAAATCAGTAAGAAAACACTTGTTGTAACTGTGAAGTTGTAATTACATGACTGTGGTGGTTAGATGAATAGGATGTGCTAGACCAGGAAGCTTATGATATTCTGTTTTCTGAACAAGATGAACAAATGTGGAGATCCTTCCGATTAAGTGCAAGGGAAAGGATAATTCAAACATGTTATGGTTTTAAGTTGTGTTTTCACTTATGTAAGTTGGGATTCGCTCCTCAAATTCTTTCATTTTCAATGTTTCAAGCTAAACATTCTAAAGATATTTGAGAGGTAAGCGTCATGAAACAAAGTTCAGGCATAGGTTCTCGATTGCCTAATGAAATGATGGTTCTTAGGATGTGGGCAAATTAAAGCACAGTTTCTCAGGATGCCCAGCGTGTCTTCCCTTCGTCTTGTCAGTTATTACAAGTGTGTTACTGTACCAGGTGGTATGTGTCTGAATTCAGTACAGTAGAGCAGTAGCGACCCATGCTTGGGAGAACAAAAAACGTATGTGTGTGTGTGTGTGTGTGTGTGTATGAGACTCTCTACTTAAAAAAAATCATCTAAAGATTTTTTATTTATTTTTTAGCATTCTTTTTAATTGTAACACAACACCAACATTCACCTTGACATAATCACCAAAGCATGGAACCCGGCCTGCTCCAATTTAGTCCCCAGTACTTGCTCCCTGCTGCCCCCCAACCCACTTCCCTCCCTTCACTCCACCAATCCCTCTTGAATCCATGTACAGTTTACTTAAAAAAAAAAAAATTAGTGTCCTGTGGACACACCTGTTGCTGGACCCAGCTTGTCCTATCCAGGCACATACAGAAAGTTCTGTCAGATCATTCCACCGTTCTTCCCTTTCCCCGTCCCTTCTCCTGCCTCAGTCTCCTTCTCTGCTCTATTGGCCTTTCCCTATGTTGATGAAGTCCCCCTCCCCTCTTCGTTTTCTTCCTTTCTCTTTTAATTAGCTCCCACCCCTCCACCCCGGCCCCAGCAGGCCTCATTTTGGATTAGCTTCCACTTATCAGAGAAAACATTTGACCTTCGACTTTTGGGGTCTGGCTTGTTTCAAATGCCACCCTTCCAATATGCATCTCTCTGTCCTATTTCGGCACTTCCCTTCCAACTTTTTTCCACATTTATCCTTCTCTTGGGAATTAGAGAAGGATACTGAAGACCCAAATCCCAGGTTGTTGGAAAAACTTTGACACTTGTCAGTCTCAGCCAAAATTTTTCCACTGAATGAGATTGGCCCAAGGTATTCATGGAACCTCTTGTTTTTTTTTTTTTTTTTTTTTTTGTAGTGCTGGGGATTAAACCCAGGGCCTCATGCATGCTAGGCAAGTGCTCTACCATTGAACTACACCCCCAGTCCCCAAAGAGAGACTTTTAATAGTCTATTTCACAAAATAGGTTATTGTATATAGAGAGAATAT